>NC_088602.1:52976375-53600125 GCF_036013475.1 Columba livia
ACCAAAGGCTTAGTACTATTCATGGGACTTAACCAGAAAGATAGATTGGGTACATAGAGGTAGATGGTGTAGACATCAGCATACTGGCCTTTCCTCACAGCGTGTAAGCGCACAGTTGCTTCAATACAAAGAGGTCCCACAGGTTCGAGATATTATCTTCCCCTCATCATGACGGTATCCTCGATCTGGCACTATTTTTAGAGTTTAGAGTCTAGTCTGGATCACAGAATCAGATCTGTCCTCTATAAGTGTGGTAAACTTAGCCCATATAAATCCATGCAGCAGTGAAACAAAAGTGAGGTTCAAAAGTTTTCCAGGGAAACTGTAAGCTCCATCTGGATTTAAAGTAGCTACAGGGATTAGCTGGATGTTCCCCTCACTACAGTACAAATGAACAGAACTAACTGTGTATTGTACACAGGTTCTAACATGCAGTGTTTGAAAAGACAATAGATCTTTTGAGCTTCCAAAGCTTTTAATACTGACACAACGATTCAAGAAGTGCTAGTCTACAGCTTTAATATATGTTGATTCACCACATGCTAAGCTGACAGCTGCAGTGGAAATGGCCTTTGATTTTAATTACTCTGTTGGGGTTCTTTTGGGAAATGGAAGATCTGATGACACACAGTATCATTACTGTATTTTTACCCCTCTTAAAAGTTCATCCTTATTTTTCAAATCTTAAAGTACGGATTCTGCAGATTCTAAAAGCATTCTTTATCAATGTTCAGATATTTATCACCAAATGCTTTTCCCTCTGCAGTAACTGTCCTTGTGATTCGAAAAATTACGTCTTTGCATTAGCCCAGTTTAAAGTACTATGCAACATTTTTTCCTCATTATTTGGTGTTCCCAGAAGACTTCTGATTACTAACTTCTTACCTCAGACTTCTTAGAATATCTTCCTCTGACATGTCTCTGCTTTATCTCAGTTTGTTTTTCAACATTAACAAGTGGCACATATTTCAATAACTGTTTGCCCTATTAAGTAGTGTTGCTTCCTTCTTAGCTGAGCAACAATACACATATTTTGATTTATTCTCTAATATTCCTCTTATCCTCTTTCATAAGTAATAATATTTGCTTTCTTTTGTCTATACTTAAACACAGTTCCTCTAGACTGTCTTCTTTATACTTTTTATTCTTCTGACAAGGAAGTATCCATACCATTTTCATCTATTTCATTAAGTACAACTAGTGTTGACATTTAAAGCAGTACCATACAGCAACAATTAATTATAAACAGTCAAGCTGTTTTGCTAAAAGATAGCAATTGCTCAGTTAAACCAGAGGAATGGACTATGAGGGCAACTAGTACTACATAACCTGGTCATCTGTACTTTTACTTGAGATTGCTTTTATGAAATCAAATTGCTAGTATTTTTGAAAAAGCTATTTGGCCTTCCACCTTCTCTGATGTAGCCTCAAAGAAGATGAAAGCGATGCACTACCCAGCACTCTGAATATACCTACCAATAACTGAGTGCTTAGAAGTACATCACATCTCAGAAGTAAAAAAATTCACTTCCATTTAATAAATGCTGACGTGAGCTGTAACTTTCCCAGAAGTCATACACACTCTCTTTCAAAACATCTGTACAGCTCACTTTCTTCACTCTCTATCATTCCAGATTCTTCATTAAGATGTTGAACCCTGATCTGGTCCCATTTCTTCTAACCATCTCTCCTGTTTGTTGACAGCAGTACCTTCTTAAGACTGCATGGGTAAATTAAATTCCCTCCTAGAAAAGCAGTTTTTGTGAATTTCAGAACTACTTCGCCAATTTATGGTAAAATTGTAAAGCCTTCCCTTTAATTTGGGAATAAACTACTGTTGTTTCTTGTTCCTCATGAACTACTACATTTTATTCCACTGTTCTCC
Organism: Columba livia; assembly: GCF_036013475.1. Classification (NCBI taxonomy): domain Eukaryota; kingdom Metazoa; phylum Chordata; class Aves; order Columbiformes; family Columbidae; genus Columba; species Columba livia. The sequence continues at coordinate 52,978,261 of NC_088602.1, forward strand.
AATGTTTAGACCTTAGAGGAAACCAGAACTTCTCCTGATCCAAAAGACACCTAACTACAACATAATGAAGCACAACATGTATGGCTAAACCCAGGATCTGGAAAACAATTACTGTATTGGATCAAGGCAAAACATCCCTTATTTCCACACATTTCATCGAAAAGTTGAAATCCAAGTATATAGATTGGTGGACCTGCTTAAGCAGGAGAATTGGACCAAATTACCTCCAAAGGTCCTTTCCAACCTCAACGATCCTGTGATTCTGTGATATACCTGTTTGTTGACTATGGGTTTGACTAAAAAAAAAGCTGTTTTAAAGAAGAATCAGAAAAAGATAATGCTTTAGATGTCACTGGATGACAAGAAATTGGGGGTTCTAGACTTTCAAAGCAAACAATACTTCAGAACAAATTTCTGGAACAAAGATGGATTGTCCCCTAGTTTTCTTTCTGATGAGAACAAATATCTGGTGAGACACAATTTTAATGAAGCTTTTGAGTGAACTTTATGGCCAGCACACGAGCTGCATACAAGTGTTCTCTGTGTTAGAAAGCTTTCTGAAAGTGACTGGATTATTTCAGAATATATTTTTAAGCTTTATGGGAATTTGCACTTGCGTCCAACCAGTCCGATCAGTATCAGTGGGATATCCTAAAAGGCTTCCAAGAAGTGTCATTCAACCGTGGTGCATTTTAAGCAGAAAACTGCAGCAGAAGGCATTTAAATTGGTGATAGTATGGAAAAAGAGCAAGAGTTCAAAATTATACCCAATATAATGTGGCTAATGTGGATTTGTCTAAGCATTTGTGTGAGAGATGTTTCCTTCAGTTGGTTCCTCTTCTATCTCTTCAATCAAATTTTACCTAAACTAGAAATAAGCTGCAATTTAGATTCATTACTAGCAAAGAATAATCTGGGAAATGTGTAAATGCTGATAATTTTTGTGCCATTCCTACAAAGTCTGTAAAATAAACTGCAGAACTTTAACTGCCTTAGTAATGGGCCTTCTCATTTTGGTTCCAACAAATGTAAGTTTCAGATTAAAATATCAGAATTGTAACTTTACTTTTTCAGACTATTTTAATCGTTTTTTTCTGTCCTGTACATAGAGATGGATTGTTCTTCTTCCATACATTTTTTAACCAGACTTTTCATTGTTTCTTCAGAGTATAAGGAAGATATAACTGTTAATTGTGTTCGGTCAAAATACATTTAGAATTTCCAGATAAGTGGCTTATATGTAGGGGAAAGAAAAAAAAAAAAAAAAGTTTGAAAAAACAAGGACCCAAGGATGAGAAAAGAGAACACATACTAAATGGCCCTGCATCACACAGGAGAAAGAATAAATCTCCAAAACCTTCAGTGTGATACTTAAGAGGAGTAACAAAGCAAACAAGAGTAGAGTGCACAAATTACATTAGTAGATACAAATAAAGATAAATTAATGACATGTTCTTCTAAAAGAAATAAATTGTAAGTGCTTCTAAAAGAGACCAAATTATAAGTGCTATTCATATCTTTAGTTATCTCTGAAGAGAGCTCACTGGAAAGGGAAAGTAACAGAAAGGTAAACAGAGGGTAAAATAAGAACCCAGGCTGTAATAATAGCTATTCAGACAGCTAAAAGAAAAGTCCAAACAGGAAAAAAAATGTAGGATTAACCTGTACTAGGGGTGGCAAAATTCTGAAAACCATTGATATTACTCTGAACCTTAGTCAGGACTATTATGTAGTAACACCAGAAAGTTACAGAGATGATTTCTTAAATATTATGGAATGTTTCTTTAAGTATTTACGCTCATTTTTGAACAAATATGTATGTACTATTACAATGGAATAAACCAAGATTATAATGTATACATACATACAATATACATGCTCACACCTTCAGATGCATCATGTTCCTAGGAGTCCAGTTTTAAAAGATACAGCTGCCATTTTGTGGGTAACAGGAATGTAACATCTTAAAGAGACAATACAGAGAATAGGCCCATACAATATTACATTTGCAGACTCATTTGATCTCAGGCTTTAAGCACATTATAAGGAAGAGGGTGGGTGACTGAATACTTCCCCTCAGCCCACGTACCTGTTACCTTACCTTCCAAAGAAGACAGACTTAGGTATGTCTATGCTCCCCAGTGGAGTCCTCCACTTACTGACGTCTACTGGTCTGTCCTTGCATCATCCCATCAGTGCTGGTGAAGCATCACACAAGTTTTCATCCAGAAAAGCCTCCAGCATCATCAGATTTGTAAGAAAGGGTATTTCACAAATGTGAGATCATACTGACTATCTACTGTGATTTGTAGTAAAAGTGCAAGGGATGATCCTAAGCAAAGTGGCATCAGCTGGCTTGTATCCACATTGCTCAGCTTTAAATCCCTGTAGAAAACTTTGTCTTGGAGAGAGCCAGCCCAGCCCAGAGCCAGAGAGCAAGATAACATTTAGGCAGAGAGGGCAGTCACGTTCAGCCCCTGAGCACTCTACCTAATAACACACAAAGCCTGTGGAAAGCAAATCAAAGAGGTAACCATCAGCCTTATTAACAGTTCATGTAACTAAAGAATACTACTAAACAACCTCTTTAATGTTTCAGCTGTGCTGTATAACAGTGTCTTTCTCTCTCCTTAAAACCATGGTTCTGCAACAGCTTTTCCTTCTTGGATTAAAGTGTATTTTTCCTTCCTTGCAGTATACCCAAGTTTATGAGTCTAGCTTTTTCAGACCTGTATCACCTTCATCAATTTGTAACTAGCAGAAAAGGAGACCAGAGGATCTATTCTTGATGATACTGAAAAATAAGTTGATTCAAACTAGAGGAAGATGAAGAACTGAATCCATACACTACTCCCATCAAAACCATGTAGTAATGCATGTAACAGTGTAGAATTACATTTGCTTTGAAAATCTAACATGTCGATGTGTAGTTGAAATATAAAACTCTTCCCTATTTGATAGAAGGAAAGAAGGTGTAAAAACAGGCTTTTTTTAGAACTTCATCCGAAACTTGAAATGGACACAAAAATTCTAACATAGGACAGCACTAAAGTAATCTACAAGCAGACCATCATTACCTGAAAGAATAAGGTTGTCTATACCATAAAGAAAGTCTTTGGTTTAATAAGTCAATATGATCGATATGAAAAGAGACAGTTTGCTTACTTATTCCTAGAAAATGGAATTTTAACTTTTATCTGCAATTCATCAATATCCTAGGCAAAACTGTAATTCGAGCTCAAGTATTTTACCCGACAAAATATTCTCTCTGAACTAATATATGTTTGTGTATGCAACACAAAGGGCAACGGTCTCAATCTTTTCAATTCCAGTTCTGTATAAGACATGATTAATGATCTAAAGTACTGACCAAGATTTGGAATCTTGTTTTACAAATTTAGCTTCAATGTTTTAACATAATACTGTTTATAGTCCAAGGACTCAATAAAAAAGATGAATTATTACCTATTGTTATAAAGATAAGAGCTTAATTTTTTTTTTTTCTCATGAAATAAAACTGAAACTTTAACCACAGTTAATCATTTCACTATAGGTAGTAAGCAAAGCTTCAATTTTATTTATAACAATGACCCATGAACTTCCAACACATTATTCTTTTATACAAATGTATGTACAAGCTTCATTGTTTGTAGGATTGAGGACTGAGTCTGTGGTTTTTTATAATGGGTTTCCTTTTCTTTTTGTTTTACTGTTTTCTTAGTTGTGGCTACTAATCTGATGTTTTAACAAATATCTTCACTAATCCTTTTTATATTTCCTAGCAACAAATATATATATATATATGTATATATATAAAAGTGAGGTTCTAATTTGACAAAAAAGTGGAATTTCACACTGTCTTAAAAATATCACACATTTTACTACCTGTCTATAGAAATTATGAAAGAAAAACAATTCAATTGCATCTGTATCCCAGATGAAAGTTGGAGGAGGGGAAAAGAATGACATAGACATTATTAAACAGATTTCATCACTACAGATTTAATGAAAGATGCACTACACTGAACCGTAGCATTTCATTACTTAAAAAAAAAAACATGTTCTTACGTGAGGGAAATCAATGAGACTGAGAGAGCCAATAAAGCTGCAGCTTTAAAAAGTATAGAGGAATAAAATTACTTTTGTTCACTTTAGTCATATGCACATAACAAAGGCTTTAACCAATATTTTATTAATCTATGCTTAAAAATCACTCATTTCCCAAAGTGATAAGGACAGTAATAGTTTTTTATCAAGAGTGAAAACACAATGAAAGGAGAGAGAAATACATAGACCAAAAAAGCCACAGAAACTTCAGCTAGAACTCAGAGAATGTTGTTGAAAACATGTACCATTTTGTTGTCTGCAGAGCAGCTTTTGTGAACAAAAACCATACAGAATGATGGTATAATAGTAGATTACACTGGATTGCATTTGAGTATCATTAAAAATTAAAAGTCAATCATTTACACAGTAGTGGTAAGTGCATCTTAATTTTATGTAGTTATGGGAGCATATTAATATTTAAATATTTTTAAATTTTTTATTTTTGTGAGAGCACCTGGAAAGTTGAGATATGGAAATCAAATATGCATGGTAGTTCCTGTAATGCCCATTATGTAATGTGATGTAAAGTATGTAATGGCATTTCATATCTAGAGAAATATACACTCACAGAACATTTGTTCAATAACTTGAGAATGAAATAATATAAGAAAATGAAATTGAGACAATTGGAAGCTAGACTTCTATTTGAATAAACTAAAGAGATTGGCAAAGAGTTTTAGTACTTCTAAATCTTATCTTGCTATCAATTAATCAATGCTGTCAGGTTTATTCTTACTAAAGCTTTTTGAACACTCTAGATCACTGAAACTCTTGTTTCAGTTACAATTTGTTTCAGGTACAATTTGTGTCAGAGAGAGTGTGTAAGATTGTGTTCTTCAGCAGTTTTGTTCAGCAGATGTAGCTTTGCTGTTCTTCTGATTAAAATCAAAAATACATTAAAATATAACAGAATTTTAAGGTGTAGGAAATTATTTTTTCATACGCTTTGTTACTGTTATTTTATTAACTTCTTTTTTTTAATAAAACATGCTTATGTTATGATTATTCAATTTCTCTGTAGTTGCAATGTTCATTAGATTTCTCTGCTTACTCAGTCTCACACATTCTCTTTATCCTACAATAACTTTCTTTTATGTTTATGGAAGAATTGTCAACAATTTGATAAAATATCATGACTGTCCACCCATTACAAAAAATAAATAGTGGCAATAAACAACTAGCAATTATATGGAAAATGTGTGTCCTTAATCACTGATACCTCACCTGGAACAGGCAGTTAGTACATAATCTTTCCACCTACCAGTAAAAACTTTCCTTTTATCCACTACTTCATAAATCAGACCGGTAAATTTTCTGCTTTTCCATACTTAGGAATTAATAGTCATTTTCATTTTATATGACCTTGTTCCTTGACTAAAGCTTTATGCCCATGTATTTTATCCCTATTTTCAGACCCTCTGGATTCTTTATTGCACTCAATAAGGTATTTGACTTGACAACCTGAAGAAAACAGCAGAAAGTTGTCAGAACACTCCTTCTTCCTTTGAGAATGTGGTAGAAAAATCATGCTCCATTTAACCAATTCTATCAAAATTACACAGGGCGGTTTCCAGAGCGTAAATCAATTGTAAGTTCCTTAACAATCCTGAAGCTTCCTCCTAAACTACCCAGAGAAACTAGCATAACAATTTCTTCCCATTTGATCTGCAGTTTCTGTAGAAAGACAATCCACTACATTCCTGTTTCTGTATTTTATTCAACAAACTCATGACTTTTTCCTCATTCTCATTTGCTTTCTCCTCTCACCTTCTACCTTTTGGGATTTCAAGTCTTGAATTCTGCTTTGCACAATATTTCAGCTCAACTGAAGATCTGAAAGGTGACTCCATCCATACTAATTTATAATCTACTTCTGAAGCCACTATCAGGGAAAATGTCTTCAAATACTATGATGAGGAAAGCACTGAATTAAATTTCTCACCTTCTCCAAATTTCTGACTAAATGAAGTAATCTGGACTATTACTCATAAGCTAAGTAAGAACACTATCAGAAACTTATCTTAAAACACAAGGCCATGAGGCTGAAGTTATTACTCAGATAAGAAGAAATATATTCTTGAGCGCAAAAAATTGTTCTAGACCCGAATCAAGTCTCAGTACTAGCTAATTATCCAAGAGATTTATCTTCACATTTTTATTGGCTGACATAGCAATCTCCTTTTTATAACACTTCTACCAAAAGTTTGTGAAGGATACAGCTGAATATCCATATCCTTAACTGGTTCTGGGTCTTGAACTTTCTGTTTAAGATATCTACTCTTTCATCTTTTATTTTTTTCTCAAGACATTATTTGAGGCATAAGAAATTTCTTTGAAAAAAAACCCACAAAGCACAGTGAGAACCGCAACATCCATTGGGGATTATACATGTTGTTAAACATCATTTACTTAACATTAATTGTAACCAGTCCATGAAGCACAGCCTGTGATTGATGAAATTAGTGGTCAGTTGCTGGATAATGCTAAGTGAAGCAGTATGATTCAGATATAACTTTCCAATATACTAATGAAACACAGATCACAGTTGTGTTGCTTCTACATGCTTAACAAAAATCTATTATTAAGAGAGCAATCTAAGTATGGAAGGGATGGCTGCTTTTACATCCCACCTCTGCATCAGGAACAGCCAAGGTGCTCAAAGAACAGTAAATTAGTCTCCTTCCAACAAATCTCCTTTTTGCAACAATTCTTGAATTGTTGCTGAATGATTTTCTGACTCTTCATCTTTCCTCACCTCCTCCACTGGTCTCTGTCTGCACAGAGTAGGAACCGTTCTACCCTTAAAGATAACCCTGAAGGAAGATCATTCCTGGGACCCTGGTATTGAAACCACATAATCAGGTCGTTAATTTACCAAGATCCTCAGTCAAGTGTCTGGCTTCTAGTATATTTAACAGAAGGCTGTTCTAGGATTTCATTCTTCTCAAAATTAGAATCTTCTTGATCTCCACTCTAAATGTATTAAATGGCAGTTTTCAACCCTATTTCTGAGACATTGGTTAAGCAGGTTTTCCCCCTCTCCAGTATGTCTCAGCTATATATAGACAGTGGTCAGTCTTCTTTTCAATCTCCTCTAAACAAGATATGTTCTTTGAACTACTGCTTCTTAGGTAGACTCTCGGATCTCCTTATCATTCTGGCAATTCTTCCCTACATCTTTTCAGGTAATTTTTCTTTCCTAAGGACTTGAGACCAGCCTTCTACAGGTATAGTTGCATCATGTGCTCTACGCTTCCTCAAAAATGTCAGTAATACATCAGTTCCATTGGTAATATATTTGCTGATGACATCTTCCTCTCCTACAAATGTTATTGCATTCACATCTGCTCTGATTACTTCTAGATTGTAGTAGAGGTGAGCTCTGCATGCCCTACAGTCTTGGGTTCCTAAATACCGTGACCAAAGAATAATTTGGAAAAATCTATGTCCCTAATTTAAACTTTGGAGGTAAACCAGTTCATGAATGTGGAGTCAATCTGATAATAAATCAGAATACCTTTCAGCACATACCTGTTTTAAGGTAAATGCTTTTTTTTTAAGGTAAATACTTTTGGGAATAAAAATAAATATCAAATGCTAAACCTATTTTTTCCTTTTTTTTTTTTTTCTGTTGAAAGCTGTGATAAAAAAAAAAAAAAAAAAAACACTTATGGAAAAGTGTAAGTACATATCTTTCTTGGACAGCACAACCCTCAAACCCTCACTTCCTGAAAAGACTGTGTGGGGTCATCACATTATCTAATGAAGCTCAGTCAGTCTTAACAATTAATACAAAAATAATTATCAGCATTACCTGTTTAATTTTTATCAGATATTTTTTGAGTTTCTATGTGAAGTTGAAACCTTTCCAGGAAAAATTGTCATTAAATATAAATAAGTTTTGAATGCATTTTAAGGTTTTGTTTTTGAACTCCAATGAACATAGTCAAGGAAGCAATTATTTCTGCCTAACTATTCATCTCCTGAGGATGAACAGTCAGTGGCATTGATTATTCAGTAAATTTCACTCTCTGTTTTTTTTTTACCTGTGAAAGGATTTCCAGTCTTTCCAGATGCAGCCTTGATAGATTGAACAAGAGGCATGTACACTATATTTTTTCACTACATTATAATAAAGTGAATGTTTTCTAAACGTCATGGTTTAAATTTCATGGGGCATGAAATCTACTTTTGAAAGGAAATGTAAAGCCCTTTTCCAAATAAGAAGTCTAATCTTATAGTCAGAAACACTTTATATTTCCTGACATTATTAACCTTGGAGGGCTGCCTGCAAGATGATAACACTGTTTGACGTATTAAAACTGAATTTGCTTTTATATAATTATGTTACAGAATATTTAAAATAGATGTGGTTTCAAGAAAAATATTAATGTACACACTTAGCAGTATTTTCATTTACTTATAATAAATCTAACTGCCCTTCATTTTAACATGTTAATGTTAACATAAATACTAACAGATTACTTCTAAAGAAAACTATTTTTGGACCAATCATGGTACTTAATGTCAAAAAAGATAATACTTTGCAGTAAGCTCAAGGAAGCTGAATGCTATACGCACTCGCTATTGAATCTATAATACATCTTGCATTTTCTGTTTGCAAAGCAAAGGAGACTGAAGATTTTAATCACATTCTAAGTAGTTGTAGTATCTCTCATATTTTTATAACAATCCATAGTTAATAAATTCACTACAAAGCCAGGCTTATATTTTCAGCAATTGTGAAAGAAAAGTGTAAACAGAACTGAAGATTTTCACAGGCTTCAAGTCTGAGTTTCTAAAACCCATACTAGGAAGAAAATAATGAGAAACTTGTAAAACAATCACACATACACAAAGCAATATCTCTTTGGAGGCTATGAAGTCTTAATAAGAATAAAAAAATATTTAAAAAATATTTTTCCCTTTATTATTCACTTTTGAAGATTAGACTTTGTGGTATTTGTATTTCAACAGTTTGTTGTGTAAGCAGAACAGTAAGATAGACAGATGCAAAAAATAAAGATTACTTTTTATGTCAGCATAACCTTCTCCCTTCATGCAGAACAAATAATAATCAAGCTCTTTGATCCCATGTTATTTGATATCTTACTTTACCATAAAGCAGACATATATTCAAGGATAAGACAACATGAGAAAATAAGCATGAAATACCAACTCTATTCACAGCTTTTTCTTCTAGTAGAAAGTATTGGAAAGTTGCCAACTTTTATCGTAAGTATCAATAAAATGTACTTTCAGTTGCAGAAACCAGACATTTAATTGCAAAGGAAAAATAAGTCTGATGGTTTAGACACCAGGCTGAAGTTTAAAAGCCTGGATTTAATTTCTGAATTCAGTACTCCCCTTTCTCTACTCTTTTACTTGTTAGTTTGATAATAATCCAGTCTCCAGTACATTCTACCATGGTGACCCAAGACTTAGCCCTGGATCAGGTCCTTCATATTCTGGTTGAGAGAATGGTGCTTCACTTGTATTTTAGACTTGCAGATCTTCTGGCTATTTACCATTTTTTGCAGCTTTTGTCCACAATAAAGCTGCATTCAAGTCAGTATGTTGGAAACAGGTGCAGCACTCAAAACACGCAACCACTGAATGGTTTGTAACTCAGGTGTGTCTCTTATCTTGTGTGTAAGTGGGATCCGTCACTTTCAGGAGTTGATAGCCCTCAGTAAAATCTTGTTGAGTTTCATTTCTCTCTTGGGCTAAGGGTTGGTGGCACATGTTAGCACCAATGCCAGTACCACGACACATCATGAGAGGAAGTACCCGTCAGCACAGGGAGCCTAGACATCAGCAGGGTTCCCCGCTGTGTCACAGCAGTGGGTGTGCAACAACATAGGCTGAGTATGAAAATGGTGAATTGCTTGGTCCTGCTACCCTGTTTATCCTGTAGTTTCATTCCTGAGGTGATTTGTGAGAATTTATTCTGTAACTGCATGCTTCGACCCTTCTTTTTATGAGGCAATTGAATGACAGATTTTTAGTACTGATTAAACAAGTTCAGTGACAGCATTACAGAGTTCCCACGCTTTCATGCACCTGTGATGTAGACCTCAGTGCTGCTGAGTGCTGGCTGTCCCCGAGTTCATATACAGAAATGGGCATGTGGCAGCATGGGTGGAGCAAGAAAAGAGGCAAACAGTAGAAAGTAGCAATGTCCTTTAGCCTTGATTGTGGTCATTTTGGGGGTTTCCAACATCCAAACATTAAATACCCTCCTGGAGTTAGTACTGTCATAATAACTTACCTAATTTATACTGTTCTTCTTGTGTGTGATACCTTTCTTTTAAACTTCCACTGTGCTATAAGTAAGCATTCACACACGCATCCCCACCACAAAATACAAAGTGTTTCAGAAAGATGGACCCAATTTCAAAGCAAATCCTGCTCAAGTTGGGTCAGTCTTCTTGAACACCCTGTATTCTTTTGAGATCCCCACTAGATGACAAGCACTTGAGCCACTTCTACTTGTATATAACCATTTGCAGTTCCCAGTCCTACAAGAGCAGCAGTGATAGCCCTCTGTGACAGCTCCTTATTTCACTTAAGAAAAAAAAAAGCAGCATAAAATCATCTTTACCAGCTGTTTAAACTGCACTGTATTTGACATGAAGTGGGCAAGGAGTGTACCATCTTAAGTTTCTGGTGTTTTCAGATATCTAAGTCTAGAAGCACACAAGGACAGGTATAGCATAACTAGCGTAACTAGTTTCAGACTTGAAAAACATGCATTCATTTCTGATGCCAAAGGCTCCCTTGCTAAGAGAAAGACATACTTCTAGGCAATCCAAGCGATCTACCTTAAACACTCCTTAGGAACTCTGTTCTTACCCATCTGACAGGGAGTTTAGCCTGACTAGCTCATATTTAAGCATTTGACTTTCAGATGTTTAAATTAAGACAGATGAAGTCAATCATTCACCTGTTGCTTTAATTGGCACTATGAATTACTACAATAGAAACACCTAAGAAGTGAATTTCTAAGAAGGGTTACTTTCCTGCCATTAAGAATCTTAGAGACAAGGGTGATAAAATGCATGAAAGAAAATAATTTTATTCACTGTCCTCCAAGATTTCTCATGTGAATCTGAGTTTCAAAGCTTGTTCCATGTGCAAACACAGGACATCCTTTTAAACTGCTAGATAAGGTAACAAAAGACAGCAAGGCATAGGGTAAGGCGTAATATCTGTCTGAATGCTGTAAAACCTGCAGGAAATATAAAGCTGTTGCAACTATAATACAGACAAAACATGCATGTGGCATACCACAGGATATCTGTAAAGTACAGAAGCCAAAATGTTTGGAAGATGACAGATCAGGAAAAGTACATTCCCATTTTCAAATTATGGTGGTGTCTCACTGTCATGAATATAAAGCTGTGATTTCCTTTGGTTTTATATATCACTTCATGCAGATTTTCTATAAAATGCTTGTGAGACATTAACGTTTTCTGAGACTAGCCCTATCACAGAAGATCCAGCTGAGTTTTCATGCAGGCTAAAAACAAGTAAGCATTTGAGCAGCACTGACTTTTATCACATTTATTATCTATTGTCTCTTCTGCTGCAAACAACAAGGTGAATGTCTATGCAAATAAAACATTTTCAGTGCTGAGCAGAGACATATATCTTGCAGGAGGTCACTATACAAGCTTTACACATCTGAAACAGATTGCAGCGTTTTGCTGTTGAAATGTAATGAGTCTCTCAAACTCTCAATTTCCCAGACCATGCTGTTGAATAGAGAAGGAAAATTAAAGCAACTCACACTTTGCCATACTCCAGAAAATGATTTGAGTTTAATCTCAGGATTGATTATTTCTAACCTAGTGTAAAAGTAATCACTAAAAACAGCAATTGCTCGTTTTCAGGGGGCTGGTGGAAATTAGAAAGGAAAGGGTGACAGGCATTTCAAAGGAAGTAAATAAACAGAATATCAAACTTGAGGTTTCTTTAAATCTTCAGAGAAGATTTTATGAGGAACAGAGAAAGGAAACATTTCTTGATTTATGTTTGATAGAAGATGGCTCCAGTTCCTCTCTTATGTATGAGGAGTCACAAAAATAACTTATTAATGTCTTCTATGATCAGTCTGTGATGAGGGATCTTGCTTTCATTAGACATGGTTTATATCTAAAATCCTAGGTACTATTTTATGCTGTGCTTCTGAATATGTCACCCTATAGATATTAACATTACAGGTTAAATCATCTTTTCCCTGTTCTTTGCAAACATAAATGATCAAAAAGAACCTAACTTGCGAAATAACCATCCTGAGCTAGATCGTCCACAAGCTCACCCAGTTACAATTAATGCATATTGTATCACTTGAGGATATAATCAGAACATTTCAAGGCGCTATTTTCCTGATATTTCTTGTTTTTCTATATCACCTGATTAATAGCTGACTGCTGAAAACTATTAGATCTTGTACAAGTGGACCTTTGTAGGTAGTCAAATTAAAGTCATATTACTGGATTAATGTATTTTAAAATGACTAAAATAGAAAACAAGTTAGTAATTATCCCCTGTATTCTGGGACAGAAAAGGCAGAACTAAAGGCAGAGTGGCTTGCATTTTGAAATCTTGGCCTTAGTCAGCTGAAAAAGAGAGGCATAGTCTTTTGCTGTGTATTTTTGGAAAGCCTGGCAGAATGAGACTGTGAGCTCAGCTGGGGACTTCAAATGTTCTTGAAATGTTTTTCAACATATCGTTCATCATAATCATTGATGGCAATAATAACAGACAATAATTGATGCCAGGGGATCTCTATACATGTAAAGAACTCAGGAAAGCATTACAACCCATTCTTGTAATGTGTAATTATAGTTATAACAAGGATAATGATAATTGATAATATTAACAACAACCAACAATTACAGTAACCAAAATGGTATCTCTAGATGCCACACTTGAATTCTATACATAAGTTTTCTGAGACTTAAAATAAAACTCTTTTTAAACTCCAAATAGCTTGACTTGGTGCCTGGGAAGATTTGCATGCCCTAAAGTCTGCAGTAGCTGCTCAAAAAGTAATGGATGTAAATATCAGGAATCTAAGAGTCCCCTTACACTATCATAATAATTTACACGCCAATTGAGGGAAATAAGCTGTCACCTGAAAACCCATATAGAGCAACATTACAGCTTTCAAACTGAAGAATACTCTGCAGGCATGTAGATGTAGCTCTTCTGACTTGTATTTTGTAACCAATTACATTTTCTGCCAGAAGAAAGTGAAGGCAGCTTTTCTCCAATATTGGGATTTCATGTAACTATGTTTCTCCCTTCTTGAATAAATCACAGAATTTAGAGTAAACACATTTAAATTCTAGCTTTATATACCTGCCAAAAGCCCAGAAAGATTTTCAGTTCTTAAGAGAGTCTGCTGTTTCTCATAGTAATGATGAGCTTGACACGAATGCAGCTAAGAGTACTATGTAAAAAAACTGACTTCCCTTATTTCTGTTCTCGGACCTTTCTCATCTTTTTCTTAGTGGACTGAACACTTGCAACCAAGGCTGAGTAGTGTTTGATAATAGCCATGATTTAAAAAAAAAAAAAAAAAAAAAAAAAAAGTATTAATACATTTGGCTCAGATTCCTTCCACCTAACTCTTCAGCCTCCTAAATATAAGTGAGTAATTGTTCCAGGTTTCCTCTGTTGTCAGCAGGGAGGAATTTCCACAGGTCAATTCAGATTTTACTTGGGCCAAGTCATCCTTCAGAAGTGTTTACTGACTGTAGAGAGGTCATGCACCCCTGACACTCAAAAGTTAGTTGTCTAAATTCAAGCAGGACAAACCTGGGTCTTATTAACTGTAGTTTATTGAGTTAAAGCTTTAGCATGCCTGCTTTTAAACAAATAGGCATTTGGAATAATAAATGTACATACCGAGAAGTAAAAACATTTTTTTTTTAATATTCCTCTAAATCTTTTGCAGATCTTAAGTATCATTTTGATGGCACCTAATGACAAAAAGGACATATCCTCTTTCTAGCCCAGATTCTGGTCTCTTCTTTCTGTTCCTGCACTGTATCTGCTAACATTTTAATCCAAAACTTACAAAAGGTTCCCACAGCAAGTCCAGGGCTGGAGCTTTGTCCCACTTTTCCCAGTGGAAAAAATGCCATCCACAAAGCCTGATTACAAGACCACAGCCCTTCTTGCATTCTCTCTCAGTGGTCCATGGCCCACATTTTATTTCTGCCATTGGAAAAACTGGACCGGGAAAAAAAAATATCCCCATCTTATCCTTGTAGTACTCTATATTTTCTACAATAGTCTGAAGAACACAAGCAGCTTACCAGTCTCTGCATCTGCTACTCAATTTCTAGAACAGCATTTTTCTGTTGGCAATTCTGAAAGTCTTCTCTGTCCTATCTCCACCTCTTCCCACCTCCTACACACATACACTAGGTGAAATAGTTCTGTTGTTCACACAGCATAGGAAAGAGTTATCTTCAAAGTCGATCTTCACTTTTCTTTCTTCTTAGTATAACTGTATTTTGTTGTTTCAAACAACTTTTGGATGAGCATCTTTTGGGTTTTTTTTGTGATTTAAAAAATTAATGTGTGTTTCTGAAAATACACAAGCAGCAAGTAGTTTTCAGGCTCATGGTGAGGTCCTGGGACTTGGATTACATGTGATTTTCAGGTTATGTCAACTATTGAATTCATTTCACATCCAGAACATGTAAGAGCAAGCCCACAGCCCACTGTAAACTGCAGGGGAAGTAGGGAATTGGACAATTTGAGCTCACCCTGCCCTTACATGTAAGTCAAAGACTATTTCCAGCTGCAATTTAGACACATACACACAGTCTGCTGAATTGATTGTAATAAGTAGACATCACTCAGTGTAATTGTCCTGCACAGAAGAACAGCAATGCATAATATGTCTTAAAAAATAAAAAAATAAAAAAAATAAAAGCCAAAGCAAACAAAACAAACAAAAAAAAAACTACATAAAAAGCACTCAAGCACTTTCCAAGACCCAATTTAGAATAAAAGCCCGAGATGTTTTCAGCTCTATCAGATAATTACCGTCTTCCTTGAAGGATGACCATGAACAAAATACATACAAGAATTTAAATACAGTGAGCAGAATTAAATTAGCATGACTGTGTAGAGTCAAAGCAGATGGACTAGATCTATATGAATCTCAGTATTTAATTTGAAATAAATTGCATAATTCCAATTTATTTTCACAATCCCAAATTAGTGCTGGCAGTAACATTTTAATATAAGAATACAAAAGGAGACACAGTTAAACATAGAGCCTAAATGGAGTCAGGCAAATAAAAAATGAGAAACAATTGCATAGTAGTCCAAGGCAAAATCAGCAGAATGCAGATATAAATCATGAGCCACAATATTAATATGTATTTAAATAACAAAAAATACAGACCAAAAACTAGAACAAATCCTGTATCTTCAAGGACAAGCATTGATGCATTTGCATTTGATTTGGTTGATTGTAATATATTTTCCCTGTCTAGAGGCAACTAAAATCAACAGACACTTTTTTTTGAATGTCATTATCTTTTTTGGCCCATAATTTGATTTTCCATTACAGAAAATTACTGCTAATTGACAAAGACTACATTCTGTTAGCTTAGTAAGAGGACAGATTTTATTTGAGTTTTAATGAAACCTAGAATTTGTAATTCAAAAAGAAATAAAATGTTTATTACTTCTACCTTTTCTCAAGACAAATCTAAGGCCAGCATCTAACAAGTCTCATAGAAGATGCTGAGATGGAAATTTGATCTAGAGTTATTATTTTATTTTCTTTTCAAGGCCATTTTATGGTTTACAAGAAAGGATGAAGGAAATTTTTACTCTGTGAAGACCCCAACACCCCAGTAAATATTCAGCAGAGGTGCCAAGAAAGAGAGATGAGAGGAAACCTCTCAGCCTAAGTGGCTTATGAAAGAAGGTTTAACATTATTACAGACATCATTTCCACTGTGTGGGTTTTAGTGTTATTTTTTTTCATTCTGTGGATGAATAAAAAGCCAGAATTGCAGTACCTTCTTGTAATTAAATTTAAAATGTCCTTTAGAAGCTATAAATCCCTAATTCAGCCTTTACAGGACATAAAGACAATTTGACATTCAAAATGTAACCCATTTTTCTTTTACAAATTCACTTCTTTTTCCTTATTTTATATACTGATTGCAGGCTTTGAGAATTATTTCTGTTTTGTCTTTACAATCCCATGCATAATGGGAATACTGGGACTGTGATTCTTAGATTCTATGATAATACAAATAATTACCTGAAGAAAAACAAAACGCAGAAAATCTGTTTCAGTTATCCCATTTTTCTTATGAGGGATGAAAATGAGATTTGCCTGGTTTTGTTCATTAGCTGGAGGAACATGATTAGTTTGCAATTCCAGACTCAAAATGGCCCTCTAGTGAGAATAAGGCATACAAATGATCACAGAATTTGCTATTCCTCTCTACTTAGCATTGAAAACATTGATAGACAAATACATTCAACTAATACCAACCATTATTAAGAATCAGATCAAATGAAAACATCTGTGATTTTAATAAGAAGACATGGTGAAGAGTGAAATCTATAAAGGGAGGGATAACATGTTCTTTTTCATGTAATTAGAATAAAATACAAAACAGGTTTGGATAGGATCCAGCATCACTACTTTAACAGATTTTGCTATCTGGTTGCAAAAAGAGAGTTACTATCCATTCCATTCCCAGTGGTAATTGTTATCTAAAGTGATCCGGCTGTTACCTAAACAAGAAGAATTTGTCATGCGTACATTTTCCAGTTTACATCCTTGACTCCCAGCAACGGCAGTCATACAAAGGTATATGGCCCTTGGAGAATGTGACAAAACAACCATCTGATGTGCAAGAAGAGAAAGAATGATGAAAGGAAAAAAAAAAAAAAAGAAAATGGGATACATTTTCAAGATAAAATACTTGCTTCCTGCTGTAGAATTTTAAATAATTATTTGAAGAATTTCCACACAGCAGGGCTACAACAATTAATGAAACACAAATTCTATAGAGAACAGTACAGAAGTTCCTTCTGGTTCCCATTTTCATTCTACTGATTTCATTGTAAGCTTATTAAATAAGCATCCACCATTCCTGTATTCACACACAAGTTAAAATTTCTATAAATATGCTCTCATGAGACAACAGTGCTTCACCCTTTTGCAAAAGAGCCAAATGTAGAGAAAATACAGCTAACAAAAAAATGGAAGTCCTATCACAGGAATTAAAGAACCATCAAATCACTCTAATTACAAGGCATATTTCTTGTAGTGTGCCCTCTCTAGCACATATCACTGTGCATCTGTGCATTGCTTTAATTGCCAAGAGAAACTCTCTCTCACATACACTCGTCTCCTTGGGAGAAGCTGACAATACAAATATGCAGTGGATGTAAATTATTCAGTGTGCTACCATAAGGCACTCAGGTATTATGATAATAAATACAATGTAAGAGCACATATAAAAATCATAGAACAACCCACACTGTGAGACTCTGACAAAGCTGGAGTAAATGAAAAGCTGCAGCAGAACGCAAATGTTAATATCTCTACTAGAAAAAAAATGTTCTTTAACAGATTCCAGAAACCTAATGTCCACACTTCTTTCCTGTCATTCATATTAGCACTCACCCTTATTGTTTTTCAGACTGATTCACTTTATCTTGGTCTTTCAGCATACGTAAGAATTATGTGCCTCTGTAACGTCATCTATGGCTCAACAAGACAGGTACAATGCCTGCCATGTCTCCATTAGCTGCCACTGAAAATATATGTCTAATACTTTGATCTGTTATTTAAAAGTCTGCAGCTGCAACTCTATTCTAATCAACAGAGGGTCTATATTGTTGCATAAAGCCAACAAAAGAAATCAAACCAGTTTCAGACAATGTATTGCATGCTAGATCTAGCATACTGCTTGTGGTTTATGAAACTGTTCTTCCACAGGAACATTTTTGCTCTTAATAAACTACTGGAAATGAAAACATATAAAACAAACAAGTTTGACTTCAAGGTTAATGCAGCAGAGTGGTTTAATTCATATCCATTCTTTTCCTAACCTGTGATTATTTATTATTATTATTATCATTCAGCATTGTAACAGTTTAGCGGTTCTTAAAACAGAATTGTTCAGGAAGAAATAAGATTTTTAACATGCAGGTGCTCCTAAACACTAATACCAATTTTTAGAAAATAGGATAACCCTCCTGTCAAGATATTGACGAAATTAAATTGCAAAGGAATATGTAGTCTACATCTGCCATCTACTGTAAGAAGAAAATACTGCAGGTCTTCTACTTAAACCAAAATTTAAACAAACTAAAAAAATATTCGATTGTCTTTACCATTTAGACCTACTTCTGAAATCAAATCACAATTTGTTTAAATTCACATCAATTAAAAAATGATGGCATTGATTTGCTGTAAAAATATATATAAATCCATTGTTTGAAAAACAGATCACATGTTTAGTTTGTTGTAAGTGTGAAACTGGGGATTCAAACGGCACAAAGAAAATGAGCTTATAATTTTAGAGGGTTTAGCACCAATGACAGACAGTGTGTGAGTAACCACTATAAGCGTTATACTGGGAGTATGAACTATTGCACTTTTTCTTCAACTCTTGCATACTTCTCTTAATATATAAATACAATTCCAGCTTTAGACCTCATTAATATATCCAGCTGCCAGAAATAGAAGGCAAAGATATCTTCAAGTTGTGGTCCAGCCTGGTTATCGGACAGCCCCTATAGATATGTCCATGCTCTAAGGAAAAGTCTGAACACTGATTTCCCTATAATTTATACCCTGTTTAGCTTTCCCCCTGGGGAAAACAAAAACAAAAACAACAACAAAAAAAATCAATCCAACTACATATTTTCAGGCCTATGGGCTTTGAGATCATGAATCTTTCTCCAGCCATCCTGTTTAGCAGGGGAGACCCAATCCCAACTTCTGTGAACTGACTGTAGTGGTGCGCAGTCATCAGCTTCTTTTACCTGTTTAGGCCAGTAATAGCATCACCTGGGAAAGGAGATGCTGTTGAATACAGCACATTAGTGCTGTGTTAATAGAGCTTACTTTAGAGCACAGGCAAAATTTTAGTGCCTACCTACACAGATTTGGGCACATTCCGTGTTGCGTACCCGTCAAGGGACCCAGATACTGAGCAGCAAAGAAGCTTCAGTGGTCAGCTCCTCCTAATGACTTCTCACTGTCAACTTTGGAGAAAACCAACCTGACTTTCTTAAGCTTCAATAAGCTGGAATAGCTTCAATAAACTGGAATAAGTCTGTGACAAGCCCTCACAGAGTTATTACTTCAGTCCTTCTTCTCTGCAGATTCTAATGTAGACATCTTCATCTTAGCACACAACAGAAATCTGAAAACTACCCTTTCACAAACTAATGCCTGAGAAAAAACATTTGCTAGCTGAATTAAGCCTGTGACACATTAAAGATATCAGAATTATTTTTGTTTTAAATTACAAAAAAAAATCTTCTATTACATTTCTACCTGGGAAGATAATAGTTTGCATTTTCGAGGTATCTATCTAAATTTGAAAGACATTGCTTATTCACACAATAGTTCAAAGTTTTTTATACCATTCTTTGTGTATGTGGATGTATCATAAATGAGCCCTCTAACTTGAAAAAGACAATGTTTTTGAAAAGAATAGCTTTAACAGAATATGTTTCATTTGAAAAATGTCAACTGTTTCAAGAATATATATAGAATACATAAATTTTTATGTAAGCATCTAAGTTTTACACTCTTTTTTTCTTTTATTTTATTTTAATATTGCTCAGAAGTGCTTTTAAATTGTGAGCATACAATGTGCCAGTTGGGGGGGATTACATCAAGCAACATTTAGTCTATTCTTTTTCTCTTCTACTTTTGGTCATATTTCAGTTCCCACCCTCCAAGTCCAACTGTCCCACTGGTCTCTTTTCAGGAAGCAATAAGGCTTTCACTAAAATACCAGAATGAACAAAGTTACTTTCAATATTTACTTCAGTCCTCCTGGGAAGAAAAGAGACATTGAGGATTTTACTTTTGCTAACACTACAGGCAACAAGACAGATCAACGTGACAGGCTGCCTCCAGAGTTATCTAATGTGCTCTCCATCCTCCAAGGCACTTGTTTTCCACTCTTCTGGATCAGGGAGATGCTGCCACTCATTCCTAGCTCAAATACCCATCTTTTTCTCTTCCATGGAGACTGTGGAACATGAGAGCAGAGAGTGGTGTACACCACACATCATACCTTCATACAAACTCAGAACACAACAGAAGCAGTCACTTGGACTCCAAAAGTAGTCTCAGGCCTGGCAGTACATTTCTGTCCCACTTGCTGCTGCTTCTCAGGTGCTCAGTGAAAATTCCAACCCCTCTTCCATACCACTGCATTAATTTCTGCTGAAAAAAAATATCATATTAATGTAAAAAGGTCTGCCTTTTGCTCAAAGACTTAAATGAGCAGAGTGTCTGAATTAATTCTGCATGATGAGATTCCCTCCCAAACATGACAGGAAACTACATTAGCCAAATAACGAGGATTCCAGCTGAGGTATGTTGGGGAAATGTGTGGAGTAGTATATGCAAATACAATGCCTCATATAAAGTGTAGAACATACAGACAAGTCGAAGAAGGCTCAGTGTTAATCAAAGTACATTTAGAAGATTTTGAGAATGTTAAAAATCCAATCACGTTTTGCAATAGGCATACCTGTCCTAGAAATTCAGTGGAGTCTCTAGGGGATTCGCTGTATACTTCTGAGCAGCAGAGCAAGTACAGCATGGTTTATAAAGATTTGCTACCACCTAAATGCAGAAAGCAGTGACCTGTATAACTGCATATGAGGCTGCTATTCAAGCTTTGCATTAAAAGGAATTTCCTTCTCTTTCCCTGTCCCTCTCCCTCTGGGGAAGGGGATTTCAGTTGCAGATAGCATCTTTCATCATAATGCAACACTGCTAAGCACCTATGCATTTCAGGTACTAGACACAAATTTAAACAGAAAACTACTCTACTAGAAGGAATAACATCTAAGAAATACCCCCTCTGTTTTTCTTATTGAAAGTTTGCTTCTACCTGCTCTTTCAGTTTTGGAAGAGCCATTCTTTAACTGCTGTGCCACACCAGGAGGCACTGGGAACTTCAATACGTATGGAGAGAGTTGATTTGCAAATCACATCTGAACATGGTCAAAATGGCAAGTCTCATGGGAAGGGAATGCTTTGCTCTGTTCACAAATCAAGTAAAGAGTGCATATGAGAGAAATTACCTATGCCCAAACTTTTGCCTCCCTTGAAATCTGAAAAGACATCTCTCATTTTAAAGCAAGTTTTTATCTGCCAATGTACTGAGAAGACTACATATCTGTGTTTTATTGCCAAAAAATTATTCCCCCAAAAATAGCTAAAATTGTAAGACTACATATGGTAACTGCTTTATTTACCTCTATGAAGGACTTCTATAGCACATCTTGGTCTGAATATGACCTGCCATTTGTTTTTCTTATTTTTCAGTCTGCGGGATGAGTATACAAACACCGTTTCTCACATACAGTTGCAGTATCACCCATGAGACAGCCAACTAGCTGTAGTAACTTGCTTACCCAACTGCTAAGTTTCTTAGTAACTGAAGGAGTTGAACACAAAAAGCAAGAACAAGTTGATGTATTTCTCATTAAAAGAAGTATGGTTTGCAGTTATTTCAACAACTGCCAAAGATTTCAAAAGTAAATGGTTATTTTTAAAAATATAAAAAGTTATATTCAATATATATTTAAGAAGTATTCATGATGTTATATAAACATAACCTTCATTGTAACTATGGTAAGAGGTAGAGCGGGAAGTTGCTTCTACTTTTCATCTTCCAAACACTGATCCAAGGCTTGACTTCTCTATTTTTGACACAAAACACAAGTTCATCTCTTATGTGCACGTGTAAACCTTGGTACTAACTTTGTCCCAGAGATTCGTTCTTTATTTCAGCAAGGCTAAATTTGGCCCAGTACTTTGCTGTAAATCATGGCAATTAACTTATAAAATAACTGGTGAGCTTCCAGGCATCTCTGTCTTTGGGGCCCTTTCCTCAAAACTGAACATAAAAAAAGTTACCAGTGCAAGAAAAAAAGATATATTGTAAAGAAACGGTACTTAATATAAAAAAAAAAAAAAAAAAAAAGCAGGCTTCTGAAGGCGCCACACCGGACTGACTTGTGGTTCTAAAGTCACTTAAATTAACCTACAACTGAGGAAACCATGAGAAATATATCAACCTGGTGAGTGTCGTGGCCTTACAAAGACAGGACTATGTTATAAAAGGACACTTTGCTAATAAAATATCAAGTCTCAGGTTTACCACTAGAGAATGCAACAAAGACACAGATCCTTTAAGAATAAAAATCTCCATTGTTACAATCGCAAAGAATGGACTAATTTCCTCCACTTTCTTTTCTCTAAGCCTTGATCAGTGAAACATTCTTGCTCCTAGTTACAAGGGCAATACTGCAAGATCATTTACTTTATGTTGTACTACGAGGCTATGAAAAAAAGAGAAAAAAGAAAAAAGAAAAAAGAAAAAAGAAAAAAGAAAAAAGAAAAAAGAGAAAAGAAAAAAGAAAAAAGAAAAAAGAGAAAAGAGAAAAGAAAAAAGAAAAAAGAAAAAAGAAAAAAGAAAAAAGAAAAAAGAAAAAAGAAAAAAGAAAAAAGAAAAAAGAAAAAAGAAAAAAGAAAAAAGAAAAAAGAAAAAAGAAAAAAGAAAAAAGAAAAAAAAAGAATAAAAGAAAAAAAGTAAAAAGCTGGATTCTTTGCTCTGTTTTCCACATCTATTGATAAAGCAAGCCACATAGCTAGTTTCTCACCTAGAATCTATGTGTATTTTATCATTCAGGTTAAACGGATTATCTCAAGCAAAACACACACATAGATACGAAACACAGTTTCCCTCCCTCAAAAAGATAAAGCTCCTTTGTGCTGCTTCTGTGGAGGAAAATAGTGACCGAGTTAGTGATTTCATCTCCTCTAGGATCCCCTTCTCCCCAGGGACCACATGGATGGCATCCATCCACTGCAGTTACTCCTATACTGCAAAACTATTCCCTTTGCTGACAAGGATGGCAATACAGGGAGTACCCAGGTGATTTTACACCCTTATTTTGGAATATGAAGACTCTTGAAGAGAAAGTAAGTACTTGAAAGACTTCTAGACTCATCATTGGTGGTTATGTTAGTAGTTGTGTTACAAAAGGCATATGTTGCTTTAAAAAAAAAAAAAAAAAAGAGAGATTTACCAAGAAAATTCACAGCATAAGAAAAATAAAATGCACTTTTTAAATACGATAGGATAAGTTTGCCTGCATATCAAAGTACTCATTTTTAAAATACAGACTTCATATGCTACCTACCGAGACCACGTTAAACATGACCCTACAGTTATCGACCAGCAGAGGGGGCAGGACCAGCAAGGGATATTCAAGCAGAGTAAAGGCAATTTGTCTGCACTTTTAAAAACACTGAAAAAGTTATTTAAATAAGTTTTAAAAGGTAATTAATTCTTACAACTAGTGCTGTCTTCTTTGTATACAGTTCTGATGTGTGTACGACTTCATATCAGTAGTTCTGCACTAGCATACACACTTCTTTCAAAGGAAACTGAGACTAGCGGTGGTGGACTCTCCACTAGTTCCATAAATCTGCCACAGAAATGAGCCAACTTCATAATGGCATATTAAAAAGAGACAGGTAGCCATACATGGCCGTTTACATGTATTAAAACCTTTAAGGAATTCTATTTTACTTGAAATTATCTTTTTTAAGTGTTTCTACTTTAAGGGTAAGAATTACTGTATGAAATGTTAGTGTTAGTAAATTAACAGAAGGATGATGGCACTTGAGAGGAAATACTATGTAAACTCTTCTGTCTCAGAGCTAAAATTTCTAAAAGCCTGGACTTTGTCATTACCAATTAAAAGTCAATGATGTGGCACCTATGTGTTTTACTACCTGATAAAGACTGTGGCCAGTGAGTACAGATAAAAAATGCTACCCAAAAAGAGTGTTATTATTATTATTATTATTATTATTATTATTATTATTATTATTATTATTATTATTATTATTATCATCATCATCATTATCATCATCATCATTATCATCATCATCATCATCATCATTATTATATTTTACTGTGCAAATGTTTACACACAGAGCAAATCTGCAGGGAGGAAAAATCACATGTAACCTACATCAATGCCTAGACACCACAAAAGAAATAGTATTTATTACTATTACATGCAGCACCATAACAATGTAGCCTCACCCCTCACATTAAGAACTGGTCTTTATGTGCATTATGCTCTGCTGTACCAACATAAAGGATGGGGATTGTCTCACCTAACTAGAGATGCCAACATCATAAGCTTTTCATTGCAGGCTCTGTATATAATCCAGGGAGACAAAGAGGCAATTCTAGAGCACAATCCGTCTGACTTCTTTTAGGTCTACAAATTACAATAAGATGAACTGCACCCTAGAAAGGGGTCTAGAGTGATTAGATCAGATTTAGAAGTGTGCATTTGGTAAATGAACCCCACTCATGGTCTCTGTTCCAGAGTACCCATCATCTTGATAGACTAGGCAGGCAAAAGGTAAAAGCTGAAGCACTGGCAAACTATAGCAGTGCTCTGCACACTGAACACACTTAATTTGGGCGATTTTGTGTTAATAGTGTCCTTCTCACACTTCATTAGAGGATTCTGATTTCAATAAGTGAATTTTTCCCAAATTAAAAAATAAAGAAATAAAAACAAATAAGTAATAAGCGAGTATTATCTCCAAAACTGACCTATGGTCTAAAGCTATCTTCATGCTTCATCAAAGTGCCCTGCCTAGAATTCTGCTCCAACTGTCTCATTTCCTGATACAGCTGTAGAGAAAGATTCCAAATATGGCCACAATTTGTACTGTCATTACACCTCTACAACCAGTCCATTAAGGTTGCAATTTACCTGCTATTGTGAGACTCAGAACATTTCAGCCACTATTTTAACAAACTGCCTTAATCATGAAAGTGATGGAGTGATAACAAATGAAAAAAAGTCTGGGATTTGGGGATTCTGATGGCCATTTTGAACTCATACTGAATTGCAGCCTGATAGGCAGGGTTAGATTGGTTGCAAAATATAAGAGTTGTTTTCCATATTAAAGTTTTGGGGTTTTTCTTGTTTGTTTGTTTGGTTTATTTGTTTGTTTTTTTTTTTTTTTTTTTGTGAATCAGAAGTTATATTTGATGCTAACGTAATGCTGAGCTAACAGGTTGGTTTGAATCTTCCTGAGACATCCAGACAGTTCTATAGGAATTCTCTGAAGGGGACAGAAAATCAGGGAACACCTTGTGTAGTTTGCTGACTGCTTCATTTTTTTTTCCTACTGGTTTCAGAAGTTTATTTCCTTTCGGCCAGTTTATTTCTTTCTAATAAGGCTATTTCAGAAGCAGTGGCTAACGTACCTATTAGGAAAAGTAGGCGCTATTGCTGTAGGATTGCTTTTATATAATAATATTAACTAAAACAACATTCATCTGAGAACACAGCATAACACTGTTGCTTTCTATACAATCTCCAGCAGTAAAATCATTATTTTAAACTACACAGATATGTCTCTCTGTATACAGTATTTCAAGTTTAGTGCTCCTGTGTTCACCACCAAGTATGCAGAGGATAGAGGAGTTTTCGTTCAGTACTGAGAAAAAAGATTGTGTTAGAGTTCTTGCTGATAAGGCACCTACCATATGACAAACAAATTATTTTCTCAGGCTGCACAATTTGAGTACTGTATTTCAATAGTACTCTAATATCTGTACAGTGGCATAAAAGAGGTTAATTAAATATCAAGTCTCTGCAAGAGCAGCTCATATACTAAGATTCTGATTCTCTGGGGATTATTAACAGGTAGCTAACTGAAGGCACACATTATTTAATTTCAGTGGGACTATTTGAGCATATTTAATGTACTCTCTCTGGTACTCTAGTGAGCTGGGACCTAAATGAATAAAAAGTTATTATGCAATTGAATATGCCAAGGTTATTATGCATTCTTATAGAG
Organism: Columba livia; assembly: GCF_036013475.1. NCBI lineage: Eukaryota > Metazoa > Chordata > Aves > Columbiformes > Columbidae > Columba > Columba livia. Next base: position 53,004,536 of record NC_088602.1, read on the forward strand.
CTGGTTTGGGTTTTGAAGAAGGCAAATATTCTGCTCTCCCTAAGATCAGTTTAGTGGATGTTCCATCCACAGAGTATAAGTGGACTATTCTGGAATTGAAGTTTTGCTCTAAGGAGAAAAAAATCCTTCGGTTGAATTTTCATTAGGAAAACTAAATTTTCAACAAGCTATATTCTTAAGGTGGCATGTAAAGAGATTTTAGCTTTAATGTACAGCACAGTCATATCTGTATGCGTATCAGACAGAGTGAACTTTGCTAGAAACAGTTACTCATTTTAATTAGGTCAGTTACAAATTAGACATACATCTACAGACACATTGCACTAGGGCTTTCCTCAGACAAACGTTCAATATTAAGAAAGTTCCTCAAACAGCACACCATGCACACTGATATGGTGTACTTGTGCAGTCCAGTAGTTCACATATAAGCTCCAATTTTTGTGATACCAATCATCTCACTGTTAACATGAATTATTTTGGTGTTGCTTTAGTATCAGAAAATCCCCACTGTAAGCATCAAAGAGTTAAGTTAGATATCCATGGCTTTAAAAACCTGTAATCTTACTGTTTGAACTCCTTACTTATGTCCTACAAAAGCATGTCAAGCTCACCCATAGTAGTCAATTCTTATTGCCCTTATCTGAAAGGATTCCCTGCTGCAGAACAGTCCTGTGCTGCAATAGCAATAGCAGGAAACTGAAAACAGACTCTTTTAGAACGACAGGAGCTTCATTTATAGGGCACACATACTGTAAGAGCAGTCCTGGGTTTCCTACCAGCATGTCTGAGCCTAATTACACCCGCTGTAGTCCTGAATCACCAGCTGAACGCCTGGAGTAGCACTTCAGTGCCTTGCTGAATGCAAAGAATAGCTGAGACACAGCCTGCAGACTACTAATGTGCTCTAAGAACAATGCAACAGTCGTTTCATGGGGCGAACAGAGGGATTTGGAGAGAACTGCCGCAGAGACTGCACATGGTTGCAGAGCAGGAGATACTGTTTTGTGTACTGCATTTCACTCTAACACTTACACCTGAAAACTAAGCTATTCAAAACCAAATAAAACACAGAGTTTCCTGGGCTAATTTTTAACATCAGGGGGTTTGTTTGTTTGTTCTTCCAGCTGCTGCATTTTTTTCTGTACATACGTCCAGCATTTTTCTATCTTATAAATAGCAGTTTCTTCCCAGTTTTCCTTCATTCTCCAGTTTCCTATATTTTCTTCAACTTTAATGTGTTTGTTATGACTCCTAAAACACTCATTGCTCTCAGCCCCGGTTGCTATTGCATGGCACAAGTAAAAATTGGGGGCAGCATTCCGGTTTGCCCTCCAGAGTTATTTCTGCAGTCTGAAGCATCTGCTGCTTCTACATTTCACCTTTCTCGTAATGCAAGGGTGGAAAGTCTTTGGCTCCTGGGTAACTTCTGATTCTTGAGACATTCAAGTCACAAGATTTTCTACTGGCACAAGAAACGTATCTTGCTTGTGGTGGCAAATACACTCCATGAGGCCAGGAACCCCATCTGGCCTGGCTTTAGAAGGGAGAAGGTCCTTTTCTTCATGTAGCTGTTGCCATCTCCCATGTCCCCACAGATGCATTCAACATTTGGAATATGTTTTAAGGTCTGCAACCAACTAAAAATATTAACCTAATTGTAAAAAAAGCTGCAAAATCCTACTCTTCTGTGTCTTTTCTATAACTGCCTGTTGATCATATTCTAAGATAGTTAAGTTTTTATTTAGATCAGGCAAATGATTCATTTTGTTCACAGCTTCACTTACATGCTCTGTTAAACTTCTCAGTTCTTTCTTCTGGTAGAACCTTAGTTCTGCATAAAACACAACTGTAACTGTTGACTGAATCGTCTCCTTCATTGAATAAAATAACTTTTGAAAATGTAAGGGAATAGAAACACAGACCATAGTGAAAGTCACATCCAGTTTCTGTTTTCATATATTATAGACAAACTGTAGAGTACTCCAGCCAGTACAGGTCATTTTACATCTCCAAGGCACAGAAAATGGAGGTACAGCATATGAAATAAATTGTCAAGGGTTTTACTGAGACAGTAGAATAATAAAATTAAACCTCTGTATTCTAGAGAAGAAACAATGAAGGAGTATGGGGGATCCTCATACAAGGATTTAAAAATTCTGGGCAAAAGGAAGTCTCTGGTTAGCTTACCCTAACCTGAAATAACTTCAAAATATAAACATGTCTTTATGAACAACAGAATACCTAGCTGTGCTTGACCACACTAAAAACTTATGCAAGGATTTCCTTGCATAAAAAGTAAATGCATCACATTTTCAAGTTACCTTCCCCAGAAACTCAAACAGAAGCCATCTTATAATATCAGTGAGAAAGCAATGTTTCCTTTTGTCTGTGCATGTGAAATACTGCTAAATAAAAACACTCTTGGCAAGAAGCTTGAGCAGTGGTGGTCTCATTACCTGAGTTGCTTAACTTTTGGCTACAGAGGTTGGGTTTAGGCTATGCCAAGTAGCAGTCGCTGTGGCAGTGCCTGGGCACAGTTCAGGGGACAGTACATGCCATCTGCCATTCCCACTATGTAGTCTGAACTAGACTGTACTGGGTCTGGCTCCCTTCACACTCCATATCTCAGCAGGGTTTGCAGACCCTCAAGCATCCCTGCTGGCCCTCATGCCACATCCCAGAGACCGCAGAAAATATTCTCAGATTTATGTCGTGAAAATATCAATGCAGTGGGCAGCCTTCATTTTGTTTCCAACACTCTGAATTTAAAACAAACAAACAAACAAACAGAACCACACAACAACAAAATCCCCACAAATTATACTATGTCCTAGGGACAAAAAAAAAAGCATGGCATGAAGCCCAGAAGAGACACAGAGCCAAGCAAAGTTTGATTACAGCCAAGATGCAACACTTGGCCTCAAAGTCAGAGAAAGATCCCTTACTATGTTTTATTTAGCAGTAGAGAAGCAGTCACTGCACCCATCTAGCCTATCACCATCTCCTCAACAGTAGCTAGTGGCAGATGTTAAGGGGAAAAGTGCATGAAAAACTTCCACAGGCACATCTTTCCAAATTATTGCAATCCTCTGTTTTACGATTTCCAGGTTTAGAAGTTGATCCAGACCACTGTGTTTGATAGATAAATTTGTTCAATGCTGTTTTTTGGACTAACACACACTTTAGGCTTCCAGAATGTCTTGTCACAGATGAGCCCTACAGTTTAATTTTTCTCTCTGTGGAAACAAAATTTTCTGCTTTTTTAAAATCTATTGTGCAATTATTTCATCGGGTAACACCTTGGATTTTTTTTTCACTAATGATACTTTTTCCACAAAGCTTTTTCCTGAAACTGTTTCATACCTTAGTCCATACTTCCTAATATTGATTGTCTTCCTTGATTCTATTGCAGGCCTTTTATGTCTTTTTTAAATCCTGTGGACTTTAACTGTATGCATTAATCAAAATGTGGGTGCATTGTTTGTGGATGCACCATAACACAGTTACTTCCTTTCCCAGTGAGTCTAAAAATTCCTAACATTGCACTGCATTTTGACTTCTATTGAGCATTGAGTTGGTGTTGTCAGAGAACTGTCACAAGGTCTTCAAGGTTTCTGCTGGGAGGTAATATCTAAATTACAGCTTTGTGCATATAGAAGGTATATCAACAGGTTGTCACCTGCTTTACTGTCCATTTTTAATAATCTGTAAACCACATACCCAGGAAACTAATTAGGTTAAATATAATATCAAGGTACAAGAAAATTACAAACTTATTAGAAAGTATTTATTTTCCTTATGCTACTAACTACATTGAACAAATAATTTTTATCTACAAGAAAATAAAATGGGCATGTTAGTTCATTAGTTATACCTGTAACTCTTTAAAGTCTGTGATCCCATGTTGTGCTGATGTCTTAAAGCTGTATCTGCACAACTTACAATTTGCATAAATCAAGAGCAGAATAATATAGATAATATGATTGGTCAACACAGTATACAAGCTTCTACTAAAAAATACAGTAATGGCTACAAAGAAGCACAGTTCCCTATCATTAATAGCACAGCTGCAGGTGCACCTATTTATTTCTCTATATTACTCATAACAAAACAGTAGCATTTTCTGTCTGCTTTGCACTTGTGCAAATGACTTCATAAGCAACAAGACAATGATGAAGAGCTCCTTTTTCAACTCACTCTTCCTATATGACCCCTGGGGACTGTACAAGACAAGCCTTACTTTTTGATGGAAAAAACAGAAAATGTTAAAAATTATATATATATATATATATATATATATATATAAATATATATAAAAATATATATAAAGAGAGATTGTGTGAAGCAAAGATCTTTAATTTAAACAGATAGGAGCAAAGAAAGAATTTCTCTGTCATGTAATCAGCATCCCCTTGCTGCTGCTTGTTTGACTTAGGCATTCATGTAAAAACTTTAGTTCAACAGCAAAAAATAGCAAACTAATTCTGTATGGCAATAGTTTCCTAAATAGAAGACAAAAGAGGTCCCTATGGACCTATACAGTGCATTGCTGACAGACATCAGTAATATAAAATGTACTTAAAGCAACTGAACTGAGGTAGCATCCAATTTTTATTCAAAACAAATGAATAATATATTTAATTATTCATTAAATCTTTTCCTTATCAAACACTGTCATTTTCTATTCTCAATCTATAATTCAAATGTAAAATAAAAGTAAACTTTTTTAAAAATCATAATTCAACTATTATTTTATTTCTTTTCTACTGAATTACATCCCATTCAGCAATAACTGTCTTTATCTGTACTTAATAACTCATTTTTCATATTATACAAGTACTTCCAGGGCTTTTGTATTGTCTGTCTAGGAGCTGATTTTATTCATTTCTAATATATCCGTTTTACAGAGCCTCCAAAGAACAATTCAGACAAGGGGTTGACACAATAATGTGCCTTGCATTGAAAAGAGCTGATTTTTGGAGAGGGCCACTCTGTGAGAAGTGAAAGTTATTATCCTTATAGGGTCAATTCAATTTAAAACTTCTGAAGTTAGTTATGCCCTTTAAAAGGTCTTCCAAAGAACAGAGGAAAGACTATTTGGAACTTTCAGAAAATGTTGGTGACATTAATATGAAAAAATACACACACCTTTTCATAAAATTGTTTCAGCACATTACCCTTGTATAAACAGAACACTTAATTTCTGTTTAAGAGTACGTGAATACTCAATAAGACCAATTTCTGTTTAAGAGTAGGTGAATACTCAGTAAGACCAAGTAATCTGAGAAACAGCTTTGTATGATTTTCTAGGTGACTTTATTAGATCTCAAGATATATAGATACATAGAGAAAGGATCTAGGTGAAAAAGTTGTTTTAGTTCTGTCTATCACCTCTCTTATTTGTATTATACAAATGGGCTCATCGTTGTCAATTGGGACTGCAAACTGGTCTTGCAATATAGTGCACAGACCCATCATGTATTTCTTAATGTTGAAAACAGCAGTAAAAAGTGATCAAAGCATAGCAGAATTCAAGTGCTGATATCAACCCAGGTATTTCCAATAAACTGTAGGCTTCATTTTAGTTCACAGGCTAAGGAGAAACTCACTGTTTGTTCTTTTCAGAAGAGGAACTTGCTGCATACCTGAGCGCACCATTCATGGTCCTGCTGCTGGAGCAGAGCCTGACAGTGGATTCCAGGTGGAAAGTCACAGCAGCCTTATTTTCCTTTCTGTATCAGAAGCTGTGTGTTGTTTGATAGATGACATTGTTAGATGAGAAGAATAGTTGCAATGTATTAAAATCCCATTTTTTTACTGATCTTGAGACATGCATTTTCTTGTTGCTTAAAACACTATAAATCTAGGTAAAGCAGAATCATGATAATGATTTTAAGCTACGTGAATCTTACAAGGTACGTAAGAGGAAATTTTCACTCCAGTGATGCTTAGAACTATGACAATATAACACATGCCACTGTTCTCATTACCCACAACAAATTACAGGGTTTGGTTGGAAAACAAAACATAAAATACTTCACAGTAGTGGTCTCTGTGTATTTGATGGGTAGAGATCTAATCAGTGTGAAGCTCCCCTATTACATTCAGCATGCCTGGAGCTTTTAAATCAGCAGAAAGTTAACAGTGAGTTCGTCACGCTCTTGTGCCATGTGCTTAATAATTAATGCTGATCCTTCAACTTTGTTGTCGGGCTAAAATAAAGACCCTGTACCAATGTGCATTTAGATGTTTCATAGAAAAAAAAACTTTTATACATTTTCTTCATAAGAAAAGAGGCTGTTTAGTACCACCAGCATTCATCTTGCTCTTCCTTCTAAACAGACATAAACACAACACTTTAGGATTTTAAAACCTGCAGCCTAAGAGAAGTGGTTCAAATCTAAGACCAGGGAGAAATCAACTTTAGTTAGCTACGACCTGGTTACATATAAACAAACACCGTATTCTTCTCCTCTGCTGAATCAAGTACTAATTTTCACAGTTTTTCCCCAGGTGAAATGGTTAAATTATCTGAGCCACAGTTTGAAAATTTAATATTTATATACTGGCATCAGGCTTTTCAAGGCATAGATTAAGAGCAAAAAAAAAAAAAAACCTGCCCGGACATAATTACTATATTAAAAGACAGCAGGTAACAAGTTTTTAGAAGCATTTTTACTTAGAACACAGCAGAGGGTAAAATTAATTTCTCAATTATCTTAAGTCAACCTGTTATTATAGCACACTTCTGAGTCACAGGTACACTTATCAGCAGCATCAATTTTTCTCTAGATTTCTCCATTTTTTTCAGTCCCAAAAATGTTAGCTAGACCTACTGGTGAGCATTAATCATAGTTAACATTGTGCACTTTTTTCAAAGTATACTTTTTCAAAGCCAAAATGTATTACTCAGTAGTAGGAGTGAGAAAATGTATCAAGAGGGGTTTTTTTGTAAGTTTCTTTTCTCACCTCCTCCTTGTGTCTCCTCCCACGTGCCTCTCTAACCATTCCCCTCCTCTTCCTGCAGGAAAGAGTCACATATAAAGTTTCACAAGTTCTTAATTAAATTGAACACTGGTTGATCAGAAGTCATTTAAAAATTAAATATTACCTAAAACTTTCAGGTAAGTAAATACTACTTACGTATTTAGACTTTTCTGAAGTTGATCAATTAATTTTTCAGAACAAAACCCCACATCCCATAAGACAGAATGACTGACATAGTATTCAGTATGCTGGTGACTTATTCAGCATCTTGTTCATGGTAGCAGACAAATTTAGTACTCTTTACAAGTTCATGAGTGTAGCCAAAGGACTGAGCACTTGGCAAACTTAAGTGTTGAACCATCCAGTTGAACCATCCTTGCAATATGCAAAAATGTAAAACATTGGAACATCTGAATTTGTCATTTCCTTTTTAGACAAGCAGGATGATGAAAATAATACTTAAAATAATCTGGATCTAGCAATCTTTATGTATGGAGAACTCTCATTCAGTTCATTAGCAGCTATGTGACCAGTAAAAGTTACAAAGAGAAATAACAAGTCAAAGCATTTTCAAAGTCACCTGCAAGCTACAGCATAGTGACTTTGATAGGGTTAAGATCTGCCAACGCTAGCTGTGATAAAAATGCAACCTACCTTTCATAACTATAACATTAAAGCCTTTTAAGCCTTCTAGTTATTAATAATGAAACTGCCATTAACATCTGAAACAGAAAGCAGAAGAGGAATTAATGCACCTCTGCAAGGAATTAACCACTTCTGAAGATGATTAAAGAGTGGATGTGAAGCTTTTTGTTAAAAACACTGAGACTATACTTTCAATTAATGAAGCACAGCTCATGGTTTTTGGCTTGATTGATAAAGTCTGTAACTGAACAAAAATGGTACCAGTAATCAAGACAAAGTAGAGCACAAAAAAAAGATTGCCAGTAGTAGAAAAGGGACAAATGCTCTGTATATTAATGTGGAAATCTAGGGATGTAGAACATCACAGCAAAAAGTTAGTTAAGCATTTGGAGGGGAAGCTGTACGAGGAGCAGTTAAAATCACTTGGTCTGTTCAGCCTGGAGGAGACTGAGGGAACACCTCACTGCAGTCTACAGCTTCCTCACATGGGGAGGAAGGCCCAGGCTCTGATCTCTCTGGTGACCAAGGACAGAACCCAAGGGAATGGCAGGAAGATGTGCCAGGGGAGGTTTAAGTTGGACACTGGGAAAAGGTTCTTCATCCAGAGGGTGGTGGAGCACTGGAACAGGCTCCCCAGGGAGGCAGTCAGGTCCCCAAGCCTGTCAGTAACCAAAAAGCGATTGGATAATGCCATCTGTGTCAAAAAATTGCCATCAGTGATCTGTAGAAACCTCCTGGACTGTGCACACGCAGCTGTGTTGCCCACCCAGCAGATGTCAGGGTAATTGAAGTCTCCCATGACAACCGGGGCATGTGATCATGAGGCTACTTCCAGCTGTCTGTGGAAAGCCTCATCAACTTCCTCTTCCTGATCATTTGGCCTGTGGTAAACACCCACAACAGTGTCCCCCTTTTGTTAGCTTGTCCCTTAATTTTCACCGAAAGGACTCAAATCATTTGTCTTTCCCCCGCTAGGCAGTGTTCAAGACATTCAAGTTGCTCTCTCACATAAAGTGCAACTCCTCTCCCTCACCTTGCTGGCCTGTCTTTCCTAAAAAGTACATAGCCTTCCATGACAACATCCCAGTCATGTGAGCTGTCCCACCATGTCTCCGTAATAGGAATGAGGTCATGCCTGTGAACGCACATAGATCTTGGCAGATGTTATTGTTAAGCTGCCCTCCATCCTCTTTAGAAGGTCTTGGAGGAAAGGAGAGATGCCTGAGGATTGGAAAAAGGACAACGTCACTCCAGTCTTCAAAAAGGGCAAGAAGGATGAGGATGACCCAGGAAACTACAGACCAGTGAGCTTCACCTGCATCCCTGGAAAGGTGATGGAACAGCTCATTCTGGACATCATCTCCAAGCATGTGGAGGAAAAGAAGGTTCTCAGGAGTAGTCAGCATGGGTTCACCAAAGGGAAATCATAATTGACTGACCTGATAGCCTTCTATGATGATATGTCTGGCTGAGTAGACAAGGGAAGAACAGTGGACATTGTCTACCTTGACTTCAGCAAGGCTTTTGACACTGTCTCTCAAAAGCTCCTCATAGGCAAGCTCAGGCAGTGTGGGCTGGATGAATGCACAATGAGATGGATCATGAACTGGATGGATGGCAAAGCTCAGAGAGTTGTGATCAACAGTGCGGAGTCTGGTTGGAGGCCTGTAGTTAGTGGGGTTCCCCAGGGGTCAATACTAGGTCCAGTCCTGTTCAACCTGCTCATCAGTGACCTGGATGAAGAGAACGAGTGCACCCTCATCAAGTTTACTGATGATACCAAACTGGGAGGAAGGGCTGACACATCAAAAGGCTGTACTGCCATTCGGCGAGACCTGGACAGGCTGGAGGATCGTGCAGAGCAGAACCTAATGAATTTCAATGAGGGCAAGAGTAAGGTCTTGCACCTGGGGAGAAATAACCCCAGGCAGCAGTACAGGTTAGAGGTGTACCTGCTCAAAAGCAGCATTGCAAAGAAGGACTTGGGAGTTCTGGTTGACAAGGCTGACCATGAGTCAACAATGTGCTTTGTGGCCAAAAAGGCCAATGTTACCCTCAGGTATATTAAGAAAAGTCTGACCAGCAGGTCAAGGAAGGTTGATCTCCCCCTCTACTCTGCCCTGGTGAGGTTGCATCTGGAGTACTGCATCCAGTTCTGGGCTCCCCAATTTAAGAAGGGCAAGAAATTACTGGAGGGAGTCCAATGGTGGACTATGAAGATGATTAGGGGCCTAAAGCACCATTCCTATGAGGAGAGACTGAGAGACCTGGGTCTGTTTAACCTGGAGAAGAGAAGACTTGAGAGGGGATCTTACTAACGTTTATAAATATCTCAAGGGTAGATGTCAAGAGGATGGGACAAGACTCCTTTCAGTAGTGCCCAATGACAGGATGAGGGGCAACAGGCACAGACAGAAGCATAGGATGTTGCATCTAAGTATGAGAAAAACTTTACTTTGAGGGTGACAGAACACTGGAACAGGCTGCCCAGAGAGATGTTGAGTCTCCTTCTCTGAAGACATTCAAAACCCACCTGGATGTATTCCTGTGGAATCTACTCAAGGTGTACCTCCTTTAGAAGGTGGGTTGGATGAGATGATCTCCAGAGGTCCTTACAAACCACAATCATTCTGTGATTCTGTGGTTTAAACACATGGTGTGAACTGTGGGGTTGTCCTGTGCAGGGACAGATGTTGGACTCAATGATCCTTATGTGTCCCTTAGAAGGGAGTTACAACTTGGGACATTCTATGATCAGTAAAATCCCTGAAAACGATGAGTACTTTCCATATTTTCTTTTCCCTGATAATGTGTGAAGGCCATCATTTTAGTGACAAGAGGCAAAATAATTGAGATATGAAACCAGTCATGTTATTGAACTTAAGTGGGTGAACTCCTGACTTCACCATAATTCTGTGACTGCACCTGAACAGCTTATTGTGCTGCAGGCCCAGGGGCAGGGTCCTGTATGGCTTGTGTGCCTTATAACTATGGACACAGCTCTACAGTGTCCATAGTGGGGTGACACAGATGTGCGTCCAGATAGCCTGGCACAGGCTTGCCCAGGCCTTTTCCAGAAATCTGCTGCTCTCCACCAGTGCTTTCTGTGTCTATGCCTAGAGCTGGCACTGGAAGACTCATAATTGCAATGAGAACTGCAAATGATCCAGCTTAGAGAGGAAACTCTTCTGCCACTTTTTCCACTTGTCTTAGAGCAAAAAATGTTAAAATTTCTGTAGCTTACCTTTCGCATGTATAATAAAAAAGTTATGGCATCTTTAATAAAATAATTTGAGATCTACTAATGCAAGCAACTATAGATAGACATAATGATGTTATGCAGGTTGTTTACCAGCATGAATTTCAGAGACATCAATGAACAGATAAAAGGCACACAGTACTGAAAACAGTGTGCCACAACTGTAGCCAATAAGCCTTTGTTACTGCATTCCTTATATTTCAGCAGTCATGAAAATGGTAATGGGAGATACAACAGTCTTTTGGATTAACTTTATTTAGCTTGTGAAATTATAGATCTGAATACAGTATTTTTCTTCAGAATGTTGATGTGTGAAACTTCACACAGTTAATCATTGTATGGTTACATATACAAAGAAAAAAACATGTGGATATGCATACACACTACAAAGACAATATTATACCAAACTCCATAAAAAAATTAAAAAGAAACAAACAGAAGTTTTAAAATAGATATCAATTTTCATTCTTCAGGGCATAAAATAATAATGAGGTTAGAGGAAAAACTGTTTCCCTGAGGCACACTGTATCTGATAACTGAAAGATTTTCTATATCATCTATCCATCTGAGATGGGCCAGATTTTATGGTAGAATAATGACTATGCCACAGGTACAATTAAATATGACACTTCCTGTGATCCCATTTCCACCTATGAGTAATAAGACCAAAACTGTATTTGTTACAGTGAAGTAACTAATCAGCTCTTTTTTTTTTTTTTTTCTCTTCACATACAAAAGGGCAATTGCGTACAATAGATAAGTAGCTGTCCTGGTTTTGTTAGAAACAAGACCAGTTTCTCTTTTAGTGATTTTTCCTTTCAGCTAAGTTCTTGTAAGTAACTGCACTTTTCTGAACTTGGATACATGTTTTTCCAGACATAGCAATGGAATGCAAGGTCACTGCTAAGAATACACATCCTTTATTTGGAAGGAGGGGCCAACTGAACAGGTGACAAAAATTGACCAACTAAGTATTCTCTCCCATCCATGTCGTACATCATATAAAGGTGGGAGATCATGAGCGTCTCGCTCTCTTTGACTATGGCTGGCATCTGGGGAGGTCCCTGCCAGTCATCCCTGCAATCTGAGGCCTAGTGACAGACCCTACATCCCTGAATCCAGTTCCGTTTTGCTACAGAGTCCAACCCAGGACTTCCAGGTGCCTGTCCTGCAGCTGCTGGAGCAGTGCTGAGCTGTGTCTGGGAATTCAAGATTGGCTTTTATATTTTTTATTATTTTCTCTATTTTATTAGTAGTATTAGTAAAACATTTTTAACTTTTTTCCAACTTGCAAGTCTGTCTCTCTTTTCCTCCTATTGCCTTTCCTTAGTGGGGAGGGGTGGGGGGCGGGGGCGTTAACAGAGAGCATCTGCCATGTTTTATTGTCACCCTGCAATTAAATAGTCACAGTAGCTCATTTAGAATACCAAAACTGTCTTGTGGCATGTGTTTTGATACAAAACATAAAAATCACTTTATGGTCAGCTTGTGACAGCAAGGGGGAATAAGATGTTATAAGTGAGAATAAGATGTTATGGATTCTATTTCACTCTTGCTCTTTATTGAAATAAAAAGTCGTGTTAGCTCCGTTTTTTTTCTTGCTTGTATTTGTGATACTCAGACATTCAACAGGCTTAATAATTACAACCTCCAGTGGTAATAGTTTAAGAAGCAAGACTGAATCTTTGTGCTAAACTATGATTATCACTGAGAAGAAACTTTTACTTCTCAGGGCACCTTTTTCTTTTATTTTTTTTTTCTAGAAAGACTGGAGAGCAACTGTCTGCTTTAGGCTCTAAGGAAGAAACATTACTTGCCTTCACAATTAATCCCATAAGAAATTTTAAGGTTTTCAAGATTAAATAAAGGAATTAAGGTAATAAACCATGTAAACAGGCATTAGAGAAATATAACATTTTAAAAATCAGAAAAGAAACTGGAAATTAAATTAAATTATGGGTTGCTATCAAATGTAATAAAAGACAGGTGTTTAGCAATTAAAAGGGATTATTGTTGTAACTGAGGCAGCCAAAAATGGTAAGAGAACAGCTGTTCCTTAACATTACTTCTATATTAGTTCTATATTAAGAAAGGATGGTTGTTTTTCATTTGCTTTCCTCGAAATATTACATTACTGCTAACTCATAAAATAAATCGGAAGCTAGAGACAATACTTCAATTAGGAGCTTCATAATACTATAAAATTGCACAATAAATATAATTTCTGAACATTTGTACACTGGTCTTAAGCATTAGTTGGATGGCTATTGCATAGTTATTCATTAGACTGACTGAACATTAAACAACACTTCTCAACTACAGTTTCTAAAGAAATCATCATATTATGGAGGAAACAAACAAAAAAATCTCCTAGCGAATCATCTGTTGACGTAATGAATGTGCTTTTCTCCTTCATTCTTTCTGGTCCAAGCAAGTCCTAATGATACAATATCTCAGTATTTGTCTCTCTTTCTAGGAAATTTTAATTACCAGGTATTTTTTATTATCCATTTTCCAACAAGTGAAATACTTAGAAGGATTATATTGCTACCCCAGCATTTTATAGCACTAAACTCATAAGGATGATTGACATTTTTTCAGGATAGTTTGAGAGAGGTTGCCTAATGACTGATGCTGACATTATATACATTTAAACATACAACAGGTATAAAATTTTTTATCTTTAGCTTCTTATTTTTGAAAATGCCATTTTGCAGACAGAGCTTGATCGAAAAGACATTTTTATAGTCTTGATTGACTACCCTACCACCAAAGCACCTGACAGCAAGCTGAAGAGAAAGACTTCCCACTTCTTTAGAAAGGAAGACAGATTTACATCTACATCCAGAAGTCACACCATAGATAATGTAGGTGTAGATCACACAGATTATGTCAAAAACCTCTTTAAAAAATAAGTGAAATGTAATGATGAAATATACACACAAAAGAAAATATTTACCTCAAACTTATCTGTACCTTCTGATAATTTATCTTTTTTTTTTTTTTTTTTTTTTTCCTTAATCTAATTGTCCTCTGGTCTCTGCACAATCTGCTTTTAAAAAGTGTGTGCACTATATTGGCAGGATTGAACAGACTGAGAAAAAGTCTGTTCTGTTCTATGATAACATAGTCTAACACCCAAACACTAAGTGAGAAAGTACAACCACCAGCTGTTGATTGTATATGTAGTTCTAAAGAAGAGGCTCCAGGTGGGACCACAGCAACCATTTGTTAACTCTCCTCTGAGCTGATGTTGCTGAAAGTAGACCCCTAACCAGGAGAGAGCTTCCTTCCAAACCTCCGGTAACCATTTACCCATACATACTGGTACACAGTCACCATGTGTTCATGTCTTCAGCATTGTTAAACAATGTCAACACTCTAAAATGTATTCCTTGTATCAATTGTAATTTTTATACTCAGCCTATGAAGAACTGAGCACTTTTCTCCACTGAACTCACTTGACATGCCTTAACACTTATTGGACCAATTTTATTTGTGGTTTTTTTTCAGTCTTGATTCAGGATGCATTTTGAAATTACATTAATTACTTACATAGTCATTTAACACCTTTTTTGTGTGTAGTTGTTTACAAATCTAAAAGAATTATCAGAAAACTCTGCCTGTATATGGTTATTTATTTAGTTTTATGCAATTGGAATTTATCACACATGAACTAATTTGAGAAAAAAAATACAAGTGGGAATTAATGAAAAACACTTGAGAGACAACAAAGTCATTAGTCGGAGCCAGCATGGGTTCACAAAGTCCTGCTAAACCAACTTAATTTCCTTTTATGACAAGATCACCCATCTGTTTGATTAAAGGAAGCTAGTAGATGTGGTAGATTTGGATTTTAGAAAAATTTTTTATACTGTCTCTTACAGAATCACAGAATTCTGAATAAACTGTCCAGCACACAGCTAGACAAGTCTGTAATATGTTGGGTGAGTAATTGGTTGATGCACCACGCTCAAAGAATTATAGTAAATGGTTTTACATCAGGCTGGTTGTCAGTCACCAGTTGGTTCCCCAGGACTCAGTTTTACAACCAGTGCTCTTTAATGTTTTTAGAAATTATCTAGACATGAGAATCAAATGTGCATTAAGGAAGTTTGCCAACAACAATAATTTAGGAGCAGCTGTGGACTCCCTCAAGAGTAGAGAGGCCTTACAGAGAGATCTATATAAATTCAAAAGCTGAGCAATCATCAACCATATCAATTTAACAAGAGCAAGTGCCAGATTCTCCACCTGAAATGGGGTAATCCTGGTTATACATGCAAATTGGGGGATGAGAGACTGAAGAGTAGCCCTGTGGAAAGGGATCTGAGGATCTGGTTTGATGGCAAAATTAGCGTGAAGCAACAGTGTGCCCTGAAAGCCAAAAGGGCCAACCATGTCCTGGGGTGCATCAAGCACAGAATCACTGACTAGTCAAGAGAGGTGATTGTCCCACTCTGCACTGCACTGAGACAGCCTCACCTTCAGTGTTGTGAGCAGTTTTGGGCACCTCAAGATAAGAAGGATATCAAACTATTAGAGAGTGTCCGAGCAGGATGACCAAGATGGTGAAAGACCTTAAGGGCAAGACTTACAAAACAATCTGAGATCACTTAGTTTGTTCAACTTGGAGAAGAGAAGGCTGAGGGGAGACCTCATCACAGACTGCAACTTCCTCAAGGGGAGCAGCAGAGGAGGAGGTGCTGATCTCCTCTCTCTGGTAACCATCAATAGGACACAAGGAAGTGAAATGAAGCTGAGTCAGGGGAAGCTGGGCCTGGACATTAGAGAAAGGTTCTTCACTGAGGGTGTGGTTGGTCACTGGAACAAGCTCCCCAGGGAAGTGGTCACATCACCAAGTCTGTCAGAGCTCAAGGAGCATCTGGACGGTGGTTTTAGTCACATGGTTTAGTTTTAGGTGGTCTTGTGAGGGGAAGAGAGTAGGACTCAATGATCCTTATCCCTTCCAACTTGAGATATTCTGTGATTCTACGATAAATGTTCAGCAGTAAAATATCCATATCTAGTCTTAGCCTGTTGAAGTGTATTTAGGCTAAACTGAGGTTTCTGTCTTCTGTGTCATTAGTTAGATCTAATACAGCACGTAGGTGCCTAAAATCAGCAATTACAATGAATAGCTTTTAGATGCCTCCAAGGTTATTTAAGCTAATATATGCCATGTGAAGAAAGCATCGGGAAAAATGGAATAACTCTCGTGTCAGTGTTGAACTGTTTTATTTTTTAATTTCCTGAAATTAAATTGAAAATTTAATTTTGAAAAAAAAAAAAATGAACTGATGTTCGGTACCAAACCATCAGTTTCTAATGTTCCTTTTTGGATGGGAAATAAAAGACAATGATAAAATAATGGAAGATAAGATAAATGCCAAAGACAGCAGGTAAATTTGTCTAATAATGATTGAGGCAAAACTTTAAATTACTTGGCTTTCTCAGTCTGCTTAGATGAATGTGTTCAAACAAAATGCATAATAAAATTAAGACGTCTTTTTGCTTTCAATAATTGGTTTCACTAATAATTACTTAGAAATAACTGTTTAAAGCAAAGTAGCAGTATGATGTTTACATCATGATTAGCCATGTAAGTTGGGACATAATTTAAACATTTAGAGGTGCACAATTTTTTCCAATAGTATAAAAAGGCTTCTTGGCACTGAGATTAAATAATTTTGTTGTCTAAGACCTTTATCTTAATGGTGCAATTTAAAAAGAGAGATTAATATACCGTGTGGTTCTAAACAAAGTATAAATAAGAAAAACTCTACATTACATGGCCATGTCCAATGTCTTTTGGCATCCAGTTCATATAATTAATAACACATTGAACTTAAAATGCCTTTCATTCAGTGACTCCAGTGTACTTTGCAGTTATTAATAAAAACAGGCATGTGACACTACAGGAATCAACAAATATCCTGAGATGAAACTAATCTTTCCACTAAATATTGATCGTGCTACTGATTGTTTTTGGTTTTTTTACCACTGACCTAAATGGGGTGCAAGTATTACACTTGCAACTATCCATACCCAAGGAAATACAATTTACTCCTTGTTAAAGTGGATATCTGTCACAGAATCAGGAATTAGTGTGAGTGCTCACCAAACTATTTTTAAGATACTTTACAGTCTGAACACAATGAGAACAAGGCTTTTTAGCAACTGTATTTCAGCATGGTGAGTTAAATGTTTTAATGATTTCATACTGTTACTTTCTCACAGTGTACACAATAAAAGTGAGCCTATGCCAGAACAACATTTATTTTGATTCACCAAGAGCCGTTCACTTAACAGCAGGAGAGATGCCTATATGAGGTATTTGGAACAAAACTTACCTCTAGGGTTATGCTTTGTATGGGGAATATCTTAATTAAGTTTCATTGCAATATTGAAACCTGAGAATGAGGTCGTAGCCTGCTGTAGCATGAAAGCCTTTAATTTGCACACTTCTGTTCTGTTGAATAATCAAGTAAACTTTAATTGAGCACTCTAGTGCCCTGGGTGTTCAGAGTTTCCATGTACTTATATTGTGTTCTCTGTGCTGTGGTTTAACTTCACATAGTTATTTAGGAGCTCATTTAAGGCAATTAAAAACTACAGCTGGGGTTTTGTTGGACTGGCTGTGCTCAACCTGGTTGGGTAATTAGACTCAAATGGATACCTTGCACCCACTTCAGCCTCAGACTAGCAATGCTTTGTGTGTGAAACAGAAAAGCTTTTTCCTTTTTTTTTTCTTTTTTTTTTTTTATTAGAGTTTTTATTCCTACAAAGAAAATAACAAATATAATGTGTGCTTTACACTAGAGTCATAAAAATTATTTCTTCACTGCTGATAGTAATTCACTGTAAGCTGACATTTTAAAAAGAACTCAAGGTAGCATATATTCAAAATATTTTGGCACCTCTCGAGATTTCTTATTATTTGCCTAAATCCTATTTTAGACTCTTTGAAAACTTACTAGCCTCAGACCTCAATAACTTGAAATGTTAGCTGGGGCTCATAAAACCACAAAAGTGCCATTTATCTGTCAGTAGTTGCCTACATCTAAAAAGTCTGTCCTCAGGAGCCTGTCTCAGCTGCTGGGCATCCTCAGGGCCCTTGCATCACTTACGCAAACAGCTTGTGAAAAACAGGTAGGCTGGCAGCTGAACCTCTGCATCCAGACATGCCCATAAATCCCTGGGTAATATCATGTTCATGGTCATCAAGATTACTTCACAGATATGTCCTACAGGGGTTTACAAACTATATACTCTCCTACCTGTTCTTCCTCAGGCAGCTGGGGGGCACAGAGAAAGATGCACCCCAGGGACATCTGTGCTATCAGGTAGACCGGGACCAGGGAAATCTGGTCAAGCACCGGGACCCTGCATGTCAAAACTGCCCCTTCATTTACTCCCTGGCTACATTTTGTATGATCTCAACTAATTCACTTAAGGATAAACATACGACACAGTGGGCTAGCCCTCACTAGCCTGGAGAAAATAAACATCACCCATCTCATAAAGCCAGAGATCAGTTCTTGACTCAGCAATAACTGGCTGTAGCCAGTGAGACCCTACTCATTGCACTGAGCTTCCTCCTAAACACTGCCAGGGAAGGCAACCAGTTTCATGTCATTCTGTGATAACATTCAGAGTTTAATTCCCAGCTGTGCCTGAGGAGATATAGAACATCTCCAGCCCACAAATACAGGTTATTTTATGACAGAAATTTCTTCCTGAAATCCCGTCCTGAAATAGCTTATTTGACAAGAAAAAAATAATCCAATGAGAAAAATGGAAAGGAAACACAAAACTGATTTTACAGTCTGGTGGTGTGGACTTGAGTTGACAAGCTTCAACCGGAACACAAGAGACACAATCACAGAATGCTTGGGGTTGGATGAGACCTCTAGAGATCATCTAATCCAACCCACCTGCTAAAACAGGTACATCTAGAGCAGGAATGCATCCAGGCAGGTTTTGAATGTCTACAGAGAAGGAGACTCCACAACCTCTCTGGACATCCTCTTCCAGTGCTCTGGCACCCTCAAAGTAAAGAAGTTTCTCCTCATGTTCAGATGGGACTCTTCAGTCTGTACCCATTGCCCCTCATCTTATCATTGAGCACCACTGAAAAGAGTCTGGTCTCATCCTCTTGACACCCACCCTTGAGATATTTATAAGTATTGGTAAGATCCCCTCTCAGCCTTCTCTTCTCCAGGCTGAACAGAACCAGCTCCCTCAGTCTTTTCTCATGAGAATGGTGCTCCAGACCCTTAATCATCTTTGTAGCCCTCCACTGTACTCTCTTCAGTAATCCTTGTCCTTCTTAAACTGGGGAGCCCAGAACTCGATACAAGTTTAAGTCATGTCTGCTAGATACTACATATTTTTATACAATGTTGAATAAATGCATCCAAGGAGTTGGACTAAAAGCAAGCTCAGAACACTGGGTAGCCTGGCAAATAGGTAGCAGTTTTGTAAGGCTGGAATTAGGATTCAAGAACATACTTCAAATTGGTCAAAATTAAGGCCGAAAAACAGTTTTCTGATCTTCAAAACTATCTTAAATCCTGTTGTGCTTCTTAATTGAGGAAAAGCCTAAGCAATCTATCTTCCTCTTTAGTATTTTCTGTTGATTAATTTATACATCTTGATAAAATGATCTGCTGGTTTTGACTGAGATAGAGACAAGTTTCTTCAGAGTAGCTTGTATGAGTGGCTTGGAGTCTCCTTCTCTGGAGACATTCAAAACCCACCTGGACATGTTCCTGTGGGACCTCACTTAGGCGTTCCTGCTCCAGCAGGGGGATTGGACTAGATGATCTTTTGAGGTCCCTTCCAATCCCAAACATGCTGTGATACTGTGATACTGTGATGAGGCTGCGTTTTGGATTTGTACTGAAAACTGTGTTGATAACACAGGTGTGTTTTCATTAATACTGAGCAGTGCTTATACAGAACAGTGCTTATACTGAACGGTGCTTATACAGCCTTTTCTGCTTCTCAGACCACCCCATCAGTGAGTAGTCTGGGGCTACACAAGAAGTTGGGAGGGGACACAGATAGTGCAGCTGACCCCAGATGACCAAAGGGATATCCCATACCATATAACATCATGCTCAACTTATAAAAAGCTGAGGGAAGAAGAAGCAAGGGGCGGAAGGGGGATGGTGGGGTAGCATTCAGGTTCAGAGTTACACTGTTTTGTCTTCCCAGGTAACCATTGCACATGATGGAGTCTGACTTTCCCAGAGATGGCTGCATGCCTGCATGCTGAAGGGAAGTAGTGAATTAATTTCTTGTTTTGCTTTGCTTATGTGTAAAGCCTTGGCTTTACTTATAAAGGTGTCTTTAACTCAACCCACAAGTTTTTTCACTTTTACTCTTCTGATTCTTTCTACCATCCCACTGGGGGAAAATGGGCTAGCATCTGCATGGTGCTTAGTTGTCAGCTGGGGTTAAACCACAATGAATGACCTCTGCTAAATTCATCCTCAGAATCTGACTTTCCCCAGTCACATTCACAGACACGTGTATCTCAGAGACTTCAAATGGCAGAAAACCTGCTTGCAACAATTCAGTGCACTGCTGTGCCTAAATATGCTGAGTGCTGGAAGCAGTATAGGTATTTTTTTCACCATTTGGATTCGTACAATATGCTATACAAGGTTGGTTAGCCTGCACTAATTGCTGCAGCAATGTCACTACCCCAGATTTGATGTGTCTGAAGAAATAAATATTGGGGGACTGAAGAAAGAACAAGGTAGCTGTAATAGTATGACAGAGAGAACCTACTGAAAGAATACAGGAGAGGATTCATGAGAGTTCCCATATTTTTTTTTCCTGTCAAGTACTGTAGTTACAACTTGCATTCATAAAGGCAATTGGATATTAAAACTTATTTTCTTTATTGAAGAGGTTAAATCTTTCTGCTCCATTTAGTTATTCTTTATTATGTCAGTCTCTAAAAGAAGGGAGCTGAAACTTATAATCCTACTATGCAAGATAATTGTCCTGGTTTCAGCTGGGAGAGGGTTGATTTTCTTCCCAGTAACTGGTATAGTGCTGTGTTTTGGATTTAGCATGAGAATAATGTTGATAATACATTGATGTTTTCAGTTGTTGCTAAGCAGTCAAGGACTTTTCAGCTTCCCATGTTCTGCCAACAGCGAGGTGCAAAAGAAGCTAGAAGGTGGTGTAGCCAGGACACCTGACCCAAACTGGCCAAAGGGATATTCCATACCATACAACGTCATGCTCAGTATATAAACTGGGGGAACTGTGTGAGGGGGGCAATCACTGCTCAAGGATGGGTTGGGTATTAGTCATGGGTGGCGAGCAAGTGCAGTGTTCATCACTTGTTTGGTATATTTCTTTATAATCATTATTATTAGTTTCTCTTCCTTTACTACCATATCAAACTGTCTTCATCTCAAACCAAGAGGTATTTTTTGACTCTTTCCTCTATCCCGTTGCTTGGGTGAGCAAGTGGCTGTGTGGCACTTGGTTGCTCTCTGGGATTGAACCACTACAATAGTATATGAGAAGTAAATGTCTCCAGTAAGGAAACTGTAAAGAAAATATGAAGAATTTGTTTTCTTTCAAAGCCACATAATTAGTTCAATTTGTAGCAGTGTAATTACAAATATAATTTTGCATAATCCTTCTGCTTGATACTTTTTCTAGCTTCACTTTAAGAGATGTGCAAATTCCACCAGTTTTACATTGTTTTTTTCCTCACAGGAAATCTAAGAAAATTCTGATTATAGCTTTCACTTTCATGTTAACAAGTCAGAATTAAAGGAATTCTGAAGGGGGATTAAAAAGGATGTGTATGTACCTGCGTACACATTCATCGTGACCTACTTAGTTTCGTTAATAGGGCAGGTTACAATAAAACTGAGGCAGCCCTAAAATCCTCCCAAACTATTATCCATAACAAAGTCATCAAACCCTTAGTCTCTTTATTAATTTCATACTTCAGTAGCATCAGACATTCAAGTATTTACTAGAAACAATTGTGGAAGTACAACTAAAAGTACATGGCCTCTTGGATTTAGAGATAACCAAAGAAATACCAAGAAGCAGCAAAAGAATTCTATGGAAAGTTTTCACCAAAGGAAATTTGACCTTCAGACCAGCAGATTTGTAATTCAGCAGTATAATAGGAACAATGTGCATTTTTTAATTGGCTGTGATTAATTTCCAGTTTCGTGAAATTATGTTGATTGAGACAGTTAAGAATATAATCAGGTTTGCAACAGTAGCTGATAAATGACCTGTATTCTTAATATAAACCATTAGGATTAAAATCTTAATTAAACAGACAAAATTAAAAGAAAGTTTGTATATACCCCAGTGTTCCACCAGTGAAATAGGAATTTACTAAATGTGTTCAATGAAGGAGAACTTGTTTTGGAAAAATAAGATTAGTTCAAAACTTGATGAATACTCTGTACAGTTAAAATTTAAGGTCTTGAAATTGGATAGTGCAAAACTTTAGCAGATTCAAAGTCCCTTTAACTGCCAGTCAGTTTACCTCTCATTCATGCCTTTCCACTACATGGTTTCATATCTTCACATTTAATTTCTGCTCACCTTTGTCCTGAAATGAACTGTTTATTAAGTAAATCTGGGCTTTTTTCATATTTAAAAAAGCAAGCACTCTATGTATACATGCTCTTATACTGGTTTAGAATCCATTGATATGTATCATTTAGTATATGATGGGGCAATTGCATTTATCTGCTAAAAACTAAAGAGAAAGTACATGTATACCTTTCAGTTTTATAAAATAAAGTGTTTGAGAATATTAGTTCACATCAAAGCAACTGACGTTTTCAGGACAGCAGTCAGAAAATTCTTAAATGACACACAATGAGTGCTGAGCAGAAAAAAAAATATATATATATAAAAAAAAATAAAATAAAAATAGGATACCAGCATAATAACAGCCTTCTGGTTTGCTACACTTCACCTTGTGTTACAGTGAAGTTAGTCCTTACTCCTACCTCACCTCAGCTATATCACATCCATTGGCCGGAGTTCACATCCTTTTCTTCCCTGTCAGCAGTGTTAACTTCAGCTGGAAAATGTGTTAAATGTGACAGCTAATTCAAAAGATTTGATCTTTCACATAAGAGTTCAGAACCAACATGATTTTATGGTTTTTGAAGGAGTTGCAGAATGAAATCTTATGACCTGCTCTGTGTAAGGGTTCGGGCTAGCTGGCCTTAAAATCTATTATTCCTAGGAATCTTCTTTTCAGGATACATTTGAGACATCATGCACAGTGCAGAGGTCAGAATTCTTTTGATCACAGCTTTTCTTTCCTTGGGTAAGAAGAATACTCTCAGCTGTCATAAATAAAGTCCTGTACAAGTACAACATCTTTCCAGACATGTTCACCAGAAAGCCACAAGAGCAAAAAGTCCCTAGTGCATCTTGAAGAGCTGCTGCTTTACAGACTCAAGGGAGCAGGGGGCCAGGGAGCAGTCACACCACAATTTCATCGGTATATCTACAAATATACCCAGTGTCATGGGAGATGCAACCTGTTCACACACAGCATTGCTTGCACCATGCATAAGGCCATGCTGCCTGAGCTCTGAGCAGATCTGCAGTTATTGTCCCTGGTTTCCAGACAGGAGATGGGTCAGCTCTGGTCCACAAGACCATGTTACTGGTGAGTTTATATACACTGTCTCTTTGGGTCTGATGTCAACATTGCTCATGTCAATTTTTTGGTCGTCTAAGAATAACCCTGCACTCTCACTAAATTCACATCTTCCTTATACCTGCCCCCTATATATTACTACTACATCACACATCACTCAGCAGAATAACAAGCTTGTCCTAAAAGGCTATATCCTCAGTGTCTATTTTTAGCTACTTTTTAGGCTACAGAGGGGTTATTTTAGTGAACATTAACTAAAAAATATAATAGCTCTAATGCACCTTCCCTCATCAGCTGAAATTGTAAGAAATATCACTATTAGAAACCTAGTGAATTAGATCAGTATTTAAAGAAAGTAAGAATAATTTAACTGGAAGAAAGGTATATAACTAGGAGCCACACGTAAGAAAGAAAAAAACTGTGGTTGAATATATAAAACTTCTAATTGTGAAATCTGGATTATTGTGAAAAAATGAATGAGGCAAAGCCCATGAACATTGGGACCAAGCCACATTTCTGCAGAGGAAGTACAATCTCACGGCAGCAGACTTACTTATGCTAAGAGAAAAGAATTCTGCAAGACATGAGGGAAAAATAATGGGCCCAAATATGACAAAAATATTAAAGAAATAGATACAATTATCTTAGAAGTGTCTGAAACTCAACAGTTGAATATTGGTTAAAAGTAATAACGTTATAAAATGGACTTGTACTTAAATGTGCTGTAGCTAGAGGCTGTGTAGGAGCAGGAGACTACTGCAATCTTCACTTTTTGAAATAGACAGGAAGAAAAATTTTCATTTTAAAAACATTTCCCAATCATGACTGTAATTTTTGTTCGGTGCTTTGGTATAGCATTAATGATTACTGAGAAAGTCATAACCCAAGAGAGAGTATTTCATAAGCACATTTTTCTGTTGATATTGTCTGATGGAAATGAACAAGAAAAAGACCAGTCTTTGGGGAATGGCAAAATACAGGGCTCCCTGTGTTTTTTTGTGATAAATAGTCATTAAAATTTAGATCTGTAATTGCATAGATGTGGCTGTGGTGAATATACTGTATCCTTTGACAAAACTAGAGAAAGTAGTAAGGTTGCAATGTCAGAAACATTTGTTAAGAGAAATTTAAAAAAAAAAAAAAAAAAGACGTCAGTGACTAGAAGCCTAAAATTTTAAATACAAACATGGAAGTCCTAAAAGAAATCTAGGAAGTGTGATTGGAGTCATACCAAAGCATTTAAATTCTGTCTTTCTCATAATTTCCTAGGGTGCTTCTTTCTGCCTCATCTGGACAACTCAATATTTTATTTTACAAAGTTTCCTAATATTCCCACATTGCCTTTAGAGGACTTTGAGAAGGGATAGCTCATCTAGATATATCAGCTTGTATCAGTCTTCTCAAGCAGTTTATATCAGCTGCACCACAAAACTGACTACCCAGAAACTCCAAACCGTCGAAGCTTCAAAGGCCTTGCTTTTTTTCCCAAAACACTATTTCCTGGTGCTCCTAGGTAATGCCTGATTTCCCCAGACCAATCTGTAGATTCTTACATTGTTCAAATTATTTTGTAGTGTCTGGGATGTCACATACCAGTTTTTGTAGTGTCTAGCCTATGTCACATACCAGTTTGATCAAATGTCACCACAGGGAGAAGATGATAAATTGGAGACCAGGATACTGGAGTGTACTGGGTTTGTGTGGCAAGGTTTTGGCAGCATGGGGGCTGCAGGGGTGGCTTCATTAAGAAGCTGCAAGAAGATTCCCTCATATCTGACAGAGCCAATGCCAACCAGCTCTGAGATGGACTCTCTGCTGCCAAGGCAGAGTCCATCAATGACACTGGTAGCACCTCTGGGATAATATAGTTAAGAAGGAGGGAATAAAAACCTGCTGCACAGCAACAGCAGCCAGGAGAGAGAAGTGACAATATGTGAGAGAAACAACTCTGCGGACACTGAGGTCAATGAAGAAGGAGGTGGAAAATGTGCTCCAGGTGCTGGAGCAGAGATCCACATGCAGCCTGGCAAGGACCCCACACCAGAGCAGGTATATGCTCAAAGGAGATTGTGGCCCCATGGGAATCCCACGCTGGAGCAGGCTCCTGGCAGGACCTGTGGTCCCATGGAGAGAGGAGCCCACCCTGGAGTAGGTTTGCTGGCAGGACTTGTGAACTCATGAGGAACCCATGCTGTAGCAGTCTGTTCCTGAAGGACTGCACCCCCATGGAAGAAACCCACGCCAGTACAGCTCGTAGAGAGCTGCAGCCTGTAAGAAGGATTCATGTTGGAGAAGTTCAGGAAGGACCATCTCCCTTGGGAGGGACCTCATGTTGGAGCAGGGGAAGAGAATGAGGAGGAAGGAGTGTAAGACACAACATGTGATGAACTGACCACAACTCCCCCCAACGTTGCTCAGGGAGGGGAGGAGTTAGAAAATTTGGAAGTAAAGTTGAGTCGAGGAAGAAGGAAGAGGTTCAGGGAAGGTGCTTTCAAATTTGGTTCTATTTCTCATTACCTCATTCTGACTTCACTGGTAATAAATTTAATTAATTTCACTGAATCAAGTTTGTTTTGCTCATGACAGTAATTTGTGAGTGATTTCTCCCTGTCCTTATCCTGACCCATGAGCCTTTCCTTCTATTTTCTCTCCTTTATCCAGCTGAGGAGGGGGAGTGATAGAGTGGCTTGGTGGGCACCTGGCATCCAGTTTCTGTGTGAAAGAACAGAAGAGAAACACTTAAGGACCAGTCTGTGCAGCCTGCAGCCACACAGTGTGGTACCTCTGTGATGGGTGCAAGCTAACTGGTTTCCAAGGGTGCAGTATGAAATACTCACTTGACTTGTTCTATTGATCTTCATGTGATTTTTCCTATTAAAAATTATCAAAATGAGTAAAACCGTAACAACTTCTTTTTTTGCTGAGCTAGCATGTATCTACAATCTGGGCCTAAATTAAGGTGATCCTCTGAACCTTTCAGTGCTTCCTATCTTCCCAATGCATTCCCAGTTGTGTTCTGCTCAGCAGGGGACCCCCCATTGGACTAGGCTTACAGATATATTTTGACCAGAAGCACCTCAGAGAAGAAATCTAACAGTCCCAGATCATGTATGTAACAAAACTCAGAACACTTTTTTAATTAAAACTATTATGGCTAGAATCATCTTATTTCTACGTCTTCTGCAAAATTTTGAGGTATTTGCAAAATTTTTACTACAAGCAAAAAGAATAGGCAGTGCACATGTAGTTGTTTCATGTGTAGGTGTCAAGGTTTTGGCAATTGGAGGCTGCAGACATGGCCTCTGTGAGAAGACCTATGTCAGACAGAGCTGGCTCCATTACAGACCCACTGCAGGACACAGCTAAACCCATCAGTCAGACTTGTGGTGCTTCTGTGATAAGATATTTAAGAAAGAGGAAAAACGCTGCAAAGGCAGAAGAGGAGCCGGGGGGAAAGAGTGAGAAACAACAGACAAAACATCAAAGTAGAGAAGAAGCAGAGAAGAAAGTGGAGGAATTGTTCCAGGCACCAGAGTAGAGACTCCCAAGCAGCTCATAGAGGATCTGTGCTGCAGCAGGCATTTCTCTTCAGCACACTAAGGACTCCATGCTGAAGCAGCTGGACATTCCCTGAAGGAAGCTGCAGTCCGTGAGGAAAGCCCGCGCAGGGACAACGGAAAAGTGTGATGAGGAAGGGGCAGCACCACAATCCACATTTGCCACCCACCCTGCTCTGCTGTCGAGGACACAGAGAAGCTGGGAATGAAGTCGAGCTTAGGAAGAAGGAGGGAGGAAAATTCTTTTTTTAATGTTTGTCTTTGTTTCTCACTGCCCAAATCTGTTGTAACTGGCAATATTTATTTTTTCCCCCAAGTAATTTTGCCCACAGCAGTAACTAGCAAATGATCTCTCTGTCTTTATCTTGACCAATGAGCTTTCTTGTTCTATTTTCTCCCTGTCACACTGAAGAGAGTGAGTGAGTGGCTGGGTGGGAGTGTGGCCCGTAGCCAAGGTCAGCCTTCCACATCTGTTCGACATGGGAAGCATGCCTCTGACTTTTCTAGTCCAGTCTTCATTATGCACAACAGTGAGACTGTAGAGAAATTGGTTTCCAACGACTGACTCTGGAAGCAACCAGTCACTCTGCTGTCTTCTCCACTGCTCCATCTGCCATACTTGTTTTTGGAGCAGTCTTAGGACTACTCCTTTTTATATTCTCAATGGGGTTGCCCACTATCTACAAGTGTCCATAGAGAAGTACATCAAGTTGAATGCTATCATTCAGTATAATTATTAAAAGGCACTGACTAGATGTGGTTTGCATTCCAGGTTTCACTGGTAGATTTTCTCTGAATTGTTTAAAATGGGGTAGAATACACCATAACAGTGCAAAAGGAACATACCTGGTAAATAGTGTTTAGAGAGGAAATATTCCATCTGTAAGAGGAGCTGCATGCTTGCACAACATTAATATACTTCTGTGATTTATGGAGTATAAAATGTTTAGCTTTTATGTTGTAATAAGCAGTTTACTTGTCTTAAAATATTTAAGAAAGCAAAGATGATAAAGACAGACTATCTTGCATAATACCATACAGAAGAATGTATTTTCACCACCACAAATATGCCCAAACATCACAAAAACAAAACAATATAATTCCTTTGATTTAGAGCATCAATAACCTGATTCATTAAGCGCATCTAATATCTGTCTCCTCCCAATTACTACTGCAATTATTTAAAGATTAGGGCTCCCCAAAGGTACACAATAGGATAAACTACAATAATTCCTCTAAAATGTATGGTCTGAAGATATCCCACTGAACTACAGATAATGATTTATGGTCTGTTGGTAGAGATGCAATTTAATTGCACTTTGGAACCTTCCTAAAGCAGCAATCATCATGTCACAGAGTACCTGCAAAATGTCAAACTCTAATTATTTCCATGACAATGTTTCTCAGATTTGACTCTGGTAATCCTTCACTCTGAAGTCTTATCCACAGAAAATGAAACATCAAACAAATTATGCTCGGCTGTCATGTTTACCATGTGCCATTTTGTCTAAATTTTGCTGGAGTGTGAAAACAGGTGGTGATCTGTTCTGTTATGGAGCTAATACTATATTTATGTAGCTTCAGTTGTTTAGAAAACTGTGCCTGGGAGGTGATAGGTAGAAACATAGATAGAAATAATATTTATTTCAGGAAAACAATAAACTCCTAATTTTTAGCCCTGTGGTCAGATTCCAGCCTGCTTTTCTATATTTCGACACCTATGGAACTGTACTCCTTTTAAAAGAATTAAAGTATATGCCAGCAAATGTCGAGTCAGAATAAAGTCTACCTTTCTCAGTTTCATTAGGAAAAAAAAAAATAAAATCACCAAATTAGTTAAGTTATTAAACTCCCATCCCCTTATCACGGAATCACCGAATGTTAGGGATTGGAAGGGACCTCGAAAGATCACCTAGTCCAATTCCTCAAAGTCTAAATTTGTGAATTAATTAATTCAATCTATCCTCTTCAAGCAGCTTCACTGACTCTCTCCCTGTGCTTTTCTAACTGTTGCGGTGAAGTCTCTGCTGCTTCTTTTTCTGATTTGGAAGTGACCCAGATATTTCACCCATATCTCATGGTTACAATTTCATCTTTCACTCATGGGATTAGCTCTTCAGCCAGCACTGCAGGTCCATGCTGTGATTATCTCTGGATATGCTCCCTGCCTGTATTCACAAGGAGATTGTTCTTGACTGTCCTGAGACATGTTACTCACACCAGCACAATTCAAACAGGAGCCTGAAGGCAGATTTTAGTTTGAAATTCAGTAATTGTGAGCCTGCATGGAGTTATTACTCGCCGTTATGTTCATGTCACATACATCCAAAAAATCTCTACTCATGGGCACACAGCATAACATTAGAACACAGAAATAACCCTGAAAGTCTTACAGTCAGAATAAATGGGGGAAGAAGGAAAATATTATTTGGATGTCAATGATGAAAAAATGGAAGAAAAGTGTTAGGAGTTCAGTGAAATCAATGGCATTTTGTGTCTGAGCAATGCAAAGCAGTGTAAATGTCTCTCAGGTGAGACACTGACATCCTACATACACTTTGCCCAAGACAGACTTAATCACAGATCTCAAAGGCAACAGAGGATTAGTCCCCTTCTTTAAAACCAAATACAACAATCTGTATCATTTTTAAACTACCTGAATATTACACAAAGAACTGGTGAAAATGCAGAAATCTTTACAATAGAGACAGATGCTTATGATATTTTACACAAGCAGATCTCCAAGAAATTCCAGAGACAATTTATATCGTATTTCTCATTGCATGAATACAGCTTATTTGCAAAAGCTTCAAAGTTATTTTATGTGTAGTTTCTGCAATCAAAGGTTAGCAAAATGGTCTCTTTGCAAGGCTTAATGCTCCCCTAAGGATTTTGAGTGAAACTTTGGCATAGTTTTTTAGTGCACTACTGCTGGGAAACTCTGAAGACACAAAGGAGGAGGAAGCAGCCTCACTTCACATTTATCTGAAAGGTGGGGTGCCTCACCTGGGCCTTGCAGGTGAGAATACTGGAGAAAGTGTCTTGTTCCTGTATCCCACAGTGTTTTAGGCACTGCACTGGTCCATAGTGAACTGCACAGCAATAGAAACAAAGGAGCACTCAGAATTTTACCTC
Source organism: Columba livia (assembly GCF_036013475.1). Classification (NCBI taxonomy): domain Eukaryota; kingdom Metazoa; phylum Chordata; class Aves; order Columbiformes; family Columbidae; genus Columba; species Columba livia. Next base: position 53,034,801 of record NC_088602.1, read on the forward strand.
TGAGTGCATATTGGGTGTGTAAGGTGATACAGATATTAAACAGGAATTTTGAGAACCTATATTTTGCACATCAAATGCCTTTTTGTGTGTGTGATTCTTCCCCTTTTTTCTTATTTATGGTACTGTACAAAGACCTGGTCTTACTTCATGTATGTTTATGTATCAGGAGAAATAAAGCAAGTTAACATTCTCAGCTGTATTAAATAAATGCCTTTTTCATTATCCTTTTATTGAGGAGCTACCACTGTAACCCTTAAAAGAAACAATTAAAAACAGTTTAAGGCAACAGAGGTATGTTGTAAGACAAGAGGATATGTCACTGAAGATGTCCTGTAATGTAATACTAAGCTCTAGAATTTATGGCTGTTTTCCTCCTCGTGGTGTTTTTCAATGTTCTTTTATTACAGGCTCTAAATTATACTTTCACAGAAAAGGTCTCTCTTTAAACCTTTAGGTCAGAATTGTTCAGATCTTTTCACACTGAATCAGTCAGTTTTAAAGCTGGCAAAATCCTTGGCAGGCTTGTAAATCTTTCAGAAGATCTTATCCAATTACCCTTCATGGTCCACAGGTTTCTGCAGCGTGACTGTTTCCTTCTGTGTGAAGAATTAAGTGCTCATGAAAGGTTAGGAACCAATGGAGTTGAAAAGTAAGCCTGCACATTTTTCTACAGTTCAGATACTACGGCTGTATCTACAGAGACACTGTGGAGATCTATAAAGAAATTTAGTCATGGTCAAGAACACTGATGGTCGTTTGAGACCAGAAGAAAAGTAAGGCCAGAAATTTTTAGTTTAGTTGTTTATAAAAGGCAATTGGTTATGCTAGAACTGGAAATTTCTGCATATACATCTAAGGTCTTAAATCTTGCCAAGGACTACAAAATAGATTTCGTCTTATCTGCAGCTATCCTAAACCTTGGTCTTTGTTATACGTAACATATATACTTCTTCAGGGAAGGTGGCAAAGGTCACAGACATCCTAGGTTTTTTTAATATGAAAAGGATTATAGTGAAGAGTGATCTCTGCAAAAAGTGGTTTTTGTTGGTGGTGGGTTTTTATATACTTATTTAACACCTTTATTAATGAAAAGGATATAAAATACAAGTATTTACTGAGATATTTATTAATCACAGAAAGAATGTTAGATCTCTGCAGTTTTTAAACTGCAGTATTTGTTCCAGTAACATATAAACTGCAATTACAAGGCTATAACAGAAAGAGAAGAAAATCACTAAATCAATTTCACATGTAGTATAAAAATATTATTTCACCTTACTCTGTTGGCCAGGATTACTAGAAAAGTCCCCCTTCAAAAACGTTGCATGGTAATAAAATCACAATTGAGAGTAAACAAGAAAATGTACGCTGTCTTTTTGAGAGAGAGCTTAAAAAATTATTTTCTTTGTTATGTAAAAAAAAAGAGGTTGTAGTGAGAGAAATCCAGCTGCATCTTGAACCTGTATTAGTTACCTGTAACTAAATTTTGACATGCTGTGATTTCCCAAATTTAATATATATACATGTCAAAATATACATATTCATTTTGTTGGTATGCATATATTTAATGTTCATTTTTTTCCACTTCACATTGAGGACTTTCATTTCTCATTTGAAGATCTGAAGATTTACATTGCAATCAACTGCTACTCCAAGCCCTTTCTACGTCTGATTTTCAGCTGTATCTTTTGTAATTATTCATTTATGTTGGTGCAAGACAGAAGGATCTTGAAACGTGAAAATCACACAGTGAAACTAACTGAAAAGTAATCAAGTCAAGCAGAATTAGGTCCTTGTTAGTTTGTTTGTTTCTAATACATTTCAATTCTGAATAGGAAAATTAAGTTAAAAAGAATTTTCATATGCAGCTTTTTAAAAGCTTTCAGTTTTGCAGCTTGTGTGCTCCTTTCTGTTGTTTCTTAAACAGAACTTGCACTCATTCAAACAACAATGTGAAATGGAGAAAATCAAATAAAAGCTTAATACCATCCCATAGTCTATAATTAGAGGCTTTATCTATATAAGGAAAATGCTGTTAGTCATTTAAAAAAAAAAAAAAAAAAAAAGATGGTGTGGGTTTCTACAGAGTTCAACCTTTCTGTGGTTTCCATTTAGAGAAATTTTGTCCAGTTCTGATTCCATAGAGCTTGTCAATGTCACGTCTCCCAAGACTAAATTCCATTTATAAACTCATCTGTCAAATAAATAAAAGGTCACTGTTTGGTTTCCTGCAATAAATTGCTTATTATTTAAAGGAAGTTTCCAGATCTAGTGAGAGAATAGTGCTGCATACTAAAAAGAGGAAAGTGCATTACTAATTCTGTTGGTCTTGGTTATTTCACAAAATTACAAATTACAACACAGTGCTAGAATGAAGCAGGCAAGTTCTTTTCTACATGTTTTATTTACCAGTGCTGTACTTCTTTGCATTTTGAGTAGCCACCATAAATTGCTGACAATTGCACGGAAGGTTTTTGTATATGCTGTTTAACGATAACCTTGGAACTTTTCATCCTGACCAAACCAGGACAAGAACAAAATGGAATAAAGAAATTTGCATGGGAACACTAGACACAGATTATAAATGTGGCATTTATCAGCTAGATGAGGTATTTGAAACTTGTGAATAGAAGTGAGCTTCATCGAAATTACTTGCATAAAGATTTCACCTCAGCTAGTCATGTCTGCTACAGCAGGATCAAGAATTATGTGTATGATAAATGTAATCAAAGCCTGGTAGAATCTGGGACTTTTTAAAGGAAAATAAAATGAATTAAAATATATCACTTTAGGAATTCAGAAAAGAACATAATTTTAACATAAAAGGAAGAAACATAAATAAAAATACTTCTTGAAAAATCATATATTTATGCTTTTATGTCTCCTTTATTTCCTTTTTCCCCCCCTAAAAATAAATAAATAAATAAATAAATACTAACTGTATTCCATAACATTTTCCCAACATTTTTCATGTGTTTGATATTTGACAAATTATTCCAATGACTGTTATATAAGAGAAATGACTGAAGACCAAATAAGCAGTTTGATATTGACATTATTGCAATATATAAAATTAATTCCATGTCCTGTATTTTGAAGAGCAGAAATGGCCACTTTTGCCTCTCCTGAGGCCAGAGATCCTCAGTAATAAATCAAAAAACCTTTCCTGATACTGTCTATAAAAGACAGAAGCACTTCCATCAATCTAAAATTGAGTTTCTTTATCTAGTAACTCATTTTACTATCTTCCATCCTACTGACTCTCTTACTGCTTCTCCAAGTTTAAAAAGGTGGCAGACCGTTACTCCCTGAGGTGTGGTTTGCTGAAATCAGATGTATGCAGTGGACATTTTTATCAGTGTTCCTTTCCCTACTAAGGTACCATGTATCATGAAAGACTGTAGAAAAAGCTGGCTATATGAAGACTTTGCTGACTTCCTTAAGTATATTTTTTTTCCTATTTTTTAAGTTTGGATGTGGTTCTCATGACAGCAGTTCAGCTCAGTTTATTTGAAAAAACTTCTTAATTTGTTCAGAAAATGAGGTAATCTTTTGAAATATTTTCAGGTATATTCTTCAGTTTACTTCTGTTATCTAAGGCTATGAATATTATGGTTGAAATCTTAAACAGTATCACAGGGAAAGCTATCAAAATGAAGCAAACAACTAAATATCCTAGCCTATCTTTTTTGTTTTCCATATTCTCAGACTCTGACTCAACTGATTTAAGTAAATATGGAAGCCTCAAGTGTAAAGAGAACTTTTGTTTACATCTTGTATCTATGTTTGTTCTAGTCTTCTTACGAATTGCCTATGTTAAGGTATTTACAACATTCAGTTATCTGACTTTGGCTATGCAGATGGCAAGATTAAGTTATTATTTACTAAATATGGTTTTGAGTAATAGCTTTCATTGTTATTTCATCTCTTTCTCTTGCCTTGATTGGGCATTGCACATTATTATATTACTGTTCTGGAATGAAAAAGGTCATATATCCTCAAATCACTAATGCTAGATGTAAAATCATGATGCCATTCCAAAGACTGTATAGCCATGTCACTCATAAAGGTGGAAACTGCCTACTCTTACTGTTAGCTTTTGCTAACGTCTCTAGTCGTTCAGGGTCTGTTTTTTATTCCACTGTGGGCTGACAATCATTGTCGATGAAAATGTATAAACTGCCTTGAAGGATTAGTCATTATGAAGAGAACATGCACAAAACAAGCAGAAGCATACCTGGGCAAGCAAATAAGAGTTATTGCAGTTCCCAGTATAATTTAGAATGGTTTTTCAGCTAGTCCAGCTTGTGGCTGGCTACTTACAGCTCTAGAGGCATTCAGTGATGGCCAGGTTTTGGGAACATCTATTTGCATGATCCCTGGCCCACTGAAATATCAGTGTTATTCCTGAATTTCTGCAGTGTAAACATTCACCGTGAAACTGAACTGAGATAATCAGGTTGTTCCCCAGAGACTGTTTAAGAGATACAAAACTTTTTATTCACATCTTCTACAATTTCAAACTGAGCTTCTGTAATTTTTTATTGTCAAGCTTGAATTCAATTTAAGATAAAAAAGCATTCCATATTTTGCCAAAGTTATGACTGTCTTCAGTAATTATTCTGTTGGTTTATATTGTTTCATTTCATCTGTCCTTTTGATTCATTAAACTGTGACTACTACAAAATGGAGGAAAATTTTGAAAATGTCAAACATCTTTTAAACAAGATCTTCCAGACAAATTCAAGATCATTCATTCATTTTAGTGTTTCAGAAAAGCTGAGGTAATTTATTTTTAATATATACTATTAATTTGTTCTGAAATCTTCGTTCTTTTCTTCATGCTTGTCAATATATATAATTTATATTCCCAGCATTCATGAATAGAGACTAATCTTCACTTCTGTCTCTCAGAATCACTCAACAGTTGAGGTTGTAAAAGACCTCAAGAGGTCATCCAACTCAGATGAGGACGGGGAGATCGGTCACTGATTACCATCATAGGCAAAACAGAGTTAAAAACAGAGTTAATTTGTGGAAGATTAGTTGAATTTATTGCCGATTAAAATAAGAGTAGGATAGCAACAAATAAAAACAAAATTTCCCCTGCCTCTTCTTCCCAGGGACAACTTCAGTCCTTCATTCTCAACTGTTCTGCCTTCTCCTACCCCACCCCAAGCAGTGCCAGGGGATCAGGAAAGAGGGTTGCAGTCAGTTCTTAACACTTCATCTCTGCTCTTCCTTCCTCCTCACACTTTTCCCTTGTTCCAGTATAGAGTCACTCCTACAGGACACAGTCCTTCACAAACTGCTCCAGCACAGGTCCTTCATATCAGCTGCAGTCCTTCAGGAACAGACTGCTCCAGCATGAGTCCCCCAATGGGCCACAATTTCTGCCAGAAAACCTGCTGGAGAGTGGGCTCCTCTCCACAGACCACAGCTCCTGCCAGGAGCCTGCTCCTATATGGAATCATTGCAGTCTGCCTCTTCCTTCAAGACACATCCACCTGCCACGGTATGGGATCCTGTATGGACCACTGTTCCTGCTCCAGCAAGGGAATTGGACTAGATGATCTTTTGAGGTCCCTTCCAGTCCCTTACATTCTGTGATTCTGTGGATATCTGCTCCACCATGGTCCTTCATGTGCTGCAGGGATACAACCTGTGTCACCATGGTCTTCACCATGGGCTGCTAGAGAACCTCTGCTCCAGCACCTGGAACACCTCCTCTTCCTTCTTCTCTGGCCTTGTGTCTGCAGGGATGTTTCTTTCACATATTGTCACTCTGCTCTCTCAGCTACTGTGCAGCATTTTTACCCTTCCTTCAATGTCTTGTCACAGAGGCATTACCAGCTTTGCTGACTGAAACAGGGGTAGCCCCTAGTCTCTTCTTACAGAGGCTACCCTGCTACCAAAACCTTTCCTCATATATTCAGTACACTCTTCCTAATGCAGCCCAGGAGACAAATGTCCTTCTTTGTGACAAGAACATTTTGTGAGCTCATGTCCAACTTGTTAGCCACCAGGATGCCCAGATCCTTCTCTGCAAAACTAATTTATAGACAGTCAGCTCCAGCACACTGGTCCATGAGGTTATTCCTCCCCAGGTGCAAGACTTTGCACTTCCCTTTGCTGAACTTCATGAGGTTCATGCCTGCCCATTTCTCCACCCTCTCAAGTTTCCCTCTTAATGCCACATGACCATCTGGCATACCAACAGTTTCCCCTACTTTTGTATCATCTATGAGAACTTGCCAAGGTCCCATCATCCAAGTCATAAATGAAGATGTTAAACAGTATTCTCCCCAGTGTCAATGTCTGGGTTACAACAACAGGAACTGGCCTCCAACTGGACTTCGTGCTACTGACCGTAACTCTCTGAGTCCAGCAGTTCAACCAGTTTTCAGTCCGCTTCATTGTCCACTTATCTAGCCCATGCTGCAGTCCAGTTTGTCAGTTAGGGTGTTATGAGAAGCAGTGTTTAAATCCTTGCTAAAAACAAAGAGAGAAGACTTCTACTGCTCTCCCCTTATCCATCAAGACAATCATCAGAGCAAAAAAAAAGGCTACCAGGTTGGTCAGGCATGTTTTTTTCTTCATAAATCTATGCTGGCTGTTCCCAATCACCTTCTTGTCCTTCACAAGTTTGGAAATGGTTTCCAGGTTTAGTTGCTCCAACACCTTCACAGAGATCAAGCTGAGGCTTATTGGCCTGTAGTTTCCCACATCCTTCCTCTCACCCTTCTTGAGGAAAGAAGTGACATTTCTCCCAGTCCTGAGGAAGCTCCTCAGATTGCCTTAACCTTTTAAAGATAATTGAGAATGGCCTTGCAGTGACATCAGCCAGCTCCCTGATGAATGTATCCTACCAGGCCCCACAGACTTAATTATGTACAGGTTGTACAAATATTCCCTAGCTTGATTCTCCTCCACCAAGGATAAGTATTCATTGCTCCAGACTCTTCCACAGGTTTCAGGGAACTGGGATTGCTGAAGTCAAATCTCACCACTAAAGACTGAAGCAAAGAAGACAATTAATACTTTGGTCTTTTCCTTGTCCTTTGTCACCAGATCCCTTACTCCATGCAGCAGTAGATCTATATTTTCCCTTAGTCTTCCTTTTTTTCACATATATATCAATGGAAGACTTTCTTGCTGACATTCACATACTTCATGAGGCTTAACTCCGGACAGTCTTTGATTTTTCTTATCCCTTCCCGGCATGCTTGCACAGTGTCTCTGTATTCTTCTTGGGTCATCTGTCTTTGTTTCCATCTCTTACATGCTTTCTTCCTGCATTTGAGTTTTGTTCATTTATGCAGACCTCCTTCTGCTTTTGCATTATTTCCTGCTTGGGGCTGTGGATTATTCTGAATTTTAGAAGCTGATCCTTTGAAAAACAACCAGCTTTCCTGGACCTTCATTCTCTCCACAGCCATTGCTCTGTGATTCTTCCAAGCAGATCCATGAACAGCCTAAAGCTCTGTTCTGCTCTCCTGAAGTCCAGGGTTGTGATACTGCTATTTGCCTTTTTCCATCCTCTCATGAGGAACTCCTGAGAACTCTTCTGTTTTGTGGTCACTTCCAAGTCTGCTCCCGACCTTCACACCACTAGCCAGCTGTTCCTTGTTTGTTAGTATCTGGTCCAGCAAAGCATCTATCCTTGTCAGTTCCTTAATCACCTATGTCAAGGAAGTTATCATCAGTCCACTCTAGAAGCCCCCAGCCTTGCTTGTGCCCTGCTATGTTTTTCTTCCAGCAAAGATGGGTGAAATTCAAATCCTCCATAAGGACCAGGGCCCATAAACAGGAGAGTTCCTCCAGTTGTCTGAAGAAGGCTTCAGCTATTTTTTCCTGATCAGGTGGTCTGTAGCAGGCACCCACCACACCACTGGCAATAGTCTGCCCACTAATCCAGACCGCACTTTCCCAGGTAGATACTGTCTCTTTCAAGCAGTCCTCAATCCTCAGATAGGCTTCCATGATCATAAAAACGAAAACGAAAATGAAAACAAAAACAAAAACAAAAGCAAAAAACACCTTGTTGTTGACACCAGCTGCACAACCACTTAAATGTGCAGGACTCCTTCACTCCTCCACAAGCCTTTTCCCCTCACTGGAAAGACTGAGAAGAATACCAAACTTTAAATTAACAAATGAAGCACTACTAAAATGAAGGAGGCAGAGATTCTAATCTGAGTTGTGAAGCTGCAAATCTCATTTTAATAGAAATGCTTTTGAATTATGCTGTTAGAAATCAGAATCTGCCCCCTGAACTATTAAATAAACCAAACCAAATAGAATTTCTATTGTCCTCTATTCTTAGCTCTTTGTTGTGAATTTTCTTCCCAGACTGTGAACTTGTTATTGATTTTTGACTATCTGCACAACTCATTCAATAAGCTTATCACCAAACTTGGCCCTAAAAGATGCTTAAAGCAAATGAGAAAGTCCGGTATCTGTTCTCCTTCAGTAATGACTAAATTCTCCTCTGTTTCAGAGGAGTCCCCATGGGAAAAACAGGACTCTAACAAAGAGGTAGAAGATAGACTCAAGCATCATATTCACCATTATGAGGACATGGGAAGATGTGGTCAAAGGACAAAGCAAAGAATTTGCATGGATATATCCTTGAAAACAATAGTTTAATAATTAAGGTTTCCTGGCTTTCCTGAAGGTGTAAAAGCTGGAAGTGCAGGAGTCTGTTTCTATATATGTCATACTTTCTGTCATAAGATACACTTGAATCATCCCCTTATAACCTAAAACAGAAAAATCAAGTAAAAACCAAGATCTCCTTACAGGGATCCTTTAAGATCACCTGGTAGGGGAGACAAAGTACTGTCTCCTATGAAAAAAAATAATAATACACAAACATCACACACAACAACAACAACAACCTGCCAAAAACAAACAAACAACAACAACAAAAAACTACAACACACTAACACGTGGATGTCAGGGATTGGCTCAAGGAGCATGGACATGAGTCCACCGAGCAACTGTACGAGCAGAGCCCATTTTAGTTGACATAAGTAGGCCTTAGTTAGCTTGTCTATTAGGCCATGGGAAAGGGGGGAACACAAAAGTACTAACTAAGGCAGGATCAGGATATCCTTGAAGAGATAAGAGTCAGAAGAATGCGGGATGAGCATAGCTAGCTAAACCCAAGTAGGTGGAGTAAGTAAATGTAACCTCTTAGTGCTTAGCCTATTAGATAGAGACAAGTATGTATAATTATGGTATTTGGTATAAATGCACGCTATCTCGGGCAATAAAGTTGAAGCATGCTTTATCACTCATATTGAGTCGGCTGCATTTCTTCCTCCGTCACATCAGGTCGCTACCTATGCGAGAACCCTTTTTCCAACACATGGACAGTCCCTGTCCCTTAATTTTAGACATTCCCAAAAACTTGCATGCATCTATGGGTCTTTTGCCTCCACTTAGGCACTCATAAACCCCCTGTCATATTCTATGATTCAGACTTCTTTTGTTGTTATGCAGAGTATTTCTAGACTCTAGGTTTTCAATATGTCACTGCATATTTCAAAAAAGGTTGAAAATATTCACTTCCAAAATTCGTTGTATCTTAAAACATGTTTATATATGTAAAAGATCATCAAAAGTATCAAGGTGCTAAAATCTGTCTCTGTGATCACTTTCAGATCTTTGACAGCATCAGAGAGAGCAAGGAATCTGTGTTACTGAAAAAGAAAAAAGTATCTATGACTCAGATTATCTATTTGAAAAAATGTGATTTGACTGAAAGGAGTTGTAAAGAAAAAGAAACAAGCCAGAAATAAACCACATCAGAGAGAAAAACCCAGAGGCCCTAGAAACCCTAAGAGGTGGAAAACGTGAAAAATCCTTATTTGAGTTTTACTAGCAGGGCAATCAACTGATTTCTCCAAAGACAGATATTAATGTTAGAGAGCAATCAAGCAAAAAAAAATAATCCTACTAGGCAGCTAAAATTTCCAGCCTACAAGTATGGAGAGGAGAAGATTTTGAGAGAGAGGTGCTGATAAATATGGAGCAAGGAGCAGAGCGGTGGGAGCTACAAGGCACCTGAGAGAGTGGGATTCGCTTTGGCTTGGAGATAGCTGAGGACGTACAGATGAGATGCAAACATCTCTGAGATGTGTATGCTGTTAGATAGAACCACATCTCATTGGCTGTATTCCTTTGAGTGAGTAAACAGTGCATTCACTTAGAATCAACTAATCTGAATCACTTTTAATGAACTTGTAGGCTTCAGGAAAAAGGCGTCTTAGAGATGATAATTACTGTTAGTAGGCAGATATGGTCATTATGTGAGAAGATGGAGGAAGGAAATGCTATTTGGCATTCTTTCCATGTAACTCTAACAAGAAAGCAAAATTAGTGAGTTTGCAGAGATGTGCTCCAGATTTGATTCACCTATAAAAGGTACAGGAGATTTGGAACTTGGAAAAAATGTTCAGGGGGACTAGGGAGAGTTCATACACTAAGTTTTCCTGTCAGTTGTTAGATGAACCAAAAAGCAGTTTTATTTGCCTCTGTTTCTAAAAAGTTTTAGAACTCTATGGATCAGTTATTTGTTATGTTTGAAAAAAAGATCTTTCATTTACAGAAAAGCATTCTGTATGGGTCTTTTTATATATTTCTTGTTGTTGAATAGCTTCTGAGTTCAATAAAGCACTGATTTGGCAACAAACCTTCTATAGGCAAACTCTTCAGTATTTGTTTATGTGGGGCTTCTTGCAAGATTAATTCTGGCTTATTTTCATGACCATTCCTTTGGTTTCTTGAACATGCCTTTATTTACAGACACTAATTGATTAAAAAAAAACAACACACACACACACACAAAAAAACCAACCCTCTGAAAAAAATGTTTCTTGCTTATGTCCAGGAGTTGAAGGGAAACTGACAGATTTAATGTTTTTTTCCATGACAGTTAGACTTGGAATTCTTTATGAGTTATTTATTCTGAGATCACTTCTGTCCAGGATTTACTGTTGGATACAAAGAAATAGCTTAGACTTACTTATGTATATGTGCAAATTTCTATTTAAAAAAAAAAAAAAAAAGCATTTTTAAAACTGGACAGATTATCATTGTGAGGAATTCAGGCAGGGTATTCTACATAGTAATTGTATTTATTTGATACTTTCTACAAACACTCTTCAGTATCAGAGACAGCAATTAGTCCAAATTATCGATGCAGCAAGTTCTGCTTCTGCCTTGGTGCTGTAGAGGCAATGTAACATCAAGGAAGATAAAAAACAATGCAGAGCTAAGGCCAGTGACAACCTATATTTAGGTAATCATTACTATACCTCCTACTGGATTTCACAACTTCGAATAAAAAACTTCTGTAAGAACTTAGCTAGGATTCTTTTGTTCTAGTCAATGACTTCTTTATGTGTAGACATGGAAATCTAAAAAGTTACAGATACGTGACCCTTTCAATTCAATACTGAACTTAAATTGACAAGTCTGTTGCCAAAATACAGTGTATCAAGTAAACAGCTCTGGCATGTGCTGGTGGCACAGAAAGAAGTTTTAGAGCCTGATATTAAGACTTTTTGAAGCACAGAAACTCCAGCTGAATAACATGAAAGATTTATGTTCAAAGAAAAAAAAAAAAAAAAGCTTTTATTGTGGCTAACAAGGGAAATGTTGGTTTACTTATTAGGAATTTGCAGCTCCCAGTGTCCAGGGATCAATTAAATCCTCTGGAAAAAAAACAAAAAACCACAAAGGAAATGAATCAGAGTCAATATTTTTGTGATTGTACAAGCTTTCGGATGGCTATGATTCTGAGTATATAAGCAATTATTTGAGGTACTGTAGTGTCTAAAATCTCTCTAAGGGGTTATGAAAGAAGGAGTCTGTTGTATCAGGAGTAGTCAAATTTAAAATAAAATACAACCACCACTCCAGAGAGTTTTCTACTGTGAAGGTTAGATCGATAACCTTTAATCTACTTCTCCTACTTTCATAATTCTGTTCAAAACATAGGAAGAGGAATTATGTATTTGCAGTACCAGAGTTAAACCAGCTGAGCTAAAGTATCCTGTGGCATGCCAATCATTTTCTCCCAACAAAGATATAATCCACTGCTGGAGTGCCACCTGTGATCCAGGAAACTACTATAAAAAAAATTAGGCATTGAATTTAATACATCGCAGAGGACAGAAGTCATCATCCAGAAAAGGATATCTAAGAAAACAGAGATGAACTTCAGCAGAGACCACAACCTTCACCTGTCCTGATGAACTTTCCTCCTCAACCTGTTTTGGCCTTGGATAACTTGTTTTATTCCCCACCAGACTTAAAAGAGATCCAGCTGGTGTTGAAAGAGAAATACGAATTGTTCAGTTACTTGAAAGTCCTGAAGTGGCAATGGTCATGTTTGGTGTAAGGAGAAAGAAAACGCTTTTATTTTCACTGACTGCTTCAGTAGGACAAATCTTTGCATTAATTCTTTTAAAATTCATCAACCAATAAAATGCTAACACTATGTTACTTCTTTATATGATCTTTTGCAAATCACCTGAGATCTTCCCTAAACAATACAATAGTCAATAAATAGGATATCCTCTTTCTAAGGACAAAATACAATCACATCACAGATTATTTGATATTAATTATTTCTCTTCATTATTTATACCTAATGAAGATTGTGTCATAGAACATTGTAACAGCATTTTACTTCCCCTGGAAGTCAGGTCTAGGATTTTTCTTAGGAACCCTTTCAGAATCACAGGAATAGATAAATCTCAGGATTTTCAGGAATGCTGTAAAAGTCATATGAAGATTTCATTAAGATTTACAGGAATCTTTTCATTGACTTTAACGGAAAACAGATTATACAGAGAAGAAGCTTATGCAGATTTGCAAGATTGGCCATACACTTTCCACACACATAAATATCACTGTGTTGGAGAAATTCTTAAAAACTAGAGGGCATATGGTCTGGGAATACATTTGACTTTCCAGAGAGAAGCAGTGGCCAGTTACAGTCATGACTTAAAAACCATGATTATCCTTTGCAGCATGATTTTTTTTGCCGATTATTTCGGTGATAATCTACCCTTAATTCCATTTATCTGAATATTTCAATGGTCCTTAAACATTTTGAATGGTCAGAATTGGGAACTGGGAGATTCCTGGATTTTAAGTCCGTGATTGATAACTGGATATAGCTTTGATCTTTCCTTAACTGTAGACAACTAATTTCCAGCTACTGATTACTGACCTTAGTAACATGTCACTTCCTTGGAAGTTCATTCTAGTAATCCATCCTTGCTATGAAAATTTTCTGTTTATCCTTTCCCTTATATTTTCCTGATTGTATCCATTACGAAATTGCAGGGTATGGGCTATCTTCATTCATGTGCCTGAGTGAAGAGTGCCAAGCACAGTGTTCATGGTCAGCACTGCTGCAAGTCTGCTCTCACCAATAACAAAAAGTAAAGCTCTGTTTGAGTGTGTGGGCTATTTCCCATAGCAGCATCACAGTATTTGGAGGGTTAACTGAAGCCTAAGGAACCTGATTTAACTCAATGAAATTGTGGGTGTGCTCATTTCCTGGTGCTGAGCATCCTCACTTAGGTTATTTCACTGAACACAAGGCTACATTCAGGGTTTCTTGTGATCAGACCACTCTGGAGAGGTCAAAAACTCTGCTGCAGTGTCAGCCTTTGAAATTGAAGATACAAGCGAAGCCACAGGCACTCAGGCCTTTCCTGCGGTGAAGGTGGCAAAACGGCCTTTGCTCTGTATGCGCTATCGTTTGATTATTGTTTCATTTGTTCTTGTGTTAGTGAGCCTGGTCCTACCCACCTTCCCAGGGACAAGTAGCTTGAAGTCAAAGAATTTTTTGCTTTTTCAGGACCAACAGATTTGGGCATAGGCTTTCTTAGTGGAGTGAAACAAATATAATGCTTTGCAACACAATGATCTATGTTCTGTATCAAAATGTAGTTTTTTATTTTGTCTGAGAATATATTAAGACAGTACTTAAGGAAGAGGTTGAGTGATTAAAAAATTAACCAAAAATTGTTTGGATAATGTGTAGATTCATTACTTTCAGGAAATGTGTGTATTCTATAAAATGGAATATATCTAAAAATCGTAAGTATAGTGACATGTTAGGAAAGCATTTTATTAAGCTTAATGACTAATGAATATATCTGTGCAACAGTATTTGAACTCATATTTATTTCTCATTAACTGGACTTACATTTTATGTTAACAACCAACAATAAACACTCATGAAGTGACAAGACACTACAAGACCTTTAACCTGGTTTATTAGAAAGGGTAGCCTTACAGCAAAATAACAAACTTCTTAAAAGTAATCCATACTAATATGGATTATTAAATGACAGTGATTCTAAAAGCTTGTTGTAAAATTTCTGTTGATTTGCTGGAAATCCTGAAGATTTTTTTCTTCTTATGCCAAATTTCTAAATAAAAGTATATATTCCTCAGGAAAAGAAAAACTCACAGAAGAAGAGGTTATTTTAAAGTAGATTTGAAACTGCTTTATCTACAAAATGAAAAGTTTGCTTTGTGCATGGAAGCTAAGCATCAGTATAGTAGTTTTTGTGTTCTTAAATGTGGTACAAAGAGATTGATACTAACACTAACGTAATTCAGATGAGGCAGTATGAATAAAAATGAGAATTAAAAAATGGAAATATATTCTACCTAATAATATTTTTTCTTTCATATTCTGCTTTAGAAAAGATTAAGAGCATAATTCATGTCTGTAACTAAGCAGAACTCTGTACAGAAAGCAAATTGGAAGTACAAACATAAATTTACAGCTAATCTATGGAGGGAGTGCCAGAGACTGAAGACTATATTTTGTGACTCTCGGCTCTGAGACCTCCCTGGCATGCAGGAATGAGCAGGAGACAGGACACTCAAGGAAGTCAGCAAGGTAGAATCGCAGCATTTTTGCCTCTGCTCCCCCAAATGGAAAAGTTCCAAAAGCAGACACCGTGACAAACCCTGTTCACTAAATCAATGTGAGAGAATCACAACATATGGACCCCAAAAGAGAGGTTTTAATTGAAGTCGTATGTGAGCCAACACCACATATTTGGAAATGGATAACTGCTCCTGAAAAACACGTTTGTTACATTTTTTCAACTGCCAAACCCTTAAAAAAATGACATTGCTTCTGATCTGAAGCAAAAGCAACTTGAAAGTGAACTTGACCTTAGAATAACACAGAAGATCCAATTAGCAAGGTATAAGCAACCTGTTCTTACATGGAAAATTTAAAGTAAAACTTCTGTGTCTCAGTTCATCACTACATGTGCCCCTTTTACCAAATGAGAGAAGTAAGCAATTTCAGGAGTTGATGTATCTAATTTTAAGGCAGATGTGTGAGAGAGATGAACTGCCTTTTGTAGGTGACATTTTTTCACTCCATTGATCACTAAGGTGACCTGGGAAGAACTAGATCATGTTTTGATGTCTGCTTTGTGGGTAAGTTGAGAATAAATGTTTTTCAAGTTAGTTTTTCGCCATTTCTTTCTGAAATAAAATGTTCTAGTCCTTCCAATTACAGAGGAGTCATGAGAAATATTTTTCTTTAAGACAACTATTTCTCTTTCCTGGCAATATTTTTAAATGTCCATTTGTCTTTCAGGAATCAAATTACATAAATTACACAAAGTATAATGAAATTGCTTAAATAGAATAAAAAATATAGAAATATCTTTCCCTCAAAGACCAAAACAAATATCACAAATATTCAGCTTTCTCAGAAATATTGAAAGGCATCTCCCCATCTTTTTTTTCCACAAGTATATTAACAGTTTGAGAAGACCAGCTGTGACATAGTCCTCAGACATTACATTTGTTTCCTTCATTTATTTGAGAAAACATAAAGGATTATTATCATAATTCCATGTCTTCATTTTCCCCTAAAAATATATATAAAAAATAGCAAGTCCCTTTAAATAGGTCATTTCTTTACAATTATCATGGATTCACTAAAATTCCATTTTTAAAGAAAAGTATGATTTCCAAAGCAAGAAAATGTACAATATATACTACATGTATACATTTTTATCCCTTAATTTATTTGCTGAAAAGGTGGTGAAAGAGAGCCCATGGATTTGGGGTTTTCTTTCATAAATTGCTGAAGGAGCAACTGTGGAAAATAAGTGTCTGCTGAGTATTTTTCTAGTGTAATGGCATTGTGTGGCTCTGTGTGGAATACAGTGCTTTGACTACATTTTCGTTTTTCCCCCTCTTGATTCCATCACCTTGTTCCACACTGGGGTGAAGTGAAAACTAGGTCCAAAACACAATTCTTTATCATATTTTAATGCCTTATTTGTTGAAAATGACACTATTAAATTCATCCTACATCTGAGATGGTTTACTTTGAAATCCTAGGATCTGGTGCTAGAGCAGGTTACAGCAAAGGAAAGCATCTGCTGGGAAGTTGAAGGGGTTTGAGACTGTCTTTTTCAAAACTAGTTTCTAGTGGTTGAATCTCACAGGCAGTTCAAAGTCAGCTGAAATAAAAAGTCATTTTCGGTAAACATAGTATAAACTTACTACAAACTGAGACCATGAAGACCTTCTCTGATACAGCTTCACACTTGAGATAGAGGTGTACTAAAACAAAACAAAACAAAAGCCATTTCCTGCCGCTTATTATAGGAAGAACCTGAGTGCTTCATATCAGACTACCAGACCTTATTTCTTTCCTCTGTGGTGGTCACTTTTGTCCATGCCTGATGTCTCCATCTCAAAATGCTAGTGAAGACAATGAGAAGTCTTCATAAACAACATTTGAAATGGTCCACAGATGTAAAAATGTCACAGCTATAAAGCAAGCAAAATTTATGAGCACTTATAACAGCAGAACAGCTGCTTCAAATAAATATGCTATCTTTCTTTAAAATGGCTTGATATCATGGTTGAACCGTGAATTTCCTTAAATTTTTGAAGGGATGGGTTTTCCTCTTACATGAACAACTTATACAGGCCTTACAGAAGAGAACTGGATCCTTTCCAGACTCAAGACTATATGGTAGGTCTTCAGCATGGGTTGGGAAGCCTTAGTTATTGAATATTCTGATGAAATTATTTAGTTAATGTAAAAAAATACAAAGGTAGTTTATCACTTTTTATTTCTTAATTTATAAGGCTCATTTCACTGTATTTAGTGCAGAAGAGTACTTGCTATTTTGACAGGTGAAATAATATCCTGAGGAGAAAAAGTGTTAAATGATTTTTTTTTCCATAAGAGAGCTTTAATATCAGCCAAATGTCTATGCTATTCCCTTTGCCAAGATGTTGCTTTCCTTCAAAGAAAAAAAAAAAAAAGGTCTATGAGGTAGCCAAAATGAGACAAAAATATACTATATTTAATGGGCATCTGCCTTGGTTCTGTATGTGCTGCTGCAACTGTCCTTTGCAATGATACATTATTTATTGATATACTTTTCCTCTGTGAAACTTTGGCTTGGTGTTTTCAAGACACCAGTCCAAGACTCTAAAAGTACCGAATTTGAAGATTTGTGTTCTCCAAAGACTAGGCACTTTTTAATGGAATTATGATAAGAATTTATGAGTTATGCAGAAGAGTTTGTAGCCTAAGAGAGGGGAAGAAAAAAATGATAAAATAGGAGACTCAGTAACAGGAATGAAGGACCTTTCACTGTGCATTCTACCTTTTTCTTAGCTAGAGATTAAATACAGGCACAGGGTGCAAACAATTAAATAGTTTGTCTTCCTCTTCATAAAGTAGCCAAAATTGAATTAAATTTTAATCCTGAATTTTAAATTTAAGTATTTAGACATAAAAAGTTGTATTTGTAAAAGAAAAATTACTTTGCATATTCAACTCATCTTAAAGTAGCTATCTAAAATGACTCTGCTAAACAGAACCCAAAAAGTGTCAAAGAATCATCACAGAATCACAGAACAGTTGAGACTGGAATGGACCTCTGGAGGTCATCTGGCCCAACCCCACTGCTCAAGCAGGGCTACCTACAGCAGGTCTCCCAGGACCATGTCCAGATAGCTTTTTAATGTCTCCAAGAAGAGAGACTCCACCATTTCTCTGGTCAACCTGTGGCAGTGCTCAGTTGCCTTTACATTAAAAAATATTTTTGCAACATTCAGATGGAACTTTCTGCGTTTCAGATTGTGCCCATTGCCTCTGGTACTGGGCACCTCTGAAATGATCCTGGCTCTTTGCACCCTCCCTTCAGGTATTTACATACATACATGAGATCCCCCCCTGAGCCTTCTTTCCTGCAATGTAAACAGTCCCAGCTTCCCTTCTTCATGTGTGAGGTGTTCCAGTCCCCTATTGTAAGTTTATTTACCCTTTTTTCTCTCCATTTATTCTTTAAGGAGTCTAAGATTATTGACTTGGATATACATAATGATAGCATCTACATTTAGCCAGACTCAAGGGCTGAAATAACTATACTTCTTAATGCAACATTGACTTCATGTGACTGTTCATTTCTGCTATATACTTCAGACCTATTATTAACAGAGAAAGCTTTACTGGAATCTTTGGCATATATAACACACAGCAATTCTAGCAGTTTATATTTTTAAATGTACTACCTTCTCTCCTGGCTCCACAGGATTTGTTTTCTCAGTGTTTCAAAATGCTGTCTTTTTACATGATTCCTTCTGATCACCACAAAGAACACTCAGATACTTTATTCCAAAATACTAGTTTGTTCTGCATCAGTGGATTATCTGATCCCTTATTTGAAAATCACAGGCAAATCCATAGACAACACCCAACCAAGTAGCTTAACATGATCACTGACCTTTGCAGAAGTTCCACTGTAATATCCTGACAATGAAGACAGTGGGAATCCTGATGTCAGCATTACAACATCTTTGGACTTTACAGCCTGTATAAAGCAGAGACAAGCAACATATCAGTCTAACACAGAACCTTTTAGTTTTAACATTAAAAACAAAACAAAACAAAACAAAACAAAACAAAACAAACAAAAAAAAAAAACAGGATTAATAATATGAACATATTAAAATAAAATAAATTGCAATCCAAGAACTTCAGAGATTCATGGAAATTAGATTACTAGGTATGTGATATTACATTTTAAAAATATTTTTAAAATCTAAGAATTTAAAGCTCAGTCACATTGAGATCTAAACATTAATATTCCAACTTTTTGATTTTTTTCATGGTTGTTGTGTTTGCATTATGAAAAATCAGATAAGATGGTGTTGTGCTTTTGCCTCATCCCTCAGCATACACTACAAATGTGCATAGATCTGTTCTACCTGATGCCTGGCCTTGCCTTGATTACTTAAACGTAGGTATATGGGAGAAATTATGGTAATAAAGACTAAGCTGCATCTCTGAAGCAGTCCTGCAATGTATGACATTGGAGGATGAGGATCTCAGGGGTTTTTTATATGTGTGGTTTCTTTTAGCCTGGAGGAGTGGGGGGGAAGGGGAAGAAAATAAAAAATAAAAAACCCAACCACCAACCACACACTGAAAACACCACACACACTGAAAAGTGATAAAACAGTAATGTTTAAAATAAAACATAAACGAAATGAAGAGAAATACAGAATGCCTTAAGGTTTCCAGCAGCGCTGCAGAGATACTGTCATGTGAACAGTGCCATCTAATGGTTCTTTTGAGATTAGCTGGCACAAGTATTCACGAAACCGACTTCAGCAGCATTCTGGTGATTTTGCAGAGCAACTATCTGGACATGATTAGGAACATTAACAATACATTTATTGGTAGAACCCTGCATTGTCACAATTTATAGAAATTATTTTTTCGATATTATCTTATCCTTTCAGGCACTGTTCGTATTTTAACATGTAAGGTTCAAACTCAGTTTCAACATAAAAAAATTACAGAGATATTTATTTGTTTTTAAAATAAACGGCAACCTTTTCAATATTGAAACCATAACAATAATTTCTTTAAACAGTATTTATTTTTTAATCTAGAGACAGAGAAAGAAAAGGGCAGAATGGAAAACAGAGAAGGTAGTGACAAAGCAAGAAAGCAGTGAGAAAATTCTGAATTATAGTGTTTTATCTCATTCTTAATTAAACGCAAAAATTGAACAGCAACTGAAGAACTCTTACTTCTTCCCTCCTTCTTATTCTATCTTACTTTACCCCTAAAATACATACAGGCATGTTTCTACTTCATGATTTTATTCCAAGTTGATTTTGGCTGTGCAACAATATTTTCAGTGTAGTTCTTCCTGGAATTTAAGACTGAAAAATAACCTTTATATACAGCAAGAACTCCACGGCAGGAATGTCTCTGTTGCACTGTCTAAGATGGCTTAGAATATATAGAAGAAGCAGCTTCCTGTGGAGCTTTAAGTCACTCTGTAGAATCTAGTAATATCTGCCACAGAATTCTGTAAAAATCTGTAGGGATGATAACATCCGATAACATCCTCTTAAGCCATGCAGCGTTTTTTTCCACAGGGGAGAAAAAAAAAAAAAAAAAAAAAAAAAAAGGATAGTAGTGTAAGAAAACTATAGGCCATGTTTTATGAAGCAATAAACACAAGCTTCAGCCACAAAATAATCTACCCAACAAACAGATATATTTCCAGACACTATAAAATATCTCTGAGCTTCTAATTAATAAAATTTCAAGCTATAATATGTGCAGTTCAGCTAATTCAGTGAATGTCTAACAATGATATGTACTCGATGCTACTGACACCTATGTTGCAATATGTAGAGGAACTTCCACAGCATTTAATGAATTGTAATTATGGATGACCTTGCCCTTGAGGGCCTGAGCTGTGCATGAGTTGTGCATGCATTATAAGACAAAATCAATCATAGCATTTTTATTAAAGGACCTCTCAAACTTAGAATAATATTTCTCATACTAAATATAAAGCTCAATTTTCCTTCAAATTAAACTAATATCATACTCTTCTTCTCTATACTTTCCTGTTAGTTACAGGGAACAACTGGACATTTCCTAATATTGACTGTCTTAAATACCTGAAATATCCAATTGTGCAGTTCCCCCCCCACCCGCTAGTTCATGCTTTCCAAACCTTTTAGTATTTTTTATTTCTCTCCTCTGAATCTTAACTGTCTGTATCTTCTTTATTATAGGGTGGTGCCTAAAATGGGAAGAGTACTCTATCACAGACCTTTCCCATTTTGATTAAAGTGTGATAACAAATTTCTCCCCATGGTTCATGTGTAGTGTCGCTGATAATGCATCTCAGAGTGAGAACTGACTGTTTTGCAGCACATAATATGAATGACTCATTTTTAATTTGTGTTCAAGTATGTTTTAAAAATTATTTTCTCCAGTAGTACTGCCAATCTAGGTTTTCCTCAGGCTGGGGACTCCGCACAGGGCAGCAGAGCAGGGGCTCACCAGCCAGGGGCCATCCCACCATCCCAGCCAGAAACATGGTAGGCTGAGGAGTTAGACCTGGCCCTGGGTATCAGGAACGGGCCAAGGCCAGGCTGGGACATAAAGTCAGCAAGATAGAGTCAGGCTCAAGATCAGCTGGAGTAAGTCCAGGCGGAGGTGTGGTAGCCCAGGCCAAGACCAAGGGTCTTGTATCCAGTGCAGCTCCTGAGGGCAGGAAGGGAGAGCACCCTCACTTCTTCCCAGCTTCTCCCAGCTCTTTCTCCTCCCACTCTTCCCCAGCAGTCTGAATAAAGGATGCAGACCCATGTTGTACCAGAGTTGGCCTTGTGTGCCCACTGCCAAACCCCTTTCTGGGGTGCAGTTGGCCCCAGGCAGTGGTGTTGATCAGAGCTGAGGCCCAGGCCACTATCCCTTGCAAACTCACATAAAACCAACTCCCGCTTTGACCAGGAGTGACCAAAACCTCCTCTTTGTCTCAAGTTTTGTGACCATGTTGTACGTTAACTTCATAATAATTTCATCACCATAATTAAATTTTGATTCATCACGACTCCATTTTATTGAGAAGAAACAAACTGAAGAGCCTTGTTAGATCAAGATAGGGCATTTCTTATCTGCCCTCTAATGAACAAGAAGGTCATGGTCACAAAGAAAGAGATTAGCCCGGAGTTAACCCTGCAGTTAGAAATTCACAGAGTTTTTACCAGTTTATTAGGCTTCAGATGCTCAGAGGCTGATTGCTCACTAGGTTGCTCTAGCATCTTGTTAGGAATTAAAATTTGACCAGCAGCTCTGGATCTGAATGTAAAAGTTTCTCCTGAAGCAAGTGTTGCTAAGATTTGGGAGTGACTCAGCTGGGTGAGTCGTTTTGCCATCAGACATGAGTACTTCATGAGTCAAGCAGATAAATTGTAGTGACGCAATTGAAAACGCAGGCACTGGGCAACAACTGCACAGCTTATAATTTCTTCATTGTCAGTTATAGAAACAATATGAAGCTTGAATTCAGAAAGACTAATAATTTTTTTCAATAGTAGGAAGCCACTGAAGGTGAGTCAGTTAAGTGATCAGTACGTCAGCAATTCAGACACTTAAGAAGTGAAATCTGTTGTTTTCATGCCCAGATTCTTTACTCAAAACCCTATGATACCCCGTGCGTTTCCACTAATATCCACTGGGTTTATTCTGGCATTCTCTGTAACCTCTCCAAACTTTATTCCTCATTTTACAATTTTTATATCCTTTATTCTTTCCACTTATATCAAGCCTATAACAACACTTTGTTCCTTTTCCCTCTGTTCTCATGGGGTTTTTTTTACTTACCTCCATTGTGAAGGCACTATTTGCCCCTTCCTGTACCACTTACACAAACAAATTATTTTATGAAGTCACACACCCTGGCACCTCCATACACTTGCAATAAATATTTAATCTGAATTATCTTTCAGCATAGGAAAATAAAACCTATAAATAAATGTTTCACGCAATTTTCTGAGGGTCTTTTTCCCTGATTAGAAAACAGTAATGTAACGCGGTCTTTAATATCTTGATTAATGCTGCCATCTAATGTCCATTGGAGAAATTAAAACCCACTTCATTCAAACAGTCTTCCAGCTCCCTGACCTATTTAAGACCTATTTAGCTTTTTCCCAGGCTCAATTACTTCAGAACAGACATTCAGTCAAGTGTGTAAGGAGTTAGCTCCAAAACTGTCATTTAACATTATATTCTGGTTTCGTGCAATGAATTTAGTTTTTGTGCCAAACATGGCAGTTACTAGAAATGTGTTTGGTTTTGTTTTTTCTCCCATAGATAAAATGAAAATAAATGAAATCAACAATTTGCTATATAACAGGTATATGAATATTTTTATCCTAACACTTTGTATATAGTTGGTTTGCTTGAATATCTAGATTTCTCACCATCAGTTTGCATGGTAATTAATTTTTTTCCTATAGTCTATGAAAATAAATGAAATTACAGACAGACAAATACCATTTATTTCAGGGAATCAAGACCAGACCTGTCTCAAAAACATAAAATTATTGCAAATACATATATTTAGTTGAGAATAAATCTTAGGCATGAGTGTTTCACCTTAATGGATCATGCATAATTACTTTTTTTTTCCCCAGAATAACTTCGGTCATGTCTACTCTCAAAGTTATAATAATACTGAACAAATCTCTCTCAGGAGACTCTCAATGACTTCTGCTTTTCTCCACTGATTTTATGCGTAGATAAACCTTAGCTTTAAGAGTATTGGGTCCCAATATTTGAAATTCCTTATTCCAGCAGGCTGAATCCCTGCTAGACTATTTTTACTACTACTAAGAGGCTCTGACATATTTTAAGATCACTTACCTACCAACCAGTGTTGCATTGCTTGCATATGTTTTATGTCAGTGCATGGACTGACAGACTGTGGTTGACTGAAAAGAGGTAGAAGTGATAAGCCTGTTCTTGGACACAAACTGGTTGAGAGATCACAAAAAAATAATACATCTCTGAATTAATAAGAAAAGCCTGAGCAGAATCTGCTCATTATCCTCCTAAAGAGGTTATAATTTGTTCATTCCAAAGCACTCTCATCACTAAGAATATTATTGGTCTTCCTCCTATATTTCTATGATGACTTCCTAGAAATCCAATCTTTAGTCCAATTGCTGTATTAGTAAACAACATAGATGTTGCCAGTGCAGCTGCTTGTCATCAAAAAGTCATCTTCCCAAATTCATATAATTCTGGAACAGAAAAAGGATCTATTTTCTAAAAGCCTTGTTCCCATACACTTCTGTAATGTTCTATAGAAATATACTATGAGTTAACTTAGTTAAAAGCCTAACTATTTTAGATACTTTCAGATCTAGTCGTAATACTGTGAGTCATTATCACTGTGCTAAACAGCTCCTAGAAAATAACAAGGGTAAAATAGTTCAGTGCATTGAATAAGTAGGCTTACATTCAGACATGTTGTTTTATTATTTCCTCCCTGACAGCTATCTAAATAAAACTAGCATTAAAAGCAGTTCATAGAAAAGGTGATGGGGAAATGGCTGTTTCTATACTTAATTCCACCATTTTATCAACAGTGATAAGAATCAGCTGCCTCAGGCAGAGGATTAGATGAAAGGGGTGAAAAAGACCTCAGCTATATAAATCCTAGCAAAACCTTCCGTGTGATGCCACATTGAAAAGCTGTTCATTTAACAGAGGACACTGAGACTAGTAGATGAGTTAGTAAATTAGTTGAGCTCAATAAAAAAATTCATAAATTAAACACAGGACCAGACAAAGCAGAGGGGGCAACAGGTTGTGCAGAAAGGGAAGTTTCATGAACCGGGTTGAAAATAGGTGAAAAATAGATTTTTCCAGATCATTCCTGAAATAGATTTTATTTAACATTTTCATTGTAGGACCCTCACACTAGAAGCTGGGAGCAGTAGATAGAATCTGAACATGATGTAAAGGCTGAAGATATTCAATACTGGTATCAAGATCAAGGCTGGACTAGTGAAACGGGAAGAAATATAGAAGTAAGCAATGTTAGATCATGCAGAGGCCCACACCAAAAAGCTGATATTGTGAACTGAAAATTCAGCAGCCTGAAATGTTAGAAGAACAATTGTTTCCCTGGGTCCTATGAGTTGACAGCATAGTATAGCCACAGTAAATATAATGCTTTTCAGATAGGAAACTATTAGTTTTGCTGTCCTGCTGAGAATTTGAGGTATTGTACATGATTATGATGAACCCATTGAAGAATGATGAACAAAATTTCAGACACATATAGAGGAGATCATATGGGTTTAACAAGACAAGGAAAGAAGGCCAAAACACCAGGCTTGCCTAGTTCAGTGAAACAAAGGCTGAGAAAGGATGTAATTTGTGGTCCTTTACTTCTTTTACTGGAAAAGAAGTGAACAATGAAAACTTAAGTGTCATTCTTTGTTATTAAAAACAGACATATACTGTCTATTCTGCTTTGTTATCTTCTACTGAAGAGAGAATTCAAGGGGAGAAGAGAATGAAAAAAGCTAGTGGTTTTAACCTGAGAGATTGATCCCTGAACGATCATTCCATCCAGCATCATTTTAAAATTACTTGTAGCTTTTTCTATAAAGTTATTTTTTGCACTGTACTACCAGGATCTAGGGGCTTTCACTCTTCAGCTGTGCCTACCATGAGCTGAATCACGATGTAAATGTCTAATTATATCAACTAATGTCACACATTCTGATTGCACATCTCTCAGCTGGTCACCTAAGGCTCCCTTTACAGTCAACAGAAAAAAGTGGGATTTACAAGCACAATTTATCGCCTTGTCTCAAATTTGTACTGCAACATCAAATAAATGGCATCCCAGAAGTGCATACTGAATGCTTAGCTAATAAATGGACTTCTAAAATACAGTAGTTGAGATGAATCTTACTCCATGTTTCTAGCATACACCTGCTAAAAGTGAGGCTGTGTGGGGCACTGCACTCCCCAGGTACTACAGAGTCAGGAAAAAATTAAAGCCATTCTGTGACAGATATGCAGAAAGAACTCAGAGCAGCTGTGGTTTGAGCCATTTATTTAGTACACATTAAAGTAAGAATAGCACATGTTATCTACAGTTCTCATAGGATGAAAAAATAGCCCCAGAACGAATGCAAAAGCTGAAATTATTTAGGGAGTCCTTTTATCATCGGAAGCTATCATCATAAGAATACGACTGAAATCTGTTTATATGAATCAGCAAATCCAAAGCAATGAATGCAGCTATACATGCACTTTGGGACAGTATTATCCCTTCTATATTTTTTGTTTACAGTTTGGAATTCTGAAGCATCATATAAAACCAACAGCCTTCACCATTCACTGTAAAGGGCTCTGAAATGCCATGAAACACTATGGTGAGCAAGAATGAATACTACCCAATTAACTTCATTTATAGACACATTCTGTCCTTGCAAGCCCATTGCATACAAACTATGCTTTTGATATTTTCCTTCTTTTACACACAGACTGCAAAGGGATGAACATTTTTCAGTGTTTGTAGATGTGTTCACAAATTATTTTAACTTCCTTTTGTTAGCTGTATGTAAACAACAATGCTAATATCTGTGGGTTGAGAGATGAGCAAATAAATGAAAACTTTCCTCTGCTATTAACAGTTGCTTAATCAACTCTAAGATGAATTTTTAAAATGACACAGAAATATATAGTCAGTTAATATTCTAACAACTATCCATAACTAGTTACTGTTCCTTTGTATAGGCATGTAGAATCTAGGTCCCTGGAACACTCATTTCACACTGTTTTTTCTTAATTCAATACAAAACAAAATAATCACAATTTTCACTGTGAAATCAGCACATCCAACTATATACACCTGTATGTAGACATAAGTGATTAAGTGGGTATCTCCCCATTATCTGTTTCAGGAGTTATGAGGGATTGTAAAGCCAAATTTTCTGTGAGTTTATTTTCTACTTTGAGTAGCACATGAATTTGCCATAGATAATTTATTTTGTTAAGTTAATTTCTTGTAATGTCTAATGAACTTCAGAAAGAAAAGTCATGGTTTTGTGAATATAGTGGCTACCCAAGTCACCTATGATACATTTAATTGAATAAAATCCCATAAACTAATAAATAAGGCTGTTATTCTTAAAATGACACTCCTTCAATTTCAAACATTTTATTGCCTTTTATTGAAGTGCATTAAGATATAGTACTTTGTGTAGTTACAAAATATGGCATGTATCAGAGAAGTGTATGACATTGGAAACTGAAAGAAAATATATTTTCACTATCAAGTTTTTTTCATTTTTTGAAAAAAAGGGTGTTTGATATACTGACAATGTACCTGAGGGTTCAGCCATCAAAATAAAATGTGTCATTGTGAGATACTGCTGTACTGTTGTAGAGCAGTATATCTCCATACACAAAATGACCCAGGCATTTAATTCCTCTGAGACCAAGAACAAAGTGCTTGTTTATGTCAGCTGAGTTGACCTAATATATGAAAGTCATAAATAAAAATATGCAATTGTCTTATCAGTCTTAAGATGTCTAGTTAACAATGACCTCATTAAAAAAAAAAAAAAAATGTTCCTTTCATTTCATGAGATGAATGCTATGGATTTTTTAAAGGACACTCATGAGAGAGAAGAATGGATCATCCAGGGCTAGTAAATCCTTTTTTAAACTCCATAAAATCAGCAGCTCGTTATCTTCAGAGAACCTAAAGACCAACTGTCCTTCTGATATTAATCCAAATGGATTAACATTCACATTTCTCCATATTTCATGTTGATCTACAATGTTAGATGACAAGTTTTGAGTTTTTTAGGTTTTTTGAGATTTTTAAGAGACACAGCATTTTAATTGTAGGGATTTTCTTCACCATAAAGTAATTGCTGATTAAAGGCTAAAAATTAGGAAAAAAAATCCTTTATCTTTTAATTAAATTATTAAATAGTAAATTATTCAAGATTTTGCTCATCACAGAAAATGAGACATTTGCATTTTGATATCTTGACCTGACTGTATTATAAGTATTGATATATCTTAAATCCAGGAAGTTTTCCCACATGTACTTTACATTTGGGTGTTATGCTAATTAATAAAACTGTAATTGATATAAAATGTAATGTATTGCAAGTAATAAAACTGCAATTGGTGTAAAATGTAATGTATTATGTAACTTCCATCTTTATTGTTTCTGCATGATTGTCTCAAATTTTAACGGTAGGTCAATCTTAAAAGAAACATAAAAGAGAGAGAGGGAAGGAAACGAAACAAACTGTAGATCAAGTCGGTTGCACTCATATTTCATATGAGACCAGAGCTGAATTCCGAGAGAATTCCTCTTTGATTTGTTCTCTTGCCCAGGTTACCCTGTTCAGAAACTACACAGCCAGGAACAAATACAAGTCAGCGATGTGGCTGATCAAAGAGTATAGGCCATGATTTTACATGATTATAAGCAACTTAGGTGGATTTTTTTGGTACTTGGTTTTGAAAAGAGGAAAAACTTCCTTTTCTCAGCTTCTTTTCAGTTCTTATTTACAACTGGGAACAGCTGGAAATTATGCTTAACATTATCAACTACAACTGTGCAAGTCAAGTATTAAATTATTATACTACACTTTCACACCTGGAGATGTGATTTTAAAGTCCTTTGAGAGAAAACATAAAAAAGAATCGGTAGATTGATCCAGTGATTATTTTTAATCACAGTTCAAACCATCTATCTTTTAGGCACAAGTGGGAATTTTGTCCTGTCAAGAGTCAGGAATAAAACAGAATGCAGTTATCTCAGGACTGTTAGAACAAAGTGCCAGCTTACAGCAGACATGGACATATTCATAAGAACTCCAAAGTTTGTCTCATGTTTTGATTGTTTCCTCCTATAAGATGGGAATGCATTTTCAAAATGCTATAAAATAGTAAGAGGAACAGTAAATAGTGCTCCAAAACATGCTTTCAAATTTCTATTACACTTATTATCTGTACAGGATTATGATAATCCAGGACCAGTTTTTCAGTAGCTCTCAATACTGTAACTTCTCTGGTCTGTTGTTTAAAAAGGAAAATTTAAAAATAAAATGTCCTTCTTCTAATTCTCCCAGGACTTTAAACCAACTGCAGGGACTTTGCTCTTGGTACTGAGACCGAGCATGAAACACTTCATTTCCAAAGGGAAGCATTTCAGAAAGTCGTGAGAACGCTGGGATATGATGAAAATTGTTCTGTGAGTTTCACAAGAGTGGACACGAGTCACAGCTGCTGCAATTGTGGAGTCCAATGGAAACAAAGTGACAAAAATCAAACTGTGTATCCTTTTTGATCTCTATACAGTCCTGATGCAGAGATAATAAGTATATGGACCAAATTCTGCCATTGTGACAATGGATTTCAGAAGAAACTCCCATTATACATATCTGCAAGATAATTAACACTTTGGGTCATACTGCCACCATCAGCTCTGACTATAAGATAACTGTTTGGTCCATTCTCTTCTGTGCGATGCAGTATGTTCACTTCCATGAAGATGGACTTTTACATTGACAAATCTCTGCACATCAAAATCACACTTCCGTTCATTGTTTTAGTTGCACTCTAAACAACATTCAGGGTACAATTTTGCTTTTTAAAAGAATACAGAAATTATGGTTTGTTACAAATTTGGCAAGTTAGAAAAACTCTGACAAGTCAGCAAAACTTGAAAAAAAGTATGGAATAGATACAAATTCTAAGCAGCTATTTCAACATTTACCTATAAAACTGTTAACATCCTTTATCTTCAAGTTCCTCTTGTTTTGATGATTTTTTACTAATTTTTATAAGTAAGGGGTTTTTTTATTGCTAAAGAATTTAAAATTGAACTCTGACTATGTTTTTTTTTTTTTTCAATTTCATTTAAGCTGGATCCTGGAATCACTGTATATCATGTTATTTTTTTTAACCAATTTTTAAAATATTTTTTCTACTCCACTTCTTGGATTTTTTATCACACGCAAAACAATCAGATCTCTCCAGAAGTATTAGGTATATTTATTTCCCACATTATAACTGGAAAGTTAGTGTCTCTCTTAACCAATGAATTGTGAGTACTATTCAGCTGTCTCCCAAAACTAATACGTCTATTAATATCTAAATCTGACCCTGAGATCCCACAGCTGAGACCCTGTGCAGGCAATGCCTGAATTGTAGTTATTACTGTCAAGGATGATTTCAGATGTGCTGAATACATGTTCCTTCATGCACAACTTCACAGTTCTAGAAAATGTCATCTCCTAGTGGCATTTGTAAATTTAAAAAATGGTATTTGAAAATACTTCTATAAAAATCTAGACTCGTTATCTGACAGATATATTTTTCAACAGCGATAATCCAGACTCTATTCCTAAATTCAATGGCAGGAGGAAGAATCCACCTACAGTGTCTTGAAATGTGAAAACCTATGAAGTTAGAGCACTGATGTAATGGATTGCCCGGTTGTGTGATTCAGTGCATTTTTCCCTCTGTCTCACTAGGTGGCAGCCTCATGTGCCTCTGGTTTAAAAGGGGGATCACCCTCTTTTCAAGGATCAGAAGGGAGTTTCATCGTTATATAAAATATTGTTCAAATACCCAAATGTAAATGATTTTTTTACGACATTCACTTGAGCTGGACCGATTCATGATTACTCAGCCTCAGGTTAAGCTGAAATATTTAACAGAGTAGCTTCCCAAGACAATTTATTACATCTGGTGGATTTTTGGCATGTGTCCATTTCACAAATCCTGTGCAAAAGGCACACTCTGTACTACGTCTTACACAAAATAATCGGTTTCGCACTCAAAATAACTAAACATACTTCCAGCATTTTGTTAAGGCTTTGAATCCCACATGCGGAAAGACTGGCCTTAAATGACATTGGAAGAATAAAAATAACCACGGCCACTGTCTTAGCTGAAAAAAAAAGAAAAAAAAAGGAAAAAAAAAAAAGCCACCACTTCTTTCTCCCTATTACTGTACACATATATCTATATATATTTTTTTTCTTTTTAAATATTATTTGAGATTTTAAAACTTGAAAACAAGATACATTCTGGACTTAAACCAAAGAAGGACTAATAAATTATTTCCTTGCAGAGACTGTGGGCCTGAAAAGATGTTGTGTTAATTTAGTGTTCCCATGCTCTCACTCCATGACTGCAACCATTATCTGATAAAGAGGTTTTAAACTGAGGATTTTGTAAGTAGCAAATGTGCCCAAACTCCCATTAATACTAATGGAAGCTACCTACACACTCCCTAGTTTGTTGGGTTTTTTTCTAATTTCTTTGAAAAGTACATTATCTAAAGCACTTAGCACTGTGGTAGCTAATAGCAAACACGATTTAAACAGAGAAGCACTAAAAATGTGTAAAAGGAATCTCAGTTTGTCTGCTCTACGTGATTCTGTGCTTCCGATGTCTTCTCTCATTTTTTTTCCGTGATGTGAAACGTTTTAATTTGCACTGAATATATAAATTATACCAAAAAAGCAAAATTGCTATGAGAAATAGCATATTGCTCAGCTCAGGAAAGTACTCAGATTTATGGTCATGACTTCGATGTTGCCTGTTGCCTATTTTAAAATTGTGTAGCTCCACTGACAGCATAAATTTATAACATTATCAGTGAGATGGGAGCCTGACTCTGTTTGTTAAAGAGCAGAATAACCAGAATAAGAGCAGAATAACCAGCCTCAGCCAGTGTGACCCAAGGAGCTCTGTCCACAAGGGGAATCTCCCTCTAATAATACAGGGTGTCACCCAAAAATCTTCAAAAATCTGCCACCTTGTGCAACACTTTCTTCAGTCCAGCCACATGACTAGAAGCACATGAAAATGCTGTGTCGTTAACAGGAGAATATGCCAAGGTTTTACTTGATCTTTTTATTTTATCCTGTGGAGAACAGGTTTGTGTTATACCAGCAGAGGTGACAAACTACTACGTTGCCTACAAATAGGCATGTCTTCAAGAAACCACACTTTTTCCAAAACTTTTATGGGAATATACATCAGTTACATATGTCTACATATGCCTCCTTCTAGTACAGAATTTTATCTCTGATCTTCCTGTTTTCTGAGGGCGAGTAGAGTTCAGATCCCCCCTCCCAAGACTGTGATTAACGTCCTTCGCATGGCTCAGCAGAGATGGTAGTCTTTATTGTGTGGCATCCTCCTACATAAAGCTTTATACGACCATCACACAAGCTGGGCTGGTAGGCTTATTTCCCCCCAAAGAACAATGCTCATCTCCTTGAAGAAGCACGATATGGGATCTGTATAAGAATGGAGAAGAAAGTGGTACAGAGACAAAAGGTTGTTTTTTCAAAGGAACTATGTATTCCGTAATAACATGCAAGAACGTGCTTTGATTCAAAGTGTGATGATTAAGCATGTATTGTTCAATATAAATTATTTTCAAGTCATATTCCTGAAAAGTGCTCCTTTGCATCTTGCCCAAATGTAAGTGGATAATCTCAAGATATGCAAAGCTATTTACAAAGACACCTTCTCAGATGAGCTGTTGTTGCTCCTGGAAATAAATCAATATTAATTGCCTTACCAGATTGTTCCAAAAAAAACAAAATAATCTTATTTCAGGTGTCTCTTTCATACAACTCTGCTTCTTTGCAAAGGAAGATTACAGAGTCTCATTTCTTCAAAGAGAATAAACAATAAGAGCCCATCTCTTTATTCAAAAATCCAAGTCTGTTTTTGTAGTCATTTCGGTGACTAAAAGCAGTTGTCTCTGTCTCTCTACTGGATTCCTCCTGGAGCAACACTCATGCTGCTTCCCTCACTATTGAGTTTTCAGACTCATGTAAATATGCCCTGACTTCATAGCTGCTTACACATGGATATGGATGTGTGAACACATGAATTGTTTTGTTCATTTTAATTTAAATATTGCAGTTATCATCTCCATCTATGCAAAAGTAAATCTCTTCAGCTATGTGGGCCAGTTTTTGTCTACAATTTGGGATTCTGACCTATGTCTGGGCACAAGGGTTCTAACATTTCAGTCACCAATTTAAAAAAACACTTAACTATGCTTAACTTGAATAAAACAGGGACTAACAAGATATTCTATGCATGAGATGAAGCAGCAACATCTTTTAACACCATTATTTCCATCTTTGATGTCTCCACAATATCTGCCTGAAGCCATGTATTTAAAATCAGTTATTTATTTTACAACATGTATGTAATACATCTGTATGAAATTCAGGCAGCATACAACAAAAAAGTTGATCTAATTTTTGCTTCATTCTACATTAAAAGGAAAGGATATTTATTAGAAATGACAAAGAAGTATTTTCCTTGGGGAAAAAAAAAAAAAAAAGTCTTTGCTTTGTATCCTTTGTTACTTTTGTCAAATACAGATGGAAAGAAGAAAAGTCACAAGGAGATGGTTGTATTGCTTACTCTTACTTAATGTCTTTGTCTTTTATTTAGAATTAGTCACTTGATATGGTGGTGTGTATATGTGCCTAGAATGGACAGTAACTTGGAGGCATCTGGATTATTCCTCCCTGTTTTCCACAGATTTTTTTCATGTGATGGTTTTATCTCCATACTACCTCTTAAGTCCTTGTATCTGCACAGAAGGCACTGGCCTCTGACTCTGGGCATATCTGCTGACTTCAGAATGTTTCTCTTAGCTCAGCCATGCTGGAACTGTCTTTATGATGCCATGTAAACTTCTATCCCTCCTGAGGAAGGATGTGAGTCCTGGTTTTGTCAAAAACAAGTTTCTCTTTTAGTGAGTTTGCCTGACAGCTAAAGCCCTCATATTAGCTGCATTTTCCTGGAGAACCAGACACATGTTTTGGTAAACCTAGCAATGGAATGCAAAGTTATTGATAAGCATGGATGGACGTCTCACGAGAGGGAAAACGAGAAACAGGTGACCAAGAAACTGACCAACTGTGTATAACATTCCATTCACGTGAATACTTCATATAAAAGTGGGAGATCACGAGGATCTCGGCCCTTTTTCCCTTTTTCCTTATGGCTGACACTAAGAGAGGACCTTGCCCTGCGAACTGAGGCCTAGTGAGAGACTGAATCTGGCTCCAGCTGGCTGAAGAGTCCAGTCCAGGACTTCGGGTGCCGGCTCTGCAGTTGCTGAGACTTTCAAGATTGGTTTTGTATATATTTTGTATTATTTTCTCTATTCTTATTTGTAGCATTAGTAAAACATGGTTAATTTTTCCAGCTCTCTTTTCTCTGTCCTTCTTTTCCTCATGATCGCCTGTCCCTAGTAGGAAGCGGGGAGAGGGAGGGGCAAAAGGGGGAAGCGGGGAGGGAGAGGAGGTTAACAATACATCTGCCAGGGTTTTATTGTCACCCCGCAATCTAAACCCTTGACAATGTGTCTGCATGGGACAGTGTTCTGAGTTGTAGATTGGTGTGGACTGGGACATGGACCCACAAGGGAAAAGGGGAATTTACTGCTATTGGTCTAAAAATAAAATAAAATAAAATAAAATAAAATAAAATAAAATAAATAAATATTAACTGGACCCTCAAAACTATTACTTGCACACTTGACTTCAATATAGTTTTACTTGCTTTTCAGGGTTTATTTGATTTTTTTTACTGTCTTATCAGTGCTCAATCTTGGTTACAGAATTCAACTGTTTCTTTGCCAATGTTCTAAATATAGTCCTCCATTTTGGTATTGGTTTTGATTTAACATCAACAAGTCCAAAAACATTTGAGTTTTCAGAAGATCTTCTTTAGGTCAAATGTAAACCGCCTTCCAAAAAAATCTCCCATCTAAATAATAAAACCCCTGAAGTGGGAAAGAAAGAAAAAAAAAGTAATTCAGGCTTTAAAAATCAGTTAAAAATGGATCTAAACTCCTCTGGTGAGAATACTTAAGTTAGAAATGAGGGAGCAGGAGACATACTTACTTTTTGTTATATTCATCTGAAGATCACATACTTTTTTTCAGTTTACCTAGTCCATGCTTAGCTCTCCTCTTCAGCACATCCATGAAAGCCAGGCACTTTCATGACCTCATTTTAGACCTTAGTACCTCTTGTTCTATTGCTCTACAGCTGACAGCTGTGGAAAATGGATTAGAAGACATGGATTAGAATTTCTCTGTGTCTAGAAGCAACAATGTGGCAGTAAAAGAAAAAAAAAAAAAAAGCAAGTAATGAAGAAAGAGATGGTAATCAGCAAGTTGCTTTTATCCCTTTGAGTCTTGCTGTGATGTGTATCTTGTATGTGATGTCATACTGATTTTCCATTCTCAGCAAACAAACTGCAATGCAACATACTTTCATAACCTACTTAAAGGTAATACTACCCGTGACACCCTGGGCTTCAGAAATTCTTTAAAGGTAAGTACTCTATCTTATCGGTGATGGAAACAGCCAAAATGCCTTTGCTATGTCAAGTGACAAGAGCATTTCCTTACTGGAAGACAAATTCATAGCAATCTTCCCCTAAAATAAGTTGTCTGGCAAGGGCTGAGATAAAAACCTTTATTTCTAAGACCACCAGTGATGTTTTTATACTATCTGTCATACCAGAAAAATATGACAGAAGATGAGCACAACTTTTATCCTTCAAACAAGTGCTGTCATTCAGTTCTGAGAACTTAAAATAATTAGTTGTCTGCCTGTTCTTTGAACCATGCCTTTACCTGGGTTTGTCTTTTTTGTTTTGTCTTTTCTTTTCTTAAAGATCACTTAAGCCAAAAAAGTCAGTCTTACAATTCATTCTGTTTCCAAGGTCTAGTAATTACCAAATATGGGGGCATGGTCCCCAGATTTGTGCTTGTGTTATGTAGAATTAGTCGGCAGTGTTAGGGAGAAGCCCATATGAGCATCAATCAGTTTAGATGCCAGTCTACCAAAAGCTGTGCCTATATGGACATATATACATGTTTTCACATGCTGCATTTCCCTGTTAAACCAGAGCAACCTTGGGGCTGGAGCCAATGTGTAAGCTCACACTGATATCATGCAGATAAACATGCACTTAGAAGTTCAGCCTGCTATGGACATAGTTGTTATTGTAAGAGTTTCCTAATGAAATATTAACAGGGTTAATAGCTTATCCTGAAAGTCAATGAAACCCTTCACATTAAGCTATCAACCTGCTTTTCAAATATACTTTTCCTGAGAGTTCCTCTGAAGTGCATGTCTCTTTTGGCTGTTCCTGTCTAAAAGTCCTCATTACACTATCCAATTTTTCAGTACTATATTCCATTTATATTTACTTCTTATTGTTTTTTAAAATATATTTTTCTGCTCTTTCACAACCTGGCACTGTTGTTGAAGGACAAAGAAGTTCACAGAAAATGGGACAAAGACTGTCAGATTAAAAAAATATAAATATTTATTTAACAGAATGTCTAACAGTCAGCACTGAATGTCTAATGAGAATAGCATTCAAGTCACTAAAGGTTGTTACATCAGTACAGGTAATTTTAGTGGGCAAACATATGATCATTTAATCCAGCTCTCAATGATGAAAATTTAAATTTTTCTCTTAAATTATCTGGAAATTGAAACTGGCCTATGGATAAAATTGTGGTTAAGATTATCCTGATGTGTTTCTTGCCTTGTCAATCATTTCTTATATCCTTGCATACATCATTATGTGTGTATACAAAGAATTTCATTTTGAAGTCTATAAAATGGGAGAATGAATACCTTCACATCTCTTGTGGTACAGGGTATTTAGGGCTACTTCTGTGTTTTAAATTTTATTTGAGAATAATGGATTCTAGTACAGTAAATGAAATTAATGAGTCAAAGCTATACATACAGCAGCAGTGGTTTGGAACATTACAGTAGTAAGTTAAAATCTTCATAAAACAGAAAAATAAAAGCTTGATTCTTTAGTATCCATGCAGCTTCTTTCAGAATGTCTCTAGAAAATTCCTTCTGTATGTCCAGGTCATTGTCTATGCCCTCAGTCCCTTCAGCAATAAAAATCAAAAAATAGGCTCAGCTGCAAGTTAAAAAGCCTAATTTCTCATTTTCATCTTGACTACTGTATTGAAGTTTTATTCAATGCCTAAATATCTATCTAGAGGTTGTCAAAGGTTTCCTTATGAGTCAATAAGATGTGACTTGCATGTAATATAGCTGAACTGAAACCCCCTGTCCCCCTGGAGAAAACGGCCCGCAGTAATCAGATCCGGTGGTAACAGTGGTCTTCTGGTTGTGATTGACATGCCTCTCACCACATCCTTTAAAGTTTCCAGATTATAAAATTACTTGGTTTTGAGGGTTCAGTTATGAAATTAAAGCAACAGTCTTCTTATGCATTTCCTTAGTTTAGTTGGAGAAGTTAACTAAGCTAGTTAGGTAAGCAGCTAACTAAGGCTAAGGCTGTTAACATCTTCAGTATTAAAAGGGTCAAACCGTTTATGAATACATAAATATATCTCTAAGAATAGATACATAAAGTTCAAAAAAAATCTAAAGATCATTGTGCTACCAATAAAGAGGATATGCTTAACAAGACCAATTAATTGTACTTAGCTCTAATTTATTAAGAGCAATGCAGAACAACCAAATATTGTTTTTTCAACTATTTCTAATTATAATAGCTAGGCATGGGGAAGAGAGAGATAAAGGTCTCCAAGGACAGGAAGCGGAGTATACCCATATCTCACTGGTGAGTAAACATGTCAGAAACTAAGACTAACTATAGTGAAAAAGCTGAAGCTCTAATTCTTTACTGAATAGGAATTTTTCAGCTGTGAAAAACTGATGGAAAACAATACCAAATTGGAAATGAGCTGATTTGTTCCATTAGAGTCAGTAAACAGCTAAAGGTATCCACAGAGCCATCAAGTCATCAGATGCAGGAACTATTCATCAAAGTACACAGTAGTCCAGTTGACAGTTGCAAACACTTCAGATCCACAATGCTAGTAAGCTACTATTGCTATGGAAACCTTAATTTGCATTCTCCATTTAATTTTATTTTAGGTTTATAATGTAAACAGCCTACAATATCATTTTCTATTGCAATTTCTCTCCACCACCCCTCAATTAACTTAAAATGAAAATGAAAAAATTACGAAAAGGTGGTTTACCACAGCAAACTATGCAAGTATTACGTTTCCATACACTTTTCTTCATCCTCAGAGCACAAAACATTAGTTTTTCTCTTCTTTATGGGCTCAAGGCTTGCTCTTCACATGCATGTTTCTCCCACTTAACATCAAAATAGTAAGATTTAGAAAAATGAGAGAAATGAGAGGTATTTCTTTAATACAGAAGAATCACAGGCTCATGCATACAAAAGAAATTGCCAGCTGGATTATTAACAGAGGCTAGAATAAAAACACCTGAAAAAGCTATTCTACCTCAAATGTAGAAAGTCAGGCATAGTAGAACTCCAGAATCAATGAAGAATGCAGATTTCTGAATTTAAATTACCACAGATTTTTCCCTATAATTTTGTTCAGGAATATTTTTGAGGATTTCTCATACTTCACCAGGATTTCAGATAAAACCGTAGCTCCACCAATATATGGTAGACCCAAATGTTCATACTAAATCAGTGTTTCTGCTGTAAGATCCTTAAAGGAATAATCTTACTGTGCAGGTTGCAGAGTTAGACACTGATGGTCCCAG
Source organism: Columba livia (assembly GCF_036013475.1). Taxonomy (NCBI): domain Eukaryota; kingdom Metazoa; phylum Chordata; class Aves; order Columbiformes; family Columbidae; genus Columba; species Columba livia. The sequence continues at coordinate 53,073,360 of NC_088602.1, forward strand.
GAAATGTTTGGGTTGTTTAGGGTTTTTTTTATGTAGTGCACAGGTTGCCTGCACATGCGCTGGAAGTATAGTGCTTCTGAAAGTGGATTTACCAGCCATGAAGAAAAGCACCTGTGTGCTGCATACATGGTACCATACATTGAACTAAGACCTTCTGTAACTTCCAGATTTATTGCATATGATTTTACAAAGCGTTCAGCACTATTTCCTTCTGGGAATTCTCACAGGAAACAATCTGGACTTCATCTGTGACAGTGACTCCATTGCATTCATACAAACCAAAATCTATCAAATTATGCCACTGTGGAGAGAACCTTCAGCATGTCTTCATGCTTCCTATCTCATTAATCAGGGGACATCCCTAATGCCCACTAAAATCCAAGCATAACTTAGGATAGTAAATCCTAATCACACAAATCACTATAGTACAGTTTCTTGTCACATATGGACAGCTTGAGCCCAAAGCAAAACCAGAGAAAACAAAGTCAGGTTTCTCTGGTTCATGTTCCCAGAACTTTTGGTTTTGTCCTGAGGACAGACAAAGCTTACTCCGGTGTCTCTGGCTTGGTCAGTGATATCTTTTGATACACAGTGAACTGGTTTCATTGTTTTTATATTAACTACTCATTAATAAATGAAGAACAAGTAGATCTACCACTGTTGAAGAGTGATTAAATAAAATCATGGAACCAAATCTGAAAGTCTTGTGTAAACTTACAGTCTGCTTACACTTGTAGAAAAGGCTTATTTGTTCAGTTAAATCGGAGATGCCACAACTGTGAAACGCTCATTTTATTGTGACATTTCATTTTCCATCCAAAACCAAGAAATCTGCAACTTGTAAAAGAGAAATTAAAATATTTTCCTGATCTTTGGTACTTTTGCTTTCTTTAGTCTCATTACATGACACAGTTCAGTGAGAATTCAGTTCCACCTAACTGCCTGCTACTTATTCTAATCATTTCACAAGTTCCCTTGACCTGGAACATCATAAACAGGAAATGCCTTGCCACTCTCAACTAAATGTGTTAGCATATCTGGAGGCAATGATGTTAGCAGATAAAGCATCAGAGCAGATGGCGGTTGGTGTTCAATGCAAACCACGAGCCAATGTGGTATACTGTTAGTAGCCATAATAAATCATTAAGAGGAACTACCTTCCAGGATGTGTGTTGACCCCACACGGAATTGTTATATCACAATCCATAAATATCTTCTTAATCACATGCAAAGCAACAACATCATGTGCAATAACCTATAACTCTTTGGAGTTTAACTAGAAATTACTGAAGGCAAAGAAAAGAAAAGCCTTTCTGGGTTTTTGCCATTTTAACCTTTCAGGCTGAAATGCTCGACTTAGGCAATTGATTTTAACTGTTAAAATGTGTTCTTGACCAATGTGTGAAAAGTACAATTCATCTCTTAATTTCTGCTTGAAAACAAATGCAAATTGCAGTAATTCACATAAAAATCATGTGTATAAGTTCTTCCAAACCTCCCATCCCATTTATGTTTGAATTAAAATGGTCTTTTTACATCAGGGGAAGGCATTCCTAGGTCTAATATTGACGTTATTACAAAATAAAGCTTTGTTTGAGCACTAGCAAACAGTCAGTTGGTTCCTATACTCTAAACAGCTCAATTTAATTATTGATGCAGTGCTAAACAGCCAATCTTCACCTAAATTAAAGGGTTTCCTTTTTGTTCTATTTAGCATTTGGTTTGTATGATCCCTCATCCATACTGTAATCCAGTCCAGGTGGACTACCTTTGTTCTCTGACAGACATTCTGAATCTGCTTGACTCAAGGGGGCCAACAACCCCATGACCACTTTGATAGACTTTGGTGTGAGATATATATCGACTAAATATTTTTTTAATAACCATTTTAATGGACAGAGAAGTTTCATCACTTTGTACTAGTTAAAAAACTTCTGGCATACTACTTAAATAGTAGTTAATTATTACAGACGTTTGTACTTCAGTCATATTCTGACATGAAGCTTCTGCCATGCACACAAGGCAAGTAAAACGCTCCCAACCATCCTGGTGGCCATCCTCTAGGTTTGTCCAAGTTTGACGATGCCTTTCTTCCTCCGTATGAGGAAATGTGTGCAGTTGCTTGTATGTGGCCTAAAAAATGGAATACAAAATGGAATATTCAGTTTCCCAGCTACAGTCACTTCGGTATGCTGTTAGATTTTGCTGCTGCCAGGGCACGTTGCTCACAGATGTTTAGACACCCAGAACTTCCAGAGCTCCATGATTTTCCCAGAGACTAAAAGAAGCAATGTCCTTCTGTCAAAGCACCGCCCTTTGGTTCACCAGATATCAACCTTCTTTCACTTTTAGAAGATGAATACGACAGTTACATCTTCCGTTCATCAGACACCTTCTCCAGTCTCCATAACCTATCAATTGCCATCTAGTAAAAACAGCCCAGATGTTGCAAAGCAACAAGATTACCATGAAAGGCTATCTGGCTGGCCTCCCTCTCTTGCAGGAGGGAATTTCTGATGTCTACCACCCACCCACTTCCTTCTGGATATCATGCTCACAGAGTACTTTGAAAATCTTAGTTAGCATACTAAAATTTCTTAAAGCCTTGAGCTATGGCTTATATCTGTTGCTTTTGAAAGTGAATTACAAAACCTACATCAACCATGAGAAAATTAGATCAAAATTGAGAGCCTTTTGCAAATTCACCTCTCTTTTAGTTGAAAAGTTTTAACTAATTTTCACTTCAATGATTTCACTTTAAAAAAGAAAAAATCTGATTTCCCTGCTGTTTGCCAATGTCAATGTGTCAATGACCAACTTATGTTCCTCCATGTGTTTCAAGTCATATTGAGTCCACAACAGCTATCCAGACTTCTATCAGATTATTGTTACCTACATCTTTTACAAAAAAAATACCAAAAACTGTTGGACTCTGTCACGGAGGCACCCCGAGGTCAGTTTAAGGGACAACAGAGTCCAAAACAACTTTTATTAAACCTGTGAGAAACAGGGTTTTAGCACTCCAAAAGTGACTTAAATAAAGGTTCGGATATCAGTTCAGGAAAATTATTGAGGGGCAGCAACTAATACAACAGGCGGTCCACAGTGTGCATGCACATGGCTTCACCCAAAACAATGCCGGAGCTGGCCCTGAGTCCCGGAGAAGTACACCCTTGCCTAAACACGGCGTGGGATTATTTTAAAGAGATACATGCACTCGTAGTGAGTACAGGAAGTGTACACTCGCTATTCCGTGAGGGTAAATTTATAATACACTCGCAATCCTGCAAGGGTTAATTTACTTACACGTGCAAATGTGCATGGAATATTACACGTGCTTATGTGGAAGCAGGGGAGGAAAATACACTCACGATTGTGCGAGGAAATAATTTATACACACGCTCGTGTTGAGCACGGAAAGTTACACGTGCAAATGTGCATGGAAAGTACACATGCTTGTATTAAGCACGGAAAGCAAGCGTGCAAATATGCACGGAATGTTACACGTGCAAATGTGCACGGAATTAAAATACACCCGCGATTCTGCGAGGATTAATTTTACACGTTCTCATATTGAGCACGGAAAGTTACACGTGCATATGTGCACGAAAAGTACAAATATACTCGCAATCCTGCGAGAAGTTTTACTCACAGCCGTGGCTGCAAGGCAAGCAGAGTCTCCATCACAGGGAGGGAGGGTCTCAGTGGCAGCATCTTGCTCGTGCTCCAAGAGACCCGCGACAATGGGCGGAGTCTCGACGAGAATCCCATTTTTATATTGGCTGATCAGATCTGACTGTAGGCATTCCAGAAGCTTCTCTGCACCCCAACACTGGCTGTGGGTGCCCCTGAAGCCTCCAAACATCCCCCACACTGGCCACGGGTGCCCAGCAGCTCAGTGGCACCTCGGCACTCCCTTCTCCTAATGGCCCTGGCCAGGGTGCTCTGGGGCCAAACAAAAGAAGCTGTCAGCCTTGAGTAGCAGAGAGAGAGGGAGATGTGCCTACTCCTTCCATACTGAAGGAGGGAGGGGGAGAGAGGGGGCTTGCATTCTGCCACAGACTCTTAACTTCATTTTGTCACAGACTTTTCCTTTATATTCTCCGCAACTGATGTTGGGTGGCTTGACTTCAGTGGTCTGTAAAATCAGCTTGAATTCTCTTTTGGAGAACATTGTATCAATCAAATACAAACACTTTATCTGCACAGCTTGTCCTAGTAAGATCTACGATACTGTTCCTATTATTAGAGGAACTTATTCATAGATTCTGATATAAAATGAAAAACATCTATTTGATGTACACTCTCACATGCTTCAAATGCATAATCTAATATAAATTATGCCTATTCATTACTTTGTCTTGTTTAATTTTTCCCCTCTTTTCCCCTCAATTTTCTACAGCTATCTATGACTACAAAATCTCTTAACAAATGTAATTGTGGTTTTTCCCACTCAATGAATATAGATTCAGTCACACTATCTAAACCTTTCTAAACTTCTATAGCTTTTTTTTGTTCAAATTGTAGGATTTTCAAAATACGGATCTCCTTCACTGTGTGCATATGTAGGGTCTTACAAATGACTGCTTTAAAAATAGTCATTTTTTTTCCTCAGCTCAAACAAATCTTTCTGAAACTTAATTCATCCCACAGATAATGACTGGACATACTCTGTCTTCAGGTTTTTACATTTATTGCTCTCTCTCAAAAATAGCATGGTACAAATATATTTAAATTGGAAGCAAAGACAATATTTGTGAGAGAAACAAATCTTCTTGGTTCCAAAATGAAGCAATTGCACTGGGAAACAAAACAAGAAAAAGAAGGAAAAAATCAGAACATTGAAGATATATATCACACTTCTTCTTGGTGACAGTGTCTTGAAAATATTAGAACTATATATTACCAAAAAAGTAGACAGACCAAGAAGTATTCTGAAAAAAGAAATTCAGTCATAATTTACTTATTTCTTAGCCTTCTCAAGACACCTAGAGACTTATCATCTGGAATATCTCGAAATCAATGTGTCAATATGTAGTGAGTTCAATTATTTTTCCAAATTAAGATTTTTCTCATGACTCATGGGGTTTCCAGAGGTTTCGTAGTTCTGAGGTCACACTACAACACATGTCCATAGTTTACATAGTCTAGTTTTGCACTATTTGTCTTCATTTTGTATTCTGATTAATGCTTGACATTCAGATTGAGAATATAGTTTTAGGACTTATTCCGGTTCTATAGGTATAATCTCCTGCAAAATAAGAGAAAGCTTCAGAAAGGAAATGTGAACAGAGTTAAATATTACATAGAAGACTATATGTCCCATTATTTTAACAGCTAAATAGTTAAATTTCAGCAACTAAGAAATGGACTTCCAATTTTATAACTTTCCTCTTCACCTTTTTAACTGTCACAGCTACTGCTAATTATGTTACATGCACAAGTTTATCTAGGTATTGATATGCATTCTAAATTGGTTGTGCATATACCACAAACAGTATGCTTTTTAGGCACTCTCCTGGAAATAATTATTACTTTTTTTAATATCATTATTTTATTATTCTGAACCAGTACATTTGGCCAAGATTTGCCTTTAGATTAATTTTCTTCAGGTCTGAAGTACAGATTTTAAAAGGATAATGATGTAAAAATTACAGTTCTTCTGGAACCATACGAAATAAGCCTGAGTATTGCCTTCAGTGATTTTAGTCTTTGTGACTCACAGAGACAAAAGACTCACACAATGACTACAGATAGTGACTGATCGAAGTCCCAAACACATTGTGTTCTTGCAAAGACATAAATATGTCCTGTGTTCCTACTTGCTCTGTGGATAATAAGTACAATAGGACTACTTGCATAGCTTAATGCAAGAATTTGCAGAGTTTCTCTATGTTCTCTCATTGTGTTAACCCTAACAGTATATTCTCTTCTTTTACAGGACCACTTTTCCTGCTCATTGTAATGTTCCAATTGAAAATATGCAGGTTTTGGATTTGTTTGTGTATAATTTAGCAAACCTTTATGTTCTTTTAACTGTGTTGATGGGCTTTTGATCACATCTTTCGCTCACAGTCCCAAATAAATTTTGTATCATACACAGGACATTGTTCTCCTAAAATATGCCTGTTCAATCAATAAAACCAAAATGCAATGTCAGAGAAAAAAGTACATTCTTAACTGAAGAGGTTTTGTTCCTTAGTCCATAAGATGGGCTTAAACAAATAAATAGAAAGAAGAACTTGTGCTGAAGAGCCTTTTCAATTTGCTTCAGTTTAGCTAAAGTGGCAGATGGCAGCTACCTCTGCTCTTCTCCCCAGTCCTGCTCTCTGTCTGGTTTCTCTTCGCTCTTCAAAGGAACTCCACACTCTATACAAATTATTTCAGAAAAAGGAATATTAAGGTGCTAGCTGAAAGAAGTGCTTTCATGAAAAGCAGGAAGCTGCTTTGGGGAGAAAAAACAAGCTCTTTGTTGATGGAACAGAACGGGGCAGGGGGCAGAGCAGCACGGGTTTGAGTGGCAACAGAATGTACCAGAATTTTAGTATCACCCTGGAGCACTTACCAGTATTTCTGACTAAGCCTAAACTACAATAATATGGAAATAAATTTGATGCAAACATTTTTTGTGTGTCTTTTACTACATTAAGAACTATTGCTCACCTTGCAAGATGTTTTGATGAAAAGAAAATTCAGCTTGTTCATTTCTCAGGAACAATTGCATATTAGTATTCCATCAATGTTCATCTGATTTAAAAAACAAACAAACAAATAAATACCACAGTTCCATGTGTTTCTTTAGTTCTCTTTAATTAGCATCATAAATCCAAATTCTTGGCATTTCTTTCAAAGCAAGTGCAAAATTCTGATGAATATGTAGTGACTTGAAATACTAACTCCTCAGAATTTCTTTATGTAAAAACAGACATTTCCATAACTATGATTTATTTAAAGTATTACAGAACTTTTTTCTTAAGTAGTTATATATATTTTCAGTAGGTAGCTTCTACATTATTATTTCTACCTATTTATGTCCACTACAAAATAATTAAAGATTGTGTTTCCTTTTTCACTTACTGACTGTTTGCTTCTAGCATATGTAAGGTTTTGAGAATCATCCAGTTTCCACTGTGCTGGGTGCTGTACATATGCAATAATAGGACATCCTGAATTATCATGCTTACACTAATCACAGGAAAAATCTAAGATGAGAATTGGAAAAGATTATTTTTATGTTACAAAATTATATGGCTAAATGGCAATTGTGCAAAATTAATTTTCAAAATATTATTATTTTGGATTTTTCTGTTTTTGAAACAATAATGTATTTAAGTGGATTTTTTTTCCTTTCATGTTCACTTTTGCTTTTCCATTAGGAAACTACAAGTCTAATAAAAATTAAATTAGTGAATAAGATCAAAACATTTACTTATTCCTTCCCTTTTTCCTCACTGAAAAATAAAAAGAAAAATATAACTCTCAAAGAAAACCGAAATACAGGATAAGGATGAGTAGTGGAAGGTAAAAGTGGGATTTGAAAGGGGTATTTTTAGTTTGTTTTCCAGAGGACTGAAAAGGGAGGTAAAAGCATTGAAAGAACATTTAAAATCTTTAGTTTGTCTCTGGCTACTTTTTTTTTTCCCACAAATAGAGCTTCTTCTATAAGATAAATGACCATGAGACACAAGGAAACAACAGAAACACAAAGAAGCCCTGAAATTCTACAGAGAAGCTATGATTTTGAAAATAAGGACATTTATCTGTTTCAGAAACATTTTATTTTACCATTTCAAGAAAAATCACAATTCAAGATCGAAGAGCTGACTGGAATATTTTAATACTATTTGCTTTTCTCATTAAGTCTATAGAGCTGTATTCATCCAACAACAGCAGCTGATCAGGACACACATACCTGGAGGAATTGCTTAATCACTCATTTAGAAGAGACAGAGAAAAAACAAACAAACAAACAAAAAATGTGGAGTTTTCTGTGGTTTCCTCCATATGATATTTCTTAGGATGAGAGGAATCAGCTGATGACAGGGATCAGATAAGTTCTGAAATACCAAAGCATTTTCATTTTTTCTTTTTAAAGAAGGTGTTTAAGGAAACAAGCATGTGTTACCAGGATTTGAGTCCACATCTTTATCCATAATGAAAATATATCCTTTTTTTAAAAAGAGCAATTAGCAAAACCTAAGGTTTTATAAGTTTGGGTTTTTTTGTTTTCTATTAGGTAAAGATAATATTTGTTGTGATACAACAGTCTTTATTTCTAAATTGTCTAAATAATACCTTTATTTTTCTCTCAATATCAAGAAATTATATCAACCACCATTGCTTAGAGTCCCAAATCTCACTTTTGCTAGTACTGTAGTCTCGCATACATAGGCAGAGGGTCACAAGGTAAGGGCTTATGTGTCAGTGTCTAGATCTTCCTTGGTGTCTTCCATGTGTAAGTAACTTTTCTAGTTTGTCATACATATAGCTCCAACAAATATTGGCACAGTGGCCCATTTGAATTACTGTCTTAAGGAAAACCCTTCCAAGAGCAGAATTTACTTCCACCTCTGGCAGCTGATCTGTATTTTGGATGCTAGTTCCTGTTTTTTCAGATACCTGTTTCACAAAACAGTGTATTTAGCTCTCACATTTATCCTGAATATATAGCAAAAGCTATATCCATAAGCTTCAGAAACATTCAACTATATTTCAGGTTATGGTTTTGCAGCATGACCTGAACTGAACAGCTTTCTGTTTCTCAAAGGAGAAACTTTTGCTTTTAGCTTCCATCTGCGCTACCCCACACTCATACAGCTTACTTAGAAAAAATGCTGGTGCTAATTTGATCACAAGATAAACTGATTCACCTAATTAAAATGGTAAAAAAACCCCTAACTTTGAAGAAAATGAAAAATAACAGGGACTGCAGCACAAAGGTTGGCCAGGTTAAAGAACTGGAATCACATAAAATGCTAAAGCTGGTGCAAAGCAGGAGTAAATGCAGCTGATAGCAGAGACAAGTAGAAGAAGGAACCATATAAAAGATGAACTAAATGAGCTTTTAAAAAGGGAATTTTTAAATTATTATTTCTGTTTACTTTTTCTCCTACTACTAGCCAGCAATTTGGCAAAAATGTAAAGACAAATCAACACAAATTAAACTGAGCAGGCATTGACAACTCGTATTTAGCTTTGAAGTCTGTTGCTTCTACACTAGACTTAAGGGCTTGTATGTTCTTTTTCGAACTATACAGGGTATTCTGGAAAAAGTTATTACCTCTACCTACAAGCATTGTCTTTTCTCAGTACAGCTGACTGCTTGGTTTGGTGACTACAACAGGATTCCTAAGGCTGCCTGTAATACACCAATGTCTGGACAGGACGCTAAAGTTTTTAATTACTGTTGATGCTGTAAGAGTTTCAGCTGAAGGCATTGAGTAAGACAGTGGCCGCTATGTCCTCCTTATCAGAGACAAAGCCTATGAGTCAGATATTTTAGGATTAGGGACTATGACAAGTCTGCAGAGAAAAAACAGGTACTGCTTAGGACTTCTGTGAAATTACGCATGTTGTGTTACCAGCTCAGATTTCTGTAAGTAAGCTTCAATCCTATCTGAAGTGTAGGAGAGGACACCTAGGAGTGGCTAAGACAAAAACAGTGTAAAAAGGTTGAGGATGCAACTGAGGTATGGGTTATGTTACAAATGGGGAGCCAGCTGAGAAACTACAATTTAAAAAAAAAAAAAAAAAGTGTCAAACAACTGCAGAAACCTTGGTTAGCTGATGAGACTTGCCAGTTGAACTCACTACAGGGAAACTGTTGATACATTTCTACGGGAGTATGTGAAAAACTGGGTCTTGTTGTCAGGCAAAACAAACCAATGGCTCTGCTCTCATTGACAGGGACATAAGCCTCACTGTGGAGAAACAGTGACAGCCTCAAGTCACCTCTACAGTCAAGTACTCCAAAGTCCTGACTGTGGAAATGCCAAAGGTCATTCTTGGAAATGTATGTTTCAGAAACGTTTCATAAATGCATTCTCAAAGCATCACAGAGACAAACTCAGGAGAATAGAAGGAAACCTCAAGGTTGTTGATCTAGGAGAACAAACGAAAAAAGAGTCTTCTATGACCCAGTGGGAGTGAAAGAAACAAAATGTTACCAGAGTCTACATGCTTTTTTTCACATGGGTAAAAAAGTTCTTTGCCCCATTTGATTTGGTCAGTTCTATCCATTCTATTTAAAAACTGCAAAACTCATCCCTCAGACTGGCATTATTTGCTCTCAGTTGAATAAAAGGTAGATGCTGGGGCCAGTGTTAACAGAAACTGAACTCCTCAAGCTTACGAGATAGCATTTTGTGTGACAGTTATAAAGTCTGTCTGCTTGCCAAAGCAGTATTGTTTGCTACTATACATCTACTGCATATTTGCCAAACCTACTTTTAAAAATACCAAGTATTTGAGTTTTCACTGCCTCCCTTGAAAGGCTGTTCCACAGTCTTAATACATTTAGTTGTCAAAAAGTAAAAGACTGAGTGTTTTCAGTTTCAGACTGAATCTTTTGTATAGTTCTGCTTACATTCATACTCAAGCCTATGTTAGCTACTTTTTATCCTGAAAACTTGTTCCAGAGTTTTGCTATACTAGCGTTGCAAGTCTTAAATAATACATAAGTAACCCACATCAGGGACCAACTGGAAGCACTAAAGCTGGAACTTCTGACTGTTTCTAAATATTGTATAATCTTGAGAAAATGGGAGGAAACACATTTTCTTTCTAAGGCGTCTGCAGAGGGACACCTCTTAGTGTGTGTTAGATTACATCTCCGACATCCCTCTGGGTGAACCTCAACACTGTTTAACTTCCTTCCAGAGCAGTATGTAGTTTGATGTAGATGTTTACCTTTTTTTACCCAACTGTGTGCAGTTTTTTACATAAATTCCACCATAGCATCTTTTTCAGTGTATTATATTTAATACACATTAGGAGTTATTTGGAAGAGAAGTCCAGTCAATTTGAATTAATTAATTTTTCATATTTTATTTCCCTCAACATAAAAATAAGAATCAATATTTTATACATATCTTCAATATTATCTTCCTTAAATCATTCTTTCAGTCATCCTTTAGACAGATGAAATACACAAAATGATTTTTCTTTTTTATTTTTGATCTATTTTAAATAACTTTGTTACTTCACTCTGTGCTTAGCTGTTTTGCCTTTTACAACTTAGTGTCACCATTACTGCCTGTTGATAATTTGGTACTATGTCTTAAAATTCTGCTGGGTTACATTTACATTTTTTTTTTTTAGTACACATTTTAAAAGTAAAGAAATTATTCTGTCATATGATCTTTTCAACAAGTCAGAAAAACATCATTAGAAAGTAAAAGGATTGATTTCTACTATCTAATATCTATTTTGCCCTAATTGTTCATGTTTTTTACAATCTGAAAAGATAATGAAAGTAGAATGCTACCTGAAACATGGTACTGATAAACTGCTGTGTCACTGCCAGGTCTTTGGAGCATTAGTGGCATGAGAAGGTCCAAATTTCTGATTTTATAGCAGCTAATGTCTACAAATGAATACATTCTGGTTGATCAAACCCCAAGTTTTGGTTCACCCAATTTCAGAAATAAGGGTCTGCCATGAAGTTCAGGTTTCAGTTATCCAGAAGGAGCTGGTCCACCCTCAGAGGATTCAAGGAGATCTATCAGCCCATTAGCAGCTGTCTCTTGTCATTGTTGGTTCAATAAAGTCAGTAAGTTAGGCTTAAAAACAATTATATCTTTTCTATGGGTAGAAATCACCCTTTAATTCCACAATTTAAAGTAATTAAATGTATTTTGAAATACTTGAAATACTAATATTGCATTAAGCCTTTCAAGGATTTCTGTCTTATTCTAAATGCAGAGAAGATAGACTTGTTACTGTTTTGTGACTAAGCTGAACTTGCACCTTCCCAAACCTGGGGGTTTGGACCTATATCTCAGTACTAGGTGTAACTGGAGGAAACCTAAAATATTCCTATAAAATAATCTGTCCTACTACCCCATGAACAACGGTAATTTAAACTCTTGCTAGTAACTGATATTAAGGTTAACCACCTCCTCAGGAATTACATTAAGCCTCAGGTTGATAGATATGACCAAAACCAATTTGAGTAAAGTAATTTAACAGGCAGCAGATGATATGCACAGATGGGATTTCCCAATTGTATCACTCTGGGGACAGAGTTAGTGTTATGAAAAAAATAAATCATACCATTTCATAGATGTTTTCCATAGGAACTCCCCTAAAGAACACTGGAAATGACAAGATTTTTGTTTCAATACATTTAATCAATGCTTTTTGACCTGGGGGGCAGAGAAAGGGAGAGAACCTTTCCAAACAAATCAGCGTTTAATCCAACTTAATTCATACCTTTACTTTTGGACAGTAACATGTCCAAACTACAGATAAGCAGAGAAAACATATTGATTTAGTTGTCTTCTTTGATTACTTTTTTCAATCAACTTGTTCACCCTTGCCTCACAAAGTAATGAGCAACTGTTCTACTTACAGTCCTAGCAGATCACCTGTAAGCAAAATTAACATCTAAAATTACATAGTTTAAACATAACAACAGACAAATTTTGTTCAAAATACAAACCCATATTTTGTTCTAGTTATATAAGTACACATACAGAAAAATATACAATTCACATTGACTTTTGGTGTTGTTGCCGTGTAAGGGTCTGAATGTATATATGAACTGGTAATTTGTATCATCAAAAAATATAAATGACATAAATATTTATGGTCTTTATTTAAAAAAATACAATTGCTTATATGAGGCAGCAACAGAAGATCAGTGTCCCAGTGTACTTAGTGTTCAATAAATACAGAAGAAAGCACAGAGCATAATCCCATTCCCTGGAAGCAAGGATAAGAGTACTTCTCACAGCTTCACAATTTTGAGTATTTACAGTTTTGACAACGACACTGTGTGTTTGTTTGTGTGTTTGTTGTTTGTTTTTTTTAAATCACACATAAAAAGTTATTGGATGTAACACTACAATATATCCCAACAGAAAGACACACACATCCCTCCTTGCCCTGCTAGCCCCGAAACCTCTGTGTTCCTAAAAACTTATGATCTAGGACTTGTTCACACTCTAGGTCATGCTTGAGCCCCAAGCCTCTCATATGATGTTCCAGACAACATGGTTGGAACCACTCCCAGCCATAGTTGAGATTTACCTTTAAAATAAACTAAAGTTTAGTCAGCAACAGGTTTTTTTTAAATCATTAACATACTCTGATTTACAATTATTTTATTGAATGAACATACTGAACCATGAGAAAACTAGCTTACCATTACCATTAGCCATCTATAGGTAGAAGAAGATCATTCATAACTACTTGGGGTTACATTACTGCACCTGATTCAGCCTTAAAATTCTGCTGCAGAGTTGTATTTTCCTCCTATGTGAACTAAACTCAGATATTGACACTGCTTTACATTATAAGTTATGCAATTGTCTATTAAACATGACAAAAATTTACTATACCACTCTATACACTGTAGATCTTGCTCTTCCACATCTTCCCCTATTCTGTACAACAGGACAAGCCTTTGAATTTTTCAGTGACAGAATAGATTGAGCCTGATATGCAACTGAATTTCCCAGCTTTACGACAAATGAGGCTTTACTGAATTCAGTAAGATCCAACTGCAACTCAAAATTGTTCTTTGCTGGCATGATGCCATTTATAACAGGGAGGTATAGGTAGTATATGACCTGTCTTTAGATGTTCTCACCTATTAAGGGAAAAATATGGGTAAAATAGAACAGCCTCAGTACAAGTAATTGTGAACTTGAACTGAAAATTATGCTTGTTGTGTTTCACACACTTGATTGTGAGCTGCACTTGCTCAGAAACAAATGGAATTATTTGTAATACAATGCGGTAAGAATGGGAGACTCTGGGAAAAACAAGTGAGTTAGACCCAACCCAGCTAAATCCACCCACATATTTGAGTCACCATCCTAGCAGTTACAGCTAACTCTCTAAAACTCGAATTAAATCTCTACCAATCTGATTCTCTTGCACAGAGCCAGAGACTTCTTTTTCTAAAAGCCATAATACACAGATTACCATTCAGTTTAATGACTAAAACAGAAAACTATCAATTAAATGTTGGTGTGTGTGGTGTGTAATTAGAAGGTAATGTCTATAAACACTTCATTTCATCATATTGAAACTGATCATGTTTCAGGTATAAAATAGAGGGAAATAGGAAAAGAGTTAAGTACCAAAGAAAAAAGGATGAAAGTGATAATTAAACACAACAGAAGGACAATGAATTAGCAAATGCTCTCACTGTACTGTCTTCATAATGAGAAGAGAAGGCATGTTCATTTGAGTGAGGGCTTCATTTTGCAGACGAAATGATGTTTGGGATATTCAGTAACCTTTTTGAGCAATGGCGTTGAAACTGACACTAGCAATAGACAGTACTGCACTGTGCCATTGCAGCTGGGACTGAACCCAAGTGCTGGCTTTTTGTAAAACTAACAAAGCTTCTTTTGGACTCTTTACATTTCAATTTAACTGGACTGAAGTACTGACACATTACAGTTTATCTGCCAATGCAGGAGCTTTAACAGTAATGGTTATTGCATTTTCCCTGGGTAGTTGCATACAAAACATTAACATTTTCACTAATTTTGGTCTTTAATAACTACTGTATCAACTAAATTTGTTAGAATCAAGAACTGCTCAATAAAAAATAAAATAAAACCCACAGTGAAATTCTGTGTGTAGTAAACATGTTAAGAAACAATGTTAGAAAATTTCCCCTCTCCCTTTAGGTATATCGTAAAGAATTTAATATACACAATTGAAAAAATGTTTCTCTGCTCATTTTTCCCAAGATAGTAATAAAAATTTATATATATAAATAAGTTGTGGTAAAGGTACACATTAAGGAAAAGATTGCAACACCCTTACTCACTCTGAATAGTAATGTTCATCATTACTGGTTTCACTGTAGTCAAAGGAATTTCCTAAAAAAAAAGGCAGCTTTTACCTGATGAAGACCAATCTAGATCTAGGAAAGTAACAAGACTATGTGACTAAAAAAAAAAAAATACATGGATAAATACCATGGTGACATTTAATATTTTCTACAAATTGAATCGTGAAAAGACAGAGAAAGACATATGCCATATACTTATCAAATACAAAACAAGCACTTGGTTTTGTTGTATCATAGAAGGAGCACCACAGTATAACTACTGGGAGGGGGGGAGCAACCTGAAAGACAGAAACATACTCTTAATCTTTTCATCACATCAGCCTCCACATGGTGTCTCATACAAGCCAACTTGTCTTCATTTTTACAATAAAAACATTTAAGGCATTGCGCAAATAAGATTCCTTCTTGGACTACTCTGGGGTGCATTCTTGTCAGCAAGATGCAATAAGCAGAAAATTGTTGCTGAGTACTGCCAATTCATTGCTTGCATGGCCAAGAGCTGTAATTCCTGACTGCAGGTGTAAATGCACAACTCCGTGAAGTAGGTGCACAGCTGGTAGTAACTAGAGGCAGTTTAACTACACCCAGTGCAGTAGTTACAGGTGCTTCTTACTTCCTCACTCTGAAAGAATTGAGCTAATCCTAGAAAGCGATCAGAAATCTTGTTATTATTATTATTTTTTATAAATATTTTCACCTTTAAAAATGATCTAATGTTTCATAACACTTTGTGACTTCTTGGCATCTGCCTGTAAACCCTGGTATGGAGAAACACAGCCCTTGCTGGTCTCTGCTACAAACAGAAAAAGAAGAACCAACCTAATGAATTTATAGTTACGCAACTGTATTACCTTTCTGTCAGGAGATTTTTCATCATTTGTTCACAACAATCTCTTAACACTGAAATTTTCATCGAGCTCCCTCTGGTTTCTTAATAGGAGACTAGAAGCTCCCTCTTGCAGCAAGTCTAAATGATCTGTGTATCAGTGCCCAAACATCTATTGACAGGGACAGATTATTTCTTAGAAAGTGATCTCTGTCCTATTAGCTAATCTCAGTTCCTGTAGCTTTGTCCTCAGACACATTGATTATCAATTGTTTAGACAGTTCTTATAGACCCATAAGGGTAGGCTGAGGATCCAATCAGTTCTTGTCACATTATATACTCACATCAGTAGTGTTTATAATCCTTTCCAGTGCTTGTGCAACTAATGGCAAGGCTACTGCTGCTCTTAAATGTTCCCATTAAGTCTCTTTAATAGATTGGTGGCAATTCTTAAAAAAACATTAACTTTTCCAACTGTAACAAGGATGTTGTTTCAAAGTCCAAATTTCTTTGATCACCTCAGTATTTCACACAGAGGAGCTGATGGCTTTCTTTGCTCAAACTCATGGACTGGGACTAAAGTGGCACACATGATGTTCTCGTTGACTATATAGTGGAAAATCAGCGGAAAAAAAATGCAGTGTACCAGCCCTATAAAGTCACATCCTCTTCAAGGGAAGGGAGCCAGCTTAACCCTTAAAATCCTGCTGAGCCTTTTCAAGCACCACGACAGAATCAAAATACATATATTTGTATATATATATATATATATATATAAATAAATTAAAAAATAACTAAAAAAAAAAAAAAAAAACAAAAAAACCACAACTAGTGACTTTAGTGACTTCTAGGTGACTATATGCCAAGTAATCTTCCAAACAATAATTTTGTTAGCACAATCCTGTCTTTGTTTGAAGATGAAGCAGGAAATTTTTCAATTCTGAAATTAAAAAACAAGCATGGATCTTTTCTGTACCTGAGTAAGTATCTCAGCACTTTCTCCCCTTCTTGCTCAGAGCATTATAATTAGTGTCTCAACAAAGCTAAACTTATATGAGGTCTTTATATATATTTGTTTAAAATCTTTAAACCACAGTTTTTTTCCAGTCTCTTCATGAGTTGCCCTTCTCTTTGTGTCTGTATTTCAAGATCTGTACTGAAATGCATGTTTTCCCCTGACCACAAACTTCCTCTCATGGAAACAGTGAAAATAATGAAAGACAACAGTGAAAGAAAGAGATAAGAGGAGGGTCAGGCTGTTTTTAATTGCACCCATGAAAAGACCTTGAAGAGGAGATTGCCTGTGAGAGATGAAGTACTGGACATCATGAGGAAGGCAGTCATAAAAGAAACCTGAAGGTAAGGAGGTAAGTCAGGTTACTGAGGTAAAGACTTAATGTAATTTTAGAGTAACTAAATTAATATCTTATTTATTTTTTTTCTTTATGTCTTTTATAAATAAATGTCTTTTTTTTTTTTTTTCCTGACTTCCTTAGCCTGGTTTGGTTTAAGTTAGCTGGGTAATAATAAAACACTCTTCACTGAAAGGTGCAACAGAGGTAGGAGTAAAAGTTCAGAGTGCACCAGCTCACCAGCACATCTCACACTGCAATGAAAGGATGAGGGTGGCATCTCAGTTGAATCATGGGACCTAGGAGAACAGACACAAGTGTCTTCCAGTGACTGTGGTAGGGACTCAAGAATCTCTAGCATGAAGTAAGTTACTCAGACATAACACTGAACCCTGAAGAACTCAGAGAGGACTGTAATATGGTTTATCTTCTCAAATTTCATTTCAAATATGAATTTTCAGACAGATCACGCTCTATCTTTGCCCTTTCCACTTATGACTGATTGAATAGTTATTTTTCACAGATATTATTGATTAGTTTATGAATAAAGCAGGATTTCAAACCTTCAGTTTCCACACGTCCAATGTTTTCAAAGTTTTCCAAGGCATCACCACATATTCCAATCTCTATAATTCAACTATGAAAACTTAAATAAAGGAATAATGACAGAAGGAAATTTCCTGGCCAGTTTCTACTCCTCCAGTTTTTACTGCTATAAGATTTCTTAAAAACTAAGAATGTTCAGGTCTGACTGACTCTTTATTTTAAACAGCCCTTTTCATGGATACATTTTCATCTCTTACTAACACTCAATTATTATGTTTCTATTATTGATACACTCCCTTGTTCCACAAATTGAATTTAACGTGATTGGCTACTCACTCAAAAAGCCCAAGTCATTTTCTGTCACAGGGCTGTACTTGTAAGATTTGTGGCTTAGCATATTTCACAACTCAGAATAACCTAATCTTATTTTCAATCAATTTCAAGTGCAATTCCAGTTACAGAATCACAGAATCACAGAATCGACTGGGTTGGAAAAGACCTCAGAGATCATCGAGTCCAACCCTTGGTCCAACTCTAGTCCATTTACTAGATCATGGCACTAAGTGCCATGTCCAATCTCAGTTTAAAAACCTCTAGGGACGGCGAATCCACCATCTCCCTGGGCAGGCCATTCCAATGCCTGACCACTCTCTCTGTAAAGAATTTCTTTCTAATATCCAGCTTAAATTTCCCCTGGCAGAGTTTAAGCCCATGCCCCCTTGTCCTATTGCTAACTGCCTGGGAGAAGAAACCAATCCCCACCTGGCTATAACTTCCCTTCAGGTAGTTATAGAGAGTGATGAGGTCACCTCTAAGCCTCCTCTTCTCTAGACTAAACAACCCCAGCTCCCTCAGCCTCTCCCCATAGGTCTTATGTTCAAGTCCCTTCACCAGTCGTGTTGCTCTTCTCTGGACCCGCTCCAGCACTTCAATGTCTTTCCTGAACTGAGGGGCCCAGAACTGAACACAATACTCCAGGTGTGGCCTCACCAATGCAGATTACGGGGGAAAGATCACTTCCCTTGTCCTGCTGACCACGCTATTTTTGATACAGGACAGGATACCGTTGGCCTTGAGTCAGAAAAGAAACTGATAGTAGGATCTATCGCTGCTTCGGTGTAATTCTGTTTTTTTCTTACAGAGGAAGTACAAAGTCTTCCTCCCTAGAGTTAGAAAGTTGGAACTATTAGCATTCAACATAAATGGTCTCTTTCTTTAGCTTGATGCTAGATACCTTATCAGGGGGGTTATGTCATTCTTTGTTACTTCCTTCTTCTATGCTCTTGGGGATTTTCTCTGTCTAAAGGTGCAGTTCGGTGACAGAGCTGAGTCAGTTGCTGCTACAGCAGGTGGCTGTGGACACTCAGCCCTTCTACTCCGTTTCATCCAGCATACCCAGCCGTGCAGTTCTCTGCCCTCTTTTGCCATGTCTCTGGTTCTTCCTGCAAGTGCCCACGTGGTTGATTTCACCCTGTGAAAAAGCTGAAAATTACTCTTTTCTTTATCACATACATTTTCTGTTAATTTAACAAACAATCTGTCAAGCATGTCCAGTAAGTGCTAGAGTGGATGCAGAGGGGAACCACAGGGATGGGGATAGGAGGAGCAGAACCATCTCATTTTGGTGGCAAGTTAGATATAACATTAGCCATTTTGTTGAACTGTATCTGTACATGTGAAGTTTCTATACTAGAACAATATTTACAATCTATACACCTACTTTATTTACATTTCTGTGAGATAGCCTCACATTTGTGCCTGTTCTGGCTGCTACATGCAGGTACATTTGAGCTTTGGGTTCTTTCTCTTTTATTATGGGTCTTAAAAGGCCTTTAAAATTAAAACTCTTTTAAATGAAGGGCAAAGACTTCACTCACACACTTCATTCAGTGCATGTTAACATATCCAAAATTTACTGTGCTCCAATTGATGAGCCCAGTAGTAGGCATCTGTCACAAATCTTTGTTGATAACAACCCACCACCACCACCAACAACAAAAAAACATTAAAAATATTAAAATAGTAACCCCCAAAACAGCAAGGAAATAAATATCCAATGCCAAAAAATGGATAACAGTGAAGATACAAATGGGTATTTGGTGGCGGTATAAGGGATGATTTGCAGAATTCTCTACTTGACCACAATACGAGATGTAGTGCCTCTCCAATTTACTTCCCCTGGGAATATTTTATCTCTGACCATGTTTCATAACCTATTCTGGTCTTGGATGTGGTTCCTTATCTTTTATTCATTTTTGGACCATATTACTCTCTTGTTGTTGTTGTTTCCTTTGAATGCTATTGTTTTTCTGCTGCTGCCAGCTTTAGCTCTTGATGCTAAAATTTCACTGTTTGTTTTTTTCTATTTAGCAATAGAATACAGCATTTAGCTAATGTGTTTGTGCCAGACATAGGTGGAGGAAGATAGCTGCAGGCTGCTTTTTTGTTTCCTGAACTTCTACAAACCAAGGGCTCATCTATGCTTTTGAGCTGTGTGGTGTTATGCCATTATGCATAAAACGTTATACAAACAGAATTTTGGCACAGTATTTCATCCATTGCTTATATTATGTCTGGTTCTTTTAATATTTTTACTGATTTACCTTGTCAAGAACATGGTGACACTATAAAAATAAAGTAGATCTCAATAACTAGAAAGCCAACATTTGCCTTGTGATTTTGTTGTCGATGTTGTTTTACATTCCGTATTTTGTTTTCCTCATGTTTTGCCTCTTAAAAACAGGCAGAACAGCTGGACTTGTTGCTAGCACTGCTTTCTTCTCCTTTAACAGATATTATCTTTCATGACATAGATTCAGCAACTGAGGCACTGTGTTAGGAATGCAGTCAAGCATAGAAGGAATACAAGTTCCCTATACACAAAGTAGAGAGAAACAGGCAGATTTAAAGGTGATTCAACCCATTTACAATCACTCTTGTCCTGAGAGATATTTATTTCTCTTAACTGGATATTCAGGGAGGTTTGAACAATTACACTCTCAATTAAACACTCCTTTTATAGTTAGGTGGGTCAAGCTTTATTTAAGCACTGTTAGAAACAAGATGCTTCTTTGCCTGTTCCTTTGCTAGTGAAAGTAAAACTCCTGTTTTACAATTACATGTTCAAATCTTGTCCAATGATGGTCTGTTCTGTAAAGAAAATAACTTATTTACTGTCTCCTAAAACAAAAATCCATTCTCAACATATGGCAGATGAAGTTTCCTTCATAATAGTCACATGTCACATAGTTTCTGTTCTATAGCAAGAGTATGCCATTCCGTTTTCTGTTAATTTAATTAGTTTTCATCATGTACAGTATTTTAGCAATTCCGAATTTGTTTTCATTCTTACAGATTATTGATACTTACATATCTAGCAGAATATTTTGGCAGAATACTATACGAGTAACACAGTCAGCTCTTTGGAACACTACTTACATAGAACTAACTTGAAAAATTTTCCATCTGTGGATTTCAAAGTATTTCCTAAATATTACTTAATTTTGTCTCTCTATACATCTGCGGAAAATTATTCACATTTTACAACTGAGGAAGCTCAGGTCCAGATCATTACAAAAAACTTACAGAAACATATTCAGGTATTCTGACTTTTAAAATACGTGACTTAGAAATAACAGATTTTTTTTTCACCTCCATTAAGCAAAAAAGCAGCAACTGATAGCAACTCAATGAAAATAAATGTAGCTATTTCAATACATTTTATTTATTGTCTCTGTCTGATGTTAGAATAATTTGTATCTTATTATCTGGCTCTTACCATTGGAAACAGAACCTCTTGGCAAATTGTGTCTTGAAAAATATCTGAAGTTATAACATTTTCCATCACTCTTTCTAGGCAGTACTAATGATCTGTCATATATAATTACCCTAGAAAAATAAGAGTTGAGTACTAATCAATATCAGTAGACAGATGGGAAAACAGAGGAAGAGGTTGCTGTGTGACCCACTGGGTTTGGATTTTTCTTTAAATTAGAAGTATATTGTCAGAATGTTTGACTGATTTATTTTCCTTTTAAATGTGCAAAAAGACGTTATTCTGAAAGTTTTAACACTTTTTTTCCACAGGGAGTTTTAGTAATATGATGAGAAGAACACACTGGTTATATGAAACTTTGAACTATGCTTGTGCAGACTAAAGACACAGTTACCTTAATTTAAACTAAATTGACTTTGCTGATGAGAAGGTCACCCTATCTGCACTCCAGTTGTCTTCCTTGTGCACACACAAAGATTCAGACATCAAGAAAGCTCTGGGAACTGACAGCTCTGGGGACAACAACAAACTCTGTGTGCTGTCAGGTCTCTGCCAGTGTAGTTCCCTGATTTGGTAATGGCTTTTCAAACACTAGTACCAGAAAAAGCAAACTGGTGGAAATTGTGGTTCAGGCAGGTGAGGACAGTGACTTGTTTTGGAGGAGAGAGGTTAACCATCATTTTCTATTTAAATATCTTAAAGGAAAAAGCATTCACAATTCAGTCTAATACTTCAATAAAGCAGACTTCATATTTAAGCATCCAGAGTACACATATTTAGCATTAAATGGGCCATACTATACTCTATCCACTTTGCTGGATAACTGTATACAATCCTCTGGCTGAGGAGCTGGTATCATGTGCAACAGCTCAGCTATGAACAATATTGCCCAAAGGCAAGTTAGTCTCCTAGTTCCCAGGTGTCACGGAGGCACCCCGTAGGTTAATTTAAGGGACAACAAGGTCCAAAAACAACTTTTATTAAACCGGTGAGAAACAGGGTTTTAGCACTCCAAAAGTGACTTAAATAAAGGTTCGGATATCAGTTGAGGAAAATTACTAAGGCAGCAACTAATACAACAGGTGGTCCACAGTGTGCATGCACGTGGCTTCACTCAAAACAATGCTGGAGCCGTCCCTGAGTCCCGGAGAAACACACACTTGCCTAAACACGGTGCAGGATTATTTTTAAAGAGATACACGCACTCGTAGTGAGTACGGGAAGTGTACACTCGTGATTCCGCGAGGGTAAATTTATAATACACCCGCAATCCTGCGAGAGTTAATTTACTTGCACGTGCAAGTGTGCACAGAATCCTACACGTGCTTATGTGGAAGCACGGGAGAAAAATACACTCACGATTGTGCGAGGGGCTCTCGGCGGCCACTCGCGATTGTGCGAGGAAATAATTTATACACGTACTCGTATTGGGCACGGAAAGTTACGCGTGCAAGTGTGCACAGGAGGAAAATACACTCGCGATTGTGCAAGGATTAATTTTACACGCGCTCATATGGAGCTCGGAAAGTTATACGTGCATATGTGCACGAAAAGTATAAATATACTCGCAATCCTGCGAGAGGTTTTACTTACACACGTGGCGGCAAGGCAAGCGGAGTCCCCATACCGGGGAGCGGGGCTCTCGGCGGCAGCATCTTACTCATGCTCCGAGAGACCCGCGACAAAGGGCAGAGTCTCGACGAGAGTCCCGTTTTTATACTGGCTGATCAGATCTCACTGTAGGCACTCTAGAAGCTTCTCTGCACCCCCACACTGGCTGTGGGTGCCCCTGAAGCCTCCAAACATCCCCCACGCTGGGTGCAGCTCAGTGTGCCTTGGCACTCCCTTCTCCTAATGGCCCTGGCCAGGGTGCTCTGGGGCCAAACAAAAGAAGCTGTTAGCCTCAAGTAGCAGAGAAAGAGGGAGATGTGCCCACTCCTTCCATACTGAAGGAGGGAGGGGGAGAGTGGGGGGGGGTTGCATTCTGCCACACCAGGGTCTAGGCTGAATGAGCCTATAGATAAAGTACAGAAGGAAAGACCCTTTCCCATGTGATATTGAAGAAAGCTCTACAATTTTAAGACCCGGTTTGAATCCACAGACAAATATTGGTACAGGTCACAATCCTAACAGCAGCCACTTTCTTTAGGATGATGCTTCTGGAGAACCATCTGCTCCTCAAAAGCTACATGAAGCTTTGCTAATTCCTGAATTTTCAACTGAATCCTACTATTGCATATAATATTCTGGCATCCATCATAATTTCTTTTTAAATGAGTTAAAGATGTTCCACACTTCCTTGAGACTGCAATAGGTCCCTAAATAAGCCTAGATACTGAATGACATTTTTAAAAGTACAGATAAGACATCGTGAATTTCAAGAATGATGCATTCCCTGGTATGTCAGAGGTGACACAGGAAAAAAACAGTTATTGAAAGGGAAACTTCAGGAAGAAATTATCAGAAAGGTTTTTTCCAAGTAGAAAAAATACATTTCTCAGTGAATAACTGTACGATAGCACTAACACAAAAAATTTGATTTCTTAAGGAATAGTTCGTATAAGCAGTTTTTCCTCTGAATATGGAGTAAAGAACCAATTCTTTAATGAGTTAATTCAATTTTGTACAACCTTTTGCAGCAAGGTAATGTCACTGTTATCTTCCTTGCCCTTAATCTCATTTACTATCCCTCTTCAAACAAGTGCTGAGTAGATACTGCTGTTTTACAGCATTTTACATTCAAACTCAGCAGAGACGGGAATGAGTTTAAAAGCTTCAAGGCAGTGGGGTATTATTTTCACAGCATCCAAGGGTCTGTCTTCATTAGAGAAATTTGCATATGAAAATATCTAACAAATTCAGTTGCCTTAGTGCAAAACCCAATTTATAACAGGTTAGCAAGCATTTATTACAAACTAGTACTACTTCAAGTAAAATGGGATGACTTTACGTAGTGCAGCCAACATTATAAAAACATTGCAAGCCAGTGCTCCCCCTGCTTAAACTGCTGTAACTCTGCTGTAGCTTCATTATAAAAGTAATAAAAGCCCTAATAGGTATAGATCTTAGAACAGTTATAGGGTTTTTTTGACAACACACACTAAGTCAGACTAGGGATGTTCAGAGCACACATTGAGTGAGATTCTCTTCACCTAATTTTAGTGCCTAAAAAACTTGTCAACAGAGATAAATGGTCACCTTCTGGTCAAATCTGTCTTAAATGCTTAATTTAGGAGGAAATTAATTACCTTTTGGATCTTCTTGATTTCTCATAGTAACAATCGAAGAAGTCTGAATTAGACAGTTTTGACAATGGATGACTGACTACCTCTTAGAAATCTAGTTTAGCCAGATGAATCACAACCATTACTCCTATGTAGTAACCTCTGTTTTATAGTTAAATTTTAAATAATGTATATTTTTATAATTACCGATTAACACTTTGTCATAATAATTCCCTAATCTAATCTCTCTAAACAATATGTGTCAAAGATGGCAGTGGCGAAGACAGTTTGATGGTTTTGTTACACAGCTCACTGATTTCAGAGACAGAAAAAGGCAAAAAGGTCCCAGTACTCATAGGAGAAGCCTGAGACTTGCGAGTTATCCTACAGGCCTGACCTAGCAGCTGGAGATCACCAAAGTAAAGCAGGTTTTCAAATACATTTCCCTCAGGCTACAAAAAATAAAGGTTATATAGTAAGAGCTGCACCACATCTGAGTATTTGTACCACCTTAAGTCCCAAAGAAAACAGTCTCTTGGGACAGGGGAAGAAGACATGAGACAGGGGAGAGAACAGGCATCTGGCAGTTACATGTCTCTATTCTAGACCAGAAGCTAGACATACTCTTTTTTATCCTCAGACTTGCTCTCCCATACATTCATAGCATGAGAAATATACTCCAGATGTGTTCTACAGCACAGAGCCCATGGGTATGACACACCTGTATTATGACAGTCTTGTAGGGTGATACAAAGGGGCTCATACAAAGGGCTCTACCTTAAATGCTCATATTTCTTTGCCATCAAGAGCAAGATTTTATTAAGGGGTACTTTGACTTTTGCTTCCTACTAGCTGCAGCAAGAGCATAGCATTAACTCCTAATGGCACATATGGTATTGCTAATGTATTATACTAGAGTTTTAAGGAGTTTAAGAAAGGAGAAGTATTGCATGAAGCATATTCAGATTGCTGACCAAATACCAACACCTTCTGCAGAAGATGCATCACTGTAGCAATGTTATACCATCTCTTTCCATAGTACATCAAGGATTTTGCCACTGAGCTTAGCTCCAGTCTTGCTTATGCCCGCAAAACATTGTTGTTGCTGGACACCACAAACAGGCTCCAGGAGTCTGAGTATACAAAGGAAACTCGTTATATTCAACAGTTTCTGAAACTGCTACTGTTCAAAGGGTTGTTTTTTTTTATTCTAGCTAGCTGAGAGGGACCCTGGAATTCCCCCCTTTTGCATTCTTCCTCCACTAACTTTCTGACTTTGCCAGTGTTTTGTCCAGAGAAAGATGCATAGCTCTCCCTGTGCTGTTTATGCTTTACCCTGAACAGCTCAGCTCCTCTGCTGGTCTTTTAACCTGCAGGTTTTTATCTCAAATAAACCAGCTAGCAAACTCCTCTACTGCACTCAAGTCTCATATATCTGCAGCTTTATCTGTTTGCTACAGAGAAATCAGCTAACAGTTTTTTTTACTCTTTTCCTACTTGAGTCATCTTAAAATCTGTGGAGTCGACAATCAGATCCTCTTCATCCTTTTGCCATCTCAAAGGAAATGTCCACAGTTTTTACGCTATCAGTAACCACCAGTTCCAGCCTGTCTTGATCTGTGCCTTCCTTTTCCATATTTATTAGCCTTGGATACCACTCTTTTCTGCTAATCAGACACAAAAGGCAAACAATACCAGCTCAAGACAAGGTTTTTAGACACATCCTTTTCAAGAAGGTAGACGTAAAGTGATGAGAAATCTAGCCTTAAACCCACACAATTTTCCTGAGGCAAAGTATATGACTAACATAAATTTGCAGACATGTTTCAATAAAACTGTCATTTCAGTCGTCAATCCCTGCCCCTCCCAGTCTTTCTTATGGCCATCTTCATAGCTGGTTGACCTCCCTGGCTGCAGAGCTTATCCTCAGTGTTGTCATGAGATCATCTCTTCACTTAACAAAAGTGAAGAAATAACATTTCTTGTCAGTAACTCCTCAAGAATCCATACTAGAAGTTTCAGGGGAAGATAAACAATAAATAAACCTTCTGGGATGATTCACTGCTCTGTCAGATTCTGCTGAAAAGAGTGAAAAATTTCTGATAAAGTATCAGTATTTATTTTTCTTTTTATAGAGAAAAAAAATCAAACAAACAAGCTTGTGTATAGAAAAGGGATATCTCAAGCAGGTTGGTATAGATGAATTCAAACAGTGTCTCAGTTCATTTATTTTTCAGTAGGTGCACACAGTATTTTCTAAAAGTATACATATAAATCTGTAAGCCCCAGATTTCTATATGCTGGTGCATTGCTATCATGAACTCCTGAGTTTCTATTTAATATTTTCAAGACAATACAGTCTATCTCTCTATCATATTATGCTAGAACAGAAAAAGAATAGCCAGGATTAAAATATATGGACAAGGGCAAAATACAA
This sequence comes from Columba livia, assembly GCF_036013475.1. Lineage (NCBI taxonomy): Eukaryota > Metazoa > Chordata > Aves > Columbiformes > Columbidae > Columba > Columba livia. The sequence goes on from NC_088602.1 coordinate 53,100,554, forward strand.
TATCACTATTTTTGACTGAGATGCCTGGAAACATGTATATTTTAATGCCCTGCTTGTATCAACTGGCATGAGAAAGATACTACCACTCCTGGCAGATTACTACTGGCTAAATTCTTTAATAATTGCATCTACAATGATATTGCTACCTCTAATATACTGTACATCATTTTCCATGTAAGTATTAATCACAGTTTTGGAATATTTTTTCTATATTGTATTTTAATTAGTGATAAAAGCAGAAAAATTAATGAGTCAATACGCAATTTTGAAGTCTTGATATGGAAATGTAAAAGCCCCATTGTGTGTGAAAAATAATAATATACTGAGGAAATACTTACACAAGTTACCTTGATATAAAAGTCCATGTGACCGTTGGTTATAGGTAAGTATTTAAGTATTACATGTACTATAACTTGTTAACTTGCTTACTTCTTCCAATTTTATACCTATTTTCTTCATTATTTATTGTGCTACACTTATCAACCCTCAAAAAAATCAAGTGAAAATAAAGAGTAATTTCACTTTAAATACCTTCTGGAGATTGTCAAATTCTGTGTTTAGAAGTACTGCAAACAGATTGACAATATTTCTTGCAATATATTGCCATCTAGAGGAAAAATATGTATGTTGCTACAAAACAAATAGGAGGGTTTAGATGTTATTTACAGTTCCTATCTTTTACTGTGAAAAACACACAGTGTTTTCTAGGCAAAGTGATGTGCCTTATTCACAAAATCAGCTAGATATAAAAAGCCTAAATGCATAAACACATAACATGCAATAACACATATGCATGCATATGTTGAACACTGTATATGACCTAATCACATATATATGCCAAATATACTTTATTGGAATTTTTGGTCTCTTCCAACAAATAAAGAAAAGGGTTTCTAAACAATTCACTTTGTGCATCCAAAACCTGTGACTGAATTTCTAATTAAGGCTAAGTAGCACTATTTTCAGATAGTGAGACCAAAAATACTAAACTTACTGATTAGACAAATGGAAATAAGTGAGATGCACTGCAGGACAGCTGTGTAGCTACGTAGTTGAGTGTACCCAGAAATAAATGGGATATACAAGTCTAATCCAAATAACTGAATGTATTAGGTGTGAGTTCTGACTCTCACGTCACAGAAAATAGAAATACGCGGTATACAGTACCGAAGCAGTTTACACACTGAATTCATTTGGCCTATCAAGAACTCAAAACTAAATTATGTATGTAAGTATTTTGCTAAATCAAGACCTCTATTTTTACCTATTGTTCTTGATTATAAATGTGACTACCTTAAGTATATTTAGGTATGAACTAGAATCAAAAAATCAGAGAATGCCTTGAATTGGAAGGGACCTTAAAGATCATATAGCTTCAACCCCCCTGCCATGGGCAGGGACACCTTCCACTAGACCAGGTTGCTCAAATCCCCATCCAACCTGGCCTTGAACACTCCCAGAGATGGGGCATCCACAGCTTCTCTGGGCAGCCTGTTCCAGTGCCTTACCACCCTCATGGTGAGGAATTTCTTCCTTATATCTAGTCTAAATCTATTCTTTTTCATTTAAAAGCCATTAACTCTTGTCCTATCACTACCTGCCCTTGTAAAAAGTCCCTCTCCAGCTTTCTTGTAGGTCCTCTTTAGGTACTGGAAGGCTGCTATAAGGTGTTCCTCAAGCCTTCTCTTCCCCAGGCTGAACAACTGCAATTCTCTCAGCCTGTCCTCATAGGAGAGGTATTCCACCCCTCTGATTATCTTTGTAGCACTCCTCTGGACTTCCTCCAACAGGTTCGTGTCCTTCTTACATTGGAGGTCACAGAGCTGGATGCAGTACTCCAGGTGGGGTCTCACTAGAGTGGAGTTGAGAGGGAGAATCACCTCCCTTGAGCTTCTGGTCCTGTTTCTTCTTACGCAGCCCAGGATGCGGTTGGCTTTCTGGGCTTTCTGCAAGCGCGTGTTGCCGGGTCATGTTGAGTTTCTCGTCAACCAGCACCCCCAAGTACTTCTCTGCAGGGCTGGTCTCCACCCATTCTCTGCCCAGCCTTGTTCTGCATTTGGGATTGCCGCAAGCCATGTGAGGACTTCACACTTGGCCTTGTTGAACTTCATGAGGTTCACATGGGCCCATCTCTCAAGACTGTCAAGATCTCTCTGGAATTATTCTGTTTCATTCACAATTCATTTGTGTTAAAGGTTTCTAGTTATTGTTTTAAATTATTGAAAAATATGTTCAAGTACAACAGAGCATGTTAGGAAATAAGCAAATTGAGGATAAAACCCTCTGAAACAGTATGAGTTCAATTATCACAACCTAACTCTATTACAAGGACTCTTTATCTCAGGTTCCTAAAGTGCAGTTAAACACAGGCTGATCTGTATGTGCAAAGCAGTGACCTTACTTTTTCAAAAACATTACAAAAATATGAGCTTTAACTATGTCAAAGAAACAAGAATTTGAATTGTTTGTCTATAAATTAAAAAAAAAAAAAAAAATGCAGACACTAGCATTTAACCTCATGAGGTTCCACAAACGGAAGTGCAAAGTCCTGCACCCAGGCACCAACACAGGCTGGGGTCCAACCAGCTGGAAAGCAGCTTGATAGAAAAGGACCTGGAGGTCCTGGTGGACACCAAGTTGAACATGAACCATTGATGTGCCCATGTGGCCCAGATAGTTAATGGTACTCTGGGCTGCATAGAAGGAATGTGGCCAGCAGGTTGATGCTTTCACAGTATCACAGTATCACAGTATGTTTGGGATTGGAAGGGACCTCAAAAGATCATCTAGTCCAATCCCCCTGCTGGAGCAGGAACGCCTAAGTGAGGTCACACAGGAACGTGTCCAGGTGGGTTTTGAATGTCTCCAGAGAAGGAGACTCCACAGCCTCCCTGGGGAGCCTGTTCCAGTGCTCTGGCACCCTCACTGAGAAGAAGTTTTTTCTCAAATTTAAGTGGAACCTCTTGTGTTCCAGCTTGATCCTTCCACTCAGAACTGGCGAGGCCACACCTGGAGTCCTGTGTCCAGTTCAGGTTTCTCCAGTACAAGAGAGACATGGACCTATCGGACAGTGCGGAGAGAAATCCCATCAGAGTTCCAGACCTGAGCGGACGGAGGAAGAAATGCAGCCGACTCAATATGAGTCATAAAGCATACTTCAACTTCATTGCCCGAGATAGCGTGCATTTATACCAAATACCATAATTATGCATACTTGTCTCTATCTAATAGGCTAAGCACATTTACTTACTCCACCTACTTGGGTTTAGCTAGCTATGCTCATCCCGCATTCTTCTGACTCTTATCTCTTCAAAAATATCCTGACCCTGCCTTAGTTAGTACTTTTCCGTTCCCCCCTTTCCCACGGCCTAACAGACAAGCTAACTAAGGCCTACTTATGTCAACTAAAATGGGCTCTGCTCGTACAGTTGCTTGGTGGACTCATGTCCACGCTCCTTGAGCCAATCCCCGACAGGACAGAGTCCAGCAAAGGGCCACTAGAGCATCTCTCCTATAAGAAGAGGCTGAGAGAGCTGGAACTGTTTGGTCTAATCTCACCAATGTGTACAAATTCCTGAAGGGAGGTTATAAAGAGGACCAGAGGCAATGGACACAACCTCAAACACAGGAGGTTCCCTCTGAACATCAGTAAACATGTTTTCACTGTGGGGGTGACTGAGCATCGGCACAAGTTGTCCAGGGAGCTTGTGGATTCTCCATCCTTGGAGATATTCAAAAGCCATCTGCACACAGTACTGCGCAACTGGTTCTTGGTGACCCTGCACGATCAGGGGGATTAGACCAGATGACCTCCAGAGGTCTCTTCCAACCTCAACCATTCTGTGATTCTGTGATATGAATATGCACAGTTGGTATTCTGCCACTTCAAGAAGGAAAATATATATATATATTGACAACCAGTGCAGACAGTGGGGAAAACTTCAACCTGCATGGCTTTTTATTATTATCTTAGTATCTCTCTCAGAGGAGATGGAGAACTCACTAATTTTCACTTCTGGTTTCTTTCTGAGACATACATACCTTATAAATTTATTAAATTATTTTTCACTGCAGTAAAGCAAAGCAATATAAAAATATAATTTTATATTCTCTTAGGAAATAAAGCAAATCATGCATTCACAGCAAGGAGTTTGGTCAGAGGTCATTTTGTTCCTGAAAAACACAAAGCAATAAGAACTGATGTCTTTTATGTGTTACTTCCTTGCATTTGAAGCTATTTGACTCCCAAAACTAAAAAACAGGTCACAAAGAAGTGTGGATCTGGGTAGTTTATCAAGAGGTTAACACAATGATTTTTCAGTGGAAACACTCGGACTTTATTAAAATAAAGGAAAAGAAAAGCTTTCTTTTTTTGACATGGTATTGCATTTGGATGGCCTCTGGAAAATAAATTATTTCAGTTATGTTTTGTTCACTTTTCCTAAAGATGTTCTTTTTATAAGATAAACAGTAGTAACTTAAATAATTATATAAAAATAATACCTCTAACAGAGACTTCATTGACAGCATCTGTTTGTAGTTAATGTTAGTAATTGAAAATAATTTAATCATAAAGATGTAATGGTATTGTTTTAAATTTTAATTAAAAGTCAGGTAAAATCAAGTATTACATTTAATTGCCTTAAATTATCTCAAAAAAATTACATTTAATGGTAGTTTTCAGTGAACAAAAATTGCAGTCAGCAGTGTATCTGGCTGAAAAAGCAGGGCAGGAGAAAGAAAAAGAATTAAAGCAAATAGCAAGTTTAATTTTTTATTGATTTCTTGTATTATTACTAAATTAGGTAAGTAATAAAGTAATTAAGTTTAAGACAGAAAACAGTAAATGATATAATTTCAGAAAATTTCATGAAAAATAAGAGAAAACTAGAAAACTATTTTCAGACAACATGCAGAGACTTACTGGATGGTGATTAATACATATTTTTATACAAATAGACAGTTTAGGAGTCTAACAAAAGGCACAATTTATCTGAAATAGTTTATTCTAATTGTTAGATTTTTTGTATATTTAGATATATTGGATATAGCTTCTGTTGAAGTTCCGTGGACATGAACGAACACAGTACCCACCTAAACAAGAGGACAAGAAAGTGCACTTTTATAAGTGATTGATTTATCTTGCCTACATGTGCTTTGGAATTGCCAGGAGCTGGCTTAAATATGACCTGACAGCAGTCTTGAAAATGCTGGAATTGCCACATTTTATGATTCTTTATAATTTTCCGTAATACTGTCACTTTGTTTAGAAAATATATCAAACACATTTTATTTATTCCTGTGTTGTTATTACCATGGAGAACTTACAGTTTTAACTAAAGTGAAAGGAAGTACACTCATGGTGCGCTCTGCAGTCCTGATCCTCTATCCTCCAGCCCAGGACGCCTGCTAGAAACCATTTCCAACCATGCAGTTTTTCTAGGGGCATCCAGAAGGATATTAGGAAGTTAGAGGTGATGCACAATCTGCTCTTCCTGTACATGACATAGACCCACTGAGACGTGTTAAAAACAGTACGTGATTTGTGTTGATTGCTTTAATTTGTACGCATGAAGAGAAACATGAAGAAAACACCTGGTTTATATTCCATTACTGAGTGAATCTAAGATCAAAGATTGGCTGGTCGTGTTAATACCCATAAATGTAATACTACATGTGTTCCATAAAAACCAAACCACAGCCATTAAAAGCATCGCTTTGCCAAGTTTAAGTAAGCATTGTTTACAGAGCATTTTCTGATAGTCAAACCCAAGTTTTTCAGAAGTGACTTTTAGGTGCAGTAATGGGGCTGTTCAATGGTGAACCTGAGATGCTATGACAGGATCTAACTAGAATAGAAAATTAATAGATAGATAACTAATACTGAAAACCCTGCCTACAGGCAAGCAACCAAACACAGAGAAAAATATAAGAATAGGGTTTGAAAAACTGTTACAGACAACTTGTATGTTCCTGAAAGCAAAGATGTATACGGGTATATAGCGTGTGACTGAAGGATACTGAGAATAACTGCAATGTGAGTTTCTTCACCTTGTTTAAACCTCATCTCTAAACCTGTATCATTACACAAGGTCTCCAAAATCACCTCTTACTTCCTCATTAGTTATTTTAGTGATTTGAAAAAATAAGAGAGCTAACATACTTTATATATATAAACACACATCATTATAGTCCATGTGTTTCTTCTTTTGTCATACCAAATCTAGATTAACATAGAGGTAATGTTGTTGGTTTTTTTTAATTCAATGCAAAATATAATAGTAATTAAACATTTGAAAATTAATAACCAGCTATCATACAGGGTGTCAGTGAAAGAAGTGACAGCCAAGAACTTCAAATATTTTTCTAACAAGAACTTCCTTTCCAAGACTTACAAGTAACTCATGAACTCTTATTCCCTCATAGTCCTGTATGTCACTACTAGCAATCTTCCTCTGCTTGCTTTCACAGCATAATTTTCTTCAAAGTGCTTCATGGCAACCTATATTTTGTTCCTTTGCTTCTTTTCTGTATCTTTCTCATGTTTCATTTACCACCTTCTCTTTGTACTGTCATTCTTCCCCTGTAACTACATTTGCTGCAAAACACTACCTGGACTGCTGTCCTCACTGTGCATCTGTAATTACGGACAGCCTGCTTCAAACTTATTTGAAACAATTGACCAAGGTAGGCATTTTTGATAGTATTAAACCAATTTCCTTCCCCTTTGAAAAAGGAAAAAAGGTGTCAGTTTTGTTTTAAGCCTTGTTTCAGTTCAACTGAAGACACTGCAAAAGCATCTGCTCTAGTAAAGGTACACAGGAAACATCCTGCCACTTCTTCTGTTACTACAATCAAGTTTAAAACAAAATCAAACATAAAACTGTGTCACTCATCATAACACTGAAGCATTGCCCATTTTCCAGCTCTATTTTACTATTTGGTCACCTCTTATCATTATAAGCGAAAGTATTGATTGCTTCAGAAAAAAAAACTCCAAATTCCATAGTCAACATGAAAGGGCAAAATAGAAATACCTTCTAGATAGACAAATATATTTAAAATTACCACTTATATTTTATTGGTGTTCTATTGAGTACTATGCTATTTTAACTAAAGTTTTTAAATGAGTAATGAAAAGCTGGTTTCAGTACTAATACTGAGCTCATGTTTATTTTTGCTTCCAAGTTAACTGGTATTTGTGTGCATCATGAGAACTCTAGGTGACAAAGGCCATCTTGAGTGAAAGAGAACATAGGATTAAATTACCTGTCCTTAATAGTCACATAAAAAATAAAAAATTAAAGGACACCATATCAGCAATATCAGTTACCCACTTACTTTCAATGAAGTTTTAACACTTCGTGGAAGCTTTCGAGTCTTTAAGGAAAAGCTAATTTTCCACTTGTGACAGTTCAATTTAATCAGGCCTTCTTTGTCCATAGGTACACTGTTTGAGCATCTGGCCCTTTTTTTCAAGGAAAATTCAGTAAATAGAGCCATAAATTAAATAATTAATATTCCTTTTACTGTTAAAATACCCAAAGAAACTGAATAATATTAGCATGTGAACTTTGTAGAAACTTAACCTTAGTACAAAAGTTATCCCAGATTGCTATCCAGTACGCAGATACTGGGAAAGTGTCGGTGACCAGAATTCAGTAGTTTCTGTCCCTGTTTCTTTTTTGATCAAAGTGGAAGTTGGGACACGCTGGAATGAACTCCCAGTGTTGCACACTGCAGGTGTGGAGAGCCACAGTCCTTCATTATTACAGTTCTTGGTGTCTGAGCAATTTATATAAATATATAGGAGGAAATGAAGAATTGCTCTGGCATCTGGGTTTTTTTTTTAGTCTGTTTGTTTGTTTCAGGTAGATCCCAGAATCTGTGCCTGTTTAAGCCAGAATTTGAAAGTTACAAGAGTGTTAATAAATCACACATTCCTACATACTGCATAGCATGTACAGCTCAGAGAGACCATGCAATCTAAAAAAGTTTGAATGCACCCATAATATAATGGAGGATATAGATCTTCCTTGTTCTATAGACTTCCTGTGTATTCTTCAAAAATATTTTTTGTCTGAGAGAAACAAGCAAAGTCAAAATCAACCTTTAAACTCAAGGAAAGCTACAGTTTGAACATAGCTGCCATCCTATAAGACAGCTGCAGTGGAAGTTACACTTCCTAATGGAACTGGAAAGCTTCAGGGAAACTATAAATGTCCCAGTCTTAAATAGAACATATTTTCTGGTTTGGAAAATAATCTACTTTTCAAATATTTTATTTTATTCCTAAGATGAGTGACATCAAGCTTTTTCAAATTTTTGGTTTACTGAAAATCTGGGAGAGAAGAAGCAGGAGGAGAGCTGTTTCCAAAGTGAAACAGTATTGCACATGGTCCCTGGAGACTCAGCATGCTTCTGCTGTCCTTCAGCCATAAGACCATTTACATCAAAATGTCATTTTGTAGGGTTCCTCAACTACTGTTTATTCAGCTCTCAGTCAAACTTCGAAGTCCTGTTACTCAGAACCTCAAATCAGTCCAGATCTAAACAGTTGAGAAGCTACTTCCAAAATTGACAAAGAGCTAAAGAAGACAAGTTTTAACTGTTAGATACCCTGGGGAAAAAAAAAAAAAAAAAGTTCAAAATGGCAGGACATCTGTTATACAACTACTTATCAAAGCAAGACAAATTTACTTTTATCATGAATATATTCAGATCAAGAGGTAGAACCCACCCCCCTTTTTTTTCTCATTTCCTGTTATTGTTGCTGCAGCTGTATATTTCTTCTTCAATTTCACTTTGTGCTTTCAAAAAAGAGCTAAGTTGTGACTCTTGGCTTAAAATTGTGTTAAAATTGTGAATCTTGGTTTTGAATTACTTGATCACCGAAGACCAGTATCAAAGTGAAAGGGGGTAAGTATATATCTGTTCTATCTACATCATGTTCACATTCTTGAAGTACCAGGAATCTCTTTTGGATTTGACAAATTGAATTTGGAGTGACTGATGAAAAAAAAAGTTGATGATAAAATACTTGTGTTTCCTCAGAATCTTTAAAACATCTTTCCTCAGTTTTCAGTTTATTTCTAGAGCAAGTTAAAGCTTCCTTTCCATCAGGATTTTTTCTGATCTTACTGTAGAACCATGAGAATGTGGGTAGGTTGCTAATATCCATAGGAGATTGCTCTCATTTCCACTGCATTTTACTGATGATTTGTCTGGAAGATAAAAGAAGTTAGTTCTAAAGCAAACAAAACATGCATATATAATCTTTCTTGCTACACAGTTTCTGAAGGTTACTTTTCCTTCTAGACTGTTCTTTTCTAACATAATCTGGATAATTTCACATTCTTCAGTTTATAACACAGACGACTAAAATGGCCAACAACTGAGAAACATTTTTTTCTTTTTTTTCACAGCATAATTGAAAATACATCTCTCAGTTGTCACAGTTATAGCATACATCTGCAAGCAGACACCCCTGCATAAATACATATCTACATCATACAAATGAGAAAATTTTTCACATTAAAAATCCAATTATTGTAGGAAAACATTTCTTTGTTATACTTTTTCTTGGTTTTTGTTTTGGTTGGGTTTGGTTGTTTTGTTGATGTTGTTTGTGGTTTGTTTAATATCTTTTTTTAATATCATCATATCTGAAGCTTTTTGTTTACTCTTCTCAAATTAAGTAGAAGTAATTTGCTGTGGAATGCTGTGGAATACAATATTCTGGGTTCTTGACTGGTTGAAAATAATTTCAAACTTTTTAGGGAAAGAGTATTATTATGTATTTCCTCAGTAATCAGGAACATGGGATTTGGAAAAGCAGCAACATTTGGAGTCTAGAGTAAAAAACATACCGCCTCCTGTTTGGTTACAGCTGAACACTCACGATCTTTTTGGTTTTGTTTCTCATTCCTTCAACATATATAACTTAATTTTCCTTCCAGATTATTCATCCAAGGGGAAAAGTACAATTTTTTAAAAATGTAATTACAGCTAGGTGTCCTACTCCAAGTGCTATCAGGCACAATATGTCTTCCCCTACAGAAGACAAACCTATTGAAGTCATAATCCCTCTTGTCATTTAACATTAGTCTGGGTCCACATTAGAAAGCATACTGTGAGAAGGAATAATTTTCTATCTTTATATTGATTAAAATATTCTGAAATTCCAGTTCCATGAACATGAACCTCAAGTGCCATTCATATAATGAGGCTGTTCTGTATGCTGCCTGTGCAGCTGGTACTTTGTTGGGTGCATGATAAGTGATACCTATAGCTGATATAGGTAGAGCTGACAGAGTTAAGAATATTGAGCCATGAGAGGGTCTAAACAGGTTGTTCTCTGACAGGCAGCTGCCTCTGGGTCATGTTCAGTCTGTCTACCCTAGGGTCTTCATTTTCACTTTGCAGGACACAAAGGGCAGCCTTCTAAACCAAACAACCTGACTCTTAGCATGTGAATTAGAAGTCTGTATTTTTAATATGATCAGTAGAAAACAAACAAACAAACAAACAAACAACAAACATAACTGCTTCTTCATGAGGCTTTGATTGAAATTTACCACCCACTACAACAAACTACGAGTTGTTTGTTAATGTCAGGAGCTGGGAGGACTGAAACATTTTTTTCCTTCCCTCACAAGCCATTTTTCCTGAATGTTTTCCTCCTAACTGTTGTTACATAAAATGCTCATCAGATTTTAAAACCTTAATTCAAACTCTTTACTAGTCTATCAGTGAAGAAAACTCTCCAGGCTCCTCCTGAGGTGTCCCTGAGATCCTACAAAGAGTAATTCAGTGTCTAAGTCAGGAGACAGTGTCTCTCTGCTAACTGTAAGCCTGGGTGTCTCTGCAGAGGGACGGAACGCTGCCATGCTGCACCTCGAGTTTCCCAAAGCAAGCCAGCAGGAGATGTGAGGAGCAGAAGTGACACAGAAAAAGGTCCTGAGTCCAGGCTTTGCAGCAGTTCTCCTTATTCAGGAGGCAAAATCCTCTTTCCAGGGCATGGTGCAGGAAACAGCAGGACCGTTGGTGGGGGAGATACTTATGATTAGAGCACACACCAGGGAAACTGAGGTCCTGCGATGCTGGCCAGCCTCCTTCAGATGGGATTTCAACCAGTAACTTTGTTTTCCTGGAAGATGCCTTAAAAGCAAATATGGAGAAGCTGCTGCGTCGCCCCACAGAAAACAGTACCATGAGCTCAAGAGAGAAAACCAGTGAGAAACAGCTTCGTTCTCTGGCCTCTGTGGGAAAGAGGAAGCCCTGGGGTCTGCTCACAATAACTGAAAAGAGTAAGTAGTTTGTGACTGGTAATAAAAACATGACAGCTGGCAGGGATGGTAGATGGCATGAGAAGCTTGAGCCAGGGGTATCAGCAAACATAGAGCAGATTGCGGTTGTGATTACAGAGTTCCAGGAGCTGGAGTAGAGGGGAAGTTTTGGCTGCCCTGAGTTCCCAGGTGGTGGCGGAGTACTGCTTTGCACCGGAAAAGGGTGTTAGAAGAAGCTGTGTCTCCATGGACATTGAAAGTTTTGCTTCCTCCCTCATCCTGGAGCTTGTGAAAAGTCTACAGGTTATTTCACACTGCATCAGCAGCTTGCATGGGAATGAAACAAATCATGATGAGCCTTTACTCTAGTAATTCTCAAGGGTTCATCGAAAAAGGGGGAAACATAATCCTAAATCAGTAAGTACACAAAAACTAGCTTCTGATCAAAATTACACATTTTGCTTACTTTCTTGAAAACTAGCTTTTCCCTAAATTGCATACATAGACTTTTAGATTAAAAAGATATTTAAATAAGTGTAAGTAGTAGGGCAAATCTGTGGCTTCCCTATTACAGAGGAATAAGGTATCATAAAACACCTCCTACTCGCCTGCTGGGAGAACAAGAATATGTGAGGCAATTTTCCCCTTTCCCATGCATGTAGGCAGAGGGTGGGTTGGCAAGGGGAAAAAATAGGAGAAAGATTGATTGATATGCTACTGAAAAGGCAAGATAGACTAAATAGACTAAAAAAAAAAAATTAGACCAGAGGTAAAGATAGACCAGTCTGCCCAGTGTATAATAGGAAGAACAGAAATAATACATTGGATAATTCGTATAAGACAGTCACCCAAAGCTTTATTTAAAACCTGAGTTGTTAAATAAAACAAAAAAGTTCTGTCTATTTAAGAATGATAAATGAGTTTTAAAATATTTTTTTTATCTGGCCACTTGAAAACCAAAAATTTGTAATAAGCAATACACTGCATGGACAAAATTACTCCAACAAACTTCCTTAAAAATCACTTTGGTGTTCAAAATGAGTGTTAATTTGAGTAAAGTACTACACACTAACACCAACGTTAAACAGGATTTGTGCTGACTGATTTAATGCCATCTGTTCACAACTCAGATGTTACTTTCTCTAGCTTTCAAATAGGGAAAACAAAGGCAAAACTTGCTCTTCCCAAACTCAGTTAAGGTAGTTACTGAACTTAGTTGAATACTCAACATTTATTGAACTGTTTCTTTGAAAAATAGCACTGATACCGTACTGCTCAGTCACACTTGAGCAAAAAGCACACTCTGCAAGATATCAATGTTTCAAAGAGAAGGAAGGAATAAGTATTGTAATTAGCAAATATTTTGCTAACAGCTAGAAATGTACATCCACTCTGTAGACTTGTTGGAACATAAACTGCTTTTTTTTTTTCTTTTCCTACATCTGGTATCCATAAAAAAAAAAAAAAATGACCTAGCAACCAAACTTTACATATAACATTTTAAAGAGGCAGTACACAATAAATTACTCCCCTCTTTAAATAATATGGGAGCCTTTTCCTGAAACAAATAAATAGAATTAACAGATTAGGGGTTATTTGACGTGTCAGCCAATTTAGATATAAAACAGCTATACGTTTTCAATTTGCTGACGGTGGTTTGAGTCTGGGATTATTGACAGTCACAATTTGCAGACAAAATTCCCTTCTGGCTTAATTCCTTTGATTTCATTTAATTCCCCTGATTTCATCTGAGCTGTTTCTTCTGAGAAAAGACCGGTGCCCTCACAGCCTTCTGCTCACCGGGGGCTGAGGGTACGGGGGCGTGGGGGAGGTAAAACGGTTCGTTACCGCATCCCGTGAAGCGGTGCCCTCCTCACCGCCCAAGAGAAGCCCCGAGCGGACCCGGCGCCCCGGCCTCTTCCCCATCACTCCCGAGGCCGCTGCCCCGGGTGGGGTACGGCGGGGACCGGAGCAGCACCACTGGGCTCGTCCCGCCGCCGTGCCCGCCGCCGCCGCGCCCCCTGCTGCCCCAAAGCAGCCGCTGGGGGGCAGCAGGGGGCGCGGCGCTGGCTGCGGCGCGGCGTCGGGCCCACAGGTCGTGGGGTTCGAGTCCCGCTCGCGGTCAGTATCGGCATCTTCCCCGTCAAAGCCAAGAAATGGGTGTCTCGGGAGGAAGGGAGCTGTGAGGAACGGAAAAAAGCTGGGAAGTCGGCAGCGGGCAGTGTTTGCCAGCCACTTTGTCTCGGCAGGTGACAGCTTTGGGGAGCCAAACACGAGTCAAATGTGGACGCCCAGTACTGACATCACACTACTTGCTGTTTCGAGAACAAAGAACTCTTACTTTCATAGAATCATTCCAGTTGGAAGAGACCTTTAAGATCATCGAGTCCAACTATTACCTAAATCTAGCACTAAGCCAGTCCCTAAGAGCCTCATCCATATGTCTTTCAGGTAGTTGCAGAGAGTGATAAGGTCTCCTCTCAGCCTCTTTTTCTCCAGGTTAAACAGCCCCAGTTCCCTCAGCTGCTCCTCATCAGACTTGCCCAGACTCCCCATGACCAACAGTAATCACTTAGATATTTCCCATCTGGTTATTCTGCTGGAGTAAATAGTTGTTCCATTTTAGGTCAAGGGCCAGAAATCTCTCAGCAGTATTGGGGTCAACAGAAACCTCCTGGGGCTCCATCTGGGGATGGACCAAGGTCTGCACTTGAGATGACAGTCACCCTGCAGCTCCTCTGGTCCCTAAGCAACTGGCCCAGGTCTGGCATTCAGGAAAGCGTCAGGTGTTACTGCAGAGGCCATGGCCAACTTGAGCCCAGAGGGTGTTTTCATGGGCCAGCTGCATGCTAGGCTCCATTATGAGAAGAATGGCCAATGGATTGAGGGAAGTTACTGTTCCCCTCTACTTGACACTGGCATATAACAGTCAGTGTTGAGGATCCCCAGTTACAGGCAGAAGCTGATCCAGTGATGGGTGACTGAGATGGTCAGGGCTTAAATCATACCCTACAAAAAAGGGATTGAGGGACTGGGCTTTTGTGGTCTTGAGAAGAGAAGGCTAAGGAGGGACCTAGTGATTGCTTGTCACCACTTGAAGGGCCATTATGAAGATGACAATAGTGCCAGATGATGTAAAGACTGGGCAAATACTACACATTTGATCTTGGGAGGTTTCATTTGGGCATGGGGCGGGGGGAGAAGTCAGGAGAAGTTGCCAGCAACATCAAGAAATCTGTCCTTGAAGGGTTTCAGACATCAAAGCTGACCAGGGAGTGGGGTAACAGTCCTGTTTTGAGTCAGGAGTTGGACTCGATGATCTCCAGAAACTTCCTCCAACCAATGTTTCATGATTACATGGTGTGTATGCTTGTCAAATTTGACAGTTCTAGCTTTCTACACAAATTAAGAATATACAGAAAAGCACAGAAAATTACTGGAATTCACCCATAAGTTTTGTATTTTTGTTGTACCAAGTATATAGTGCAATACATAGTTTATTACTGTTGCATGTTAATGCTGTATGTCCCTGCATTTGTAAACACATTTATAGCTGGGTGAAAGAGCCTAAGCTTTCATTCATTTCTATGATGGAATAAATTCCTTTGACATAAACCTTAACATAGGCTTTATTGGGTTATAAGTACCCTTGTCCTGCAACCACTTATGAAATAAATTAGTGGACCTATTTTGAATTTTTTAGCTCAACAGGTTTTTTAAAAGCACTTTTTTTTAAAAAGTAGGGTTTTTTTTAAAAGTAGGATTTTTAAAGCACTTTCAGTCTTAGTAGTAAAAAGACCATCACTTTGCCTTAGGCACCACGTGCTGTTAAAAGATAACAATTCTGTGAAATAGGTGTTATGTTATGCCTCCTGGTTGCAAGATGTAGATCTCTGAAAATATACTGGGAGTAATCAAGTGGTAGATCTGAATCTAGACAACACAAAAATTTTACCTCAGTATCACCAAGAACTAGCACTACTGTTGAGAACTGTAACTATTAACTCCTGACTACAGAGCCTAATTTATCAAGATGTCATATAAAACACAAAATTAATTCAATTTGTGATAATACACTTGACTATATTCAAGATGTCTCTTCCAGAAGCAGAAATTAGTCTTGAGCAACAAAAGGTTTATCTGAAAAAATCTAGTTGAGTCCTGAAAGGGTGAGTTTTCATGCTTTTTATCTTAGGAAGCAAAATTGAGTCTCAGTTGCTTCACAAACTGTAGCTTTAGTCAAAAGCAGAAATTCAAAGCATTACTGTCAGCACCTGCAATGAAAAATATCCAGCTGCAATACTTAGCAAGGAAGAAAAGAGTAAGTAGGTGAAATCTTCTTACATTTTTGCAAATGGTGTTTGAAAGTGACAGTTAAAAAAGCAAGGTGGTTTTGTCAAATCAATACTGATTGATAAGTAATGGTCTATCCATGAAAACAGCAACCCAGGTTTGCTGCATTTTATCCAAGAAAAAAGGTTCTTTTTCATAAGACCCAAAAGTGTGAGAGCTCATGAGTGAGGTAAAGAAGATTTGATCTAAACAGTTCTCTCTTTGTGATTCAACAACCATGGAGTTAACATACATTTCAAAGTGTTAATAATAATAGTAATAATTAAAAGCAAAACAAACAAACACAAACAAACCAACAAACCCTTATAAACTGAATGTACAACTCAGAATACGTTTTTTCTCATTCTTCAAAAAACTCGTTCACAAGTGACTTAATACAGCCTACGGTATTTGTTTCTTCAACATCAAGATACCTCCTGTTTTTTTTTTTTAAAGATTAGTGGCTCTTTGTCAATTGAAATAAATGGAAGGAAAAGTGAACTACTCCTATAGACTCCTCCAGTGCACTGAAGATAACTTTCTTATGCAAATAGTGGAGGAGCTGACCAGGAGAGGTGCACTGCTGGACCTCATTCTCACTAACAAGGAGGGTCTGGTTGAAGCGATAAAGGTTGAGGGCTGCCTTGGTTGCAGCGATCATGGGATGGTAGAGTTCAGGATCTTGTGCGGCAGGAACAGAGCGGCGAGCAGAATTGCAACCCTGGACTTCAGCAGGGCAAACTTTGGCCTTTTCAGACAATTGCTGGGGGAAATCCCATGGGCAAAGCTGCTTGAAGGTAAAGGGGCCCAAGATAGTTGGTTAGTGTTCAGGGACTGTTTCTACCGGGCACAAGATCAGAGCATCCCGACATGCAGGAAGTCAAGGAAGGGAGCCAGGAGACCTGCGTGGCTAAACAGGGGGCTGCTGGGTAAGCTCAGGTGGAAGAGGAGAGTTTACAGATCATGGAAGAAGAGGCTGGCCACTTGGGAAGAATATAAGGCTGTTGTCAAGGGATGTAGGGAGGCAACTAGGAAAGCTAAGGCCTTGTTAGAATTAAAGCTGGCACAAGGGGTCAAGGACAACAGAAAGAGCTTTTTCAAATATGTGGCAGATAAAACTAACACCAGAGGCAATGTAGGCCCATTGATGAATGAGGTGGGTGCCCTGGTGACAGAGGATACAGAGAAGGCACAGTTACTGAATGCCTTCTTTGTTTCTGTCTACCCTGCCGGAGGCTGTTCTGGGGAGCCCCCTACCCCTGAGGCCCCAGAGGAAGTCAGGACAGTCCAAGAATTTGCCTTGGTTGATGAGGACGGGGTTAAGGAACAATTAGGCAATCTGAACATCCACAAATCCATGGGCCCAGATGGGATGCACCCATGGGTGTTGAGGGAGCTGGCTGACGTCATTGCTGGGCCACCCTCCATCATCTTTGCCAAGTCCTGGGAGACAGGAGAGGTGCCTGAGGACTGGAGGAAAGCTAACATCACCCCAGTCTTCAAAAAGGGCAAGAAGGAAGACCTGGGTAGTTATAGACCAGTCAGCCTCACCTCCATTCCTGGGAAAGTAATGGAACGACTTATCCTTGGTGCCATCTCAAGGCATATCAAGGATAAGAGGGTCATTAGGGGCAGTCAACATGGCTTCACCAAGGGGAAGTTGTGCTTGACCAACCTCATAGCCTTTTATGAAGATATAATGAGGTGGATAGATGATGGCAGGGCAGTGGATGTGGTCTACCTTGACTTCAATAAAGCATTTGACACAGTCTCCCACAGCATTCTCATAGCTAAACTGAGGAAGTGTGGTCTGGACGATCGGGTAGTGAGGTGGACTGCAAACTGGCTGAAGGGAAGAAGCCAGAGAGTCATGGTCAATGTGGCAGAGTCCGGTTGGAGGCCTGTATCTAGTGGAGTGCCTCAAGGGTTGGTGCTGGGGCCAGTACTGTTCAATATATTCATCAATGACTTGGATGAGGGACTAGAGTCTACTATCAGCAAGTTTGCTGATGACACCGAGCTGGGAGGAGTGGCTGACACACCAGAAGGCTGTGCTGCCATCCAGCATGACCTGGACAGGCTGGAGAGCTGGGCAGGGAAAAATTTAATGAAATATAACAAGGGCAAATGTAGAGTATTGCATCTGGGAAGGAACAACCCCAGGTTCCAGTATAAGTTGGGGAATGATCCATTAGAGAGCAGTGTAGAGGAAAGGGACCTTGGGATCCTGGTGGACAGCAGGATGACCATGAGCCAGCACTGTGCCCTTGCAGCCAAGAGGGCCAATGGCATCCTGGGGTGTATAAGAAGGGGGGTGGTTAGTAGGTCGAGAGAGGTTCTCCTCCCCCTCTACTCTGCCCTGGTGAGACCACACCTGGAATATTGTGTCCAGTTCTGGGCTCCTCAGTTCAAGAAGGACAGGGAACTGCTGGAGAGAGTCCAGTGTAGGTCAACCAAGATGATTAAGGGAGTGGAAAACCTCCCTTATGAGGAAAGACTGAGGGAGCTGAGTCTCTTTAGTTTGGAGAAGAGGAGACTGAGGGGTGACCTTATTAATGTTTATAAATATACAAAGGGTGAGTGTCACAAGGATGGAGCCAGGCTCTTCTTGGTGACAAATAATGGTAGGACAAGGGGTAATGGGTTTAAGCTGGAATATAAGAGGTTCCACTTAAATTTGAGAAGAAACTTCTTCTCAGTGAGGGTAACAGAGCACTGGAACAGGCTGCCCAGGGGTGTTGTGGAGTCTCCTACTCTGGAGACATTCAAAACCCGCCTGGACACGTTCCTGTGTAGTCTCATCTAGATGTTCCTGCTCCGGCAGGGGAATTGGACTAGATGATCTTTTGAGGTCACTTCCAATCCCTAGTATTCTATGATTCTATGATTCTATGATTCTATGATTCTATATCAGACCTCCTGCCAAATAATGTTTATTATTGCATTCGGCACCATATCTGTGGTCTGAGCCCTCAGCTGGCCTCCATCAGGAGTGCCATGACTTAGTCTTTCAACTTCATCCATGGAAGATCATTAAAAACAGCTTTCTTTAGGAAGTAGATATTACCTACACAAGCTCCTTTTTTAATATTTAAGATAACTAAGCAAGAAACGTGTACTACCACACTTTTTAGAGGTGAAGAATGGCCTAAGGGAATTCCTCACCCGTGGATGGGATGCCAATTCTCAACCCGCTCTGAAAGAAAAGTGGTAATAGAAAAAAGTGATATGTCTAAATGACATTTTTCTTCACCTTAATTACTTTAATACTGTTCTACAGCCTGTGCTGGAGCACCAAAAAAAAAAAAAAAAGAAAAAAAGCATGCAGATTTTATTCAAGCACTATTAGTGATGTCAAGTATTTTTTAGGAAAGACAAAACCTGTCATGTCACCCAGATAAACAGAGATATACGGGAATATCTGAGAGCACAGAGTAACATCAGAAAATCACAGAGGGTAGAAGGGTTGTGTTTGCATCCACACAACCTCTGCAATGAGCCAGGGGCTGGTTCTTCCTCTGCGGATGGTGGGGTCCATCCCCTCAAACCATTAAAAGCCTTGGTAAAAACTTTTATCAGTCTTATTTCCCTCATGTGCTAAGTGTAGACCTTGCACGTGCTGGTGACAAACCTGGCACAGCAACACACTGAATGAGATGTAAACATCAGAGCAGGCGTGCACTGTCCTCCACAGGGACTTCACCAGTTCTCTCCAATGTCACGGAGACAGGCGCACAGCAGCTCAAACATGAAAAAGGGACCATAGGAAAAAGTTCCCAAACCTTTTCATTTTTTTTCTGTTTTCTAATATAAAACAACTGAATGTTCTCATCCTGTTAGCATTGTGATGGTGGATAACCAGTACAGCTTATGCTGTGTACATGTTTGTTTTATCAGACCTCTGGTGTGAATATGCACTTGCATGTATGCACAAGTTGACTACGAAGTTTTCTTTTAATAGCCACATAGTGTTACACCTAAAAAACAGTAGAACTTCCAGTAGAACGAACTATCCACAAAACTGTATCTGGTTTTGTTTCAGAAGAAACAGTTTTGTTTTGTTTTTCAAAAGAAAAAAGCCCATAAATGAGCTAACATTTACTTTGTGTGATAAGGAGATAAGGGCTCAGAAGTGAACAAGAGAGGTATGTCATTTCATAATGTAGATGTACCTTTTGAGATTTTAAGATTCCACAAGCATCCAAAACCAAATTTAAATAAGGTCTAATGGTTTGTATGGATTTTTTTTTTTTCCAGCTTTTCAAAATGATAAGGAAATACCAACACATGAATGAACAAGTCAACACACAACTTTTATAATGGATAACAGAACAGAGCACTTCTGGAATTAAACACAGCTGAACTGCAAGTAGCCTTAGATGGGTAATTTTAATTACATTTGGACAGAGACCATTTTCCCGGTTTCATCAAGTGGGAATTTTTGCTATTAATAATGTTGCATTCTACTTTTTTTTATATGAGAGTGTGTTTTTGAGGCAAGTCTAAAACCAGAGTGGTTTCATTTTAGAAAGATTTAATGATCACTTAATAATTGCAACATCCAGTCATACATAAAATTTTGAACAGCTTTCTGATAATCAAAGGGTTATTCTTCATATTTAAGAGTGTGCTAAAAGCTTATGTTTAAAGTTTAAGAATTAATGAAACAAATACCACCTCATGGGTTTAGTAAAAGACTATATATACATATATATATATATGGGAGAAATTAGGTTAATGAGAAATATAATGTGGTATCTCTTCAGAATATAAAGAGAATATAAATAATTTTAAAATTGTAGAGATAATTTTACAGACAGTATTATGCATTAAGACTGGAAAGCGATGCTTATGAAAACTAACCAGAGTCCTTATTCATTATGTGTACAAATAAAGAAATTTTAGAAAATACATATTTGGATAAATAATTTCAGCTACATTTAACATTGCATTGTTAATTGTGTAAATAAAACAAAGCCAATACTGTCACATTATCCAAGCTGTATAGAGAGCATGATTACATTCCCTATATTATACGCATTACTTTCAAAACTTCTAGAAATAGTACGAGCTCAAATGCTCTTCAAAATTAGAACTGGAAGACAATCTATTCTTCCATTAATAGGTCACTTTACTTGTTAAATCAATCTCAGAATTAATACCTTAGGTTTCATTTGAAACCTTCATGAAAGTTTCAAATTTTTTTACACTTAAAACTTTCAGGTATGCACAACTGATGAAGCATCCTTCCATAGCGATTTTTAGGGTAAAATTTCTCTCAGCAGATTTTTGGCGTCAGTTGTGTAAGAAATTGCATCTGAGCTAGTAACACTAGTTCTCCCTCTAATCAAAAGAGAGAAGAATGTTCACAGTACTATTCATCTCACCAGCTTTAGGTTTCTTTGTTAATGTGTAATAAATTCCACCAAAGAATCACCTGTTTCTTTCCACCAGTTGCCAAAGAAATGACTGGCACATAGCCTATCCTTTTTCACCTAGCCATCCTTTAGAACACCCTGCCTTGTATTTTAAAATAATCAATGGAGTAAGTTTTGCCTGTACTCCTAGAATGCTAGATTCCTTGGATTATGTATTTTGACATGTAACAGTTTCATCATCATTTGCATTGAGTCTCTCAGAACCTAAATTACTGTGAAAATGCAGCAGCATTAATTTTATCTACAGTACCTTGGATTACTGAATATTAGCCTTTCTTTTTTTTATTTGGTGTGATTTTTTTTTTCCTGTGATTTTCAGCAGTTGTTCTCAGATATTTACAGATACTGTAAAGTCACTTCTACAGGTGTCTGTATGTCTCAAATGGAAATATTCATCACTTGAAGAGAACAAACACATGCATGAAAACCAAAATTCATACAGAAATAGCTGAACAGGAAGACTTGTGTATGTAACTGGCACTGTACTATATGAAATAGCATTTGAGTATGTGTTGTACCAGATATTGAGTTTGGGAAGGATATAGTGTAACAAGAGCATGTTCAAAAGCTGCATTTACCTGGAGCTTCTTTGTGCTTGGAGGATATAATGACATACATATAAAAAAACATACATATAAAAAGAGTACAGCACTCTCATTCTGTAATTTTGAGATACATCTGATCAATATAACAGACCCACATATCAGTTTACAGAATTTTGCCTCATAACTTTACCTTGTATGCAAAGCTAGAAAACACAATCAAAGTCATTTGAGACTGTTGAGATAAGAAGAATTATATATATTTATGAGAGCTTTTGGGAACAATCAGCACCAACTTGTACATCAGTGAAATACAATTCATTGTAAGAAAAGAAGCCTGAAAATAAAAATGTAATAGAACATTTTGTTTTGTATAAATGTGAAGTTGCATTAAGGCAGCTACTTCACCAAAACCTAAAAAACCCCAAACAAACAAACAAAATAACCACAAAACAATCAAACAAAAAACTTAGTAAAATTCTTGTTGACTTGAAAGCAGTGGTTAATGTCACCTGACTTTCTAACACAACTCATTTTAAACAGATTGTATAGACCTATTTCCACATTTCTACAGCAGTAGGGAGGGAAGAGAGGAATCTTCAGTAAAGTAAATCCAACTTCACAAGTGTGTTGTGGTTTAACCCAGCAGGCAGCTGAACAGCACACACAGCCATTCACATCAACCTAATTATGAGAGAAACCCTCAGAGGTAGTTGGACTAGATGATCTTTGTAGGTCCTTTCCAGCTGAAATTATTCTATTCTATTCTATTCTATTCTATTCTATTCTATTCTATTCTATTCTATTCTATTCTATTCTATTCTATTCTATTCTATTCTATTCTATTCTATTCTATCCTCACATCATTCCCTTTTCTGCTGTCTCCTCACTGATATTTCCATGTCTGAGGTTCTGACTGCATTGTCTTGCTCTGCTTTTCTGTTTAATCCATTTGAAATAAGAGTTTTTTTCAGTAAATTCTCAATACCGGGTTCCAGGTACAAAAGGCTCAGATAAGCATTCATCTTTTGAATTTTTTTTTCTGGCCCTTCAGATGTTTAGGACACTCACTAGTCATGTTCAGCTATCTCCTAATTAGCATGAGGAGCTCTTTCAGGTTTTGTTTTACAACACATCTATTCTGTGAATATTTCCCCTGGTGGAAAAACCTGCAATACTGGGTGATTACAGACTAAAATCCACCATAGAGATAGTCATAGCAGGCATGGAGTGATCCATCAATTTGAAAAATGATTAATACATTATTAATATTTTCATAGATAAATAAATATATCTTCTTAAGGCTGAATATTTAATTTCCCACCCTTGCAGCTCTAAAATTTTCGGTAGCACTGTCATCTTCAAATGACATCTATATCAAAATATTGCCAATAGAAACTTTCAGAAAACTATTATTTAACTTACTAGCTTTCCTATTTTTAGAAATGAAAATTATAGAACTGACAAAGTATGAGCAGTGACTGTTGCTATGTCTGTTTGGAAAAGTCATTTAATTTTGGCTGGCTTTGCACCCACTTACTTCACTTACCCTAAAATTTCTGTCTTTCTTAAACAAATGGTTGTCCAGAAACTAAAAAACTGTATGGATCAGTTTTACTTCAGACTGCTTGAAATTTATACAGTGGCACTAGTAAATAGTTTTTGGCTGAGGAATTGACAGCCTAATATCCTATGTATTCATTAAGGATGCTTGAACTCATTAGAGAAAGTACTGTGCATATGATATTTCAGACAAAACTTTGCCAACCAAAACTGAATTCCAGTTGAATTATTTGTTAGCTATTTCTTTCCAATGAGTAAAAGAAAGATCCCAGATATTATAGATTTAAAAAGTGACTGAATCCTTATATATTAAAATGAAATCCTCCTTTGTGAGTTAAAATCTCAGCCTTCAGACATATATTGACAGTGGCAGCTCATCTGAACCAGATTCTTTAGAAATCCATGATGAGCTAAAACTCTTGATTCTTGGTTTCCATACAAAAATTGCACTACTGAAAATATAGAGTTAAAAATATAGATTCACTTTCAAACATGTCTGTTCTTCTGTGTATTTCATCACTTTTTCCCTAAGCTATAGAATTTGATGGATGCAGCTACTTGTGAATACTTTAAAATATTTTAGGTATTTCGTGACATACAATAGCTAAGACAAGTAATATGTTGTACTTCATTAACTAAAGCAATAGATTATTCTGAAAATCTTAGGAATATAGCTATCTATACTGTAATGTAATATAATATGTGGGTTTTTTTCTCAATACTACTGATTCATAAAGCTGGCCTTTTTTATATGTTTTAAGGTGGACTTTCTACATAACCCTGCTGCTGTTCTTTTGGGAGGGGCTGGTTTTGGTTTTGTATTAGAAATAGTGATGCTATATTAAAGGCTGTTGTTTCCCTCCATGTTTTTCTAGCATGCCTTTCAGGGAAGGAGATGGAGGAAAAAACATGCTTGGAAGGAACCCTAAAATATTCAGGGGGGAAGTGGATGGCATTGATATTTTTCTTTTAGTTTTACTCTCAGCTCCTAGTAGGGAGAAGTTCTATTACACAACAGATGCAAATGCTGTAATAACTCAAGGAAATTAAAGAACAAGAATTGTTAAAAGTGCTGTTCCCTGATTCCTGCTCAGGCCCTGCTGCTATGTCTGTAGTACTGATAAACAGGGTGAGCACATATGCTCCAGCACTACTGGTGTGCAATCTCCTGGACAGTGTGATTTGCTGGCACATAAGCTCCTCTGCTTTTGGTCCTTGACAGCTAAGGCTTTGTCAGACGATATTTAGGTTCTTTCTAGGAAACACCACTGGACAGAGACTGCTCTCTGCTAGGCATTAAGCAAGAGGCCATCCCATGTGGGAATGAGAAACAATTTTAGCTTTATGGGTGTGTTTGCCACTGCCACCAGGACCAGTAGAGCAGCCCTTGTCCTTTTTATTTATTCATATAGATGTATCGTCAGGGTTTGCCCTAGACGATTGGTAGCCAGAAGATAACCGAATAAAAAAGCAACTCTTTAATGGGAGTGCTTGAGACATGTTTGTCACCTGAGATCCTGCTTAATGTTGCAGATAAGCCTAAGGGAGGAAATAAGTTTGTCCCAGGAAATGAGAAGGATAAACTGCTCAGTGAAAAAGAAAAAAAGGATTTTTTTTCTCGATACTACTGATTCATAAAGATGATCTTTATGAAGAAACACCATTCATTTAAAAAAAAAAAAAAAAAAAAAAGGCAAATTTAGAATTTGCCTTAAAATAACTCCTTAAAGCCTGTTCATGCAGGCATGTGTATGTTAGCTATAAAAACTGAGGGAACAATTCAGCTACAGCCCATCCCAGAGTATTGCCTTTTGGAATCAGTTCCAAGCTTCCCCAGGGACAGGAAAACACTACCATTTCTCCCAAGCCTCCACAGTGCTGCAGCCTTGAGCAATTTTATTTCCCTTCGGAACAAATATATCCTCTCTTTCTTTTTCTTTTTTTTTTTTTTTTTAATCTGCTATTATTCTCAGCCTGACTTATCCTGCTGTTTAGAGCAAATTCGTCACGTAGACCTCAGCTGACTTTCAGAGAGGTTGTTTGTTTCCTACTGTATTACTGATTGCACATTGCTTGTAGCTTGAATGACCATCAAGTTAACAAGATGTTTTCAAAGCTCCTATAATGTTTTATGAACATACCTAAAGAAGTGTTTTATACATAGATGTATGCATACAAATGCATATGTGACATGTATGTGTATCCATACACGTAGGTGTAGGTTTATGTGTGTGTGTGTATGCGCACAGCCCCCAAACTGATATTCTTAAATTTTTGTTTAAATCTTCACAGCCTAAACTATGAAGGAGGTGTGCAAAGCAAGGGGCCTTCCTAAATATATTGAAACTTCTTCTCTACTCATCCAAAGGGCTATAATTGCTGTAATAAAATATGGAAGCAGCTGGATTATACACCTAAATCCACTAGCTGGGAAATGTTCCTAGGTTCTTCAATTTAGATAAGTCCTCCACGTTAATAATACAAATGACGTTAATAATATGGGTGGAAAATTTGATGTTTTAGCATGTTTTTTCTCTTCTTGAATGCCTTTTGGGTTTTTTTGATCTTCTGCCATTGTGGTAGTAGATGGTAAAAAAAAGTCAGTATAAACATTAATGTTAATATTAAATATTAACCTTTATTAGCTTTAATGATAAGATTCTTCACTGAGCACCAGAACTAATGAAATCTGAAAGAAAAATCTGTCAACCTTTATTATACACCTTACACCTAAAAGCACTGAGTTTGCTGAAGCAATCTTTCTAAAACAGGTTTCCTGGATAGTCAACAGTAAAAGTTTGCTTCATGTAAAGGCCTCAGGAGGGTGATTCTGCCTGTTTCAGTTTAACAAGCAAAGTCAAACTAATTGGATTTCCTTATGGTATCTTCAAAAAAAACCAGCCTTCCTCATTGACTGTACAGGGAACTCAGGTGCCCTGAGACCAGTTCAGTAGCTTACAGGATGGGATTAATCATACCTAATTTAAACTGTTTAAAAGCTGATTGTCTAGTCTAAGCTTATTGCTTACATTTCAGCTATGATCAACAGCAAAGGTAAGTTTTTCTTAGGATAAATCATCTCATCCTCTGGAGATGCCCTTTAATTCCACTGATTATATACACCCTACTGTGAAATAAAAGATTGTCGGGGGATGAGATCAAACACTGGATACCTACTTACTCACACTACTTAATTCTTTGCCATCTTCCTGGAAGTACCTTGGATGGTTACAACTTGTTTTCTCCCAGCCAAATGCACTGTATAAGATGTGATTCCAATTAATGATACTAAAGGTGGTCAGTGAGCAACAGAATCAATTAAAATCTGAAGCAGAACACCATCCATCTTTATTAGAAACCTTACACACCAGTTTCATGTGTTTGTAGAAGCTGTCCTTCTCAAACAAGTACCTGAGTATCCTGGAGAGCCAATAGTGCTATTAGTCACAGATGTTCAGTGCTATTCACCTCCAGGGCCGAGGGCTCGTCCCCAGCTCTGTTTCATTCAGCACTGCAGACATAGCCTATATGACTAGTTTGGGGTAAATAACTAACTTTTAGATGGCCAGTGCTGGTGAGGTAACTCTTATCTAAGCTGTAGGTGGAAATAAGATGTCTAAGCCGGGGAAATTAAATTCTTTTACTGACAAATTTGTACCTGGCAGTGAATTGAGAGCCCTTACCAGAGTTGTTTGTTTGGTTTGGTTTACTTTTTCCCCAGTGGCATATACAAGTCGAATCATATACCTCTATTACCTCTGCGTTCCCTGGCCTTTATAACAGGCTGAGTTCGTGCTGAAGCCTTTCTTTTATTTAGATTAATATGGTCTTCTCTTCACAGGTACCTATTTTCATGAAAACTCTAAGAACTTAGACATTTTTGACACTTCCAGCTCTCTGTCAGAAGTCACTGACACTAAACAGTGACTGAAATTAAGTTAGCAGCATATATACTACCAAACCCACACAGTAAGGGTTCCCATAGGAGTCGTGTTTCCTCAGGGGATCATCTGAAAACTTTTTAGCAATAACCAATAAAGGCAACGACAATGTAATGTCCTGCTAAGTATTGCAATTCTTTTATTTTTATGGTATAAACACCCTTGTTCATTTTGGAAACTTTAAAAAGTAACAATAGTCAAGAACCTATGGCCTTCTGTTGGGAATGATGACTTTCTTTCTGGCGTTATCTCTTTATTGATAGCTAGTTTCAGATAACTGCGAAGAAACAAGTGCTCTTTCAGGATGCCCCCAGCTTTCATGAGAATGCATGCACAGTTGGGCTGATAATAATTTATTATTGCCTATCATGCTCACTTACTTATACCAATATTTTTATAAACTGTGTATATTAGGAAAGAAAATGACTGGAATAATAAAGCATGTTAAACATACAGAAAGGTATCAGACATTATATATTAGAATTTTCCAAATGTTATCACCATCCACTTCCATCCTTAAAGTCACAGGACTGGTCATTCTGAAGGTTTTGTACAAATATTCACTTAGGTTGAGTGTTTGCAAACTATTACAAGTGAGAGCCCAACAGGGTGATAATGGACTCAAACAGCAGTACATTCTTTCCAGGAGTTACAGCAAAAGGAAAGCTTCATAAGTATTGTTGTTTCACATATCACAAAGCACACAAAAGCCCTGAAATGTGTTTTTCTCCCAGCTTATCATGCTGTGAGGTTACTGACTCTCTTTGAGACCTTTCAACTTCAGCTACTGTCTTTTATGCCATTTCATACGACCAAAGGCCAAAAAATGTTGTAACCAGCTGGAAGCAGCAATAGCCTTACATAAACAGAATGGAAAATAATTTTTTGTTTCAGTTCCTTCCCAAAAAACTTCTGTCTAAAACAATTCATTTTAAATTCTCTTACCTTCAGTTTTACGGTTTCTTCTATGCTGTCCTTCATGTCTGGAAGAAATTAATATACATCACTGAAATATTTCTTTAAAACAAACTTTTATGCCTTTCAGCAGAAATCTGTGTTACAATCAAATTTAAAATAAGATGCACACCAATTTTAAACTTGGTCTTTAAACTGTACAGCTGGGAAATTTTCTGTTTGGACTGTGTTTTCTGTCTAATTGAACTGCTTTCTGAGCAATGCAGATTGCGGTGAAAGGTGCCCTCTAGCAAGATGGCATTTCTAATTGACTCATCTGAACTGCAGTATTATTGCTGTATTTCATTCGATTGGGTCATGGTGAGTACATCATGATGCTTATGATCTTTAGGGAGGGTGGATCACCTTCCTAAATTTAGCATGTTATGAATTATGGGCTACAAAAGTGTCATTTACATACAAACAATCAACTGAATTTCTTCCTGACAAGGTCTGTTACTAGAAAGACACCACAGATGCTATTTTAAGTCACATGTGCAAGCTGCCTGGAGACTATAATCAACTTGAATAATCAGGTGGCATGGCAAATTTGGACTGTCATATGGTACATTGAGTCCAGGGTCTTTGTATTTTACTCTAATATTTTTTTACTTACTAAGAAAATAAAATCTCCTTTCTCTTCACTTCGATTTAAATTCAGTTCATCTAGAAAAGTGGGTGCACAGTTGCACTAAACTCTTGTCAGTAATGTGCAAGCATCAGATACCGGATAAAACCTTGTAACCAGGGGCTCTTGTAAGCATTATTATACTGCATCTGCTCTTATTTCAGGGCCTTGAATAAAGTTAGAATGAAGCCTGTGTTGCTAATGGTTTGTTGGTTTGTGGCTCATTTCCTAGCTCTCCCTTTCCAAAATATTGCCTGCATATTTTGTAGCCCATGATTATGCAGAAACAAAACCACAGATGTTTATATTACTGAGGTTTCCCTCTTCTAACTGCATAAGCATGTCCCGTGAAAAATCTGCGTCTTACCCATTCATTTCATAATCATGTTAGAGAACTTCTGGAAGCAGCATTTGGTGGTCATTTTTTGATTCTCCTCAATCTCTTTGCCTTCCATTCTTAATTTCTCACTTTCTTTCCTTCTTGTCTCCTTTCATCTCATTGACATATCTGACTGCTGGTACCACTGTCAAGTCATCCATCCTGTTCCATTGCTGTGCTTCAGATTCATTATACAATCACTGGAGTGATTATCCAGTGGTCAAACTTGGCCTGATGTTCCTCACAATCTCAAACTAGTCCCCAGTGGCATAGTCATACCAATGACTTTGGAACAAAAAAGCTTTGTTGTAATTCTCAAAAAATAGAATATGAAGACATACGAAATTTGGGTTTGCCTTCCATCTAATCAAAATATTTCTGGAGGGAAAGGGATTTGGGAAGACTAACTAATGGGAGTCTAATTCCTGAGGATGGAATTAACATGGTCCACCTGTACCAGTCTAAATCTGTAGCTGGCCTATACTAGTCATCCGGGTTTGTCAGTGTTGAGAAACAGGAACCTCTAAGGGTGCTGCATGCCAGTTATCCTAAAAAGCTATCTTAGAAGACAGAAGTCATCCATTTGAAAGACGATGCATCATTGCCTATAAAGGGTACGAGCTTATAATTCTAGTTGCATCTTCAACCTTAAACCGATGTTCTGCCTCAAGAACCAGTGGAGGAAAGGCTAGTTATTCCAAACATCTTGTATAAGTCCTGGGGAAAAAAAAAAAAAAAAAAAGTAACAGGTAGGGATTTCAAATTACAATGACAGCAAAAAAGAAGCTTGCTTTATCAAATAATTTCAAAACTCAAGGATCTCTTACTGAGTCAAGAAAGCGTATTTTGTCACTGTCCAGAAACTGGTTAGAGTGAGAATAATGATAGAGCAACTGCTATGCTGACAAGAGGCTGTTGCATTATTCAAGGAGCTTGAGATAATACTGTATGTATTTAATCACACTTTTCTTGTAATTTATTGTTTGCTAAGGACATAGTTGTATACTCTTAAACATTTATATAAATATTGTTGTTACATATAGATATTGCTGTTCTTTCCATTAAAGCGTTGTTGTTCTCTTCAGTTTCAAAATAATCTTGAAATACATTTATCTTTTTCTGAGCTGAACAGTATAGCTGAAATAAAGAAATGAAAAGAAGTAGAGGTGGGGGCGAAAGGACAAGCCTGTTGGTATCCTTAGCTATCCTCATCTGGTATTAAAATTGAAGGTTAGTAACATGCCATTTTTTTCATAACACTGTCCATGACAATTATAAAGAAAATATCTTCTTTTTAAGAAATGAGGTTCCAAGCACTTCCCATATTTTTCAGTCTGTGGATCTATTTGCTCACATCAATGTTCTTCACAATTGATCATAACACTAACAATGGTAAGGTACCAAAATATCATTATTTCTGCCTCTCCTCCTTTCTGGTAACATACCTTGAGCCTTCTTATCTTCTTTCTACAGAAGCATCCTGTCTTTATAGTCCTAGACTGAAACTGCAGAAGTACACTTTGACGCAGTTCAATATTACTCTTCAAACTTCTAAAATGGTAGAGTTTCCCCACTTCTGTTTGAAGCTCTTCAAAATTTTTCTGTATGCAAACAGTAAGTACACTCATGTAGCTGTAATAATCCTATTGTGTCAAACTAATATTTCCATTGTTTCAAACTCTAGAGACATAAAACCTGAAGAAAGATTGAGTGAAATGGGAATGCAGACACTAAGGAACTTGGAAGTTGTATCATATTTAGTGAGATTTCAGAGCAATATTATATGAAAAAGCATGAGAGAGCATTGTTCAACAGGTTTCTGGGAGGAGTTTGAAGGACCATGATACATTCATTATTGTGAATGCCTACATACAGTGTTAACCTTTTGGGAACAGAGTGTGATCAAAGGTACTTGTTAGCAGTGTAGAAGGCTGCTTTTTTTAGATTAGGTTTTGCTGGCTGATACACACATATATACGAACACACGCAATTTTGATTGGAAAACAGAATGGAACACCTTGCCAGTATGTAGTAAATACATCTCCATGCAGTCTTAGGTATCTACAATACCTAAACTTGAGCTAGTCAGGGTAGACTTCCTTTATACTTAAAGGAAAGAAAAAGGCATTTTAGGAAATTTTTATGGACTTTAAAATGTTAAAAGTCCACTCTAGAAGAAACTGTTCTTCTCTACTGTGCAAAAAGGCAGTCTAGATAGCTAGACCAAGTGTAGACACCCATAGTTTACATATATGCATTAAATAATGTGAATCCCAGCAACAGTGTTGGAGCTGACTTCACCTTGAAATCTTGACTTATATTGGTTGACTACCTGATAATAACTAAACACTGGAATTGTTTCTGAGTTTCTGACTCATGAGGAAATGGGTTGGATTTCACATTACTCCTTTGATTATTTTTTTGTGTGGCAACAGTTCTTTTATTTGGTTGGGTTGGTTGGTTGTTGTTTTTTTTGGGGGGGGTGGGGGAGGCTTTGAGTGTGTGTTCCGGTTGGGTTTGGTTTTTTTGGGTCTAGCTTGCAGTGTAGATAGTGTGTAGATAGTCTTTATTAAAAAAGAACAAATACGACATGTATACAGCAAATTAACTTCACAAGAATATTAGAAGGTAGAGATAAAGCCTACCCTATAGGTTTTAGAGAAAACCTAAGATTAATTTTGCACAGGGTGGAAAAACACCAAGACAAAAAATACTGGAGTTTACAAAAAATTCAGTATGTATTAACAATGATAAAAGGAATGATTCTGTAAAAACTGCAGACTATAGTACCTCCCAATTTGTGCAGTAGGATAAAAATTGGGCAGTATAGAAGTATCACTGATTATCCAGGATCCACATCTAAAAAGTAACTTTACATGGCAAAGCTTAATGTCTTTATATCTTAGTATTAAATGTGTGAAACGGTATTGAAGGTACTAAGCTACACTCCCTTGGTGCTGATCAGAAGGACATGTGATCCTATGAATGAGCTAAACTATCCTGTACACAGAGGGGAACATTTTGACAACAGCAGTAGAGCTATCTCATACCAGCACTGTTTAGTTACATGACAGTTCTTTTTTTTCTCTTCTCTCCAGATAGCTGAGGATTAGATTCTTATTAGACTTAAGAACACAATCTCTTACTCTGTTTAGTCTCTCATTACCAACTAGTGGTATAATTATTCAGCATTAGCAAAAGGCAGAAACCATCCAAGTAGTTGTGGAAACACTTTGTTTCTGAGTCTTAAATGGCTGTAAGCAAGATAGGTGGCTAAATAATTTTCTCTGAACTTCAGTATTTTCAGGCTTCAGAAGTTCAACTACAGGAGCACACCTGGAAGCAAAATGAAGATGCATTTTTGGACTTCACTTTTATTTCTCACGGTACATACAAGAACTATGTTTTATTATGTTTTGTTCCAAGATGATAAAGATAGAATCTTTATGTTGGACATCCAGATTCCTTTCTGTGAAGCCTGACCCTCAGAGGCCACACACTGTCTTTTGTACCAAACTAAAAGGTAACATACCAAAAGCTAACATTAACAAAAATACATGACATGGATACTTATAACCAGCTTGACACTAACCATGCTAACACTGCGGGAAAGAAGTCATTATTAAGAGCCCTCCAGAATTCCAGCCTTGCTGTAGCCTGGAGATGTTAAGCCCCGGTGTACTGAGGCTGTGCAGTCCCACATGATCTGAAGATTTAATGGTTAATTTTGTCGTCTGTCCACTTATCCACGAGCAGAGACGATTCTGCAACTTTTATTTTCAGTTTCTGTTGAACAAAAGTCAAGAGAAGATAATACATGCTTTCTAAGTGCCATTCCACAACTTAAATGCTTAAGATGGACTAGAATCTGTTTTGCCATCAGTTTTTACCAAGTACTTTAATAATGATCAAATCACATTAAAGTAAATGTGGACCCATGCTTGTATATCTAAATTTGTATTACAAATGAAAGAAAGAAAATTAATGAACATTAAATCACAATCAAATCATGTTAAGCATCTATAAAAAAAGATCAGATGTGCAATCAGATATTTAGTTTCTACTTGAGCTACTGCTTGAAAATGACAAAAAGTCTTGAACGAGTAAAAGTTTCTCTTCTCTTTAAAGAAATGCAGAAATACATATGCATTGAGAACATTTTTCTTCTGTCACTCGTGGACTCTTTCATCTAATTTCACTTGTATGTGGTCTTTATATTCTGTATTTACAACTATTAATACATAAACTGCATATTATCAGGTACAATAAGGCATTTGCTAGTTACATGAATAAAATAAAAATAAGTTTTTTGACCTTGCTGATGCTTGGGTATTGTTAATATTGATGCGTAAGCCACGTGCCCTATTTCATCCACACAAAAAGGAGACAGTTTCTAAACATTCCTGGAGTCATCCAATGGCAAATTAGAGAACTGCACACATTTTCATATTATATCAGCATTTGGGCATCTAAATTATGCCTTCAGTTTCTCACCTTTTCCTAGCTAAAGACATTAATCTTGATATTTGTCTTTCAGTTTCATTGGATATCTTTGCAAAGGAACAAGAACTGGTTGCCAGTCAGGATGCCTATATACATATAACTAATTTTGCTGTATAGGTTAAGATTGTAAGGATTTATATGTTTGAAGTGCTTGAGAGTTATTTTTTTATTTTCTGTCCATTTCCAGCTAGGTATATTTAAGGACAGAGTCTTCATGTAGGCTGTCCAGCATGTTTGGGAAGCTCAGTCCTTAATGCTAGTCTCCGGTACTATAAGCATCAGCTTTCTCCTATTTTTCCATTTTCAGGGTTTATAAATTTTGATCTATTATTAAATTAGATATGCATATCAATCTAACAATTAAATTATCATTTATAAGAAAAGAGACATCAATACCAAACAAAACATACAAACTCACAAAGATGAAGCATCAGTCAAAATCTGAAATCATACTGAAAGTGCAAATTATTGAAAAACCAAAATACAGAATTAAAATACAGCCCAAACAAATCAAGCCAAAACACTTACGCAAAGTAAAAAGAAGTAATATTATTTTCTTATTTATATTCTGTTTTACAGCATATAGTGCTTCAGGTTTTATTCTGCATCCAGGAAGATGAAAACTTTTAAAAAATGAAAGTTGAACTACCATATGATTGAAGAAAAACCTAAAAAAAAATCCCACAAAAATTATCTGTATCTGATAAAACATGGAATCAAATCATGAGATAGCCCACTATAGAAGTTTCAAATTCAGCTCTACTTCACAGTAAATCATAACTGAAGAACAGATAATTCTCAAAACCATGGACTGAGAACACAGTGGATTCAGAGAAAAGCCATAAGTAAGCTCATATAGCAACTTCCACACATTTCAAGGAAGTAGGTAAAACAGAGATTACTATGTAAAAAGAAGATGCAGGAACAAGGGCAGCAAATCTTCCATGTGGGAAATTAAAATATACATTTTATACCTTGAAAGTACAGATTCATTCATACTAAAAATTCAAGGATTTCAAAATAAACAATATGAAGATACCAGGAAATGTAGTGGCATCAACAAAAAGGGCTAAAGGTGTTGCAACAATAGATTATTTTTGTTGATGTAAGAAAAGGTGACAAAAATAACAGAACTATAATATTAATCGATAATTCTGTCCTGAATTTTAAGGTCAGGAACTTGTTTTTAACCTTCCAATGAATGTAGCACTTATTTGCTCTGCAGATGACTTGTTATAAAACAATGGAGAAGCAGATTATGCTTTTGAACTCAAGCAGAATATCAAGTCAGAATGTCAGAAACACAGGTTGTTTGTAACAGTCAAAATATTTGAATTAACAAGACAAAAATATGTTTAACTATTTAAATATTAACTTCATTTACAGAAATTTATATTGATTTATATATGTGAAAGAAAAAAAAAAACAAACCAACATTAGTACTTTCTAGACTATAATGAAGTTAAAGCCAACAATATCATTATATAATATCTGGTGTCTTTAAATCTAAAGATATATGTGCATATCCATACACATAATTTCCTGAACAGACTATACTTTGAGATTTGGTTTCCATAAGGCTACAGCATGGCCATTTGAAAAAATTCCTTCCATGTATCTTTTTTTTTTCAGAAAAGAACAGTACAGATTCATGTCCTAGTATATGTAAAAGCCTACGTTTGTTGTTAATTTTAATTGTATATATTTGTGTTAGAGACCCATAAATGCTGTCATTTTGGACCATTTGGCACATCTAGTCCAGTTTATTTGCCTTCAGTAGCTGACAACAGATGTTGTTACATCTTGTAACAGATGTTGTATTTCCTGCACATTCAAGTACAAGTGGTGCTGAAGAAATCAACAAAACAGAAAATGCACTTTTGGCAATAAATGGCATCTACTACTTTCATCCTGGAAGAACTTGGTCTATGTCGTTTGCCCGTCTCAACCACGACACCGTTCCTTCCTTCCTTCCTTCCTTCTTTCTTTCCTTCCTTCCTTCCTTTCCTTCCTTCCTTCCTTTCCTTTCTCTTTCTTTCTTTCTTTTTTTTTTCTTTCTTTCTTTTTCTTTCTTTCTTTCTTTTTCTTTCTTTCTTTCTTTTTCTTTCTTTCTTTCTTTCTTTCTTTCTTTCTTTCTTTCTTTCTTTCTTTCTTTCTTTCTTTCATTCTTTCTTTCTTTCTTTTTCTTTCTTTCTTTCTTTCTTTCTTTCTTTCTTTCTTTCTTTCTTTCTTTCTTTCTTTCTTTCTTTCTTTCTTTCTTTCTCTTTCTTTCTTTCTTTCTTTCTTTCTTTTTCTCTCTCCCTTCCTTCCTTCCTTCCTTCCTTCCTTCCTTCCTTCCTTCCTTCTTTCTCTTTCTCTTTCTCTTTCTCTTTCTCTTTCTCTTTCTCTTTCTCTTTCTCTTTCTCTTTCTCTTTCTCTTTCTCTTTCTCTTTCTCTTTCTCTTTCTTTCTATTTCTCTTTTTCTTTCATACATATAAAGACAAATAATTAAATGCCAGATTGGAAAAAAATATGTAATTAAATGGGAAAATTCTAGAAGACAGATTTCAACAGAATTTTCCAAAGAGCTGTCTCCACATTCCTCCTCTCACCCCAATTCGGCATATTGGAAGTACACATTTGTTCTGTAGTAATGAGGAGTTAATTTACAGTTTCTTCACTCCTTATTTGGAGAAATCCATATGAAGAGAGGAAACTATTTTTGGTCGAGGAACATATGGAAAGAAATGGGAGAACTCACATCTCACATTAAACACAATCTTCTAAATCAGAATAAAGACAAATATATTAAAGATGCACTAACTGAACACCTTTGTATGTTTTGAATAAGCTAAATATAATCACATTTGTCCCACTGTTCTTTCTAGTTCTCATTATTGTGATGACTTCTACAACATTCTTTTTGTCTTCTGTTGTCTATGAAAGTTGATTCCTCTGATACAGCTTAAGAACTTGGGTTGTAATTCATTTTATATTGTCAATATCAGTTTGACTACATCCTTTTCTACATGCTGTAAGTAATTTGTTTTTATCTCCAGTCTTGCATTTGTTGGACCATGTTCCTACCTACCATAAGGTATCAAAAGTCTACTAAATTAATGCTATTGATAAATCTGTCCCATAGTTACTGGCCAGAGAAATCAATTTTATATTAAATATTTTGCTTAGATACTGGGCTGTGGAAAAAGATAGATTTTTTTAAATATATATATATAAAACAGTAACTTTAAATGGTTTAGGTTACAAATTGAAAAAAAAAGAAATCAATAATTAGTACATATTGTACAAACTCATTATTTCACATTGCTTATATTTCTTATTCACAAGACTTTGAGCCTGAAGTTCTCAGTTCAGGGGTTCCAAATAATTTATTCTTCATTGTGATAAAAAGTAAACCTTTTTGCAGCTGTCACAATGGCATAGGTACATGTCAACCCCAAATATATCCAGTTAATCCTGTACAAAAGGCAGGAGTTTAAGTTCAGATTACTTTCAAGCTGTTGATATTGCTTGTATCCTCACCCAATAAACCTACTGGAGGAAGTTGACTGGTGTAAATGACCAAAGCTGAAATTGTTTTGTAAAAATAAAAGGTATGGATAATTTTCCATGCTGCATTCATCAGAGAAAAATGAGACAACCTTTAAAGAAATAGCTTTGTAACCACAATTAGCACTACAGATTTCTTGTCATCATTTTATCAATAGCATATATATACATGCACTGTGAAAATAAATTCATGTATTTTTCATTTTGACATTATATCAAAACATAATTTTCAGTTTTTGAGACTGAAAGACACAGTAAGATATGCTGATCATATCAGTGTGTAAATACAGCTATATGATAAATATTCTAAGTACATTCCTGAACTTCATAATAACAAATTAAGGTGTTGTGGTCAAAATGTTGTGCTCAGGCTTCTGATTTATTCTTATTTGGGCACGCACTCAGCATTTTACAAGTTTCTGGTACGCAGCACCTTTGAAAAAAATGGGCCTTGTAAGTGTGTCCACGGGGTAATACAATGCAGAGTGATGCTGCAACACCAAAAGTAGTTGTTAGTGAGCTTAGCTTGTGTACCAGAAACAGTATTACCATGCTCATTATGCCTGGGCTAATTATAGGGCTGAAAAGTCTTTTTGAGGGAAAAACCTAGAAAGTGTGATACAGATGGAAGAAGATAATGGAATAATATAAAATGAGGGAATATTTTGGGGATAAGCAGAGAAAGTATGTATTTGAGACTTTTCTTGAAAGTGTTTTCATTGAAACACTTTCTGTCTTACATGGTGGGAAAAAATTGCTCATTTTGATTCATGTTGGGAAAAAAAAAAAAAGAGGCCAGGATATTTTTTGACAATTAGCATTTGATCAGAGCTGAAAATATAGAATGCAATATTATTTGCTCATGTGGGGAAATAGTTTCACCTGAGGTCAGAAATAGCTTCACCATTGCTCCAAAAGGAACAAGACCAAGCTTAATTAATGTCTAACTCTGCAAAACATTTTTAAAGGTATATCTGGCAGTCATAACCAGTATGAGTCTTAATGATGACAACAATTTATTAGAGAATTGAGAGATATTTTTATTTCTTTCTCTTCATAGGAATTCTATTTTTACTTCTACATTTGTCTTGTATGAGTTCCATTTGAATCGTAATGTTATGTTAAAGTATTTAAAATTATTTGACACATCAGCCAAATTTTTTACCACATTTTTAATTTTCAGTATATCATTCCATGGCAAAAAGAAATATGACAGTTTTCTTCACTGTGTAACGTCTATAGTTTTATTTTAATGATTCTGAGTGATCATAGTGTACTTATTGAACCATTGTCAGATTTTTTTGTTGTAAAATTAAACAAAAAAATAACTGAAACTGCAACAGCTCATGCATTTTCAATGATGCTTAATCTTATTATAATACATGTACACATGTGTAATGCTGACAATTCGTCATTATTGGCTTCCATTTCTAACTTGCCGGTTAACAGTTATAACACATTGTTGTGAAAGTGTCTAACTTTATTCATGTGCTTTCTTTCATTGAAGGAAATTAATCACTTGAAGTATATGTAGTTAATTTTTCCTAAATAAAATTATAAAGATATAAAATGCAATTGATTGCATAAAAGTTTGGGGTCGTTTTCTGGGTTTTTTTACTCTTAATATAGAGGGTTCTGAACACCGAAATATATGAAACTATGCTGTTGGTTCATGTCTCTGAAGAAGTAGGCAGCTTTTACAAATTAAACTCATTTAGCAGATCTTTTGATAATGAAAACAAAATTGAGGAAAAAAACTCAGAGTCTCTCATAGACACTCTTTTTATTTTTTCTTCAGGTTTAATGAATAATGATTATATCAAACAGATCTTGTTGACTGATAGAGTAGATATGACACATTAAATGCAAGGAGCAGATACACTGAATAAGCAGAGTCTGTTTCTACAGTCATACTTCATACTATATAATAGCTCGGTCTTATTCAATTCTGTTGTAATAAGAACAACTCCCAAAGTGTCAGTGGAGTTTTGCTTTCTTCCACTAAAACAAACTGTGGGGACCCTCATTGTCTTTGAAGATACAATAAAAAGCAAAATTTTAAGTCTATGTTAAAACAATACTATGTGTCATGGAATTTAAAGGAGTCTCTTAAAGCAAAACAGTTAACAGTATGTTTGAATAAATGGAATTTTTTTTCTATGATAGCATTTAATAAAAATTTATCCTCTGAATATGGAAGTAGTGATTTCTGAATTTTTAATTTTCAAATAACATTTTTTTCATCCTTCAAAAGAGCATTTTTGGTGACATTATAACCGTATTTTCATTCACTCAGTTCATTCATATTTAAAATCGTTCTGATACCTTGCAATTTTCAGATAAATTTACTAACATAAAAAAAATGTGGATTTATTTTGTTTTGAAAAGCCAGTAAGATACAGATTCAATTTTTTTCAAATTTACTTTGCTCATAGACACCATATGTAAAGGGCGTGAAAGTGACTTGTATCTGAAAGCTCACAGAATGTAACATTTGTTTTGCTGTAGGTCAATATTTTAAGTTCGATGCTACAATTTGGCACAGCTCTTGAACACACATACTATATTCAGTAAAGATGAATCTCTGTTCAAAAAAGATTCTGGACTGACTGTAGAGTAGCTGACTGCAGACTGTACTGCAAAACTGTACTTGAAATACAACAGTGACGTGCACAACTGAAGAAGGGTTTGCTGAACAACAAAAAAAAAAAGTGATAGAATTTGCCTAAATGTGGTTGAAAACATGTCTTTATTTGCTTCTGATATGTATATATCTATCTACACAAGTAGACTGCATGTGTCACAAATGGTGATCCAATGCATTAATCAAAGGTACTGACACAAAAGCATTTTTTGTCCTTTTTTCCCACTCTGCTACTGCAATGTTAGCTGACTAGACAGCTCTTGTCCAGGCCTTGGTCTCTGGCAGACACTACATTTTCTTTTCTACTGAAGCAATATGAATCATAGAAATGGAGTCACGGGGAATGAAAATTTGTGTTTTCAGCACAGTGACAGCATCTTGTCCAGTATCTCACTTCTAAATCTCTCAGGGGTTTCCCTACTGCTTTGAGTAGGAGGAAAGAAAAGGAGGCAAGGAATAGTCACAGAATTAAGTTTACTCTGTATTTATGGAGAGCTGTAGGCCAGTCAGGAATACTTTGCAGGCAACAGAGTGCTCCTCAAGTCAGTTGAACTGACTGACACAGACA
This sequence comes from Columba livia, assembly GCF_036013475.1. NCBI lineage: Eukaryota > Metazoa > Chordata > Aves > Columbiformes > Columbidae > Columba > Columba livia. The sequence continues at coordinate 53,140,883 of NC_088602.1, forward strand.
ACTTGTTGTTAGTAACATTTAGTGAAAATCACCATTCAAATAATGAAAATGTTTTCTGTTAAAAGCCTGAATCCATCTAAAATGGGGTTAAGCAATTCAGAATAATTTCCTCTTATGAGAAGCCCCATCATCCTTCTCTTCTAGAACCAGTGTATTCAACCCATCTTGCAACAGTCATAAACTCTCACAAGTTGCGGACCCAACAAAGGATATTTACCTACCTGCACACTAATGCCACCAAGAACCATTAGTCTCACTGACACAAAGTTACTGAGATATCTAAAATCTTGGCTAAACATTTTACAGTAGACTAGGACAAGTTGAATGCTTATGGAATCACTACCAGTTTTTATTGATGTATACATGCATCCCTACATATGTTTTAGTATAGTATTTTAAGCACAGTCCCTCAGTGAAGGGTAGAGTCACTATGTTCTTCAAAATATGTGTTTGAACAGCCACCCCGTTGAATTTACAAGTAGAGTGCTTTTTAAAAGTCTACACAGGGCAAGCACAGCTGCTCAGGTGACATTGAAAATTATGAAATCACTACAATTTGTTATGATAGAGTAAGATGGTTGAGCTAAATCTCCGTTGAAAGGGGAGGAAATAAATTACTGACGTTTGTTCCTACTTTGACTAATGTTATTAATTTCAAAATGATTTAAAATGAGAAGAAAATACTATTTTATGCATGCCCTATTCATCTCTATCCTTCTCATAGTTTCCCACCTCAGAAGGAGGAATGTCTGCGTTACATGGCTTTGTAGGAGCTGAAGATGGCACTGAAGAGAATAAAAAGAACTGAGTATTTGCAGAAGTGCAAAATAAGAGCAGGGGGTGACATGATGGAGAGCATGCAGCCTGCAGAGGCCAGACAGTTTCATTCTCCCTCAGAACAAGGACAGCCAGCTCCAGATGCACCACTAGGGAGGGGTTATCAAAGTACCTCTTATATATGTAACAGTCATCACCTGTAGAGATGCAGGCAGTAAGTGTAACATTTATTACTGCACATGGTCCATGAACAGACGTCTAAGTCATCTCAGTCTATTGTGCAGCCTAAATACTCAGGCCTCTGGTTGGACAACAGGGTTATATTTGGCCAAGCAAATTGTCCAGTGCTTCAAAAAACATTAGCATTGGCTCCTCTGAGGCATTACTTTGTTCCTGATGCCATGCTGGTGCTTTACTCATTTACTAATTTCAGGGTCAAAGGTCACCAGCAGAGAAGGGATCTCAGAAGAAGACCTGAAGTCCAATATAGCATTACCCCTGCAGATTCAGGGGACAGCCAGAGGTGTAAAATTCTTAAATACAAATATCAAGAATTGATAGATATTATTCTGAAGACTATCTATACTAATAATATCTAGAGGTGTTATTGGAACATTCAAAAAGTCTCACTGTCCCTTGGCATTCAACTACTGCTCTCACATGAACATATAGTGGCTCCCAAATGTCCACTTTTTGACCACTCATAATTTTCTCATTACACAATAATTCCCTCTTACACACTAGTTCTCCCTCTCCCTTAGTCTATTAATCACCTTCCATGTAATCACCATCATTTCATCTACTGTTTTCATCCTTCGCCACTCCTTCATTGTTCTTCTCCATTCCCTAATTAATCCAGGAAACAGGTAGTTGCATCAAGCATTTGGATTAGCTAACCCAGATACAGGAATCCCCAAAGGATAAACATGTCTCTTTCACAGAATCACAGAATGGTTGGGGTTGAAGGGACCTCTGGAGATCATCTAGTCCAACCCACCTACTAAAGTAAGTACACCTAGAGCAGATTGCACAGGAATGTGTCCACACAGGTCTTGAATGTCTCCAGAGAAGGAGACTGTAACTGCATCTATTTCAGTAACTGTTCTTACACATCTGTGAAGGTATATTACAGAGTTACATGCCTCAGTGCACCAGTATTCATTCACATGCAACAGTGGAAAAATCTGTCCTATGGAGTGTGGAGAGGGGATTTTGGGGAAGGGTACAACAGCTTTACTTCTCCTGGCATATTCTTTGATTTAACCTCAATAAAGCACTGCAAGGCTTGAAACCATGTTCTTTGTCTTGCAAATGTTTGCAAAGTAGAAGAAAAAAAAAAACGGTCTATGAGTCTATGTTTTTTGCATGGATGCAAAAATGAGCCAAGACTGCCAGTACCTAGAAAGTCTAAAGTATGTACAGATTTATTTAACATTTGCGTAAACAGTGTCAGAACACAACTCCATTCTGGAGAGATCCTGTCCTATCACTGTCAAGTTTTTCTTCCCCCTTTTTTTCAGAGCCTTTTCTTTAGCATCTTTTTCTTACTTTTCAAATCCCTTCTTTTTAAAGACCACTCTTACACCTGTGCTTTTCTTCCTCACATGCTTTCATATCTGCTTTGCTCAGAAGTAAATCTGTGGCTTCCCCAATTTTCCAGCTGTTAAGTGCTTTTCATGTTACCTCCCCCTAGACTGCTCATTTAAGAGAGCACAGGGAAGATACTTGGGAACTGCAAAAGAGGAAAGGCAGTGAGCAGCTTGAAACAGTAAACAGTGAAAGAGATTCAGAAGAAAGTAAAATTGTGAGATGGAGGACAGAACAGCTGAAGATGAAGCAGTCATCTTATCTTCAGTCCTTCTTCTCCCAGCAACACGTTTGCCTCCTACGGCTGAGTTTGGATAGTACTGACAGTAACATTCCCCCAAGTTACTTCAGAATAGCCCAACATCCTGATGAGAAGGAGTATTTCCAGTTTTTTATTAGCATTCTCAAGACACTTAAGGAACACCTTGCAGCAAAACATGGCTCCATAAAAATCAAAGCAGCAGAGGATCTTGGTCAGCTTGGGACAGGGGGACAGGCAAGAGTCCTCCTGCCTTTACCCAGCCGCTCCAGCGGCTCCAGATTTACTTCTGAACATGAAAATTTGAGCTGTAGAGGAGGACAGAGGTAAGGGGAACACTGCTGCAAATGTAACACCCTCCAGTTATAAACCTTAATTCTTTCCATGCTGTTTCAACTGTTAAATTTCCATCTCTCCACAGACACTTCACTATACTCACAAATTAGAGACTTCTATACCTCAAATGAAGCTAACATATAAAGGGGAACATTTTTACAAGTGAAATGAATAGGTAGAGCCTGTGCAAATACTGATCTGCAGACAGGATAACATCATAAACACTGGGATATAAAATTAATGGTTGAATGATAACAGTACTAAACTCCCAAGAATAAAAATCAGATATAGAAGTTTAACTGTCTGTGACTGAGGACTCTTATATCTTGTTATAACTCACCTCCCTCCAGAGTATATGCCTTCTTCTAAATATAAATATTTGAAATTATAATTCATGTGTACTTGAGTATAATAAAACATGCAGGAATTAAAGGTTTGGTTCTAATAAAAAATACAGTATAACTGGGAGTTATATTTTGATCCTAAAAACAGAGACGCCTTTTTACACCGTTTTTGTTTGCTGTTTTGTCAATTTTATTGGGTGTTCTTGAAACTACAAGTGGAATAGTAAGAATTAGCTTTGTAGAATCAGTAATTCCAAAATGGTTTATTTTAAACAAATGGGTTTTGTTTGTTTGTTTGTTTGGTGTTTTAACTGATTGTAGCATTAGCAGTGATAGGTAAATATGAAAAAGACATTTGGGGGATTTTTCATCCTGTTTTCTTCTTTCTGACCAAAATCTACTAAATGTCACCGCTGCTGCAGATAAACAATTTGTAAATTTTTGAAATAATAGTAACACATATTTTTAAAAGGAGAATTTTCAAAGTTGGGAGTAAAACACCAAACTAGAGCACCTTCTGTTGGTCTGTCCCTACTCAGTTAATTTTTTAGAAACAAATGACCCTAAAATCACCAAAAAGAATGTTGCAAACCTTTTTTTTTTTTCAGTAACCCTTGATGTCTTTATCTTAGGAACTCCAAACGGACAAGGAGCTAGCATTACCACTGTACATCTCGTTAGATAATGATGTTTGTTTAACAAACTTATAAAATTTTTATTTATACTGCAGATATTTTTTTTCTTTTTAGGGATAGCTTGCTAAATTAGCTATTTCCTAACGTTTTTCAGTAGTACTTCATAATCTACACGTTAACTGAGAACTTGAGTGACGTATGTAGGATAGTGGTTTATTCCATAATCTTTGTATCGATTAAAACACAGAAAACCGGCCAGTTAAGGTGTCAGCCATGCCTTTGAAAGAGCTAAATTCTCTTCCTTATTATGTCAGATTCTTCATCTGTAACATGGGAATAGTAATTGCCATGTCACACTGTGTTATGAAGGCAAATATTATGATAAATGTGATGTGCTCAGCTACTGTAGTAAAGCAAAATAAGATGAGCAGCACTCCATAAAGAACAAACAGATGAGTTCGTACATGTTAAAGGAGAGTGACCTTAGTGCCTTTTATGCAAGATATAGAGCACTATTTAGTGCTTGACAAACTTCCACTTTAAGGGAATTCTAAGTTGCGAGTTTTCCTCCTGGGAAACCCATTCTCATTTATCTGATTCTACTCCAAAGCTGCATTTAAAGGAAGTTATCTGTAGGAGAACCCACTAGAGCTAGGAAACACAAAATACAGCGACATGTGTGCTCACGGGCAACCTATGTGCTCAGGGACTTTAAGAAGACCAGTCTACTCGTTTCAGTGGGACCTGGACTGAATCCTATGACCATAAATATTTGGATCAGTGAAATAATACATTTAATTTCCTTCATCGATAGCATGTTTCTTCTAGGTGTGGTAAGAGAATATAGGTCCTGAATTCAGTATATCCCCTCTGTTTAAATTAAATTCAGTCACTGAAAAAAAATCAGTCTTGTTTTCTTTCTTGCTTACATTTTTGTTGGCTGTTTTCAGCCAGAGGACAGTTTGGTATAACGTGATGCTACCTTCCCTAACATTTCATTTACTCTAGATTTTGAGGAGAAGATGCTTGCACAGCTTTGCAATAGCAATTTGGAATCTTTGGGTACAAGACAAAGATTGAAATTTCACCTGTTCATTCAGCAAGGCCACAGCCACCAACTTCAGTATGGCCTGGAGTTCATCCAAAGCGGTAAGAACAAATATACGCTTATAGTTGCATCATATTGATTACTTTTTGCTGGCCTTTTTGCCAAAGGGAGAAAGAAAAAAAGGAAAAATAAAGAAGGGTGTGTGTGTGTGTGCGTGAACAGGGTTAAGGAGTGGGAAAGGAGCTGCAGCTGCAATGGAGAACAACATAGATATTACTAAAATACAATACAAAACCAACTACATTTTGCATTACTGTGTTTTTAAAAAGCAGCTACAGTTTTCAGTTGAAATTGTCCTTTATCCAATATAGTATTGTAAAACAAATTATTGTGTAGATCAGCAAATATATATTAGAGCTAAAAAAGAAAAACAACAAACTAAAAAGTGTGGATGAAACCACCTCAGAGTCAACTTCCATGACATTAAACATCACATATAAACACTAAAAAAAAAAAGAAAACACAAAAACCCACAAACTCTCTGGTTTATTACTTTCTGAAGGCTCAAATACAGCAAAACTACCTAAAATAATTAATTTAATATTTAATGAAATAGAGTTACAAGATTAGGAACGACCAGTGCCTTATTCCGAACAACTATCAAACAAGACAAACTGAGAACAAATGTTCTTTTCCTGCTATAAAGGTAACTAAAATAACTGGTAAAACCAAATATTCTGTTGCCTGCAGAAACCATTGGAATGATACAACAAAAAAAACCCTCAAAGTGCTTTGGACATGGCAAATTCTGAATACAGCTTTTCTGATCTTTTTATTCGGAAGATGAAGTGATTTCTCCATTTATGACAACATAATGAAATGTAGAAATGTTGGTCTATAAAATGTTACTGTTCTCTAAAATACACATAATTAAAGGCACTTTCACCTTTTAAAACATGGGGTTCAATACGTCTTTGTAAATAAGCAACTATGTGACGGAAAACTATCTAGCCATTATTTTAGATCTGTTTTTGCGTCCAGAAAACTGCAGCGAAAGCAACGACGCCACAGAAAAACCCAGTAATATTTCAACGCACATGCCATTTCATACACTTTCCCCACCTCTGCGCAGCTTTGCTACAAAGAGCATCCCACAGGTCCTGGCACTTTCTGCTCTTGCAGGACCACGTTGCCCAGTTTCTGCTGCCCCGGCCTCGGGTCCCCGCCCAGAAGCCGCGGTTAATGGTGGCTCCAGGAAGGGCACATCTGCCGAGGGAAAAGCCCGCCCGAGGGGAGGCTGCGAGCCCCACGGGTGGCAGCGGCTAGAGCCCAGCGCGGCCCCCCCCGGGGCTCCCACCTGGGCTCCCCCGTGTGAACCGCTGGTCGCGGGTGGGACTCCCAGCTGAAAGCGGCGACGCGGTAGCGGCGCAGGATGCTCCCGCTCACCCTCCCTCGCCAGCTTCCCACTTGCATCCTTGAGATTTGGGTTTCCTCTCCCGCTTCTCGGCCGGGCGCAAGTGCTGGAGTTTCCCCTGGACAAGTGCAGCCACGCGTGGGAACACCCTCTCCACTCCGCGTGGGGCCGGGCACGCGAGTAGGGGCGGGACATGCGCCCCCCCCTTCCGCCCGCCTTCCCACCACCGGCAACTTCGCGGGGCGGCAGCGGGCGGGCCCGGCCCGGCCCAGCCCTCCCCCCCGCGGCCCGGCCTCCCCCCGGCCCTCCCGTGAGCGCGGGGCCACCATGTGCATCCCCACCCCGCTCCTGCCCTCCCCTCCCCTTCCCCACCGCCTGCGCAGGCAGGCTGCGCGCCGCACCGCCATCCATCCCTCAGCGGGAGCCCTGCGCGGCGCGGCGGGCACCGCGCTCCCCCGCCGCGGCCCGGCCCCCAGCGGAACGGCAGAGACAAAGTTTGCGGCGGCGGAGGTGCCCGGGCGGCGCGGCGCAGGCCGGGCGGGCGGCGGGCTCGGTGCATGCCTGGTGTGTGGATGAATCGCAGCAGGCGGCGGCGGGCGGGGGCGGGGGGCCGCGGCCGGCGATTGGGCGGCGCGGCGCTCGGAAGCACTTTGTTTTCTATTCTAATGAGGGCGGAGCGGGGCTTGTGGATATTTACGTTGAGGCGGGAGCCGCCGCCCTTCATTCACCCACATGGTCCCCGAGCCCGGCCGCTGCTGCCGCCGGGACCTGCCTTCGCGCCACTTCCCTTCCCCCCGCCCTCCCCCATCCGCCCCGCCGGGGAGCGGCGCGGCTCCCTTCGGCCGGGCTCGCTCGGCCGCACAGGGCGCCGGGGGCCGCGGGAGGAGGGAAGATGGTGGCGGCGGCCGCCGCCGTTGGCTGGTGAGTGTCGCTGCCGCGCGCGTGTCGCTGACAGGAAACCTGTTGTGAGGCGCCGGCGGCCGCCCGGCGCGGGGGACGAGCCCGGGGAGGCAGCGCGGGGTATGTGTGCGGGAAGGGGTGGGTCGCTGGCGGCGGGGCGCGGTGCGGAGGCAGCGGTAGCGGCGCGGGGGGTGCTGGCGGGCCGCTGTGAGTGGCCGGGGCGGCGGGAGGGGGTGTGGGTGGGCGGCGGGGGGGAGCGGGAGCAGGGCGCATGGCAGCGGCCGCCGCGGCGGCGGCGCCTCCCGAGCTCGCACACGGGGCGGGAGGGGCCGGAATGAGGGAGATTTGAAAAAGCGTGCGCGCCGCTCGCTGCTGCAGTGAGTCCCGCCGCCCCCTTCCCGCCCCCCCCACCTCCCTCCGCCGCGCTCCGGGCCTGGGGCGGCCCGCTGGGCCAGCGTGGGGAGCGGCCGGCGGCGGCCGAGCCCCCGGGCGGGTAGGGCGGCGCGCGCGGCACAATGGCAGCTGCCGGGGGCCGGGGGTGGGAGCGGGCGGGGGTTTCTGCCCTCGCGGCCCGCGGGGGAAGGCCCGTCCGGGAAAGTTTGCGCCGTTGCCCACCGCGGCTGCGGGGGGGACTTGGCCGCACCAGAACAAAGCCGCACATGGGGCAGAGGCCGCGGCAGCGCGGGGGCTCCGCTCGCCGCCCACGCCCAGCTCGGGGAACGGCGGCGGCGGGCGGGGAGGGAGGGCGCGGGCGGGGGTGGCTCTCGGGGAGTTCCCGGCGGAGGCGCTTTGTGCTCCGCCGCCCCCCGGGGGAGGGGGCGCGGGGCCCCGGGGAGGGGGCAGCGCCGCGGGCTACGAGCGCGTCCCGGGCCCCTCCGCATGGGCTTTTGTTCGCAGGAGGGGCGGGGGCGGCGGGCCCTCCTCTTCCCCCCCCCTCACCCCTCACCGCCGGGCCGCGGGCGGCCGTGCGCGGGCTCCCCGCCTCTCCCGAGCAGGCGGGCGAGGGGTCGCGCGCGGGCCCCGCGCCGCCGCTCGGGAGCCGCGGGTTCATTACGAAATCGGCGCGGCGGCAGCTGCGGGGCCTCGGCGGCGCCATGTTGCTGGGGAGGGGGGGAGGAGGCGGGGGACATGGCGGCGGCTGCGTGCTGGGGCCGATTGTTCCCTGTTAGGCCCGGAGCCGCATGTGAGCAGCTGCGGCCGCGGGAAGCCGCGTCCCTTCTCCTCGCCGAAACCCCTTCCCGGCCCAAGCCGCCTCTGGGAGCCCGCGGGCCCGACCCTTTCCCCTCGCCCGGGCTGCGGGGCCCGGCCGGGCGGTTGGGGGCGGGGGGGGGGGGGGGGCGTCACGCCGTAGCCGGGCTGTGACCTCCGCGCTGCCGGCGGCGGCGCCCCCTGGCGGGCGCGGGGCACGCGGCCACCTCTGTGTTCTCGCAGGAGCACGTGCTGCGCGGTGCGGGGAGCGGGCCCGGCCCGGGCAGGCCCTGCGGGCCCAGCGGCGGCGCCCCCCGCCCCGGCCCGGCGTCCCGGGGTCGCCCCCAGCCTCCGGAGCGGCAGCGGCCGGCCTGGGCTGGGGGTTTCTTGCCGGGAGGGTCTCAGGGAAAGAGGGAGCCCGTGTGTTTAGTGCCGCACGGGGCGGTTTCTCGCTGCCCGAGGGGCTACCGGAGCGTTTCGCGCCCTCCCTGGGGGTGGAGTGGGGATGGGAAGCCCCGGCGTTTAGGAACTGGCTGGGTGAGTTTGTTTTCTTCTCAGCAACAAAAAGCAAATAACTCGGTTTTGTTTTTTTGTTTTTTTGTTGTTTTTTTTTCAGTATCGACACGTGCAGCAGGAAATACTGAAGCTTTCCGTGGATGTTGCAGTAGTGTATTTGCGGAGGAACTTACTTTTTACAGAAAATGGTAAGTTTTTAATTTCTTAGCAATTTATTTTTTAAAATAGAGAGGCAGAACCAGTGCTCTTGAGGCTGAACATGAGAGTTTGGTTAGAAGCACTAAATTCCAAAGTTCCCTGGGACTTGGAGGCATGTGTAGCAGTTCACAGTTTCATTTATTTAGAGGAGCATAATGCACTCGTTTGTCCAAATAAAGCAGCTGGACAGTGAGAGAGAGTCCTGAAAATGTTTAAATTTGGTATCTGGGATTTTTTTTTGGGGGGGGGAGGGCGAAGCTCCTTTTTCAGTCCAACAAAAGTTGACTAGTTTTGTTGTAGATTTTAAGTATTATATTAAGCTTGCTGTTAATATCGGGTAAGAGACACTTTAAGTTTACATGATCGTTCAAGTATATATTCAATTTAAAGAAGCAATAAAATCTACTTTCAGGTTTCGAATATAGTACTGTCTTGCTCTACTGACCCTTGGGTCTGTAATTAGTAGCTGTAATTGTGTTGTGGTAGCATATTTTACAGCCATCATTACAAACTGCTTTTTGTTGTTAGATAGGCCGGTCTATAAACAATGATAGGAATTTGTATTTTGCCACTGTCTGTGGCAGTAACAGCAAATATTCTAACTTACCAGCAAAGCGAGCAATTGGAAAACTTAGAGTACACCTGGTGTGTTACAGGATACTTTCTGGACTTGAAAAAACTGATGGTATGATCTGGTTAATATATTTTTTAAGTGTTGATGGACTGTTTAATTGTTATTTGCCATATATATATATATAATTTTTTTTTTCTTATAATTGAGTAGAGGGTAGAACCAATAGTTATTCTTATCTCCACAAGTTGCGATGGTGTTTATGGGAGAGTTGACTCATTTTCACAATTGGGCTCTTCTACTGTAAAGCAGCATTGATTTTTATACTCCCAGTATTGTGTATGAGAGTCCTGGATTGAGTTGATACATTGCTTCAGCTTGCTCTGAAGGAGGTCTTTAGCCCAGAGGTAAAGTGTGAATATTTGCTCCAAATCTTGGTTGTCAAAGGTGTGCAATTCAAAACCTCATCAAATACTCACTTTGTTCTTTTCTTTCAGCAGGTACAACATATGTAGACAACATACCTTGAATTACTAAAAACGCTGGTTGCGTCAGAGTAATGTCAAAGTGCTTACAGTGCAGGTAGTGATATATAGAACCTACTGCAGTGAAGGCACTTGTAGCATTATGTTGACAGCTGCCTCAGGAGATCTTGCAGGACTTCCGAGATTGGAAAGGTACAGTGTGGTGGTGTGAAGTGCTTTTTGTACTAAGGTGCATCTAGTGCAGATAGTGAAGTAGATTAGCATCTACTGCCCTAAGTGCTCCTTCTGGCATAAGAAGTTATGTCTTCATCCAGTCACTCAGGTTAAGACTGTAGATGTTCCAGTAGTTTTCTGCTTTGCAGTCTTCTGTTAGTTTTGCATAGTTGCACTACAAGAAGAGTGTAGTTGTGCAAATCTATGCAAAACTGATGGTGGCCTGTTATAATCTACATCGAGGAGTTTGAATGCTTTCTGCTGGTTGTGGGATATTTTGTGGCCTTCCTTATTTTAACAGCAGTCTAGTGAATGACAGCTCTTGTAGCACTAAAGTGCTTATAGTGCAGGTAGTGTTCACTAATCTACTGCATTATAAGCACTTAAAGTACTGCTAGCTGTAGAACTACATATTCAGCATGTCTTAAAATTTATTTGTTGTTTAATTGAACACTGTTCTCTGGTTAGTTTTGCAGGTTTGCATCCAGCTGTATGATACTCTGCTGTGCAAATCCATGCAAAACTGACTGTGGCAGTGACAAGTCAGTCAGTGAGTGTGGAAAATTTGTACCCCTTTCTACACAGGTTGGGATCAGTTGCAATGCTGTGTGTGTCTCTGGTATTGCACTTGTCCCGGCCTGTTGAGGTTGGTGGGGATAGAGGCTGAAACACCTTCGTAGCTTTAAGGAACTTCTCCCCCAGTGATCCAGGAAACCATAGATACATATTTTTTTTCAAGTTTCTTAGAAAAAAATGTCATGTAACTTTCTGTGTAATCAGACATTCATCTTCTGTATCTAGTTTCTTGTTTGTATGTACTGAATTTGTTGCTGACAATATGTATTTACTGAAATCCTTGAGTGGAATTCTTTTGTTGTTGTTCAGGCTATTACTATCTTTGCATTAAACTGAAGTGGATAATTGTATACAGTTTCTTTCTGAATTTGTTGGGATTAAATGGATTTTAGGTATCAGAAAATCTGGATGAAAGTTCTAAATTGTTCAGTATAAGCTTGCTTCTCAAATTCAAATTACAGGAAGGGTTTGCAGCTTTCTTTTGTAATGCTTTTTATTATATTGAAACTATGTATGTTCTAATTGGTAAATGAATGCATTTCTAGGTATAGCTCTTCCATCCAGAATTTGTCAAATTCAAGACCAATAAATGAGGTTAGAGACAGAGCCCTTAATCAATTTCTCATCCATGGAATCTTGAATACTGGTTAGGTGTTCACTTCTTGTTGAGTATCTACCTTTGTGGTGAGTGTAACTGTGGTCAACTCGTAACCTTTGGAGTGAATCACGTAGCATGTGATGCATGGCAACAAAATAAAACATCTCTTGAGTTACCTGAAGAACTTACCGGGGGGAAAACTCATCTCTAACTGCTTCAATGAAGCGGAGATTGGTTGGGGAAGACATGGTAACCAGCTCTTTAGGGAAGCATCAATGTAAGATCTTGCAAGTGGAGGATTCGACTGTTCTTTGAATGAGCTGCATGTTACTAAACTATGCTTGTAGCTCAAACGTTCATGGTTTTATTTCTTAAAACAGGCTTCCAGATGACTAATGCTGTAAATGCAAAGTACTCAGTTTGTTGCTTACAGCTGCCAGACTATATAGTACTCTAAAGTACATTTGTGGTAGGAAAATTAGGAATATTTGGGTCAATGCTGTACTTGCTGTTCTTGAAATTAAAATGGAATACTAAGCTAAATGGGTCATTGTTCCTAAGAGTGTTGAATGCTGTTTTCCAGAGTCAATGTATATCACGATGGTGCCTTGGAACATTAGTCTGTCCTCTAGCAAGACATAAAAAATTCTTACATGTATTTAGCATGTCTTAAGTTTCTTTCTGAAGTAACCAGGCCAACTTAGGCTCTTACTATGTGGTACTCAATTTCTGCCTCTTTTCCATCCCTGTTTCTTCGGACTGTATTGCTCAGGTTTCTTACTCAAAATACTTTTTTTCCCAAACTTAAAATTTACTCTTGCTGAGTAGAGGAAGCTTGTGCCAGTGAAGTCAGCAGATGAAGATGCATGTTGTCCCAATTTCTGTACCATAAGTTTCTGCAATAATCTGCTGGTAATGAGATCTTATAACTCCTCTTTGAGCATGAAAGCAATATTCTTAAGAGTTGAAGTGCAGAAGATGTTTTAATATGTGATCATGTTTATGCTGCCATTTAAGCATCACATTTTTAACTCCCTGAAGATGTATATTATAGTTAGACAATGAAGCTTGTAAAACGGTGCTTGCAGAAGCAGGTTTTATGCCCATGGAGCCTTAAATTGCCCATTGGATAAGTTGGAGTGTACCTAGTTTTTTAATACCTTTTTGTGAAAACTGACTTTTGTTAGTGTTTTCATCTTTTAATCTTAAATGCCTGGACTCCAGAAAAATATTTTACATGGCACAAATCTTTGAGGAATAATTTTGTAACTATCATACAGCCTTTTAAAGACATGGTAAGCTTATGTTTAAGTGAAGGAGCAGTTCCAGTAATGCCTGTGTAAACTGTGGTATGGGTTTTATTTGCATGCTTTTGGTGTACCTTTGGCTTCTTATTTATATAATTCTTGTTATCAGTTTTGAGTCAATCACGTATGCTCTTCTGAAAATATGTGATTTTTTTTTTTTTTTACTGTTTCAACTCTAATGTATCAGCAACTTTCTGATGGATATGTAATAAGTGAATGTAGTCTTGCCTTGTACATCAACTTCTATGTAAATGATGTATTTTTTTTACTTGAAATGCTTGTTAATCCTATGTATATTAGTTTCAGTGTAGCTGAGGCATTGAACTCAAGTTGATAGAAGATGGTAGGGAGGGAAGTAATGCTGCTAAGTTCAGCTGGTTTTACTGAAGCCTTGTCACTGTTTCTGTAAAAGGTTGAGTGGAGTGAGCTAGGTAGCTAAAACAAGTGCCAGTTCAAAAATCCTGCTGAAATACCAAGAAGCATTTTTTGCAGATATGTTTGATTGAGTCTGTTAAAACACTGGCATGTGGATGAGGAGCTTATTTCTTTCTGCTGGCTTTGATACAGGTAATAATTTCTCAAGTCAACTCCTGCTATGAGTTAGTCTGAGCCATATGAGCTTCTGTGAGCTTGGCACTAATGAAGATAAGCCTGCATGGATTTTTAGGAATTGTCTAAAACGATTTTTTTAATGTGTATTATGCAGGAAAGGCATAACTTACTCTGTCTTTCTAAACAAAAAGCAAGAAATTCCAAGCAGTATTAATACTTGCTTGAAGTTCTGGTGTAGCACAGTTAGCCTTATAAGGAAAATCTTGTCTGTTAATCATAGAAAACTTTTCTCTGTACACTCTTAGTATCTGAAAGAATGCTGGGAAATTAAAGCAGTTGTTTTTCACTACTTTGTCACTGAATGATACTGAAAAAACAGCTTGGTTCTTGAGAATTGACTTGCATTGACTTTTTAGAATACCAGAGCAACTAGTGAGATGACTGTCAGGAGCAGACATTTTGAGTAACAACTACTTTGTAGGCACTAAATGAACATACGGCTAAAAGGGGACGTCCCCTGCTGTGGTGACACAGACTTTTACCTCTGCTGCATAGCTAACATACTGTCATGAGAAAAGAAATTCAACACTCCCATCTTCTGCTTTTCACTAATTGCTATCTTTAAAATACACCACTGGTATTTGTGTAGTTCATAAGTGGTCTTGTCTGTAAAGTCTTACTTAAAAAAACCCACGTCTTTCTTTAAACCTGGGACTTGACTTAGAGGGTTGTTTCCATACCATCTTTCCCATCCCTGTCTTCCCATCTCTAGACTAGAATGTATTCCCTGAAATCTCTCTACATGTTTGGTTTTAGTAGCTTCAGATGAATAGGCCAATAGCATCCAGTATATAAGAACAAGAAATGTCATGAATACCTGAGATAAAGCAACTGATCATAATGTAGTTGACTGCATCATTTTGTGACTGTTATCATATCATTGCTATTAAATGTATAGTTCTCAAAGAGATGTTCTCAGATGACCATTTCTGGTCGTTTACTTTCCTGTTGGCCTTTTTGGGTGATGTCTAAATGAGAAGATACTGAGGGAAAATAAATGTGCCATTAGGATTTTTCTTTACTTCATTTACTACATAGTACTCTTGGTGGATTATCTGCTGTGCTTTGCCTTCTACGTGTGTGCAGTAGTGTCAGTGAGCACCCTCAGTTGATGTGGTCAGCAGAAGAGTTGAGATTGGTAGGTAACCTGTTAACATGGTGCATGAAGATTGTCAGCTTGGAATTAGTGAGGCTGAACATGTGTTCCTACTTGGGCATTGTTGCACGCTGCCAGTTCTGAAGCTTCCCTTTTTGGATGTCGGTTTCAAACAGAGCAAACCAAAAATGTTGCTTAAATAAAGTGAAGTTAGGTATTTAACAGAGGATTTAATACAAGGTTAATTGCTGCACCCAGTAGGTTTCCTGTCTGGAGGGGAGCTGACTAGTGACCCTGTGAGTAGAGACTAAAAGTTTTAAAACTGAACTTCTCTCAGTTATTCTAGATCTTCCACCTTTCTAAGGAAAAAAGTATTTCATTCTTACTGTTAATTTTGTGTAGCTTCCCAGTGTGACTTAATGGATGAACAATTCTGTTAATTCAGTCTGATTTTTTGGCTCACCTGTTGATGTAGTTTGTTTCTTAAAGTGTGGCATTGTTGTGGTTTTTTTTTTTTTTTTTTCATTACACTTCACTCACTAGGGTGACATGACATAGGTAAAAAGTGTGTCCAAATATAAAATGCTTGTGCTCAGTTATATGCCAACCTCAGGTTCCTTATGAATTGGATCAGGTTCTTTAAATGGGTTGCAAAATGTATGGACAAAAGAGCAGATGCTAATAGCTGTAATTTGGGCTGCCTTAGGGTTGTTTTTGTGACTAAGAAAAACACTTGTGTTCATCCCTAGGAGGACTGATTCCTTCAAGTACCACATATCTACCAGGTTTAGGCACCTGCTGTGACTGAGGGAAGGAGGCTCCCTAGTTTGTTAAAAGCTCTTGTATGTGGCCAACATGCTTTGCATAGAACAGGATTATTCAACAAGTTTGAACAGAGCTAGCAGAGACTGCTAACTAAATAAATGCTTATTTTGGTGATCGGTGTTTTCACAGAATCACAGAATGTTAGGGATTGGAAGGGACCTTGAAAGATCATCCAGTCCAATTCCCCTGCCAGAGCAGGAACACCTAGATGAGGTTACACAGGAATGTGTCCAGGTGGGTTTTGAATGTCTCCAGAGTAGGAGACTCCACAGCCTCCCTGGGCAGCCTTTTCCAGTATTCTGTTACCCTTACTGAGAAGAAGTTTCTTCCCAAATTTAAGTGGAACCTCTTGTGTTCCAGTTTGAACCCATACCTCTGCATATCTGGAATTCAGACTGTAAGTAGTCTGTGACAAATGCTTAAATGGTAGTATTTGTATATTGTAGTCACTGGAAATCACTCTCCTGAGTTTGGTTGAAGAGGTGTTTGTTCTGCAGTTAAGTAGTGGCTGGGCTTGTCCTACGGGTAGTATAAATATATAGGCCTATTTCCTTCTGGAAAAAGCATGATACTCTTTGGGAGACTGGAGGGGGTCAGGGATGAAATTAAAGATGGGGAAGATGAAAACAAGAAGGGCTGGGAAAAGAAAAAGTAGAAAGCTCAGCTAAGACAGGATACTAGTTTAACTTGGGTTATTGCATCTGTATTTTCTGTGCTTTGTACACTGCTGTGACGGACAGAAATGTTAGAGCAACTGTCCTGCTGTGGGACATGTCAGCAGTTTGGATAGAAATGGTCTGGATTTTAACAATGGATAAGGCATTCTACAACAATAAGAAATCCTTTGGGTGACATGTTATAGAATCTTTAAAAGATTCCAGATACCCACATTTTTTTAAGTGCATTTATGACAGTACTTTTCCCTGCTATAGAACAAATGAACTGGTTTCTGCATACTGGGTTTGCTGCAGAGGAAAGCTGCTTCTACTGGTGTACAGGACTGGGACTTTTCTAGCCACTTCTAGATCTTTCACTGTCCTCTCTGCAGAAATGTAAAATATGAGCATTTAGGAAGTATCGAGTTGTTTTGATATGGGTTTTTTTTTGTTGTCACCCCACACAACTTTGGCAAAGGCCCATGTTTTATGTGGAAATCAACCTTAACTCTCTAGTTTCTCAATATTACTCTAAAGCTTTAAAAACTTAGGTTAAATGTTCTTAATTTTCATCTAGCAAAAGCTTTTGAAAAACATGCTGATTTAACAGTAATTGATACCTAGATTTTTTTATGACGGGAAGTTACTATATGTGGGGTGGAGCTATGTGATTGCATTATGTTCAGTAGTTCTTTGTATGACATAGTGTAATGAGCAAAATACCACAGTTCTGGGATGTAGTTTCATTTGCATCAATATGTCAGATGAAGCATAAAACCAAAACCATGAGTATGTATCCGTGTGTCTGTCAAAACAGCTGTTCACTGCAAGTCATAAATCTTTTCAAAATGACATGTTTATGTTCTCAAGATCTGTGGCAGAAAATAGTCCTTCCTAGCATTTTCTGTTAAGAAGTGTCCCCTTTAAGCCATCACGTAGAAATTCTGCAAGCCTCTGTTGCGGTATGATATTGCACAGAGTAGTTAACTTTCATGAGCAAGTTGTGCCCTCTGAACTGCACAGTTCATAATTTGATTGTAGTCTGAAAGTCATACAGCTGTTTTTTAATATTGTTCTGTACATTACCAAATATGTGCTCCTTGTATTTGTCAGCATCTTCTAGTAGAGATCCAGCCTTGATGTTGGAGTAACAGATAGTGTTTCTGAAAGTATTGGACTGGATTTTTGTACAGGTGAGTATGCTGTAATAACTCTTTAGGTGTTAGGAAGCCAAAATATGCTTACTGATATAATTGTAAGAATTAATATAGAAAGTATTTTGGACTTGTCATGATTAACAAATGTACCAGAGGTCCTTGGAATATTTTCAGCAGTCTGTAAGCTTGGAACACCTCTGACTTTGTGGCAAACTGGGACTAGAGATGCTAAAAAAAATTTGGCGTTTAATTCTGCATTGGTCTCTGCTTTAGTATCTGCATGCTTGGGGAAGTAGTTGGGAAAGTAGTTATTTCCCATTATCTTCAATCACATGTCTCTCCTTGCAAAAACTGGATGATCCCAGGTGAAATCAGATGGTTGAATTATGAATAGATCCTGCTAGGCAGTATTTGAAAGGCTGCTTTACCAGGGTAGTGAAAGCAGGTTTTGCTGAAGGAGACTGCATGAGCAGTGTGGGTTATCCACGTAGATCAGTGCAAACAAAAGTAAGCATATTCTTTGTCTGGCCAGGTCTGAGTCAGCTCCTCTTTGAAGTTGTATTCTGAATTAGGATGTTTCTTTTTACCTTTATTTCCTAGCAGCTCATGTTGAAGGATTATACTTAGCACTTTAACAACAAATGTGTACTTTTTTGGTATCTACTGTTCAAGTTATTTTTGACCCTTTTTAAGGTTTGTTTATTAAATTCAACCAATAATTAAACACCCAGAGATGCAGTTACACGTAGATTCAGATGTCTACTGCATTTGGAATTTGGAGGAGAAAAATACCTTTATTGTTACCATTTCTGTGACTAAAGGGTATCTAAACATGAGAGGAGGTTGAGGTAGATGGAGGTTAAAACTTGGAGCTAATAATTACTGGAAGAGAACCTTCTATGTTGGGGAGGTTAGAGCTACACTTTCTCTAAAAAACATTGACCAAGAAAGAGTTGCATATATTGCAAACCTAGTTCCATTAAAAGAGTGAAATACGTTATTTGTGTGTGTGTTTGTGTTTTTGTTTTGTTTTTCTTTTTTCAGAGTAGCGAGAGGTAAAAAAAAAAAGCTTGCACGGCTTTGTCTGATGGACCAGTGCACTATTCTCAATTCCTCCTTATTGTCATGTCCTACTGTGGTTATTGAGTGTGCTTAAGAGTATTTCAGCTTTACTAAGGTATCCCATTCTGCTCTGGTTATATGTTATACATAGGGAGGTTTAAGTGTTTGGTGTGTTGTTGTGTTGGGGTTTTTTGTGTTTTGTTTTGTTGGGTGTTTTTTTTTTTTTGGTAGATTTATATTTTTTTAGGGGGGTGAATTATTTTTTGGGGGGAAGAAGGGGGTTGGGGAATATTTTGGCACTTTCAGGAGTAGATGTGGGAGTATTATAGTTTTGAACTATTCCATGAAGAGGGTAAGTGAAGAATTCCCCTTCTTGTGACATGAGTTGGCTTTAGTTTCTTGGATGCTGAGAATCCTTATAGGTGGCTACTTCAAGTTGTTGGGTTTCAAAAAAAATTTCTCAAAAAGAGTAGTGCTTAAAAAGTAATCAGAGCTCTGGAGAATTTGTTCTGCAGTATTTTGTGATGGTGTGTTCCAAGACAGTCCTGGGTTCCGACTGAAGATGACTATGCTCTTGTTTTAACACTACTTGCTTTCTCTTCCCAAATTGTAAAGTTGTTTCCTGGCAGCATAGCCTGGTATATAAAAAAGTAAGCTTTCTTACACTGACTGGATGCTTCTCTGTGTTACTTTCACATAGCAGTTGTCAAAATAGCATGTCTGGACACAACCTGGAATCTGAGCTCTACTGCTTATTGACTGGTATAATTCCCACCTAAACTTAAGCAGCATCACTAGCTTTGACAGACGTACATCATGCTCTGACATGTGAATGCTTTCCCTGGGAGACAGTTTGTGGGAGCTGTGAACAGCACTGTATGTACTGGGGCATTCAGTATTGACACCCGGTGAAATAGTGTCCATGTCTTGGAGCCATGTTCAGGTATCTGCAACCATGTGGAGTTACACTTGAAAATTATTTACACCATCTATGCATATGTATAATTCCATTTAGTAAGTGTTTCTCTAGTACTAAATTAGAACTAGAGTTCAATCTAAATGTGTATTTGCAGGCCTGTTCCCCTTTCAGGTTAGGAAAGCTGTAAGTATATTTGGGATTGCCTGCTTCCAGAAATCTGCAGATTTCTAGGACGTTTAAGTTAGGTTAAATTCCACCTTTAATTCTTTTATAAGAAGCGCAGGGAGCCAACAAGAATATTCTTGCAAGGATTGTAGAAACAAAAGAACTGTTGAGCATTCAATAAAAATTCAAGGAATGTGATTTATTCATAAAACATATGGACTATGTATTTCACAGTTCTGCTGGTGGTAAACTGAGTCTTCCCTCTATAGCCTATAAGAGCTTGCAAAGTCTGCCTCTTCCCTCTCCTTCATAAAAGTTAACTGCAAGAGACTCTTTGCTAAATAATCAACAAATGGGTAAGAAGGCTGTTTACTAGTGATCTAGAGTTCTGATAAAGCACGGTGGAACAAAATCTAGATCAAAGTTGTATACACATGCATCTGTATTTCTTTCCTGTCTGCTGAGAGATAGGGAGAGAAGGAGATAACCCAGAATTAGATGCTGTTGGGTGTCTACCAAAATAGTGCTAAGGCTACTTGAGTGCCTCAGCCAGAGACTCCATGCAGAGCCACTTTTTTGTGTGTTGGGAAGGAGGAAAAGGAAGTGGAATAATAAAGGTGCCTCTTTGGCAAAGACTAGATTTTTGTTTCATTATAGCAGGTCGCCTTAACATGCTGAAAGAAGAAAAAGCTATAAAAGTGAAATTAAAATACCTGTACCTTTGTCCTTTCTCAGGTTTGTGGTGGTGGTTGGTTTTGTTTGAGTTTTTTTGTTTGGTGGTTGTTTTTTGTTTTGTTTTGTTTTTTTTTGACTCAGGCAATGAGAAACAGTGAGAAACCTGTTAAGTTTTCCTTCGTGCTCAAAACCTCCAGATCGATTACCCTTAAAACCACTGTTGTAACAGCTTTTGTTATGGCTTTCACCAGATGGTACTCCCAGACCAGACCAGATTCTGGATTGGGACAGGTGGTCTGCTGTGGCAGAAGCATTCCTTGCTGTTGTGATGAGACTAGTCCTGTACTTAGATGTGTGACCTCTCAAAGTCTCCTGCTTACCCAGGTTGCCTTGAATAAAAGATTTGTGGGTGTCAGTTTTTGGCCTGATGTCCAAATTCACTGATTCAGAGAAGTAAAGGCAGCATTGAGCTTGTGTGCAGTGTGCTCAAGATACCAGAGTGCCACTTCCATATGGCTGCAACACCACCTTGTGTTTGGCAAGGCCTGGTATGTGCGGTGTTCTTCCATGTGGTAACCCTAACCTGTAGAACTGGTACATTAATCGGTAGCTGAACCTGCCCTATGACTTGAAGACACTCTCAGAGCTACAGCTAGCTGCCTCACTTTTCACTAATGAGAGATTTATCTATGTTTTACTCACTGGGAACGTCCTCATCTATTGGCTCTTCCTGGCCCCATCAAAATCGTAACTTCCCTAGCATCTAGGTCTCTGCACTCCCGATTTACAGTTGAGAAGTTTGTGTGTGCCTTATTCTGACAGTCATGAATGGTAAGGACATAGACACTGATAATCCTGATTGACCTTGTTGGTCTGTAGTATTGGGGTTATGTTTGCCTTTTGCTAAGAGTTCTCAGACTCCTTCAATCTGCCAACAGGTCTGAAAGTGCAGCATTGTGCCACTTTTCCTTGATTTTGTTATGTTTAAAAGTTTTCTGGTCCACTGTGACACTAGTGTAAAGGGAGACTTTCTGCCTAAAATACCAGAATACTAAGGATACTTCTTGGGCAAATGTGGAGGGGGTCTGACGACCAGTACTTTTTTGTGTGCAAGTGCAAGGGAGTGTTGTAGCACTGTCTTAAAAGTGAATTATGGGTAGAAAAAAAAATAACTTGGAGGGAATGTGCTAAGTGGAGAAGTGTTGATAAAGAGGTGTACCTGTTGTATTTCCTATTTTGCTGAACAGTCTCTAGCTAAATGCACAGTAGGTCTTCAGACCTAGAAGTGATGCTTGGATTCCTTTATTTAGGTAGCCTTTTGACCAGGTAAAATCACAACTGACTGGTGTCTAACATGTTGCTTCCAACCTGAGTGCCTTTGGAGCTTCCAGTCTTCCCAACTATTATGTCCAGGGATACCAGAAATGAACTCAAAGGTTCTTAGGCATGATTTCACAGATTAAACACTCTGACTTTGAGAAAACAGAAGCTTTTTTGGTACATGATTCCAAAACCACACTCATGAATATGAACATAAAAGATGCAAATAGCATTCATTGTAATAGACCTACTTTTATTTAATGAAACTCTATTACTTCTAAGCTGACCAATCCTTTTGATGAAATATTTGATAGATAGCTTTTGCTTTACAGCTGCCAAATTGTCACATTCCCGTCACAGGTTGCCAGTCACTTTGAGCAGGTGGGTTTGTGTTCACGTGTAGAACCTGCACAGCAATATGAGTAACAGGAGCCAGGGTTGTGGATGGTGAAGGTCCTTTACAGACTGTGTGGAGGTGTGGACTGTATAATTTTTTTAAAGGTGTGTATCTCTTCTCCATAGGTTGTGACTTCAGGATTCTAGGACTGAGGTTGAAGGGTGTATGTATATAATCTTTCTGACTCACCAATGTGTTTGGTGTTCTGTTTTTAAGATGCCGGGAATCTTGTTTTTAAATACAACTTTGGAAGCTCACCTTCAGTTAGCTTCAAGTAAATTATTGGGTTTGGGTTCTGCTAACATTTCATACTGTTCTTTTGTTTTTAAACCACAACTATGTTTCTCTAGAGTCAGAATTTGTTTTTGCAGGAAGTGCTGATGTTGTTCCCCTTACCTATAGTTATCCACCCCACTGTTCACTTGTAGATAATTAAGAACCTTTTTAGCATTGTTTAGTAATATTAAAATGTTTGTTTAAACTTGCTGCATGTTAGTCAGAATTTTAATAACTACTGTGGATTCCAGAGCATGTTTTGGGGAGGCATTTAATAAAGCTACAGATATTGCAATTTCTCTGATTTTTAAATTTATTTGATTTCTCCTGAGTTTTTTTTCAGAGCTAGCCTTTCCTTGAGCATACAAGGTCAAAAACTGTTCACTAGTGACGTTACATCTTTGTCCTTGAGGGGGGCTGAGAAATGTGTTATAAACAAACCAGGAGCTTTCCTTTTTTCTTCAAACTTCAGGAATGTTATTTATTCACAGTTGCTTTTTGTTTCCCTAGTCTACACTTTTTCTGTCTTACAACATGTATATGTGTCTCTGTATAGGTACATATGTGCATGAGAATGCTACTAATATACAAAAGCTAGTATATATTTATATTCACACAATGTTAAGGCAAAGAACAAGTTTAGTAAAATGACTTCTTGTGTAATGTGCTACAAATGATCAGGAAACAGATAAGGAATTACTGTAACTTGACGAAGGATCGGCATTTTGTGTGTGTTCCCTCATTTTCATTGGTGGTGTCTATGAAACTTAAGTCTTCCAGGAAAACCTGTGTGGGAGGGAAAGAAACTCTTTTTCTGGAATGCATTTTCTGATGACTGAAGATAGCTGTGGACAGTGCAGGTGCTGAACCTGGAGGCACATAAGGTTTTCTCCTCTTCTTGAAATCCTGAAATATTCAAAGGGTGAGCTTTTTTGCTTTAGCGGGATTGCAAATGTGGAAAGTTGCCAAGTGTGTTGGAAGTGGTGGGGGGTGCAACTGAACAAAATTGGGAGGGGGGGAGTGGAGCAGAAGCTATTAGGGGATGTTTAAAGAGAGTGTGACCAGTAATTCAAGTAGTTCTGAAGTTGCAGGGGGCTGGAGCGACACAGAGGGGAAACATTATATTCTTTCCCAGGTATCTGCTTTTACAGTTGGGTACTGAGCAAACAGAGCTATAGTATGACCTTGCCACAGCCCTTCTTACATGCTTGTGGGGGAGTCCTGTTTCTCCATCAGGGAATTAGGTGGTCATACCATAGTAAAAGAGCTAGGATGGCTTAAATAGTTGAAGAAAGGTTTTTGTTATAAAACTTTCCATAACTGATCTAATAAGATATTTCTTGCTGTGGAGTCTGCCTCAGTTGGATTTATAATTTCTTAGATGCTTGAGCTATTACTTCATAGTATGAAGCGTAACATTGTATTAACTCAAAGTAAAACTGATAGGATTTTTAAGATGTTCTGGGCTTCTCATAATTGAGCTGTATGGTTGCCTTATCTAGTAGCCTACTTCTGTAGTTTATTAATTGTCATGCCTGCTACCTCAAGATTGCTGTGCTGTAATATAAATTCAGATTGTTTCAAGATGCTTTGCAAACTGAAATTAGCAGTAGATACTGTTGTACACTGGTTAAAATTCTCAATAAACTTAAAAGCTCACATTGTCTAGGTGTTTCTTCACATGTGCTGATGAATTCAGATGACAATAGAACAGAATATGCTTTTTAGTTGGAAGGGACCTACTTATTATACAATGATACTCTGGTTAACTGCTTGATGGCTTCAGGGCTGACCAAAAAGTTACAGCATGGTATTAAGTGCATTGTCCAAATGCCTCTTAAACACTGACAAGGATGGGGCATTGGCCACCTCTCTAGGAAGCCTATTCTAGTGTTTGACCCACCTCTTGGTAAATAAATGCTTCCTGATGTCCAATCTAAACTGTCCCTGGTGCAGCTCTGAACCATGGCCATGTGTCTTATCACTCAGTGTATACCAGGGAGAAGAGATCAGCACCTCCTGCTCCACTTCACCTCCTCAGGAAGCTGTAGACAGCAATGACATTGCCCCTGAGTCTCCGTTTCTCCAAGTTCAAAGACCACAGCCACTCCTCATGGGACATTGCTTCCAGCCCTTTCACAAGCTTTATTGCCCTTGAGACACTCAAGGACCTTCACATCCTCCTTAGATTGTGGGGTCCAGAACTGCACACAGTGCTCCAGGGGAGGCCACACCAATGCTAATTACAGTGGGACAATGACATCTTCTGACCAGCTGGTTACTCTGTGTTTGTACTGCAGGATGCAAGTTGTGCTCTTGGCTTCCAGGGCACACGCTGCTGACTCGCATTGAGCTGCTGCCAACCAGCACCCCCAGGTCCCTTTCTGCAGGACTGCTCTCCAGCCACTCCTCTCCCAATTTATACTTGTGCCTAGAGTTACTCTGTCCTAGGTGTTAAATTTCATGCCATTGATTGCTCAATGCTCCGGTTTATTTAGAACCCTCTGCAAGGCCTGTCCCTTGAGAATGAACAGCACCTCCCAGTTTGGTGTCCCCAGCAAACTTGCTGAGCCTTCAGTGCCACAAAATGGCAGACCTTGGAACAGCTGAGGCATTTGGCTGCCTTAACCCACTTGGTGCAGCTCAGTGACAAATTTATGGTTAAAATAGGTGCTGTGAAGAAATGAAATGGGGGAACAAATACATATCTGGATTTGAAGATAAAGAAACTTGAAAAATCAAAAATATTGGCTATTTGTTGAAGTACACTTTGAGCAGAACATGCAGGCTTTTTTACAGTATGTTCTGAAGTGCGTTTGTTTCCATTTTGCTGTTTAATTAATTTCCTGTAAGTATTTGAAAATTATGGAAGTAATTGCTTGCAGTTATAAATGTGTTAAATTCTTTATAAAAGGCTTGTATAAACTTGTTTCAATGAACTGATGCACAAGGAACTGCATCTGCTCTGTACCTGTCAGTAACTGTCTTGAGTGTCTAATTGAAGGGAAAACTGGAAGAGGTTATGGGGTATTAAGTTTGCATCATGTCTTTAGGGGTAGCAATATAATAATTTGAGATAAACATACTTTTTTATCAAATACAAAGTTTTCAGAATTTTAATAGGGTAAACATGATAATGTTGTTTCTTAAGTAATGAAAGAAACTCAGTGGTGACAGAACTTACTTGCATATTGTTTTGTATAAACTATTCTGGAATAGAAGTTAGGTAGCTGTTGCCATTTTTGAACAGTTGGTGGCTCCAATGCTTTGCAGCTGTCACTATCCATAATGCCAAAACAAGTTAATTCAGTTCTAGCTGTATTGAGCTAGTCAGAAATTTAAAAAGAATATCAGAATCAGAAACTTAATAAATAGCAAACACTTCTAACTTGCCTTTTAAGCCACTATGTAAATACTCTTCTTAGTTTTTGAAATAAGTGTAAACTCCAGTATTCCTGTCTAGCTTAAAATAAAATATAAAGGTCTCCTTTGCAAAGTATCAGTTTACAATCAGTAGCAATATTATTAAAACCAGCATAGCTGACAGCATTCCTGCTCCATATTGCAGGATTATACAGGCAAGGCAGGTGTCAGCTCTCCTGACCAAAAAAAGGAGAGGGGGAATAGTCAAAGAATTCATTCCCGGAAAAGAAGCAGAGATGAGCAAATATCGTGAAGACAATCTTTAAATTGACTCACACAACTGCTTATATATGTAAAAAAGGGAAATGCTTTTGTTTAGACTTTGAAATAAAGGATTTAGTGGGCAGTGGAGTTTGACAGAGCAGGTGCTGATTAGCTGTCATTGCAGGAACATTTAATAAACATGAGACTTGAATAGGATGGACAACTTTGTAGAAAGTGTGAGTCCTAGAAGTCTAGAAAGTCTTGGATAAATGTGTAGAAATGAAACTAGGAACTTCAGTGATGACTTTTTTCATTTTTTTTGGCCCCAGAAAATGATTGGAGAGATGAAACATTTCTCCTTGAGTTTTCCATGTTCTAGTGAAGAGGAAAATATAGACTCTCACCAGTTTCTGTTGGAAAACTACAGTTTGTCTCTTTTGATGGAAATATTTGTATTATGCCATCCTGAACTACTGTAGGTACCCCATGGTCCTGTTTTCCTTCATGCCTTGTTTCTCATCTGAATTGTATTACCGTGCTGTCTTCTTTAATCTTCTGTAGCCTACGGTGGGAACAGCACTGCAGGACAAATTAATGGGGAGCGCAGCCTTGCAGGTACAGCTTAGCCCTCCAAATTAGAGTGAGACAGAGAGCAGCTTGACAAGACACAGTCCAGTGAAATCTTGTAGTGCCCCAAAACTACATGCAAGTGCAGTCTGTGTGTAGCATTTTATTTCTGCAGAGTTGAATGTTATGTGCTGATGGAGTTCTGTTTGGGGGTGAAAAAAGGGGTGGTGTGTGTGAGGAGCCTTTGCAATGCACAAACAAAATTCCTTACAAACACACTTCATTTTTATTTCTTTATGTTTCCTGGAGGAGACAAACAAAAATAGCCGTGTTGATCAGAATTTGTCAGTTTTGATTGCTGCATAGCATCATACTATTGTAACAATGTTTCCTCAAACAATATATTCTAGCAAAATGGAGCCAGAAAAGGTATCATTCTAACACCTACCCTGGCACACTGTTTTTTCCTTTGCTTCTAAATTTAAAATTTTTTGAACTAATTTTTTATACAAAAGTCAAAAGAGCTGCACTTGAAGACAAGGCTGGAATGTAATTAGACATACAGTATTTACTGAAGAGCTGCTATAGCTTTCCCTTTAGGCCTATAAATCGCTTTCCAAGTATGTTATTTGTTCATTTTTTGACTAGTATTTCTGAATATTGCTACTGTTTTAAGGTACTAAGTGTTCATATATTCTACTGAAACCAAATAGTACTAAGCTTAAGCTTACATACTTGTATTGTCCTTATAATGCTCTGAAACAGTCAGTGGATAACAATGAGCTAACCTCTCAGAATATTTACTTGCTGCAATGTCTAACTCTTGTTCCTACAGTGAACTACTAAGTCACTCACATGTAATATATACTTTCCATTAAAGTTATGTTAATGCTATTGGTGAGACAGGAAAAATGCACAGTTTGGAGATCCTCATCCAGGATGTCCTTTGAGGTAAGACTAATCATTAAAGGGGAGCAGTTTGTTTCCAGTTTGTAAAAGCTTTTGTTCCCATGTAAGAGTAAATGTAGTTTCTTTGGGTGGCAGTAAGATGTGCCTTTTTTTTTTTTTTTTTTTTAATTATTATGAGGACCTGGGACTGTTTTAATACACCATTTTCATTTATCTGTTTAATAAAAAGTGGGAACTAAACTTGAAGTACAGCTTCACAAGTAGTTCCAGGGTAGCAGTATTCATGAAACCTTGTATGGTGGTTGGCTTAGATATTCAAAGTAATCTGGTTTCCACTTGAAAGTTTTCTGTAACTGAGGCATTTCTGATATAACACCACAGTAGTACCCATTAACAAGTTGTTATGGGCAGATAGGCATTAACATCATTATATGTGTGATTTTTATTTTTTTCTAATGAAATGTAAGGTTGGAAATATACTTTTTGTATTGTGATTTTCATTACCAAGTTCCTGAAGGTTTTGTGTACTGATGGAAATAGCATCTTGCTAAATATAGAGTGATCTATAGAAAGAGAATGTGATGCAGTTTGGGAGGTTCAACAGACTTTCAATAGGAAGTTATGGCTGTATTTTGTCTCAAGTTGCACTGGGGAGGCTTATATTGCAAATCAGGAAAAAAAGTTTTCACTGAAAAGGTTATCAGGCATTGGAACAGGCTGCCCAGGGAGGTGGTGGAGTCATCGTCCCTGAAGGTATTGAAAAGACATATAGATATGGTGCTTAGGATCATGGTTTAGTGGTGGATTTGTCAGTGTTATGTTAACGGTAGGACTTGATGATCTCTTCCAAACTAAATGATTCTGTGATTGTATGATTTATAATGCAGAAGGAGATCAGTGCTAGCACTTTGAGATAAAATACCTGATCATCTGTAGAGAAAAATTGGAGCCCAGTACTCCTTCCTTCCAGTACCCCCGACTTGGTTCTGCTCTCCCCCAGAGCATTTGATACAACTATTACAGTGCATGTTGGGATAACCTCAGAGACTTTATTGCATAGTGCTGTCACTTTAAAAATACATTAATATCTCCCATGTTCACCTGGGAGAGGTGTGGGAAGTTTGAATCTGTGTCAAGTAGACAGAGACAGCCAGTCACTTGCATCTAGAATGTGTGAATGGTATTAAGGAAAATAGGGGTGTTTGTGTTCATTTTCATGTGACCAAATTACTGTCTTTTGGTTTGAATTTGGGATTTGGTAGACATTCTTTCATGAGTTTGATTCAGGTGGGACCTAATGGTGAGGTAGATTACATGCTCAACACTGACAGCTACTAATGATCTAAATATAAGAGCCTGGGAGTCATTAGTGATGAAAACTTAAGCCCTTGATGACTTTTTGGAGTGCCTAGGTTTGCCCTGATTTTTAAATGACAGAATGCTGGATTTAGTGCCAGTGAAGAAGTATGCACCTGTAACTGTCTGGATTATGTTGCATGAATTGGGATCTTGGGCTCAGTCAAGAAGAGTTAGGAAGAAATAAGAAGTTGATTCCTAAGGGCAAAACTCAGTGCAGAATTAAATTTGAGAGCTGTGGCAGGATCATTTTTGGTTCTGTTCTGTGGGCAAAAAAACACACTTGGAAAAACATGGGAGCTGAAGGAAGGAAAAAAAATCACCAACAAGGGTTATACCTCTCTGGATAAAGTTTTTGTATGAGGAGTGAAATAACACTATGGGCAAACACAGTGTCTTCCAACTTCACTGTCTGGGCTTGCTGTGTGTTAGGGTTGCAGGGACAAAAAGGAAGAAAGAACATAGACACCTTTTTATCTTTGAATATCTGTTTGCAAGACTCTATATGACTAGCAGAAGCAGCACGGTACTGTTAGGTAGGGTCTGGAGTTCTGAAAGATGATGTAACCTGGGTTTACTTGTCTTAGTGGAGTGTCCTGAGAGGCATATTTTTTCACTTTTTTACTGGTGTTCTAAGTAGAGTGTGAATGTGGCTCTAGCTTGTTACTTACCTTGGAGCTTGTGTAGGTAAGTATATTTACAAGGCAGAACTGAGACATTTGAGGTTGGTGTTTTGTGTGTGTTTTTTTGTTTTGTTTTGGTTTTTTGAGGGGCTGCACCTTTTTGGATGTTTTTATGTGCCCCCATTTGCCTGGTGAAAAAGACAGGAAGCTATAATAAAACCTGGTGCACTACAAATGCTTTTGTCCAGTTGCAGGAAGCTAGAATATTGAGCGTGTTCTGTTTAGGTGCAAGTCATGTGCTTTATACCTCTTAGGAATGGTTTTTAACATTTTTTGCCCACCAACAAAACTAAGAAGCTGGGCATGAACTACAGAGGTAAATGCTTCCCAAGTTGCAGGGGCATGAGGAATAGTAACCGAAGCTGTGAGTTTACATTTACAGTAGGAGTATGTACACATGTGCATACTGACCTACCTACCTGCTGACTTATTGAGGTGGTACCTGGTCCTCTTGGCAGCATCTCCTGGGCCATCCTTGTTATAACAAAGTAAAAATATTGTAAACATCAGATATGGACTAAGGGAAATTGATTCAAATCTCTAGGCATGATGAAACATGAGTTTGAGTTTATAAAATGTGAACGACTGTCCCTTTGTGGCATGTGGGGAAAAGAAGAGGTATCCCCCATGTATTCTGTGTTTAGAGATGACCAAAATTTGTTGACCTTTTGTTGATGTTTCAAAGAATAATATTTAAATATCTGCAGAAATCTGGCTTTTTTTAATACTGATGATGCTAAACTGAAACTCAAAGCAAATGTAGATTTCTTTCATTTTAGGATCAGTGTGCAAAACTGTACTACTCCCAGTTACACAACAGATTCTTCCTCTGTGTTACATGCTAGTAGTTTGTAGTAGTTGCTGCTTTGCTGCTGTCTCCCTTTACTGGGAATTCCCTCTTAGGTGGTGTGTGGTTTTCTTGTGTGTGTTTTTTTTTTTTTTTTTGTCTGTTTGTTTTTTAAATAACTCCAGCCTGTACAATTAAGACATTAACTATCCTGCAGGGAAGACAAGTGATATTAGTGAAAAGATGACAAATTAAGAATGTTCACTCTAGAAAAATCAGAGGAAGTCTCCATGGAAACAGTGTACCTAGCAGTAAGGAGAGTACTTTTCAGAGTACATGACTGAGTGCTGGGCTATGCTTGAAGTATAATTTAAAGAAATAAAACCTTTATGAAAATACATGTGCAATTACATTCTGGATGCTGTACTCTGAAGTGAATACTTGGCATTACTATAAAGAGCCGAAGCTCGCTCTGTGCAGGCGGGGTGCAGCGTTTGTCCTTTGCGAAACCTTTTTCTTTTCACTTTACGGGACGAGGCAGCAATTGCAGAGCTCTGAGCAGTGTAACTCGGGGTGGGAGTGAAGGGGACCCTTCCCCAGCATGGGGGGGCCTCACCCTGGCCGCGTCTCAGCGCGGTTTCCAGCAGGGGGCGGCAAAGCGCGGGGCGGCGCCCGCCGCTGCAGGCGGGACTCGGGGCGGCCGCTGCCGGTGACCAGCGGCAGCAAACCCCGGTGAGCGGCGTTTACAGGCGAGATTGGCAGGTAGAGGCACGAGCGGTCACGCTTTTTTGGGTCTGCCAGTGTGTGTTTCTGTTTTTTTGTTTTGTTTTGTTTTTTTTTTTCGTCTGACAGTGTTACTGATTTCACTCCTCGCATGTGAGGAGTTAACACACACGCAGGGAATTGGGACAGGAGGGATACTGGTGCAGTGGTGCACTGTGGCTAGCAGCGATTGAAGTTTAGACTGGAACACAGAATAACAGAATAGCATTGGTTATGCACTTGGGGATTGGAGTAGGCAATGCTGAAGATCTACGATATTTGTTTGTGGCCTTCAACTCCTTCCCCAGTGTCCTCCTGTTCCTACCTGAGGTCTCAGCTGACAACACTTTGTAACTGCAAGCATGAAAAAAATAATACTGTTTTCTCATTAATATTGCATAAATATTTTCAGTTATAGCTCCTTTTTTAAGAAGAAAAAAAATACACTTTTTGAGAACTTATCTTCAAACACAAGTCAAACTTTTGCAATACTAGTATCAACTCCTTTAGTGCTGTGGTTAATAGACCCTTAGGTTAGTGAAATTTAGAGTTGTGTGTGAAGTTTTACTGGTCACACTCTAAGTTTATGGGTTTATGGTAGTGCTATGAATCAAAATGCTGTATAACTTTTAGCCTTAGTATACTAGCTTAGTTATGTCAACCTAAAATAAGAGGACATTTGTGTGTTTGGTTTTTTTTGTTTGTTTGTTTTGTTTTGTTTGTGTGTTTTGTGGGGTTGTTTTTTTTTGTTTTTTCCTGCCATAACTTCAGGGAGCTCCATTTGAAGGCTAGGATCCCTGCTCTGTTCAAACTTGTATAACAGGCAAAAGGGTAGTATCAGAATCAAGAGCTTAGAGAGCATGTATTAAATGAAATGCCAGCAATAGATAGATGGAATTTACCACAGGGACTGGGTGGGAACATACTAGTCAAAACAGCAGTCTGTGTTCTTAATTGAATGCTTCCTTAATTGCTGTGATACATAAAAAAAAAAAAATAGTTAAAAGACTCATAGTAAAGAAAGTTTGAAGAATGACTTAGAAGAATGAAGCAGCATAATGGATGCTTGAACTACTTTCAGATATGAGAAGAAGTAGGAGATAGCATGAAAGTATTTGATCATTTCAGAAAGTGGAGATGGTGGCAAGTGCTGTAGTCATCTAGAAGTGGAAATACCCCTTTGCATCCTGCGATGGGAACAGCAAAAAAAATTGAAGCCTAATTGAAGCCATGTGACTTGTGTTTGGTATGAAAAATAATGTGAGGAAAAGTGGATGTGGCCAAAACAAGTCAGGTAAGTTGGCTTTGTAGCACCTCTCTGAAAGAATACAAACTGGAAAGATGGCACAGCCAAATAAATTGTTTTTAGTAGCTGGAAGGTGACGTAGTTGAGCAGGAAACTTAGTTCTGTGTGCCAAAAATAATAGAAAGTTACAGTTTTAGCATTGTGTGATCCAGATGGATTATTTGAAGGTGTAACCTCCTCTTACATTGTTTCTGTGTTTCAGGTAATATAGTGGTATTGTTTATGATAATTAAGAAAAGGAGGCAAAGGGAGAATTTGTGGAAGTGGTATTCTTTAGTCTTCTTGAGCTGACAGCTAGGTATCCATGAGAAGCCACCAAGGGCACATGTCAAGGCTTTGATTAAGAAAAGAGACAAGTCTGTAGTCAATGTTCTCTCTCATCAAGTTCTTGTATGTATTCTCCTGTTAAAATTAGACCAATCTCATTTTCTTTGTGTAACTGCAAATATGCAGAAACCTTTTCCAGAATATTAGATTAATGCAACTTGTTAGCTAAAATCAGGGAAGCTTCAAAGCGTAAAACCTGCAAGAAAATTAAATTCAGTCTTGCAATTAAGTCAAAGTTAATTATTTCCTTTATAGTCCTTATGCTAAAGTAATAAAAACAAACAAACAACCTGAAACCAACCCCTCAAGCCCTCAACAAACAAAAAACCTCACCTCACCTTTTATACTAAATTGCAGTCTTCCTCACCTTGAAAGAGCTTGTTAAAACATGTATATTCAATTTCTTACCAAAAAGCTCCATGTTCCCTTTACATGTTGAATTACAGGACAGAAGTTTCTCTGGATTGCTACTAGTGGAAGATGGGAGGAAGTACCGAATCAGCTTTAGAACCTCATGGCTTTGGGTTTTTCCAACTTGATTGTTGCTGTTGGCAAACTTCTGTACAGTTGTGAGGTGAACAAGAATTTTAAATTTTTTTAATTAGCAATATTTGTTTGTATTTCTTAGCCTGGGATATTTTTTCCCCGTTTCCTAATACCTTGTTTTCACATTTATTTTGAGTGCTCCACATCTTGGACTGGCTATTGAGGCTGGCATTTCATGATTCCCCAAACCTCCTCTACCATCTTCAAGGTGCTGAATAAGATCTTACATTTTCTGCCTCCCACATTCAGATTGTTTTCCCCAGTGATATTTTTCAGTATTTAAATAAGTGAGTGTTTTACTGACAGTCAGAGTTCACTGCCTACTACCAGCTTCCACGCGAAGTACTGCATTTTAAAAATTGTTCCTATTTATCTAAAACAAATGTTATTTGCAGTGGGACTCCCTGTTGTGTTTTCCCCTCTTTTTCCTCATGAGGGGCCTAAAATATCTTTCTGTAGTTTGCTTTATCAAGAGGATTGTAACCTGTCATCTGTGTTCACTCTATATCAACAGCATAAAACAGTAGAACAAATTCTGTTAAAAGACATTTTGTATAATATATGTTGGAACTTGCTGGCAGAAAGAACCTGCCAAGTCCAGGAGTATTGATGGTTCAAAAAAGGAAATAGTAGTCCTCTCTGCTTCTCACAAACTGTCACTCAGTAGACTGGATAATGTTTATTTAATGGCATTCTTTTATATTTCAGAAGAGAAATGGTTGATCTCTAGCGCAAGTTGTAATATCCACCAGTGTGCCAATTTGTTACCCATATTCAAATGGATGCATAGAAAAATTCACACTTAGAAATATTTTTGCAGTTTTGTGCTGAAATTGCTGCTACAGATAAAAGATTTATTTTTAAGTGAAAGCTGGGATAGACTGATGCTGTACAGTGCTGAATGACCACCAGCTGCTTCAAAACCGATGAAGAACAATTTCCAGCTATAAGGGGTAAGGTGTGACATTTGAATTTGTGCATGGAGGGAATTCTTAACTCTGGCATCGAGGAAGCTATATAGAAGATAACCTGATGAGTCCCAGCTGCTTCCTTGTCTGCTCTGACAGATGCCTTTGGACTTTGGCTTGTAAACATGAGAGGGTTTTGTAAACTGGTCCTTTGTCACTTTTGCCTGAGATAACTGAGACTTCTGAAAACCTCTTGAAGATAGCTGAATTCTTGGAGACTTCTGTCAGAAAAGCAAAAGTTTGGGATTTGAAGCCAAACTGGACTGTGTATGTTACTGCCTGCTTGTTAGGCTATTGTGAATAGTTTCTCAAAGCACTCAAAATTATTTTAAATCTCTCTTTTTTTTTTTTTTTTTTTTTTTTTATGCTTGCTGGGGTTTCTTTCTTACCTACCTTTACCTGCAGCTTTCTCCTCCCCACCCCGCACCCCCAGCACTTCGGCTTGTAGGTGGGGTCTTCTCCGCTCCACAAACGGGCTGTGCCCGTCCCCGGTCCCCGACGGGGCGGTGTGAAATCACCGCGACTTGGGCAGTGGGTAGCGCCCTCCCGCTGTCGCCCCCGGAGCCGGGGGTGCGCCCCTCCTCGTTCGGGGGGAGCAGTGGGCCGGGCCGGGGGAGGGCCCGGCAGAGGCGGTACCGGCACCGGCAGCCTCGCCCCCCTACCCCGCGCCGGCGGACACGGGACCGGCCGGGTCGGGGGTGCCTGTGTCGCGGTCCCTGCGGCAGCTGGCGAGCGATGGGGGTGAAGAGTCTAAGCGTCCTCAGGCTCGGCGTCCTGCTCCTGGCCGCCGCCTCGGGGCATGCGGAGCCCCCGCCGAGCTGCGAGGGCGTTCGGAAAGTTTTCCAGCTGCGGCAGCTCGGCCCCCTGAGAGGCATCCCGGAGTCCCCGCGGGCAGGTGAGGGAAAACTTGCCGGGGGCGGAAGGCGCCGGGAGCTGCCCTGCTTGTGTGCCGGGACAGCGGGTTTGAATTTGGTGCCGCTGGCGGTGATTAGTGGCTGGTGCCGGCGGCGGGGCTGCAGCTCCGCTGGGCATCTCTTGTCACCCGCTGTCCGCGTCCTTGCGCCCGTCGCCGCGGCCGGGGAGCGTTCGGGCGGCCGGACCTGGCTTTCTACCGACATCGGGGGTTGATGGGGTCGTTGTGGTGGAGGGGAAGATGTCTGGCTCCTTACTCGGGGTGTGGGCTCTGCAAAAACTGGAGCACCACGACACGTGCCTAAAATCCCCTGGTGCCCACTTCCGTGCCGTACCGGGTGCCGCGCAGAGGAGGGAGCCGGCTTGAGCTGGAGGGTTACCCTGCTGTCCGTGGGCAGGCACAGGTACGTCGGTGCCAGAGCAAACCCTGAAGGAAGGGGAAAGACACCGAACTGCGTCTTGGGCTGTCGGAGTTGGTCTTGTGTGAAATTAGAATGATTTGCACCACTGCAAGTGGTGCATCTGTACGTTTTGTCTACTGAACTTCTTCTTATAGATGTAACAATAAAATTCCTGGAAAGTAATGTCTTCCTGACAATTTGAGTACATCCTAACATTTATATCAATAAAGAAACTTTTAAAAAGTGGATGCTAAATTATGTGACAAAGCATATATGTAATAACACACACCTTCTTAGAGTTGTTTCCAGACTCCCGGAAACCTCAATTCATTTCAGCGGTGCTAATCACAAAACTAAAATGCAGATATTTTAATGGTCAGAGATTTCCGCCCCCCCCCCCAATCTGTAAAGTGTGTTTGTGTTTAGATGACAAGTTACCTAGAACATGTGAGTCAATACTTTTCCTGCCAGAATATAATTTCATGTAACTGAAGCTGAATTTACATTCCCCTTACTTTAAAATATCAATAGCCTCTTCCTTTTTTTTTTAAGATAGTCTGTGAGGTGTTTTTTTTTTTTGTTAGTTTTTGAAAGCTGAGATAAGGCATACTATGCTTATTCCTAAAGGAATCACTTCAAAATACAGTTTTGTTTTTTTTTTTTTTTTTAATGACTCTAATTTAAAACATAATGGATAATTCTAAACTTAAGACACTCAATATTGCATGTGCAGTTTACAGATCAAAGTACTATATTTAGGTTACCAGTACATTTAATGACAGGTGTTGTCTTCTTACATTGTCCTTAGCTACAGATGTTATTATTCTCTTCACTAAAAATGAAATAAACACTTTAATTGGAAAACATGATTAGATGCTGTGCAAATGAAGATTTCTGGAAAGAGAAATGAGAGTCAAAGTCCTGTCAGTGATTTGAATTTTTTGGTGCTGATTTCTGTGAATAGCATCAGTATGAGTGATATGGTATCAGTTTGTCTATATTCTTCTCATTCCTTAGTCTAATGTAACCATTACACTTTCTCTGCCATTGTCATTTATTTTGATACCATACATTCACTTATATAGTGGGTGTAGGAAGAAAACGTCTCAAGAGAAAAGAACTATGGTGCCTTATGCATATTTCTTTAGCCCTGCTCTATGATTTTTCTCCCTTCCTTCATAATATTTTTATAATACCACTCTCCTTTTCTTCTTTTGACTTTTCTGTATTTCCTGTTCCTGAAGCAAAAGCTGGCTTTGAATTATAAGAGTAATAAAATAATTCTTTTCTCCACTTGCCCCTGCAAGCAGCAGTCAGCAGGAGATGCGGTGCAGCTGTGTGCTCAGCAGCCTGCCACTCTCTTAAGGAATTACGTGGCTGTGGACAGCCTGGGAAACACCAGCACTCAAGGAGCTGAGGACAAGCATCAGAGTTCTTGCTCTGATTAGCTTTGATTGCAGAGGTACATGAAACTAATACCTGTGAACAGTAAAACCTTTTCAGAATTAGAGATGCCAAGAAAATGGGGATTAAATGAGTATTTTAGAAGGTTTAGGTGCAATTAAAGGTATTCATAGGTTGGAAACAGAATGTGAAAAAGAAAGAAACGTCACTTTTGCTACTGATCTTCTATGTTGAGCCTTCTTATGAGGCAAGAAGTGAAAAATATTTTAAAACCTTTTCTGATGGCACTTAGAAATGTGTGTGTTTGTAATACTGTAACACACATAAACACTTTATGTAGATGTCCACTTGTGAAAGCAGGTGTCCGATCTGCCCTTTTAAGGCTTAGTTCAGTTGCTTAAATGTAGTCATCTGGTGCCATTTGAGTTTCCCTAAAGTCTCTGGAACATCCCCGTGGAGCCAGCAGGTGCGAAACCTCCGGGAGACTCACATTCTTCTGGAGCAGCGGTGAGTGGGATACTTGTAGCATCTCAGATGCTACCTGTGGGCAGCTGCTCTGCACTGTCAATGCAGCTGGTGACATCTGGGAGCTACTCAGCAATCAAACTGTAGGTGTTGACTTCAGACCAAGCTGTGTAGATCCTTTGTCTCTCTTATATTGTTGTCATTTCTTTATTTTAGTTGTACCTTTGACCTAGCTTGTACAAGGACACCTTTAAGTGTCTTAAGCAGAATCACACTGTTTATGTAGAGAAGGCTCACTAGCTGAAAGAGTGAGAAGTTAGTTGGTGTATGAATTTGTATACAGTGGAAGGCTACCTCTACAGTCAATAAAATTATAGGGAAGAAGTTGGCTTATATTTGCCTTGTTTTCATTGTCTATATTAAAGACTGTAACATTCACAATTGTGGTTTTTTACTTTTCTTAGTGGTACTTAAAAACTAAGCAGACTTATATCAGCAAATCATGGAAATTATTATTCTTTTAATTTGGGGACTGCCATGTGTCCATATTTTGAAGTTATATTAGTTCAAAAAACTATGCATTATTTTATATAATTAGTTTTGCAGTGATTGTATGTAGTTCATGTATCTTTAAAGGAGCAAAAATATGCAAAAATGCCAGATACATGCACAAAGGCGATCTTTTGAATTTGTGTTACCACTCATGTAACACAGGATATCCTGGTGTTGAAACTGGCAACTAATAATCAAGACAAATTAATTTCTTTAACAAAACCAAGTTGTGTGATTGTGGTTTTTTGTGTTTGTTGTTGTGTGTGTGTTTTTTTTTTTTCCTACCTCCCAGCAATGAAGAAGCTTGGCTAACTGTGCTCAGTCTTTTGTAAACTGTAACAGTGATTTGTGAACTGTAGTACAGACTTATGCTCACCCCCATCACATAGTATATTGAAACACTTATCACTTTCATAGTGATTTTAAGTTGCAAAAATACTTTGCTTTTTCCTGTGTGATCTGTGCTACTAGTGCAGTGCTGAGACCATACAGAAAAACCTCAAGAATTAGAAATCCTAACAGACCCCTTTTTGTCGTCTGGAGAATCAAACAACATGCAAAGCATGAATTAAATATAAAAAGGCCTCAAAGTGTGTGTGTATTTTTTTAAATTTAATTTTATTTTTGTAGATATATGTGACTTGGGTTATTTAAAAAAACCCTAGTTGTCTGCAGAATGCTTGTTTTTTTTTTTTTTAAAAAAAAACCCCATATTTTTATTTCCTATGCTCAGTTTCTGGTATCATAACCTAAACAACTTTCTGGAAGAATTCTACCCTTATACCCCACATATGATAGTAAAGCTAGAGCTGTTAGCTCTAGTTGCTCATTTTTCAGACAGATTCTTGTTCTTTCTTCTCTGGTTTCCTTCTCTCAGAATATGTAGAATAGCAGAATGGGATGGACAGTAAACCAGTCACCCTTGCCTTCTTGACAAAGGGCTTCCAGTTGGTATGTCAGTGAGCAAACTGTCAGGCTTCTGATTGCACCAAAAAGCTGAATTCCATGGCTATTGAAAAATGTTAAGTTTGCTGTAACTTTAGAATCAAACACTTCCTGATGAAGTGGAAAAAAATGCTGGAGATATTTTTCTAAGTTCTCAGTAGGGTGTTGTGTGGGTTTTTTTTTTGTTTGTTTTTGTTTGTTTGTTTGTTTTCTTTTGTTTGTAGGTTTCTTTACAGTGCATTTGGGAGGTCTTGTGTACAGTTATGAGAACAAGAAGCATAATAAAGAGTGAAGACTTTGTGACTGCAAAAGCTTTTGGATAGACAATTGTTAAGGATATGCAACTGAATGAGCAAGACAAACTATACTTGAAGGATGAAATGATATCAGAAAAAACTGGTGTGTTATACTCTTTTGTTAATTCATGTTAAAATATTTTTGCGAATGCAGTTTAATGTAACCGTGGAAGTCAGTTTAAAACCCAGATCAGATTGCCCTTGAATTTTAATTTGGTTTTGTAATATGAGTTACATTCAGGTAATCTGGATTTTTGTTCTGTTTGAAGTCTAATTGAGAAAATATTTTTCTTCTTGTTGTGTGCAGACAGGGGCACTTCCAGTCACTCTGTCAAACTGACATTCAGATCTCCAGATAAAGTTTTAGGTGGAGAGCACCTCTGGGTCCACAAGAAGGTCGCTGTGAAACAATTCTTAAAACATTTGGGGATTAAAAACAACAAAGAAATGAGCTCAACTACCTAGCAGTTTTCCCATTTCTGTCTACCATATTTCAGTGTCCATGCTGCTAAATGCAGGGCAGAAGACCAACTCCTGGTTCTTGTGCAGAGTGGAACAGATTGGCTCTCGTCTACGTTGTTGCAGAAGGGACTGACTGTCCTCACTCACTAGTGTTTGCTCTTGAGTCATCTCTACATCCGGTATAATGCTCTTGTAACGCCAAAGCACTACGAATTTTTGGAGTTCCCTTTCCCTGCAATTCAAACAGTGTTATAAAAAGGACAGCTTTTTTGCAGGCAATGAGTGTGGTGTGACATGATTGCAGGTTGTATGGGTGCATGGAGGGATGTCTGTACCTCGCTAGGGTGCCTGCTCTTAGGATGATGGTCTCAAAGGATGTTAGGAAGGAGCCAAACCTGTACTGCAGTGTTGCCTATGGTACCCTCTGAAAGCAGTTTGAAGAATATCTAGAAGGGCAGCTGGGCGCTGCATTGAGGGAAATCCTGATGCCATCTGAACAGAGTCACAGAAAGAGGTGAGGTGATAGTTCAACAGTGTGGACAGTCAAGGCCAGGGCCTTGACACTGAGCCCTGCCTCATTTGGCAATGCTGAAGTATTTCACAGCAATCGTAATGATGGTGATTAAAGCTAAGTCTGGAGTGGTGGCTGTAACAAAACTAAGTTAATATATATTAGAGGGCAAGCATGAGGAGGATTCATGTCTGATACAGGTTGCAAATCCATTTTGTGATAAACCACTGGTTTGAATAACTGCTTTCAGGCACTGTTTATCATGACAATCTTAGATCTGTTCTGGGCATTTTTAGACTCTGGATTTGATCTCATGGAAGTATTTGTCTAAGTAGACAGGCATAAATTTACCACGCATCTGGTATTTTCTCTTCTTGGCAATTTACGTCCTCATCCTGTCAGCACTTGTGTATTTCAAGTTACTGAAAATATGGATGTGTATGGTTGAGACCATGAATGAAAGTTTGAAATCAGTTCCAGATCTTCTAGAAACAGGTAAACCTAAACCTAAGAATAGTTACATTATATTGTTGCTGAACTACCTTTACCGCATCTGTATAGATTGTTTTCAATTGTAAAACTTTTCCTATACTATAACTGTTTATGTTAATAGACATTTATTACAGTCTAAGTTACTTCACTTCTTGCTGTCTTGTGGTTTTGTCTAAAAATAGATTGCAGTGTAGAGCCTTCAGAATTTGGTACTGAAAAGAGCCAATATTCCTTATTGGAGCAGAAAATGTTTTCTTACTGTATTTCAAAATAATTGGTTATCACAAAACAATTCTTCAGGAAGACAGGATGACTTTTCAGATGTGAAAACATAGAAAATAAGTGGTATGGTGTTGTGGTTTTTTTTTTTTTAATGTTTGCTGTACTGAAATTTAATAACCCGTTTCACTTGCTGGTTTACGTATTCTCTTTCGAAACATTATCTGTAAGCTGTTGCTTGTTCTGTAGCTCAATAAAGAAACAACTACAAAGCCACTCTGTGGATTCTGAGCAACCACTCAATTCTTAGTCAGTTCGGTTAATTTGCATGTTGTATCTGGTTACTTTTTCCTGACCAGTGAAAGCAGCTATGTTTAATGAGCTGGAACAGAAGTAGGTCAATATAATGTTCTTTATATGTACGTGATTAGCAGTCTTAAAGTATAAAATAAAGTTCCCTTAGGGTTGGGAATGATATCCATGTTAATAAGATGTTGCTTAAAAATTATTTACCATAAAATCAAGGGAATAAAAGAATATTGAAGA
The DNA here is from genome assembly GCF_036013475.1 of Columba livia. NCBI lineage: Eukaryota > Metazoa > Chordata > Aves > Columbiformes > Columbidae > Columba > Columba livia. The sequence goes on from NC_088602.1 coordinate 53,182,038, forward strand.
GTCAGCTGAAACCATAAACCAATATTCATTATTATGTCAGAGTTTTGCTGTAAGTCTAAGTGTCTTCTTGAAGCTATTCTAAAGCCCATCATAAGCCTAGATAAAATTTCATATTAGCTTCTGCTTTACAAGAGGCAAAGTGCAGAAGATTTGAAAGCTAAGTAGTGCCTAACATTTTTTTAAAATACTAAGCACAATTTGGGTAATAGAGCTAATCTTTAAGTTATTTAATTTTAATACTAAATGGGTATTATGCATGTCTGTACCTATATACATATGGAATTACACATGAGAAGATGACATGTATAGTATTTGCTAATAACTAAAATGTAGTTGTTGAGAGATCATACATATTGGAAAAATTGCCAAAGGTTTTGTGCAAGATCTGATTTTCTGAACTTCATAGGAAAAAGGAGAACATTTCTTCTAAGAGATAAAGCTGTTTACTTGTGAAAGAGACATATCAAGTCAGTAGGAGAATGAGAAATAATAGAAGTTCTAATTTTTCCTCGGTTTAACAACTCAGCTGTACACTTCTGATTGTGAAATCACGGTTTATTATACAACGCCATTGACTAAAATGATGCTATATGCAATACAATATTATTTGCATTTGAGGCAACTTGATAATAACACTTCATCAAGTTTTCTCTCATAAATCTTCAGTTCCAAGCAGAGAGAGGAGATTTACATGTAGTTACTATCTGCTAAGATTTGGAGGGTAAGGTAGGTCATCTTATATACATGCTAGTGAGGTGTTATTTCACTATTTTTAAATACTAGCCATCTGTTGCTGCACAGTGATCAATAAAGCTGTTTCATCATGTCTCAGTTATTCCAGCTGTGTCTGGGTCTTTCGGGTGTGTGCAGAGCTCCAGCTTTGCCTGTTTGTTTCCTGGTGTTAAGAATGTTATGGGAACTGCCAAATCCAGCAAGTGCTGCTTCTTGGAAATTCCTCCTGGCTGCTGGGTACACTCTGAGAGTTCACTGGTGATGGTTGCTAGTGAAAACACACACTTCCTTTACAAATCACAAGCACACCCGCATTCATGGATCCCTTGAATGTCAATGTCACGGCCTTCCAGTTTAATATCCGTGACTGATTCCCCTTAACTGCTGTGCCAGTTGCCTCCTCCTCTCCTCTTCATCAAGTTGGTCCAGCTTAATGTTTGCTAGTGAACAGATATGTGCACCCAGTCATTAGCCTCACAAGCTCCTCCACTGCTGAAGATCCCTTGGATATTAGCATGGGCTCTCTGTTTCCCCAATATCCAGACTCTGGGCCCTGTAAAATGTGATTACTTTCATGTTATTAGTAAAACAAAATGGTGTATGTTACAACTGAGGATAGCATCAGGAAAACCTGACGTTTTTTCTCTCTTTTTATTCTGCACTAGGAATAGACTTCAGTTAAATGTAGTGACCTTACTGTGATAAATGTGTTCCGAAATGAAGGGCAAAAAGATGAAAAATGAGTTTTGACCAGGAAATCTGGAGCCTAAAGCCAATCAGGAAGATATACAATTTACCACTTTACATTTTCAGAGAAGGGGCTTGAATTAAAAGTATGATATCTGTGTGTGTATTTAACACCAATGACTTTAACTGATGCTAGAAGCTAAACAACTGTAGCACTGCTGCAGGCTTATTTATCGTTCCTTTAAATTGTTTGTAGGTGGGTGGTGTGTTAGTCCAGTTTGCTGCTTGCTGTTTTAACAATATAATATTTTCAGTCTCATTTACTGCAGCTAATATTTAAATTAATTAGTATTCAGTATGACAGCAAATGTATCTAATAACGAGTGAGAGGATTTAAAAGGATTAATAGAAAGTTGCATTGTTTTTTTTCCTTAAATAATGTCAATTTAAACATGTTTTACATTAGGGTATTTGTACCTGAAGGTGTATGTGTTTTATACACATGCGGCGTAAGTCACCCCTGGTAGGATTAACATAACTTTAATCCTTACATTTCTTTATTTGAATCATACACCACTAATCTGGTCTCTTGACCCATTCGCTTGAGTAACGTACTCTCTCTTTCCAGGTCTAAAATTTGCCGAAGCCATTACCAGTGCCTTGAAAAACAAATTCAACTTTTAAACAACTGTCATAATAGTTACAGCTATAGGTTGCAGAAAAACAAATTTTCACGTAGTTCAGGTTCCATCTTTGCCTGTTTTAAGTCCTAGACTTGGCCAGCCTTAAGCACAAGCATCTGCAGCGGTTGCTTGGGGTCCTGTGACTAGATCGTTCCCACTGCTGCTCCTTCCTCACTTTTATTGTGTTTTAGCTTCTCTGCAGCTATTGCCCCCTGCATAGAGGCCTGTATCCAGAGCAGCTCATCTGCATTACAGAATCACAGAATGGTTGGGGTTGGAAGGGACCTCTGGAAATCATCTATTCCAACCCGCCTGCTAGAGGAGGTACACCTAGATTGGACAGGAATGTGTCTATGTGGGTTTTGAATGTCTCCAGAGAAGGAGACTCTACAACTTCTATGTGCAGCCTGTTCCAGCGCTCTGGCACCCTCAAAGTAAAGAAATTTCTCCTCATGTTTGGATGGAACCTCCTTTGCTTCAGTCTGTGCCCATTGCCCCTCATCATATCGTTGGGTACCACTGTAAAGAGGAAACCTCCCTCAACCTGCTGGTCACACTCTTCTTAATGCACCTCAGGATACTGTTGGCCTTCTTGGCCAAAAGGGCACATTGCTGACTTAGGGTCAAGCTGTTGTCCACCAGAACTCCTAAGTTCTTCGGTGCAATGCTGTTTTCCAGCAGGTCCACCCCTGACCTGTACTGGTGCCTGGGGTTATTCTTCCCCAGGTGCAGGACCCTACACTTGTCCTTGTTGAATTTATACCACTCTTACATGATGTAACTGTTTCTACATCTGCTTTGTTTTATCCTTGGCTGTGATTTGAACTATTGCAGGCCATGCCATTATTTTGTAACGAAAGGTACGATGAGAGAAGTCTTCAGTATTTTGGGAGTGGGGTGGTGATGTCTAGGACTGGGAATTTTGTAGGAAGGAATGGCTGGTCAGCAGTGCGGCTTGGAGAGCTGGTCTGGACTGGGAGTTTGGAGCAGTGGGGTCAAAAGACTGAAATGTGGCTTGGGGAAGCATGGGGTGTGCAGGAGGAGATGGAGGAGAGTGAGGCTGTATAGAGATGTTTATATGGTTTCTGAGGTTGTGGGGTGCTGATGAATGTTTTTTTTTTCAATGTTCATAAGAAAATTATTTTTAAATGATTATGAATGTTGCTCAAAGAGAAACAACTTTGGTTTTGGCTGACTCTTATACTATGCATTTTCTTTGGCATGAATAACATAAATACTAGAGTAGTTAATAAATAGATAATTTAATAGACCACCTTAATATTTCAGCATTATTTTAATTCTTCTGCTGACTTGGAATGTTGGTGGATAGAATATATGAGTTTTCACATGACAAGAGATATGTAAATATAGCTGGAAGGGAGACATTACTTAGTTTGTAAGCCGTAAAAAAATTACATACTGAAGAACATGGAAATTCTATTTTAAAATAAATGATGAGGATAAATAATCTTCAAAACCATCAAACTATATGAGGAAAAAGATACCTTGTAGCAATAGTATAACACTTAAGAAATAAAATTTCTTAATACTTGCAGAAGATCAGTGATTTGTACCCTGATTAAAATAATGTTTTAACTTTTTCTTGTGATAGTGAAGGTGTTCAGCTTCCCAGACTTTGATTTGTTGGTGTACTAATCACTGTATGTTAAACATCTACTGGAAGCCACTTCAAAGAGATTTACAGGGATATCACTTGCTTAGATCATTTTCACATCTAGAGGCTATGTTCTTACTTTTGCATGCTACCATGAAGGCAATCTCAGATTTGTGATTTCTATGTGGTAGTTAGTAAATAGGATTTTTTTAATAGTATGTGGTGCTTTTCCTTTAACATGGCATTTACTTCTGCTTATGTCTGTGAAATGGATTTATTTCAAAGCACGCATTCTTACCATGGGCACTAAACTGTTGTTGTGTATGTGGAGTCAAACACTTGTCTTTGTAAATATGAAGGAGATACATCAATTCCTTGACAGCACTTTTCACCAAAATTAATTAGTTTTGTCTGAAAGCAGAAAAGATCCTTTAAAAATTAAGAGAAATTTTGTAGTATTTACCACTGGAGGTTCAAATGTGTCTTCCTTCCACACCTGCTTTTGGAGGGAGAGACAAGGAATTTTGAAGATGGAAACTACTGATGCCAGAAGAAAATGTTCAGCAAATCTGAGACCATATTATCTGCAGTTAGCAAGCGAAATTTGTATATTTGTCATGGGAATCTAATTGCTTTTGTGTAGTACTGTAGATATAAGTGTTCATCCAAGGTTTGAATAACTGTTTTTTTTTTTTTGTTATGTGGTGTGGGGTGTTTTTATGTGTGTGTGGTTTTGTTTCTTTGGTTTGGTTTTGTAGTCCTTATCATTTACCTATTTCATTCTGGCCGTGTGGTTTTCTGAATGTGGTTTCTAAGGAATCTTCTGGATGATTTCTACCTGTCTAAATATGGCACAGTGAGTTCCTGCTTATGATTTGGGTTGCTGTATGTAAGTAATAACATTTTTTCCCCACTGTGTAGCCAAACTTCATATACAGGGCTGTGAGTCCCTTCATTAAGATCACTTCAACCAACACATGGATAAAGGGACTTAAGTTTGATATAATGAATTTAAACACTTTGCCATTCTTCCAGAATGCTCTGGTCCAGACCTCAGTAGCTTAACTTTTCCATTTTAGCTTTCTGGAATATTTTATTTAAAACACATAATTTATGTAAGATAATTAAAGGAATATTTGAAGTGCGAAATGTGTAAGGCCTCCTTTTCCCCATAACTATAGCCATACTACCTTAGAATGATTTATCGGAGAAAAATAGGGGGAAAAAGAATTAAAGATTTAAAAGGGATGTTAAATCTTGAGAATTTAGTGGTAGGGAAATTAAAGCTTGAGTAAAAAGAGGTGGTGTAAGAGCTGAAAGCAAATATAGAGGCAAGGACAATGTGGATTTAAGTTTTTACTTTTTAACTTCTTACTTTTATTCTTCTGATCATGATCTTACCTTTTTACCTATTATGAAGAAAGAACGGTGCATATGCATACAACCCCAGAAGCTGAATTTAGTCCACAGAGCGGATAAGAAAAGTTTCTTGCTATATTTGGTAGAAATCTTGTGATATCTGTGAGTGAAACACTGTATCTGAGAACAAAATTTGGATTGGACAGTGATATTTTGTATTAATACAATTTAAGTTCTCACACCTTTCTTCTTTCATTAAATGTTTGTTTCCTCATTTTAGAAAGCATTGTTTACATACAGTGCAAATAAAGGTTTTAAATATATGATAACAAGGAATGTATTTAAGGTATTTTTATGCTTGATTATGCTCCAGTTATTAAAATAAACAATGAAATGGACAATTGTTATAACAGTACTGAATTGCCCCTCTTGAATTTCAGCATGCCCAAAATTTGAAAAGATGCTATTTTCTGTTAATATTTCCCAACCTGTTGGTGAAGTATTAAATTGACTTGACAGATACATAGGAATGTTAGACATTAGAGAAAGACACAGTAAGGGAGATTAGACTGGAATTCAGGACTACTCCATATAAAAGTTAATATGAGAATATTAATTATAAACTCATCAGGAATGGGCTTCCCACTGATGTATTTGTAATATTTAGCAGTAGTTAGCTCTTTCCAGTCCATGATTTACAGAAGAACAAGAATGCCAGCCATGAGCTGGCCCAGCAGTTCAGTAGTCTAGATTATCTACAATGCATATCCCATGTATTTTATCAACATTATTTAACAGTATTCACAGCTGGAATAAGATTACAGTGTTAGGGAAATTATGTGACATAAATTGACTGTAGTAAGTGTACTCTTCCCACAGAATTCTAGTTAGTATCCCCTTCTGTTTTCTGTTTACCAAAGCCAGATGTCTGTAAAGCTTTGGGTATTTCTGTTATGTGTCTATTCCTATGTTTAAAAAAATGTAACTGTTTTCTGTGTATTTATGTATTGCATACTCCTGTTTCATAGCAATCAATGTAATTATCTCTTTCTCTAGGGGCTGATCTCCAGGTTTGTACTTCTAAAAAACTGACATGCTGTACTAAGAAGATGGAAGAAAGATATCAGACTGCAGCAAAGCAAGATATACAGCAAGTGCTTCAAACATCAAGCGCTACATTAAAATTTTTAATATCTCATAATGCAGCTGCTTTTCAAGGTAAGGCTTTCTGCTTTTTCTTTCCAGATTTGTTCATGCTTTTCTTGATTTTCATCTTTGATTAGTTTATGCATATAATAAATGTTTTCTGTTAATTTTTAGTTTCTCCCTATGCTTTTATGCTTTCAAAGGAGTATTAAATCAGGCAAGTGATTAGAAACTGTATTGCTTTTGGAATAACTGTTTCAGTAAGATGCTTTGATTTAAATTGAAAACCAAGAATTTGGTGTTCCTCTTGAACTGGTTTAGTTTGGACAATACTAAAATGCAAAATTATTGCCTGGAATGCTATAAAAGACAGATTTTTTGTTACTCTGGTATTTCTGCCCCCCCATGTTTTTTTGTCTTGTTCTGATAGAAATACCTGGGTAGTTTGGTTTTGAGGTTCAGATTTTAGATCTAGAGTTTGAGTGACAGTTGTTCCAATACCCAATAGGAACCTATCTGATAAATTAGTAGTTGTTTGGGCTGGTGGTGGGATTGCCTGCTTGCAATTTCTCTGCATACTATTCAGTTTTATCTGCATTAATAAGGCATAAGTTACTGCAGAAATTGATTAGGAGCTGAGAAGATGTGAGAAATAGTGGCAATATGAAGTTGTATGTGATAGAAAGGCTTATGCAGTTCATATTTGTTGAGGACAAAGCCTTACAGTCATTTGTGTACTTATGGCCTCAATGACTGCTTGGTTGGACAGGATAAGATGGTAACTTCCTACCGGCTTAGGAATTTGTCCTTCTGGTGGCTCTTTTGTGTTTAACCTGTGAAGCTAAAATGATTAGCAGAACAAAACCAGCTGCCAATGGTCATAAAATGGGCAGCAAAGTTGACTCCAGGGTCCTGAAGCCTTTTCTTTTTGAAATTTGGGTTGTCTAATGCTGAAAACAAGTTGGAATTGTTTTTCTGCCATCTGGGGGTATTGCCATTTAGCCTGCCTAACACAGCTGTCAATAGGTGCCATGATCAGGAGATCATTGATAAAATGTACAAAGAAACCTCTCCCTCCTTGTCTACTGCCTTTGCTCTTCCTTCTAACTTCTGTATATTAGCTCTCTTTTTTTTGGACCATAACAGTATAATGTGTTGCTTTGCTGACCTTGGGCTGTAGCCTCTGTAGAGGTCAGGAACTAACTGTCTGTTCCCTCCTTTCCTTCACCCCTAGAAAAACAAAAGGAAGCAACAATGCAGTAGCCCCCCTTTAGGTAATCAGATAGCATACTTTTGCAAGCCCAAGATTTCTTAGTCTTCACAAGAGTGGAATTTAAGTGACATTTAAGTGAATTTAAGTGAAATCAGGACCCAGAAACTGCATTTCTGTTGCATTTACATCCTGAGAGGCTCAGTCAGAGGGGTATTTTCAGAGCGTGTGCAGTGTACTTCTCTCTTGTAGCTGAGTTCTCCCTCAAAGACAGGGATATACATGTGCCTTTGAGGAGAAATGGTTGTGCTTCCCTTGGGTACAATCTGAGCAGCTATTAAAAATGTGGGTTCTAGGCCCTTCTCAACTTGTAAAGATTCAAATAGTATAGCCTGCTGGTCCAGGAGGGTGCCCTGAACACCAGTTTAAAGGCTTATGTGGCACATATGCACTTTTCATTTTACAGTGTGGAATGGAATTCAAAAAACACTGACCCAAAGAAGGGAGTCTGTAGCTTAGTGGTGGTATGTCCTTTCTATAGAAGAATAGTTTCAGGACTGCTAGAGAATTATAGTTTTTCTTTTTTTTGGCAAAACACGTGTGAGCAGTTCTTGTGCAGGAGCACAAGCCATCCTTCCCACATATGTAGCTCAACACTAATTACTTCTCCAACTGGCCTTCTTTCATAATTTTCTTTTAAACAAATACTTTTCAAAGCATATACTTTAACATGTATAATTGCAGTCTACAGCTTCCTCACAAGGGGAGGAGGAGGAGCAGGAGCCAAATTCTTCTCTTTAGTGACCAATGACAGAACCCGAGGGAATGGTGGGAAGATGTGCCAGGGGAGGTTTAGGTTGGACATGAGGAAAAGGTTCTTCCCCCAGAGGGTGGTGGAGCACTGGAACAGGCTCCCAGGGAGGTGTCACGGCCCCACGCCTGACAGTGTTCAGGAAGAGACTGGACAATACCCTCAGACACATGGTGTGAAGTGTGGGGTTGTCCTGTGCAGGGACAGGAGTTGGACTCCCTTCCAACTCTGGACATTCTATGATTCTGTGATATATGTATTATATTATATACCTTATACACTTCATATATTTCTTAACTACACGCTGTAGTACTTTTGTCTTAAAATTCTTTTTGTGTAAAGAAGTATAATTAAGAGAGAATATTCCATGGATTATGCTAATACTTAAATTTAAAACCTTGTTTAACCCTGAGTTAGTTATTTGTGGAAAAACATGCTGATATACATACCACTAATTTTTCTGAGAATTGCTACTATTGGTGACTAAAATTCAAACTACATTATTTCAGATTCAGAAACCATAAAAAGGTGCTGCTGGTGTTTTTTAGGTTTTGTACTCTAGGAACATAATAAGACATTAAACTTGGTCTGAATGAAGTTTTGGCCCTGCTTTGAGCAGGACTTTTGGACTGGAGACCTCCTGAGGGTCTTTTCCAATCTGAACTACTGTATGACAGTGTGTCTGTGTTCACCATGAAATCTTTAGGCTGTGGCTGGGATGTGCAGCCAGGAGTGTGATTATTTCTGCTGCTTTGGCAACTGGGCAGACGTCTCAGCAGTTGTGCAGAAAGCGGGAAAGATTGTTGGTGTGCATACAGAGGGGAGCAGGTGTCCTGGACTTTGACATTGTTGTCACCTACATCTATTCAAAGTCTGTTGAGGTTGGATGCCTCAGCCTAAAAGAGGTGGACTGCATCCAAACACAACAAATAGCGAATGTGGGTTTTTTTTTCGGTTTATTTCATATTCAGTAGAAGGAGGTAGGCAGTTAAAAATGTAACCTGTATTTGTCTCTGGATGTTTTCAGAGGGGTGTTTTCTCTCTGTATTACAGACAGTCTAGAGATCCTGAGTCCTTCAATATGATGAGGTACTAAGTACTTTAGCATCACTGACTTTGTGAAATAAGGCATCTGTCTGCCTTTCTTATCTATTAACTGTATGTGTATGCATATATATACCAGGGTAAATATAGATATATATGACATGTCTTTGTCATTTTCTAATATTTGTTAAAATCCTGTGGTTATATCATGGTAAGTGCTCTGCTGAGCTGAGTTCTGCTGGCAATTTTCAAATGTTGCAAAAATTCCATGCAATTCCATTCTATTTCAAGCTATATGATGCTAATTGCACCACTTGTGTACTGCTTCCTAGCAAGTACTCTTACAGTTTTTTCCTCACATTTCAGCATGTTTTGGAGTGTATATTTACTTTTTCACTGTAAATCTTGTTCCTTTTTAATACCTTTGAGTTGTGGTGAGGGGACAGTAGGAGAGGTGAGACTGCAGTTAAGTAAGATATTTATCTGGTAAGTGATAGATATATTATGGAGAGCAAAAAATCGTTCTTCCCTTGGCAAACGTGACGAGAGAACTTAAAGCGTATGATAATTGTGTTTCAAGACAGCTATTTTGATAGGTTAACATACTTGCATATCTCTGCATTTTTAATATTTATTATCTTAATAACAACTGAGAAAAAGATTGTGAGTGCTGTACAGGGATTGTCATAGCATCTCCATTATAGTGGAAACCATAAAGCGAAATGCTTTTTTAACCTTTATTTTATATGCTGGTAGACCAACATCCACCAATACCCCTACACCCCCACCCATCCAACCTCTCTCTCCTTGTGCCCCACCCACCCTTTTGCATAATTCTTAGATGTTACACTAGGTTCACATGGACCCTTGTTTCCCTCTAAACAGAAGAGGAACAAGGAACACCAGGGTCAATCCTTGTATAGTCACAATGCAGTGCCATTTTTTGTGTAGGGAAAAAACTCCCTGCGGTTTGTAACGCTATGGAGAAGAACTGAATAGTCATCTAAGAATCTGGTGATTTGCAGTGGGATGGAGCTCTGTACAATAAAATAGCAGATATCGTGTCTCTTCACTTTTTCCACACAGAGAGCTCAAAGCCCTTTAAAAAGTGGCAATATATGACACGGAACAAAACAGCAGCTTGTCTGGTAGAATGGAAAATTTAGAGATAATAATTAGGTTGTAAAGTCTGAAAGCAAATGGACTTTTCTTTGTGCTATGATATTTGGCTAATATGGAACTGTGAATCTTTTATGAATGTGACAACCTGTCACCAAAACAGTGGATTTGACAAGTGTGCCTCTGTAAGGGAAAGGCAATAAATTATTCAATACAACATTTCCTGATACTTTCCCTGTTACATGGGAAAACTATAGTGCCTTTGTGATGTAAGTTCTGGAGTATATTGAATCAGATTTTCCTGATGAAGTTTCCTGTTCTTCTGTGAAAATATTTCTGCACAATACATCAGTGTCCATTTTATCCTAGACCAAAATTAAATGAAGTCAAACTGTTATATCATATTGGTTTAGGTAACAGTACAATTATTACATTTAAATATGATAAAGTTGTAGTCAGTAGTTAAAATAAATTGTGTGAACTAGAAAATGTGCTGAAATCTTCTGAGCTGCTTTCTCTGATAACGTGGTAAGCCATAAGAAATACTGGAGTATCTGTTCATCCTTGTAAAACTAAATCTTCCCTGGCGTTGATTCAGTTGTTTTCCATTTGTTAAGTTTTCTGAAGAATGATTTGAAGATCAAAAAACTGTGAGTAAGAGCTTCTGTATCTCACTTATGATTTCACATGATACATTGCCCTCTAGATCATTTGCAATGTGAAAGACTATTTTGAAGTTCCCACATTTTCTTATTTCTTGGCTTCATAATCCTTTTTATTTTAAGTGTGATATAAATAAGCCAAAATCCAAATGCCTATGAATCCCAACTTCTGTTAATAAAATGAAGCTGAATTATTCTTTTAAAAGTCAAATACGTGGACAGACTAAGAGACCTGATTGTCATTTTCTTGTTAGATTGGGGGAAGAGAGTCTCAAAAATGTCTCTGGTTCACTGGAGTTGTGTGCCTTATTCTCTGTTGTACTGCAGACCTTCCCCACAGCTTCCCCTGGGGACTGAGGAAGTTGGGAATTTTAATAATGCGGAAAAATGATTGTACCTACTGATTGGTCTAAAGATAAAAGCTGTTACACAAACCTTATTAATTTCAGAAATCATCTATTCAGATGCTATTTTGATTCCTTTATAATGCAAAACCAGGATAAACGATTTGCTGGTGTAACTTAGAATTGGACCGAGTATGTCTATATATACACAGAACACAGAATTACAGGGCTGTAGTAAGTGCAGAAATCTGGAGATTTAGATTAATACTTAATATTTCGTTATTAATCCTGAGTTTTATTTCTGTATTGCAATCAAGCCTTTATCATTCCAGAGGGATTTGCTTCTATTGTATCTCATTTTTATCTTTTAGATACTTATTTGCATACATGTATGCTGTGCTACAGCTGTTGCTGGGGTATATACACACAGGGGTTTAATGGGCTTCTGATCACACCAGTCTTTTCTTAAATTCTACTTTTTAGCATGCACTTGAGCTTGTGAATTCTTGTCTCAGTATATGTTTATTTACCAGCACTTAGTTATTTCTCCTAGTTGCAATAATATCTGAGTTACTATTAAGCTGATGTAGGTACACAGTTCAGACTCACATACTTTGTTAACACTAAGATTTTTTTTCATAATCTTATTTTTGTTAGTACCTGACTAACTACTATTTTGATTTATATCTGTGTAACACGGTGATCAGCGTAGACATATTCTAATTTAGAATTTTTATGCTTTCTGTAGTGCTCATACATTAGAGAAAACCTGTGAAATACAAATTTAAGGCATTGGTCCCTTGTGAGCAGTGGCTATAGAAGGTTTGCATTTTCACAGGACTGTGGATGCTTCCTGCTTCTTCTGAGAATTTTGGGAAGCTGATTGCTGGTGAAATGTATGAATTTGAAAGAAGATTCCAATGCAACAGAAAAAGGCAGTATAAAGTTGTTGGTCTCCAATGCATGTTTTCTGTTGTTTCAAATATAGCGTTTTCTGTAGCCTTTTAGATTTCCAAGATTTCAAAGTATATGTGGAAAAGTTTTCACTTAGTATTCTTATTCTCTGTTAAGAAAATAAGTAAAAAAAAGTCACAACTCAAGTCTTGTTGAAAGACAGAACTCAAAATAATCTTGACAAGTTTGAGACAAAGTCTGAAAATCACGGAGTTCAGCAGGAACAAATGCAAGGTGCTACATTTAACTGGGGAGAAACAGTGGAAGACATAACAGGGTGGGGGGTAACTTGCAATGGATCTGTTCTGTAGGAAACATTCTAAGAGTAATGATGGATCAAAAGCTGATGAAGTCAGCAGTTTCATGCTGCTGTGAGAAAGGCAGGTGTCATTGGAGGATTCTTAAATAGAAAGACAGCAGAGATTTGTAGACTGAAACTTTTCTGCTTTGTCCTGGTAAACTGGAGTTCGGTTGTGGGTAGTTTACTTGAAGACATGGGCCAACTGGAAAAAACGAGAGCAAAAATGTGCTCTGAAATCTAAACAAGTAACTTAAATAAATGGACAGCCCTAGTTTCTTTAAAATGAGAAACCAAGGGAAGAACTATGCTATTTCTTCAAAAACATAGGTGACAGCTACATAGAAGAAAGTAGTGATCTGTACTCTCTCATCTAGTACATAAAAAACAATGATTTCATAATGTAGTCAAGAAAGTGTAGACTCGATATGAGAAAGTATTTTCCAATGACAACATTAAAACACTTTTGATTAAACTTCTTGGGGGTTTCCATGTCCACAGGTCTAAGAAACAAGCTGGACAAGACAACAGCTGCCAAAAATTATGTTGTAGATATGATTGATTCTGCTTTGAGGGCCAGGGGTTAAACTAGACTACTCAGCAGACTTTTCTCAACCTTACCACAGATCTCAAATATGATTTACAAATAAAGGTTAAAGGAATTAAATGTTTTAACTAGTTTTAAGCTCAATGTATGGGTATTATGCTCTAACAAAAAAAAAGGTTTATTAATTAATTTATCTCCAAGAAGATAACACAGTTCTCTACTGTAACATAATGCGGTGGACTGTTTCAGTCATAAAGATGCTTGCAGAATGGGTTTAAATTTAGAATACTATATTTCAGTATTAAAAGAACATTAATTTGTTCAAAACTTTGTACTTCTTTATTATTTATCATTCTCACAATTGAACTGTTGTGTATAAATCTACTAAATCTGTATACTGTCACTTTAATAGACATTAATTATGCTGCTATGAATTCATATTCCACATGGGAAATTAAAAGAATTTTGCATTTTTTCCAATGTAGACAGTCTTATTTTTACATCTTTCTTATCTTTTTTTTTTTTTTTTTTTTCCAAATTACATCTCGGTGAATGTGGCATACTGCTTAGGAGAACTGGAATTGTGTACTGTGATTTTGTTTTACTGTGATGTAAAATTGTTTTTCTCTCCCAGGAAAGGTAAACTAAAGTTGCCTAGTTTTAGGTGGAATTTTTAAGAACAGATAAGTTTATATCTAAAGCAGTTAAATCTGATTGCATTTTAAGCGACAGTTTAAATTACAAAACCACCCTCTTGTCAAAACAACAAAAAGAAAAAGTAAGGGAGGGTAGGATTGTATAAAATTAATCAAATAAATATTAAAACACATGATTACAAAATTCATTATAACAAACAAAGTACTGGCTTTTCCTGTAAATAGCTGCACCTGTACTTTAGAAAGTAGATGTGTAATAAAAACAGAATTTAACCTGGAATTCTGAAAATGAAACAAAACCAAAACAAAATCAAAACCCAAACTGTACAGCAAACATAAATCTGAGAGGAGAATTTTATTCCTGTGAAGAAAAAAATCCAAAGTTGTTGCTAGACACATAAAAGTTTATGAAATACGACTGGAAATCTATGGTTAGACGATTGAACACAGCCCAGCATCACCCTTGACTGTAATTAAAGCTTGGGCACTTGCTTAAGTTTAATGTATTTAGATACCTACACTGAGGTGTCTGAAGCTTTGCCCCAGTGTGTATATTATACACACCAAAGAGCCCTCAGAACTTCCCTCCTCTCTGAAACCTTCCAGCCACACTGCCTAATGTTAGCTCCAGGGCGTAAGGAATTGGGAACACAATTATTGACCAATTATTGGTTATTGAGCAATAAGCTAATATTTGAGTTTCCAAGCTATCAGCTACTTGGAAGTGATTACTTTAATCCTGAAGTAAATGGAAGGCGGCTTCCTGCTCTGAGCAAACTGCTTCCCTCCTGCTAGAGAGGTGGAAATGTGCAAGTAGGTTCTGTGCTTATCATGTGGCAATTTGTTTACATACAAAATAGGAAATGATTATCTATTTTTCTTTCTCTTCTTCTGGAATGAAGCAGAAATGTGTGTCTGTGTTGTGCAATGAAGTAGTTGTAGTAGTGATTTTAACAGTGGTAATGAAATAGACTTTTACTAATATTAAACAGTTCATCAGCAGGTGCAGGTCTTTGTCTTAAAAGAGTTATTGATACAGGTAATATCAACTTTAAATAAATCTATGAATCTCAGCTTGCATTAAGGACTTCAACTTAAGTCTGCAGACTAGAGGAGTGCTGTGATAAAGGTCTGCTCATCCTGGAGTTCCAGAAGAGAATGTTTTATCTAAATGCATTTAAAATGCATATGCATAGCAGGTTGCAATACAGAATGCTACAGATTTACTGTAGATCAGCTGCATAGCTGTTCAGCACCTGTACAATAGTCGTTTATGTAGTATTTTTGGGTAGTGTCTAAAAATACAACAAATTAGTGAGGAGTGTTGGCTGTTTTCTGTGTTATTTATTTTGCAGTGTATTTATGTGTATGTATGTGTATTTATTTTGCAGCTTGTAGACTTTCCTGTTGCAGCTGTTCTGGTCTGTATAACTACTTAATATTTATTGTGACAGAAGCAAAGTGATAAAACAACTATGTAGTTCAGTGGTTAGGTTCCTCATCTGCAGCAAATGAAGGCTGCATGTTGCTACTCCAGTTAATATTTTTGATTATTTGTATAATCTATAGATATAGTCTGCACTCAAATAGCTTTACGTGCCAGGCCTGAAGGACTTTACAAGTGTTTTTCAAGGCACGTATGAACTCTGGGCTGGATATACTTCCAGTAGTCCATATCTCATCAATTTTGTTGCCCTTTTCAATGGATCCTCAATGGTCACCAGGACTTAAAAAAAAAAAGAATTTTGTACTGAATGGGAGCCAGTCAACTATCTTCTCTTAAGAACTGACTTCTTAAAGAATGCAGAGAGATGCATCTAAATTCCAATGGATGTTCCCCTCCACTACAGCCGCTGTGATAGCTGTGGGCTGGTTGCTTGTTTTGAATGAGATAAACTTCTGCAAAATACAACATAGATATTCTGCAGGATCAGGGTTATTACGTGGCTGAGAAAACGTCTTCCAAATCAAATTAGCATGATATTTTTATTCTGGAATATAGCATGTCTTTGTAAAGTGCTTGTGTAAAATGCATTATGTATGCATACATTTTTATTTATTGTTAGATATCTAAAAATATTTAAATATTTTAAGTGTTCCGTGTTCTGTGTGGTGTACCTTAAAGGTCTTTGGAATTTGTAAGATGGAGTAATGTATTTATAATTTGCAAGGTCTGTACATGTACAGAATGGGACTAGAAATTTTAAGTTATATCATGGCTTTGCATTGTGCTCCTGTTACGTCATGGTGATTCTAAACTTAAGTAGTTTGTAAACTAATTTTCTTGCTTTTGCCTAACACAGTTTTAACCTCATGTTATTTTGAACAAATTACTGGTAGTGTAAAAGATCTGATTGTCACCAATGAGTATTTAGTTTTGTCACTCCTGATATATTACTTAAAAGCTGCAAGCAAGAATTTTGTAAGCAAAGTAAAGCCTAGTTCAACCATATTAAAATCCTATTTCCATGTTAATTTGCTTTCTGCTGTGTGAATGTGTTACACTGAAGCTATTACCTGGCTCAGTGGTCCCCACAGACAATTTCCCTTTCTCATTCTGATTTTATTGTAAATGATTGTCAGCATAGTACAGGAAACTGCAAATTCAATTTTGATCAGTCCCATGAGGGACTTGATTCTTCATGGCTTATTCTTATTGTTTTTAAAATAAATTGAAATAACCAAATAATTTGAGGGTTTTCTTCAGAGCAGAGGATTAAAATCTGTAATTTCTTTTATGTAAGGGCTTTTCCTTCATTGTGTTATTGGGTAGAAGCTAATATTTAAGGAAATTTTGTAGTGATTACTCCCTTGGGAAAGATTTAGTTCTTCATTTCATATTTCCATTTTATATTCAATGCTTTGTTGAGCTTTCTTTCTTTCACACCTGGTGATCATAAACCTGCTGTTTTCTTTTAAAGATAATGCTTTCTTGAGTATTTGTTATAATTTAAGTCTTAAAGATAGCCCTTCCTGCCCTTGCTGTGCTTAGTCCTTACTGTGAAACAGATTAATGACCCCTTTGGTTTAGAAAACTTTAATTTTGCTTTGTCTCTCTGTGCTGTGTTACTGTGAGACAAAATAGCCAAAAACATGGAAGATGAAATAATGTGAAGTTAGAAGGGGACCATGGGGAGAAGAGAAGGTAACTGGATCAGAACAAAAAAGTTTAGTGATATAGTGCAGTGTGACCCTCCCAGAGGCAAAGTTTTTAACAGTAAATCACTGGGATATGAGATTCAGGGCTTGATTCAGCTGCACAACAGGCATCTGTCTGGTGCTGGTTTAGCTGTCACAGGGTCTTCTGTCTGTCCTCCAGGCCCACCCTTGCAGAGAAGTGCTGGTGCTGTCTGTCCTCTGTCATATTTGCTGATTTTGTGGAGGACGTCCTGCATAACCTCAAGAAAAGCAAATAACACTATATTTTGGGGAAAAGAATCAAGTTCACTCTTTCAAACTGTAGATGTTCACATCTTAGTGCCTCCATGTGAGGCAGGGGCATTTGGTCCCACAATGGTCAAAGGAAATAAGATCAAATATGTCTGTTTTAAATGGAATTACGTAGCTCAAACAACTTCACCTATATTAACGGTTTTTACTTATTTAAACTGTACGTAGTGTATATTTATATTTTAAAAGTAAGCTATATTAAAACTTTTGACATTGTCACCATTACAGAACAGTCCCTGGAGCCTGAGAGGGAAAAGATTAAAAAATTGCAATTCAAATTGCAGCACTTCAGGAACATTACACTTTTTGAGGTAAAAAAGAACAGAACAGACAAGGTAGTAGGGTGAAAAAAAATAATGGTTAAAAGTTTGTTCTTGCTTCTAACTACAGATTTGTTTCCCTAGCTGAAATAGTTATTTGATACTCAGCTTCCCTCCCTGCAGTTGCTATGGTACCTAATGCAACTGGAACAGGAACATATTGTCAAGCAGATTTGGGAAGATGCACTCAGGCTCAAGCTTTTTGGGTATCTTCTTAAAACTCAGCTCCTCTTATAAAACCAATAAAGAGCACTTATACTAGTGATATAAATAATTAAAAATACCTGTGTCAATTAAAGACCTTTAAAAAATATCCAAGCATCAGCTTACGTCTGTGTACTGATGAAGGCAATCAACTAGGGAATGGATTAAAAACAACAACAAACCCCAAAACAAATAAACAAACCAGAAATTAATGAATCTTCAAAAGCCAAACCTTAGAGAAACAATGAGAGAAGTATAGAATTAGGGCATTAGGAAGAAAGAAGAAGAAAGGGGGAAATAGGCGTGATCTCTTTAATTTCTTATTTTCTATAGAACTTTACACACTCAGTTCCCTCACCTGTCCAGTGTACAACCATAACTGACAGTCCTTTCTTGAGGAGATTACAAGCTAAAATGGCTCTTAAGTATCAGAAAGGAAAGGGGGAAGTCAAAGACAGTATTAAGAATTCAGTGTATTCAATTAATCAGGTGGTGGTTGTAGAGAATCTGGGAAGTTCATTTTCTACTCTTCAAATGAGGACACTGCTACTTATGTAACCAGAAGAAAAGAAAGTCCGTTTGTGTTTTAGAGATTATGACTCATGTCTTCGCTGTATCTTCTCTAGCTTTAGATTTCAGTGAAACACATTGCAGCTAGAACCTGTAAGGAGCAGTTCCCTAGCTTCGTCCGTTTACATGCAGGTATCTTCTGTAACACTGAAAGAAGGCCAACCAGGGCATCTTCTCACTGTGTATGTCGAAAATAGAGACAACAGTTTTTTGACTTCTCATTTGAAAATGTCATACCTCATACAGTGTGAGAACAGTGTTACAATATTTTTCTGAAAAGTTAAAATGAAGACTCTTAAAACCAAGAAAAGCCTAATTGATGTTCTAGCAAAAAGAAGGGAAAACATTCTAAATAGAGCATGCTAAGTTGAATTCAAAGTATAAATAGTTTCTCAAAAAAAAGCTGCTAACGTGCTTCTGTTCCCATGATAATAGAAAAAGTAAAAGGGGTTACTATGACTCAAAACTTTAGAGCTTGTACAAAGTCTGGGGAAGAAAGTGTGCTGTTTTGCTCTACGTCTGGATTTTCCATTGCCTTAAATTTCAGTAGTCATCACTATTTAATATGGAGATACAGCGTTAGTGGCACTTTTTGCTGTTACTTTGTGTCCACTTTCACAGAATAAATACTTAGTTATCTGAAGGACTTGGCGTATGAATCCAGTTGATGTGAGCTATTAAGTAAATGAACACTGATAAATGCATCTTCTACGCAGGATGATCTCTGGCCATGAGGAGGCAGCCAGCTTGGTTGAGGTGCATATGCAATATCCAATATCTAGGCCAGTGCTTCCATGGTAGACTAACCACATCCACGTGTGTGGTATTGAGCTGTACCATTTCCTGCTCTTATGCTCTGTAATGTGTTTGTTTTCACAGGTTTTCTTTTTTACCCACTAGAGTAGCATTTTTTGAGCATGGCATCAAATCTACGTGTTGTGTGTGGTGTCGGGGCAAATGGCGGTCCTTGAGTTGGCAAAAGCTGCTGGAACAGTGATGATGAACTGTACAGACTGGAGGGAGCCAGACTCATTTATACTGCTTTTTAGTTCCAGGAGTGAACTGGAGTTTTGTTTCAGTCGACACAAGTTGGCTGACATCAGTCTTAGGAGCAAGCTGACGTTTAGACAATACAGATGATCAGGGTAGATGGGAATGAACCGAGGAAATAACGTGCTCGGCCTTGTATACATAGCTTTGCTCTGATTAGTATTCTAGAAAGCTTTTGACAAAGTCCATCAACAGAGGTGTTTAGTAGACAAGATAAATAAGATAGAAAATCCTTACATGACGGAATAACTAGGGTGGGGAAGGAGAAGGAAGAACAAGTTAACAGAACAGTGTGGGAAGAAATGGTTGATTCTTAAAGTGGAGAGAGGTCACCAAAGCATTCTTCAAGGGTGTGTGCTGTTCAACATAGAACAACAACAACAACAACAACAACAAAACAACCTGGAAGAAGAAACAAAAAGTAAAGCGATGCTCATGATCATAAGCTACATAAGCTACAGGGTAATATAGAAGAGAGGCAAATACAAAAAGGCACAGAAAGGCTTTACAAGACTGGCTCAACAGGAGCTAAGATCTCAAACAAAATGCAGTTGAATTACATGTCAGGTGATACATATGGAGAAAAAAAACCACTCCTGTTCCTTGTATAAAATGGTAGTTTCTAACTTGACCAGTAATAAGATCTTGTGATTGTGATAGGTAATTCAGTGGAAAATGCAGACTGTTATTTTGTAGCAGGCAAAAGAGTAAATGGCATATTAGGAACTAGTAGAAAAGGAACAGATGGCAAAGCAGGAACCATTGTATATTGTTACATAAATCACTGTTCTTCTGCGTTTTGAATACCGTGTGCAGTACACTACTGACATAGACTTTGGCATCTCTTGGCATTGAAGCTCTCTAACTTCTAAACAGAAAAATTCCTAAACATCACCTGTCAGAAAAGTTGTCATTTGTCCTTTCTTGGGGGACAGATGAGAGATTTGATGGCTTCTCAGAGTTGCTTCAATCTATATTTTGTTTGTTCTGGGATTTTATTTTTATAGCTTATCAGTAGCTACAATATTCTTGGTTACTAAAGAGGACTTTAATAACTGAAGCTGTAACAACAGCCAGTGTCTGGGAGCTCAGCCAGGTGGTCTCAGATGGGAAATAAACCATAAATGTTAACAGTCAAGGTGATTAGGCACTGGAACAGGTTACCTGTGGGGATGGTAGAATATCAACCTCATCTCAAGTTCTTCAGTTCAGGTTTAGCATCAGTGTTTGAAGATATACTGTAGTCGAATGCCAGTCACTGCCCTATTTTGTAAAGGAATACTTTTCAGGCACAAGGTATTACAGCTGTCAGATTCTATGATCTAAAAATGGTGAGTACGAATCTATGAAGGCATTGACTGTAGTGCAGTCTGGCACTTGTATGTTTCCTTGAAAGATAAATAATGTCAATTTAATCACAAAACTGAATACAGTCTACCCCACACATGTCCCCCACCCCCCACTCCGCCCAGTTTTCTTCCTTATGCAGAGAATTAATGGAAGACCATCAAATTCAAGTTCTCCAAGCAGTTTTACGACTAAGTGGGATTTAGCGTGGTATGTATATCATGAAATTCTTCTCAAGTATAAATATCAAATCAGGCGTTTATGGCTGCTTCGGATTCTCTTTGCATGCTTTATCCATTTTTTTAAGGACCTTAGGGCTCATGCTTTTTTGTATCCTTAGTGAATCCTTTCTGGATTGCTAGGCTTAGGGGTATCAGGTAATGTTGCACATTTAAGTTTTGAGGTCACTTTCACTTATTTCTTATTTCACTTATTTCTTTCAACATCACAGACCTGTACACCACTGAAATTATTGCTCTATGCTGTCAGTTTTTATATAATTACTCATTAAGGTTTTGTTTTTTTTTTTTTTTTTCAAAACAGATAAAGGCCAAAATTTCTTCAATTTCTCTCTGCACTCTTCACCATGATTCATACTGTCTAGTTGAATTTGGCTCCAACTTGTAAGAAAGTGTTATTAAGAGCCTGAGTTCCATCAATGGAACTTCAGACCATCAAGTTCTACAACAAAACTGGACTTTAAAGATTTTGGTCAATTTTTTATTATTTTTTTTTAATCACAAATAGAGAAAAATTATACATAACTACTTTGTTTCTTACCAATCTAAGATACTTTCAGCATCCTGAAACCTTGCAACATTGTTATTTCACCATGAAGAAGCAACCCTGCCCTCCCCTTGGAGTCCTCTTCAGGTTATCAAATGAAATCCATAGCATAATACAGGGAAAGAATAAAGCTGGAAGCAAACTTCCATGATTTATTATTATTTGTTAAATGAGTCTTCACATGGAATAACATTTTGACTCCTTTCTTTAGCATGCTAAAACTTAACATGCCTTGTAAGTTACCTACATATTAAGTGAAACCAGGTTATTTTGTATATGTTATTTTCTAGTGAATATCATTTTCATTTTCCATGTTGTTAGGTATCCAGCCAAAACCAGGACATTAGGTCACCAGCTGTAAGAACAGTAGCATATTACATAGCGTACTTTACATGTATGAAAATTAATCCAATGAGAAAATTATTTTACTCAATACCATCTCAATTAATTTCTGCTTCAGGAGTTTTTGAAAGAGTGTTTTGCTTTGTCCAATCCCAGATCTATTCCTAACACCGGTATCTAGTTGCCCTGTGAAGACCAAGGCCTGTTCTAATCTGTCTGTTGTTATTAACCTAGTAAAGTTATGCCTTGGAGGACCTTTTGAAAAATGCATTAAGGACTAGCATTTTTACCTGTGATTTACATTTTTGTCTTGTCACTTTGATAAGTTTTCAAAAATAAGTTGTAGCAGCTATGTCTAAGTATTTACTTGGTGAGAGGACAATAGTAAAAATCTTTCTTGATGCTTTAATTATGCTACTCTTATGAAAATACATATTTCATCCCTTTCCATTCGAGGGAAAAGGTGCTTACCTAGAAATGGACAGTAGGGGAACTTGAACTCTCTTATCTGTGATATTTATGTATTTTATTTTAAACAGCCAGTGGATTCAAAACAACAGTAGAAAGCGGAATGCTTCCAGTGCTGACACAGCATCCTTGTGCTGTGTCTTGGAAGCAGGGACTAAATGAGTAGGTCTTTCTGCCATTATCCGAGTTTCTGATCACTAAGGTAGAACAAGGTTTCTTCTGCCTGTTCTCCTTCCTGCCCTGAGAATCTTGCATTCCAGCCCAGAGGGTGGCTGGCTGAACTTTCATGGGAGTAATGAAGGGTGTTTCCTCCCACATTGCATGATAGTCCCAAAGCAGGGACTCATCTGGCTCTTTTAAGATTTAAAGGAGAGATTTTGTGTGTTTCCAGACTGAATCCAACTTAGTGTTTCAATTTCTGTGTATCAGTATATGTACATTAGTGGTTTTATCTACCTGCTTATTTATATGTTATTTATAGATGTATAAGCTTAATGCAGCACCTGCTTTTTTTTAGTAAGTTTTAAGTATTTTGGCTGAAAATCTGAGAATTGTTCTTTTAAAATTATACCATATCAGAACAACAGTTCTTTCAATAAAGTCCTAGACCAGACCACAGTGTTCGGTCCCTAGTAACATCATAGATTTCCTATGTGAACTAAGAAGTCATTTAGTCACTCTGGGGGAATAGGATAAGACCTACCTAAACAGAAATGAGCAGCTACAAGTGTAGCTGCATTCCGGACAGTGATGCAGACCAACTGCTTTTCAACACTACTGCTGTCTGTCGGTGCCTATGTTGAATAGGTGTGTCTGTTCTTGGATGTACTTCTGCTTAGAGAGAAGGGAAGTAAATCTGGACTGATATAACAGAGGACAGGAGAACTCGGTCTGCTTTGTAGTCTTGTGTGGGTGAATTTACATTAGCAATTGAGGTTGGATTAAGAGAGCTCTTTTGAAGGGATTCTCCCAGTTGTCCTCAGACTCTGCTTTAGTTTGTATCACTCAGCAGTTGCACAGTTCACAAGCTCCTTACAGATGAATCTAAAGTGAAAACTGTCTTTCAGGATTGCATCAAATTTTCTCCATCCAGTAGTGGGCATGTGGTCTGTGGAATTAGAATTTGTTTGAAGCCAAGTCCTCCCAGATTCAAGTAGTGTGAACAATGGATCATCTGCACCAGCTGTTTCACCCTGTAGATCTATTCCTATTATGCCACGTAACCTATGTGATCTTGAGTAGAGTAGCTCCATCAGCAAGGAACTGGCCATCCTTACGAACATTTTTGGAAGTGAGATTTAGAATTTTTGGGGATCAAATTCTTAAAGGCTTCTCATTTTGATTCATCAAAACATCTTTAAGACTGATGATATCTGCTTTCATATTCATGTATCCTCTATCATGATGGAAAGATGGCAGAAGGCCATTTAAGGCCATCTTCTGGTACTTCAGAGATAGCTTTAAAGAAGCTTAAGTAGTTCATGTGTTTTGCAGTGACCCTTCCACAGGAATAATTTTTTTGCATTATGGGAATGTAATAATCTCTTTCAGTGAAATGATTTCTACTCAACTAATAGAGAAAAAATACATTGTATTTAAATAGAGAACGAAAATTATCTGTTGAGAAGGATGTGTATTCTAGTAGGAATGTGGTAAGGTAAGTAGTTTTCATGAAAATACTTTTGCACAGAATCTTTGGATATTTGATAACTGCCAGTGGCAAGTATGTTAATTTCAAATCTTTTTGTTTTCACAAATTAGGATAGTATCTTGTAATAAAAATAGAATTATGTGAATGGATAAGGGCCTGGAAGCAAGAAAGCTGTTTCAAGAAAGCTGGTTGATATTCAAGGTTTATTGCCTCCTAGCCCAGGAGCTGTTCATTCCACAAAAATGCCAACAGGCATATGTCAATGAACGGGGAGTTTCTGGTAAAATTGAAACACAGCAAGGAAGTATACAGAGGGTGAAAGCAAAGATGAGTAACCTGGGAAGAATACATCAAAACTGGTAAGTGCAGGCTGGATGAGAAGCCTGGCGGGGGGGTGGTTGAAAACTGGTTGAACATCTGGGCTCGGAGGGTGACGATCACTGGCATGAAGTCTAGTTGGAACCCATTAACTAGCAGACCCCAGGGGTTGATACTGGGTCCAGTCCTGCTCAACAACTTCATTAATGATCTGCATGATAGTGCAGAGTTTACCATTATCAATTTTGCTGATGATACAAAACCAGGAGGAGTGGCTGCTGATACACCAGAAGGTTTTGCTGCCATCCAGAGGGACCTAGACAGACTGGAGAAATGGGCTGATTGGAACCTCATGAAGTTAAACAAAGGGAAATGTCAAGTCCTGCACCTGAGGAAGGCTAATCCCAAGCACCACTACATTCTAGGGGTTGACCAGCTAGAAATCAGCTTGGCAGAAAAAGACCTAGTGGTCCCAGTAGACACCAAGTTAAACATGAGCCAACAACAAGCCCTTGTGTCAAAGCCCATCAGCAGTCTTCTGGGATGCATTAGGAGGAGTGTTGCTGGCAGGTTGAGGGAGGTGATCCTTCCCCTCCACTGAGCACTGTTGAAGCCACACCTGGAGTTGTATCTAGTTCTGAGCTTCCAAGTACAGGAGAGACACAGAGCTACTGGAAGGAGTCCAGAGAAGGGCCATAAGGATGACTAACGGACTGGAGCATCTCTGCTGTGAGTAAAGGCTGAGAGAGCCAGGACTATGTAGACTAGATTTATCCAGAGCTAATATTGCTGTCTCGTTTTGTGCTTTTAAGGGTTCGGAACTGAAAGAGGTGAATCTTTCCATAACATCCTTCGTGACTGCACAAAATCTGAGTGTGCTAACACACCTAAACATAGGAGTGGGATTCAGATGACTCAATATAGGTCTCTTCTGTAACTCCTCCTCTGTAACCCACTCAGTTACCTCCTCTGCTGCCCATGGGCAGGCAGGGTGTGTGCCAGGGGCTGTCTGCTGTGGTGCAGCTGTGCATAGTCTTGCCTCTTTCTTCTGAGGAGGTTCCCTGTACCAGCAGCCACCTCCTGCAGTGTGCCACTGACAACTCTGCCCTGGCTCCAGCTGTCCCCTGCACAGCTCCTTTCCCTCCTGTCTGCCAAGTCCATGTTAACGGCCACATCCACTCCAGCGTGTAATGGTGCTGGGGCTCCTGGTCTCTAGTGCTCTGTAGGCATTTGTGAAACAGGAAATCAGACACAGGCCTGTTCTGCCCTGCTACAATTGCAAGCCCAGAAGGCAACTTCTTGCACTGTGTCTTCTAACACGGCTGAGATAGACTGTGTCAAGTCCCTTATAGGTCTTTTTTCATCTTGGATTGCATTTCCCTGACTGAACACACCATTTGAGTCCAAAAGGGACAGAAGCTGGTGTTGCCTTTAGAATAGACATGCATTTTAAACACAAGTAAGAGACTGGAGGGATTTTCTTTTTTTTTAATGCCTAAGTAGCATGTATGCTTGATGGGTGAAACACAGCCAGATATATACAAGTTGGTCCATCTTTACAATGTAGCCATCTTCTGATAGGCTTTAGTAAAGCTAGATGTTCAACTTGGAAAGGATTTTAATGATAACTGAAGTTGACTGCCTTCATTAAGAAAGAAACAAAGTTAGAAATTTGACTGTAGTAGTGCTGGAAGAGTCAAGTTATCCTATTGGATTGCCTTTGGAGTGCACATTTTTTCTTAGTATGACACTGTATGTGCAAGACTCCTTAAAAGCAGACCATCACATCCTTGGTCCAGGCACTAGCTCTTCAGAACATGCCTATGACTAGGTGTAGGCTAGTCTTAACTCAGCATAAAACAGAGGAATTTTGTAAAAGGAAATTTGTGGGAGAATCTAGAGATCATAAGCTTCAGAAAGCACAGTTCAGAGACCCATAGTAATGGTTGTTTTGTGACAACATGGCTGTGGCAGTGGTTTATTATACAAAAGGTGTTAAGGAAGGGCCTGTGAGGCCTATGGACAGGTAGAAATATGACAAGGAAGGTTAATGTATGAGAAGGAGGTGACAATGGTCATAGGAACCTTGAGGGGAACAGAACACATCCCTTAATTTGGGATTTGGAACAATTTTTTTTTTTTTAGTGATACTTATGTATACTTCAATAATTTTATTTTTTTTCCTTTGAATGGTGTATGCAAAGAGCTAATCCAGTTCCGTTGGTTTTAATACATCTTAAAGAAAACAGTCAATATTTTATATGTTAGATATTTTAACATGGAGATCTAGATATTTTCTATTGCTGCTTTTTTTCCCCCCCTGTCTATGTACAGCACAGATATCAGATTATTCCTTGCTTGAGGAGGCCACAGGCAGCTGGCTTGGCGAAGGACAAAGCCAGGGCCCTGCAAACAGGAGACCATGAACAATGAACTAGAAAGTGATTTAAAGCCATGTTGCTAAGCTGGAGGGAGAAATGTGTTCTTCAGGGAAGAAGATTAAACTTCATTCCCAAATATTGTCCTCAGAAGTTCTGGCATATCTAACTTCAAGAGAATGCTTCAGAGTGTGTGCAGACCTTTTGTTTTAATAATTTTCCTTCTATGGATAAGTGTTGTTTGTTTGTTTTTTTAAAGAAGTTGTTTTGTCTGCATCATCTTTACACCAATTTCAGAAAGTAAATCTACTGCAAAGGTAAACCCTGTTATATTGCCAAGGAAACACAGATGGTTGTTACTCTCAGGTTAGAGAGAATTCTTGGTTACACCTTTGATAGCTGTGCTGAGTTCCTCAGCAGAAAAAATGAAAAGGAACAAAGACATACCAGTCATGAAAAGATAATAGTTTGTAGCCAGCTCACAGAGCATGAGGAGTCCTCGTTCTTTTTCTTTCACTTTTTTCCCAGTACTTCTTTAAGTTAAATACCTCATTCTTTTGCTCCAGCATGTA
Organism: Columba livia; assembly: GCF_036013475.1. Classification (NCBI taxonomy): domain Eukaryota; kingdom Metazoa; phylum Chordata; class Aves; order Columbiformes; family Columbidae; genus Columba; species Columba livia. Next base: position 53,209,361 of record NC_088602.1, read on the forward strand.
GATTTCCTGTGTGTCTTATGTGGTGTTCCTTCTTATGCTCATGACTTTCTTTTCTGTATCTATTTTTATTTTGGTTATTTTTCATTAATACTTTCATTTGACTGTGAGATTAAAATCAGTAGTATTAAGAGCAAAGCTGTTCTGTTCTTGTGTATGAGACAAACTAATAATTTTTTATTTAGTTTCCTAAGCACAAATATCTAACACTATGTTCGGTTACTGGAACCTCTTACCTGGCGTCCAGGGCTCTTCTGAAGAAGTTCAGGTGTCCTGTGGATCCTGTGACACATCTTCCCACCGACCTCAGGTACTCTGGGGCTTTTGCGGTGGCACTACCTGTCTGTGGTTAGGTGGCTGAATCCTGTTCAAATTGCTTTTTAGCAGATTTTTTGACGGTAGTGTTGATGGTGGAAGAACTGACAGACAACAGCTTTTTTGACACTGCTATTTAGGAATTAGCTGAATGCAATGGGACTGGGAGAATAAGCTATTCTTTACTTGGAAGACATTAAAAGCTTAGTATATGTCTATACTTTACTGGAATGCATGGGGGAATGTGGCTTCCCAAGTAAGAATAAGCAGATCCATGATACAGTGGCATCTTTTTAGGGTCTTTGCTGAAGTTACACAGTTGTTTTGCCAGGATAAGAGGCCAGATGTGAAAGGCCCATAATTACTAGAAAGTATCTTGGTTCCTGCAAAGACAGATTTTATGTCAGAGGTAGAGTTGCACAGATGGGCTAATACCTGGTCAGGTGTTTTTTGGAAGTTTTCCTTTTCTAGATATTGTTGTTCATTAAAATACCTAGGACACAGATTCAAATCCTGTTGAGGGGAGTGTTGGACAACGCCTTAATTTAAGATCAGGACTTGAAAGATGAATTGTGTATGACATGCCATATATAGTGATGGAACCTTATGCTAAGTTATTAGAAACATGAGATGGCATAATATATGTACATTCTTTGTTTCAATGTACTTTTTTTTTCTAACTAAACAGTTTTGTTTTGTTGTTCTGATAGCAGTACTTATGGTTGCCTTTTCCTGCATTCTCTTCCTAAAAGGTTTAGAAGTCAAAGGAAACAGCATTTTCTTAGGTGTCTCTGAAATTCCTTAAAGAAAATAAAGAGCTCTCTTTAATTTAGGCATTGAGAGCATTTCAGTTAAAACTAACTTGATCAAACATAACAGATGACCAATATTTTAACTGTGCTTTCAAAAGGCAGTTTTGTTGATAATGTGAAAGTTAAGCAATTAGTTTGCTTTCCAGAATTCTCAGCTGTTATTCACAAGGAATGTATTGTGAGAAATTCTACTCTTGCCTTTGACCCTTTCCCTCACACTTATAAATACATGAAAGTGAAAACCGATATTCTCTGTTTTTTATGTATTTTTCACTTAAAGCTTTCTTAAGAATAACCATGAAAGATGCATGTAATGGTTTATAAATATAGTTTCTCTAATACTTTTGAGAAGAATATAAAGCCTATTGTGGTTACATTTGCTTCAGAAGGTAAAAATATTTGGATTGAATGCCTGCAGTATCAGTCTGAAGAAAAAGTAACTTGAGAAACATTTTATAGCTAAACACTTTTTCCTACTGTAGCTCTGAACTTGCAAGAACAATTACCCAGCAAATTTCAATTTATATTGTCTCTTCTGGTATAGAAAAAGTAGGAATTTTTGCAACATACATGATTGTATCCAGGTTATATATATTTTTCTTTTTTCTTTGTAAATTTGCTTAGAAAGTATATGTGTTTGTCCCACCCTCATGTTTGTACACTGAATGTAAGAAGACTTTGAATTTACTTATGCAGGACTTTTCAGCTGAGAGGGGATAAGTGGGAGGGTACACCTCACTGAAATTAGTTTGGTAGCACGATGATTTGGCCCTGAGTCACTCAAGACAGTTGAGTGGTGGAACAACTGAGATAATTAATTGATCTCTTGAGGATGTGCTGAAAGGCTTTTCTGAGACAAGTCATATGAATTTTCCATTTAAAGGTACCTGTCTCTTACTGTTGTCCGCTCACACTTAATGATCATAAGTTTTAGAAGAGTTGCTGAAGTAATTCAGTCCTAAATTAGGCACTTAAACTCCCAGTATGGTGCGCGGAGAGAAAGGATAATGCTGTGCACCAGAGTCAGACTCCTGGCGTCACCTTTCTCCATGAACAAGAGAAAGAACCCAGGGCTGTACTTTCTGTCTGTACTTAAATGGACTGCATTTGAGTGGTTGGATTAAATCCACAAAGGTATGAAAACCTGGCTTCCTTCCACTTAACTGGGACACCTGAGTTAGGGGCCTGGCTTTCCTGGGTTCCTTTGTGGTCAACAGTGAGAGAAAGGCACTCACAGAAGAAGATTATCCTGCTTCTTCATCTCCTCCCTCAGAGCCTCATTTGGTACCTGAAGTTAGACAACATGAACCGAGGTATCAAGCCCCATGGATTTTAACAGGAATTGGGTTGCCATTGTGAATTTAGGTACTAAGAGTCATATTCACAACCTTTAAATATTTTGTTTTCTAACATCTATATCTGACTCCTTGTGCAAACAGAGATTCAGCTGATTCATTTAGGAATCTGCTTCTCTATTGGCTTTGTGGGGTGCCCTGCAATCCTGATTTTCTTATTTGACACGAGTTCCTACATTAAGTCAGTATAAGTTTCATCTTTTTGGGAGCACAGCCTTTATTTTCAATTTCCATGTTTGCATATAATACCTACTTCCCTTGTAAGCATCTGTGGTACTGGAAGAACAAAATACACTCACTAAGGCTCATGGGCCAGCTGAGTATTGGAGATATCTTTTAACAAAAATAGCTATTTTTTTCTTGTTTGACTCACCCCACTTTATTTTCAGTTATTTGTATCAGAAACATTTATGCTGAGGAATAGTGTTCTCCTGAAACAGGGTGGGATACCTTTGGCTGACAATTTTTCAGTAAAGTACCAGTTTTGATCATGGGTGTTCATAAAGCTCTTTTTAATTTTCTCTTTATTTGTTTTTAGCATCAATATGAACTTCAAGGTATTCTTGTTCATTGCTCCATACTTCTGCCTCTTTGACAGCATTGTGCTGTGTCCTCTCCTGTCCACAGTAGCCCAACCCCTTTTCTGGCTGCTTTGTGAACTAGATTGGGAAACAGATGCTGGATAATCTTTCCTTCTGTATTATATTTAAATTGGATACTTTCCCTGATTTGCTTCATGGAGCAGCTGCGCAAACAGTTGTGTGTCTGTCTGATCCTGCAGCCAAAGACTTGTGAAACCATAGCCTGTCACAGTGCTTTTGAGCTGCTTCCAGGGCTTATGATAAAAAGGCAGCTGTGATTACAGGTCTGTCATAACTTCTGTTTTTACAGTCATTATTATTGGAATGGATACTTACATTCATCCCAAGATGTAATTATTACCACACCTGTTTTATTATAAGTCAAATAGACCACTTTAAGTGGGAATGGAAGTAGTGGGGAAATCTTGACACTTTGAGTGCTTTGTGTAACTAATGCTAAAATGTATTTAATTAATGATTCACATATTTTGACCACAATATGCTATGCTTCATATTGGATATTTATAACCAAGTAAATGCAAAATTAAATGCATCAGAATGGTATCCTTCTTCTTAAGGATATGTTTGCAAGTTCGTTGCATAATTCTACAGTGCAGTCTACATTTGTTGCATAAGTCTACAGTGCAGACTGAAAATATAGTAGTATTTATAGACAGCAGTTATTCTCAAATAAAGTGTGATTGATGCACAAACTAGGTCTGTAAGTTACTGTAGGACATCTGACCTGAACCTGGATATTCAGCAGAACTTAAACTCTGAATAAGTGCTAAGGTGCATTAAAGTTACAGTAATAGAAGATGTGACTAACTTTTCATTTAAAGTATTTCTTCATTGCTCAGAGTCTCATTCATCTGAAGAAAATAAAATTTTGAGGTTTATCATCTATCTCAACTTAAAAGTAACAAAGATCTGGTTTACCCAATATAAATATTGAGATTTAAGGTGATAAGTAATACTTCAGGAGACAGTTATGAATCAAAGAAAAAGGAAAATGTTTTCTTACTCCTGCAGGTGACCAGCAAAATCTCAGAAGTAGGAATTAACCTATAACTAAATGTATATTTAGAAATTAACTTGAGTACCAGCAATTCTTTGCTTTGACTTTATTTCTGTTTTGTACGTTTTTTTTAAGTCTTTCCCATCCAACTCTTGGTTCACATATACTCCATACATTCAGTGCTGGGAACTTTTGGACAGCAGAAGCTTTTGAACAGATGTATGTTAAGTATCTTCATTTTTTGCATCAGGATATGAAATAATTCTTGTATTTTAATATTTTCAGTAAATAAGCATACATGGATATATAGTCTTTAGTCAAGGTATATTGCATAATGTGACTCTCAGCAGATTTGTAATAATTCTTAGTAGCATTGTACCCTCAGTCTACGTGGCTTTATTGTCATTGTTTTAATAAGATTGTATTTCTAATAAATGAGAACTGCTATTTCCCCCCGCTTCCAGGGAAAAAGTCTCTCAGAAAATGTGGTGTAGGCAAGCCTTTTTTTCTAGAGAAATTTTGAATGTGAGGGAAACAGACATGCATATGTATATACTAGCTGCTGTTGTAAACATCCTTTTTGATCCAGATGTGTCAGGTCCTTCTAGAAGTCTGTTGTCCCAACTAAGAAAAGTCTCTGCTGCTTGTAAATGCACCAGCTCCCAGCTCTTTGCAAATGAAACCGTAGCAATTGAATGAAACCGTAGCAATTGAATGAAATGAAAAATCTGCAGGCTTTTGGATGAAAAGAAGCATATTTCATCTAGAGAGCACAAGAACAGATTTATGTTGACAGTTCTCAGTAAGGGAGAGAGGTGCAGCTCAAGACACACACTCATATGTGGTCACAGGCATGTGCCATCATGCCATGGCCATGCCTTCAGTACCTAGTCTCACCTATGGTGAAAAGACTATGATCTTAGGCTTATATTCATCCTCCTTCGATTTAGTTTGAGCTGCATCTGTACTGATAAATCACACATAGCCCGGGAGGAAGATTTAAACTATTATTTACCTATGTTGCTTGAGCATTAGTGTTTTCTCTGCTAATGTTTTGGCTTGTGCCACCTTATACTCTCCTAAAATGTTAATGATAGAGAATAATCCTTAGAGGCCATTTGGATGAGACTGTGATAAATTTGACTATCTTCACCCTACGTGGTAGTCAGACATTATTGCCGCAAGACAGTATGCTCTGTTATATGCTATGGAAAGGCACTGCCACTGGCTGTGACACACTGACACTTTGAACACAAAGTAAAAATTAAGTTCTGATGCCGTAGGGTTCTTCAGCGAGTTGGTGGGTTAAACCTGTGCTTCAGAGGTGGTATAGGCCACCCAAAGCTGACCAGAGGCAGTCTGAAGTGGCTTGGTCCTCATTTGGGCACCCCAACCACAATTTACTGTGAGATCAATTCACTCTGTCTGAACTTGCTAAGCTTTATGAAGAGCTTCCTGAGTATATAGAAAGTGGATGACTGAATGATACTGACACATTATTCATGTCTGTGCTTTCACTCTGTAAGAGCTTTCTGGTTTTCTATAGAGGTCTGTACTTGTGGTACAAATAAAAAGTATCTTACCACGAATATAACTTTTTTTCAGAATGACAGCTGGAGTTTGTCAAACACATTTGATTGACTTTAACATCAAGTTCCAATATTCCTCTCCTTCCCCTGCCCACTCCCCCCCAAAAAAAAAGGGGAAAAAAAAAAAAAAAAAAGCTAAGTTGTATTTACCTATGCTAGAGCTGAGCTGAGATTCTTGTTTTTCTCCATTGAGTCTGCAGGGTCTAAAATGACCATCTCAAATGTAGGTGTACACACTGGAGGCATCTAAAATCAAATGAGAGGGATCACACGTGGTACATCTGGGCATAACTTTTTTGTCAAAACACTGGAAGTGTTGTTGCCAGTGAGAGAGAAAAAAATCTGTTGTGGATAATATGGGTTTGTACTTGCGATTGTGTTTACTATGATGTTATATAACTTAGCAATATACCTGGGAACGGTTGCATGGTATCTGCCTTTATCTTTGTTTATCAAAACAAAGGGACTTTACACTGTAGCAGTGACAGGTGGAGTCTCATAAATTAATAAATCGCCAGTTCACAGGAAACTCTGTGCTCTTAGAGTTATATAGAGGTTGCAAGTTTTGCTAAACCTGAAGGAGGGCAAAGGAGGGCAAAAAATGGCAGAAGGGATAAGAAGCCACGCAGTTCAGGTGGTGGATGGTGGCCAAGGCCGCCTGTCAGACAGCCCTGTGGATGTCACTGATGTCACCATGGATGGAGCGGAACCATAAACCAAAACCCTTGTTCTGACCACGCCACAAGACAAACTGCTCTGGCAAGGAGGACTGGATCAGGGGAGCATCCTGCACTTAATTTTTATTTCTTACAGATCTTTGTTAATGTTTGCAGGCTTTTGATTGGTAATTCCCTTCCACAAATTTGTCACATTGAATTCTGATTTATTTGATGACTGAAAGTGGTCTGCCTCTGTGAACAGTCATGCATCTATTGCTCTTGCATGGTAATATGACATCAAAACCTTTCCTTTATAGATCCCTATTACAAGTTTTTCTCCAAATAATCTATTCTATCTGCATTTAATACATTCATCTAATTCCCATTCAATTACACTTTGTTTTATTGAAATGAAATGTATCCCTTGCCCTTAACTATTGCTCATCTTCCTTTTAACAGTCGGAATGAAAGGCATTTATGCACAAATCATAGTAAATTAAGAAGTCTTTATTTTGTAGGGAAGTATTCATGTCTTCTATTTATTAATTTACAAAGCTATTCTAATTCCTTTGGGAAAATATGATCTTTTATTTTCATTACAGTCTTGCTAGATCCCTTTATCTTCTGACAGCTTAAATCTCCAAGGAGAATATTGTATAACACAGTCATAAGACTGTAAAACAGTCTCTTAGTCATTTCCTTCTGGACTTTCTGACATTCTGTGTTTATTTGTGAGATGCAGGGTGATTTAGAAACAATTGGGATCATAAGCTAATTGATATCTCTGATAATATACTTATTTTTATGTGTGTATGTAGATTTTTTTTAATGTATTTTAAATTTTTAGGTTATTTATAGTAACTTAATTGCTTTTACCTCAGGAGTCCTATTCACACAAAGAATAATGGTTTTGTAAGGATCATGCTTTAAATGGTGTATGTGTGTTTCTACTTTTCATGTCTGGTGAGAATTCTTTAAGTATTCGAAGCCATACACCATTTATCTTTACAAAGGTTAATGATTACTTGATAGTAATGAAAAAATGGTTATCTGGCATCTTTATCTTAATTCTGAAAAGTTTTCTACATTAAAAGAGACTGTGGTTTGGCTGTTTATGGAGATTCATTTCATTTATCAGTTAACAGAAGTGTCAGAGAACAGCTAATAATTATTAAAGCCAAACAGGAGGGAATAATTTAATGTTGCATAGGATATGTGTGTACAGGATGTACATGCAAGAAGGTCTTCCTTGGATTTGGGCACACATATATTCTGTGTGCGTTTTGCTGCCTTTGATTGTACAGTGCTGGCAGTTGATAGAAAAAGTTGCTTACTGTCATGCACACAAATCTTAATTCTTTACCATAGATCTTCCCTATAAAATGGAACCTTCAGCGTTTCACTTGACATTTATTTTTCTGTTTCATCCCTTCCAGCCCATAATGGTTGAACAAAGTATGTTTTAACTCAAAGTTTTGTTGTTTAGAGATCACATCAGTTGTTTCCATAGAGGACTAATAATAAATAAAGGCTATTTCCAAAGCCTTTATTATTTTTAGAAAACATTTTTCCTGAGATGACTTTGCACAGTGAAAGAAAGCAGTGCTTGAAGATGAGCTGATAGTGACAACTGGGGGTTAGCTTATTAGCTCAAAATTCATCTAAGTTTGTCCTATTTCTTTTTAGGTTAAAAGGCATTAATTCATATGAGAATATCATCATATGAGTGTTCCTATTCATAACAGAAGACATAAACATAAGTCATGCTGCACATTAATGGAAATATGCTCAATGAAGTCTGATAAGTTACTTTTATTACAATATTTTGCAGTTACTGTGGGAATGAAGTTGAACTGAGACAGGATTTCTGTTAACATGAGATAGAAAATAGCGTAGCTTTCCAGAGGAATAAGGGTGGTGGGGTGGTGGCAGATTGTAGTTGAAAATAATATGAAATTTGATAAAAAAGATAAGGACTTTTAGGTGTTGAATCAGAAGGAAGGGGAACTTTATTTTCCTATTAAGGTTTACTTAAGAGAAGCCTATAAGGAGATCAGTGTCAGATTGAGAACTCTTTTTGATTTCTGTTTTCAGTCTTCAGCACACTTGTCTTCTGTTGGAAATCCACTGCAATATTTTTCAGTGATTTGTAGGATAGTCCTGTTCTGGAAAGCTGGCTGCTATTACCAGTTAATAAAGGCATGATGAAGTGCTGATACATATTTTAGAACCATATAAAATAATCCATGAGAAACAATTCTCTATTTCATTGTAGTGAATCAAGTACTGTGATTTTCTGACAAAGCTACAGCTGAGGATCTGTTAAAATAAAAGCTAGAGAAAACATTGAAATTTAGAATGACCTGAATTTCTTAGTGTAAAATACCATTTTATTTATAGATTGACTTGCGATTTCAACCATTTAGTTTGAAAATAAGTTATTCTGTTCTTTTAATATGGGAGCACAGGTTATAGCTACCTCGAGGGAATTCATTAAGGGCAACTTAGGTAACCAGCCCTGCATCAAACACTATGTGGACTTATCAGTGCAGTGCAGAACAATTCCAAGAAACAAACACTTCACATCAAAGTGCAAAGAGAATCTGGGATATTATCATAGAAAAGCTCACCACTGTGCTACTACAATGAGTAGCACATCCTGGCACTGTGCTGGTATATTTAATACCATATTGCTTCCGGGGACTGCGGGATTTTTTGTGTGTGGTGGTTGTTGTCGTTTGTTTCTTTTCTCTCAAATATATACAAGAAGAATGTGTTTCCTTGAATTATGTATTCTAAGATTTTGTGTAATTATATGAAGGGTACGTGTAAGACCATATCACCTCCATAATAAGCTTTTCTTCTTTCTTTTGTTTTTCAGCTTGTTCTGTATGACACCAGGCCTAATATAATTTCTGTTACATAGGGAATCAAGTGTCATACTACTGAGCTTGGAAAGTTTTCTATGTGTTTAGGAGCTTCCATGATCTTTCTCATTCAGTTTAGGGTTTGCAGATATTTTTCTCTGAGAAAGGATTTACTGGGCAAATTAGTAGATACTGTAAATAAAAAATACAATTAGTGAATACATAGATGAGTAATGGGGGAGAGTCAACATGGATTTGTATAGAGTTCATTCTTCACATTTGTTACAGTTTTTGGAAACAGTCAGCAGCTAACTGCATAAAGGAGATACAGTGGATACAATCTATCCAAAAGACTCTCCAGGAATAAATCAGCCTTAAGTAAGATGTAAGTTCTTGGTTGACAGATAAGGAATGGGGGATGAAAATAAATACTCCATTCTCAGAGTGGAAGGAGGTCTCCATTGGAGTTCTAGATGGATATGTTTTGGGATACAGTTCATCATATTTCTAAGTAATCTGGAAAAGGGAGAGCAAAATGACAAGTTTGCTTGTGATACTGTTTTAGGGTAGTAAAAATAAGGACCAACCATGTGAGGCTGCATACGTATCTTTTGGCAGGTAGAGCAACTGCGGGTTAGGCGGCCAGATGACACTCAGTGTAAGTTTAATGGAATTATGGAAACAAAAATATGTATTTTATGTAAAAATAGTAGTTCTAAGCTGTTCCCACTGGGTTTATGATAGTTCTATGAGTATGTCAGTTTAATGGCCCATGGTGGTCAAAAAAACAGAGCACTCCGAAAGGAAAAAACCCCAAAACAAAACAAAGGTGAAAACAGCGTGTTAGGATACTAAAGCAGAAAGACCCAGTAGGCTTGCATTTTGAAAACCTTTCAGCTCATTTCTGTTCCTTTTAAAATGGATACTGTAGACCAGGGGTGTCCAACTCATTTTCACCGGGGGCCACATCAGCCTCGCAGTTGCCTTCAGAGGCAACTCCTACATTTATCCAGTCCTAAAATTACATTCAGCCCTCTGAAGGCAACTGTGAGGCTGATGTGGCCCCCGTTGAAAAAGAGTTGGACACTCCTGGTGCAGACCATGGAATTTAAAAGGTTCAGAGAGAGAAACAAGGAGTCACAGATGCAGAAGGGCAAGGCATCTGTATGAGGAATGACAAAGTAGTTCTGGAATAGTCTTACAACTCTTTGGCCTAGAAAATGGATTAACAAGGAAGAATATGATAGAGATGTCTGTAATTCTGAGTGGCATGGAGAGAATAGAGATCCATTTTTCACTTTCTGACACAAGAAATAGGGGGCATCAAATGAACTTCTTATGACATGGTTCTTCTCACAAGACATAAGCTGTGACACTAATGGCATCAGCATAGAGTGGCTGCAAAAATTTTACGTCAGTTCAGTTCCACAGAGTAGTTCACTAGTAAATGCAAAGTTGCCACTTCTGGCTGAGGAAGACTTCCAGTTTCAAATGGTTGGTAACTCAGAAAGTACTCTGGAGAATGACTGCCCTATTTTATGAGTTTCAATATTCCACTACTTCAGACAGGATATGAATATAACTGGATCTTTGTAATGATCCTGTCCACATAGTATTACAAGCTGATGCAATCAATTTCTTTGTTTGGTATGGATCATAAAATTATATAAAATTTTAGTAGACTAAGGGTAAGATTAAGGTAATGGCTTTGCACTTTTAAACTCAACTATTTAAAGAGAGGAAAACAAAAAGTCCCAAATGACAATGATTTTGCAGAGTTATTTCTTACAGATAATCATTAATGGGTGCTTATTAAATTAGGCATTTTGAACGAAAGTGCCTAATTTTTGTCAAAAGACACAAAACAAAATTTTGAATATTCATTATATAATTCTTTACACACTTCAAGAAATACTTTCCATCAGGGGTTTCTAATTATTGTATCCAACAGAATAACTTTTCTTTTAGTTACCAGCACCATAACCTTTTCTTCATGATCCGTATATTTTTGCTTTCTATTTTGACAAGCATGCAAAATCTTGTACAGTCTAACCAAGTCTAGTATATTCTCTTAACAAGGTATGTAACATCTTGCACTGGTATGTTGGCAGTATTTGTCAAAAAGAATCTTTTAGAAATTATAGTAAATGATAATCACAACCTGGAGGATTTGTTAATATTTTGTTTGAGGGACAATTGAGAAATACTTCTGGATTTTCATATTGAAATATTGATTGAGGTACAACTTGCTGAAAAATTCACATTTTTTTTTGTGGAATCAGATGAAATGCTGTGTGCAGTCCTACTTGCAAGTCAAGTTCTCTGGTGCCTCATGTTTTTTTACTCTGACATTTAGAGAAGAATCTTAAATGCAGATTGCCTTAGTGAGTTGAGAAGGTTCATTTTGAAAGTATGTAGTGATTTGGCACTGCCTCCTTTTTTTTTCTATGTGGGTATAAGACACCAAAAAATAAGAAAGACTTGTCTATTGACAGCAGAAACGTTCCTTTAAAAAAATAATAATAAAAAGTGTTACTATTTTTTTTTTAAAGAAAAACAGAAATAATGAGGCTAGAAAGACCTGATATTCTGCTTTATGGTTGAGTGCCCTAACCTTAAACAGTGGTGGATCTCCCTTGTATTGGTACATTGTTTTCTGTGAAACTCTTGCTCTTTTTCTGAAGATTCATCGGAAAAGATGAAGGGACTTTCCACTTTCATGCCTCACTTTTTCTTTGCCTCTCTGAACGTTAAGGGCAAAAAATTAATGTAGATTTTGTTATCAGCTTCCCTGGAAAAAAGATTTTACCTGTTAATCAAATATAATGTAGTTTTCTAACAGACCTGGAGAAAAAAAAAAAAGCAGTGGCTTGATAAGATGGAGCTATGTTTTCCTTATAATAAGATTATTTACTTACACATTTAAATACAGTAATTTTAAATATAAATATTTTGAATTAATTTTCTACTGATGGTTTTAACAAGGTTAACTTGTTTTCATTAGTCATGTAGAATTTGTTTGAATCCTTGCCTTAAATAAATGTAAAATGGGTAGTCTGATACAGATCTCATATTTTTTCTTTAAAAACAGAACATAATAAACAAAGAACCCCATCAGTTTGGGAAAGGATAATTTATTCTAAGGTGAAGGATAATTTTTGTCAGTACAGCTTTATGGGAAGGATCACAGGCCAGATGTTGAACTTACACATCTTGGTGATCTGGGCAATATCTTTTAAAGCTCATAAAACTCTTTACTTGGAAAAGCAGGGTAGTCTAATTGTTCTATTCAACCTCTACATCAGCAGCAACCTTTCAACATTTTTTTTTTCCTCTTTAAAAAAAGCACTTTGGTGAGCATAAAACAGAATCAAGAGGTTCTCTAACATCTTTATATGAGTATCTTAAGATGGAAAAATGTTTTAGCATCGAAGTACAAAAAATGAAAGGAAGACAAAAATGTTGCATTTTTATTAGTAAATTAGATAGTCCACAACCCCTTCAGTTATTATAAAAAAAGACTGGAGCCAACCAGGCTGAGATTAAATGAAATCAAGATGGCATTTATGTTCTTCTGAGTGGGAAAATCATTGTTTTCCTGTAACTATCACACTTGTGAGAACTACACTGCAAAATGAATTTAATTTTCTTTCAGATTAAGTGTCCTTGTGTGTATTACATGTTAATTGGAAAATTTCAGTGTAAGTTAAAATTGAACTGTGTTTCCTTAAAACAGGAGATAATCAGGCAAAATATTTAATTTAAAAATATATATAATTTTTAAAGGATACCTTTTAGAAACTCAGAATTAATTTTACCTTCTTTAATGTTTTTGTGTTCATTTGAGGAACAATTTTATGAATTCACATGAGAGTAATCACATGTACATTTACCATAATTTACACTTCATAGATCTTGCTAAAGGTTTTAAAACCAGAATATGGTAGTGACAGGTCATGTTACAAAGATTTTTTCATTCAAGCATTGTGTGGAGTACTTACTACGTACATACTACATTAATGTATTTTTGGTCCTAAATAATTAAAACTAAAGTATACTTCAAAATCTTTCAAAAGATCATTGTGCTGAATGATATTTTGTCTTGTGTTTATGTACTAATTTGCAGTGTTTTAGGTGCTCACAACTGTTAAGCCAGATATTATTGTGAACTAACAAGATTCTCCTCTGTAATAAAATTTATCAAAGCATGACTTCTCTTTTTATTGTTTCAGAGGTCAGTAGATTCTTATTAATGAAAAAAAGCAAGATTGCAAATTATAATGCATTTGGATTGCTAATCTCATGCTTTGATATATTTATCCTTATTTCCTTATCTATTTTTCACTAAACAAAAGATATTTCATCCTACCAAATATTTCCTCTGTGTGTCCTGTCAATAATGAATTTTCTTGGATAGGGTACATGTGGTGTTTTTTTTTCTCTTAGTGGTCAATAGTGACCTATTTCTTTTTTGGCATATTTAAGTTATTTTATTTAAAGTTAGCCCTATGTTTGAAGGTGTGGACTTCTCTGAAATGAAAATTAGAAATATAATGCATTTTCTCCCAAACAAAAAATTACTAGTCACTCCAAATTTAATTTCTTTACACATTAAAGATTCTTCTTTTCCTTGAAAATTTAATCTAAGAATTTGAAGATATAAGTTTCTTATTTTCTTGAGTACAAGGACTTAATACCGTGCTGCTTTTTCCTTGAGGCAGAGGTTTTGTACACTGCAACAGACACCACTAGTGACATTTTAAGGCTTAATCAGTTTGATTCAAAATTTCTGAAAGTATTCTTTGGTTATGGAGAGTAAGCGGCAAATACTTGTGGCCAGTAAATGGAGATACTTAATAGAAATTTCTGACTAAGGCACTGAAACTCCACAGACGATGGAAACCCCAAAATATTTTTTGTTCGGGATTTTCCAGCTTTTGCTCAAGTTATATTTTGTGGATTGCATAGCAGAAGAACTCATCTAATCAGTGTTAATAAGATATTAGATAATTAAATTTTAAACCGTTCTACAGTTCAGAGGTTTACACCCAGCCCCACCATCTGTGTGGGGTCTTAGTAACTTATTGCTGTTCCTGTGAATTACCTTTCCAAAGTCAGGGACCTAGCCATTAAATATTGTGGTCTAAGCTAAAGATGCTAAAGCGGTTTCTTTGGCTTCATCATTATATGTTTACTAATGGTTTTCCTCTTGGCAGTCTTGACCTGTGCTCCATCCAAGTCCCAGCTAAGAACTTTGAGTCTATGAAAATTAAAGCTGTGTTTTCATTAATTAATCAATCAGAGAATACAAGGACATATGGCTGTGTTCTGGAATTAACTGTCTGTGTTGTTTAGTTGTCAGAATGGTCCCTTGGTTGCTTGTTAGCCACGCTATCTAACACTATATCAAAAACTTGCCGTGCCTCATTTTGCAGTTAGTATGGGTCAAAAACATCTACCATTGACAGTCAGCGTGCTGGTTTGTAGTGGATGTGGGTCATTCCGTGTAAATTGCCTTCAGTGACAAATGACAGTCAAGGCTGTGTTTAATTTATTAGTAGAGATTAAGCTTAAATGTCACAGATATCTGTACACTTGAAGTTCTGGAAATTACTCTCACACTACTTTGATCAATCTGTTCATAGTCTGCTTTTAATAAAACACTTATACCAGCACGTAATAATTAAAATTCTTAGAAAGTTTAACTACTAACATTTGTATTTGGGGTTTGTTGGGATTTTTTTTTAAGAGGTTTGAAGCCAGATTTTAATATTGTGCTGAACTGTGCTTTCTTTTTGCCTGTGATATCTAAAGCAAAAAGCTTTTATGTGGGATTTTTATCAGAAGCTGCATCTGCTTAGCAATTGTGTTAATGCAAATTTCAGATTAGGTCTCTTCTTCTTTGCCTTTGCTCTCTTGACTCTCTGTGGTAGAAATTGACTGCAACAACGAAATGCTCTAGTTTTAATCTTCCCAGTGAGAATCAAATGATCAAACTGCTACCAAGCAACATCTTGGTTAATTGAATAAGTCTCCTGGACTTTGCAAAAGAATGTGCTGAGCAAATGTGAAGGGTTCACAAAGCCATTTAATAGCAAACTGCTTGCAGAGCTGTTCATTATTGTTTGAAGGAATCACTGCTGAAGTCTAGTGGTCATATGCTTTGTATTTCATGACGTCTTTTAAAACATTCCTCCATCAAAAGGTGATCCTGACATTATTCAGAAAAGATTTTTGCAATACCATGTGATAAACCATAGCTCAGAGTTTCAGTAACTTCAGTGGAATACTATCATTATTTTCTAACATAAAAGTGATTAAGTCTTAAACTTAATTCTAATGAAAAAGTAGTTCATTTGCAATGGCACTACATTATATCTGCTTCAGAAGTGAAGAACCAGTCATGGCTGAGAAAAGTAGGGGAACAATCGGCTTGTATTTTCTGGTAAGTCCTTGGGAGTCCAGTAATCTCTATGTATTTAATACATATTTAAATATTAAATTATTTATAATGACTTAATGATTTCTCCGTAACCAAATGATGGCTTAGGTGATTCTTGAGGCTCTTGGGAGGCTGGGATCTGTCTAATGGGAAATTACTCTGCACTCTTAGCCAGAGTTAGAAAAATAGATAACTTGCATTGCCCTGGGAGTGTGGAAAAACAAACATGAGAAGTAATTTAGTGTTCTGTCACCTCTATGGTGTGTCTAAAAAGAAAGCATGTAGTGGTGTGTAGTAGAACATCTAAACTTCAGCATGTTTGGGATCTGTAGTGGTTTCTTTTGTGCATATTCTGTTCTCCATTGAAGTTAGCCGAAGCATTGGACATGAGTCAAGTAGGATGAAGTTATTATTTTTATTTTTATAATCAAAAGATGTTATCTCTGAAATGAGAATAAAGACAAGCATGGAACTGAAGGTATTTGCATGCACATGAGGGAATGTGCGTGATTCTCCAGGTGTATAATAGAAAGAACATATACATTAGGCATTCTTGAAAATAATTATATACTTTTATAGCTTGTAAGACTTAGATGATATGGCTTTCTGTTTATTAGCTTTGTTGTGACATACTTGTGGTGTGTATGTATTGCATAAGTGTAACATCTCAACATTTTATCAGAAGTCACTTGTTTTAATATTCCTGTATAATTTACAATTAATAGTGAAGCATAATACTCTGAAAATACAGTATCACCAACTAGAAGAAAGTTTAACCAAATAGGGTGAAGTTCATAAAACAGTATTTACACTCACAAATTGATTCTGATTATCTCAGTTGATAAGTTGATAAACCTGACTGGACAAGGAGATTATTTTCATGAGATATGTTTACACTGTTAAAAAGATTAACTCTGCTGACAAATCAAATAGAAATTTGCCAATGATAAAAAACATAGAAAAAATAAATTTGCTTATTTAACTTGAAATAAGATTAGAAGCAAAAAAAAAGGTATGAATAAAATTATTTTAATCAGGTGTTGTGAACTCAGTCCTTGACTGCCTATCAATGCTACATGCAGAAAGAGCGATGGCTTAAAATGTCTTGTTTTCTTTGTGCTTGAGATATTGAGACAATGTGCTGCTGTCATGTTCACAGAGTAATCTCTATCTGATTGATCTCATCTTACTTCTGTATATCTTTGACAATGGTTGAAGCAGAGATTTCTGTCACTGTTAAACACTGCAGAGAAAACATGGAACCTTGTGGGAGACAAAGTCAGGTACCTGAAATACATCTATTTCACCTCTCCACCTTGAACCTCTAATTTATTTGTAATCTTTGTAATTAGTAGCAAAATTTGGACATAGCTGATATAGGATAAATGTGATCCCTTGTATTGTAAATTAAATTTCTGGAATTGATGGATTAGGTTACCAAGTTGTATATACTTCACCATAACATAGTTATTCTTGTATATGCGTATACAATCTCTCATAGATTACCAATATTAAATGCAACTTCTAAGAGATAACATTTCACAATTTATTTTGTCAGATGTTGCTGTAGTTGTAATTGCTCTTGCACAGGCAGAGTAGGTTTGTTTCTTTGTTTTCACTGTCATCTTCTTACAAAGAATCATTTATCTCTTTACCTAGAAGAAATATAGTTTCAGTTCATGTTATAGCCTCATTATACAACTTATAAGAACTTTCAAATTCTTATTGCAATCTTAAGTTAAATTCTAACAGAATAAGAAACAGAAAAAAATATGAAAAAAAAAAGACATCTATCTGTCTTTATCTATTTTGTGAAAAGCAATGAGATTCAATTCCATTGAAGAATATGGAAGCATTCAGATATTATTGAAACATTTTGGAAGCATTTTGATGGTAATAAGGGTCTGTTAATCTAAAGGATTTATACAGGCACCTTTTAAAAGCCAGTAGTAATCTACTGTTAATAGCTGCAATATACTTGGCATCAAATTTCACCTAGTAATCTTTACGTTGTCACTTGTAGCTTTTTTTTTTGATGTATAGCATATCTAATAGTAGAATACCAGATTGGAAGTGACCACAAGGATTATCTGGTCCAACCTTTCTTGGCAAAAGCACAGTCTAGACAAGGTAGGCCAGCACTCTGTTCAGTTGAACCTTAAAAGAGATTTCCTTTCTTGAACAAAAAACTTGAAATGATGATGGATTCGTGGTATTCTTTAGGTAAGTTACTTTAGTAATTAATATCCTCAGTACTGAAGAATGTGTGCCTTATTTCTGATATAATGTAGTCTACTATTAGTTTCCATTCACTCAGTCTTGTTTTTTGCCACTTACTGTCAGACATCTCTTACTCATGTAGGTCAGGGTAAGAGATTTCCTAGGCATGTGTTAACCTGGAAAATGGCAGGCAGTTATGAAGATTCTTTACTTTCATCACCATTTTCAGGTGTTTGGAATTCTGTTATATGTGCAATATGCAAGAAGAAATAAACTGTTGGTTAATGCACTGGTGATGAGTGTGCTTAGTCTGTAATAAGTTACTGAGATAACAGTGTAAATGTCCTGCAGCCATGAACCTTGTACACTCCTTATATCTGAGGAATTGAATAGGCATAGGAGATGCTATTAATGTGGAGTTAAAACTGTAAAAATATGAAAAATCCCATGGAAATCTGTCGTTCATGGTCACGGCATCTGTTGACTTCCTTAATTTGGGCTAAACTTCTTCAATCTATTGGTATAAAGCATTGGTTACAGATTTGATTTGACCTTGCTGTTTTCTGAATCCTTTCCAACTTTCTTGCATTCTCCTTAAAAAGCACAGGATTTTAATACTGGTTCCACTGTCTTCAGATATGAATGTATCCTTTCTGACTCAATATGCCCCCAAGGACTGGGTTACTCTTTTTAACTGCACTGTCATAAAAGCAGTCTTAGCTCAGCTACCTGTATGTCAGTATTGCTAGGTCCCTCAGTATCAGTTTAGTTCAAGATATTGCCTTGCTGTCTTAGATTCCTCTGGCCCTGCATTTGACAGCTATGTTTTGTCTTAGGCTGTGCAAATAACTGCAGATTACCAAAAGATCTAGATTTTGCCGTATGGTTGGCCTCATCACATCATTATTTATATCTGCAAATTATATCAGCAATCTTTTTATCTCTTGTTCTAATAAGTGCAGTTAGTCACAACACAAGAGCTTAGGGAACCTGGTTAATCTTAGTGATCCAAGAGGGATATTTACTCTGTTTTTACTTCAGATAGTGCTTGTTCTTGTCTTAATTATTAATGCAAAGATTGTAGGTTCCCACCTCATTTACCTTTATCAGCTAAAAGATCTTGTGATCTCATTAAAAAATAGCAACCTTGCCAAGAAGACCTGTTTTCCACAAAGTCATGCTTTTTGGAATTGTGCTTTTATTCTGCACCTTTTATGAACATTCTGATTTCATTTTTCCAGAAATCCTACATCATTTTACCTATAATCAGTATCAGGGTAGTATAGATTATATGAATGAGCTCTTAATATTTAAAAAAAAAATCTTTATTTCTTTAGTAATTATTATCACTATATACATTTTTTTCTCAATGTTTCAGAAATTCTGCAGAATCAAATATTTTTCAAATATCTAGATTGTTTATGCCAAAGGCAATCTTCAATAGCCTTGGATCTACACTGTGTATAATAGTTCTGTTATTTTAATAAAATGTAATACTTGCTAGCCAGCATCATTATCATATAGAATAAAATGTCTTTATCACAATATAGTTTCATTTTCTAATTCTGTAACAGAATTTTCCTTTTTCTGTCAGTTTTCTTGAAGGTTGTCAATACTTTTGCTTAACTGATGAATGTAGACCAGTTTGCCATTGCTGTCACAGGGAGGTAAGTCCCTCACAACAGGTCTGAGTTATTTTGTATTTTGTGTGGAATTTAATTTTGTCCGAATTTAGATATCAGTGATTTGGAGGTCTGTATCTGGGGTAGGTGTTCAGACTTCATTTAAAGTCACTGGAGAGAAAGAGTCACACAGCTTTTTGTTTTGCCATATCCTTTAGGAGGCGATGAATTGTGCTTTAAAATGCCAAGGTCTCCATATCTATTCTACAACTGTAGACTAGTATGATTAATTCAGATGTAGATATTTGCATCAGGGCAGATGAATCTTATCTCAGTTTCCATATTTCTGGAAAAGACTCTTTTTGGACCTATGGAATGATAAGAACTTTCTAATGATCAAATAGTTTAACCTGTTTAAAAATGGAGTGAATTGTCTTCTGGAGGTATCTCTTTCTCCTTATTTCCTAAGCAGTGAATATGTATGACTGATTTAAACAACTTGATTAAACAATCATATTAAACTTGGTGAGCTGAAACTAACCCTGTCCAGCTGATTTCCATCAAGCTAATTCAAGTTCCTGGAATTAAGGTGCTTTTTCCTTGAAAACTTAAAATCCTGCTCTGTTCAACTAAAAATAATGTAGTGGTAAAATGCAGCACACCATGCTAAGGCATCGAGATCCATTAGGTGTCAGAATGAGGAGAAAAAAGTCAACAGCATTCTGCAAGTCGCTACCACAGTTCATGTCGTGGAGCTGCAAGGGGTACCGCTCTCCTTGGAGATGTTTAAGCTAAGAGACTGCTTTTTCCTGTAATAAAATAGTTTCTTCTTACATTCTTATTACTTTAAGACGTTCAGAGGTAAAAGGAGAAAGTCGGAAGGAATCATCAGAGAGGGCAGAAGCTGGCAGAACAAGTAGCTGTAACAAGTAGCTTTGATCTGCTGTGGCTGAAAGATAATTACATGGTTGCCACAGAGAGCCACATGGTTTCACTTTTCCTATATATGTGAAAAGATACTCGGATATAGGAGATACAGCAGATAATTGTGCAGGATTCAGTAGCAAAAATAGAGATGGTACCATTATAGAGGCCCCTATAGTGCCCTGTCTGACCGCAACTGTGGCTTCAGAAAGGGTCTCGCAGGCACCGTGTCGTACATGCCTGTCTCATACGGAATTCACTCCTGAAATGGCTTCTGCTGTTCCTCAGTGCTTTACAGGACTGGAAATATCCTCTTGGGACATTTTGTTAGAGATCCATTTTCTGCTCCTTAGAACAGAATCAAAACCAAGTGAAATATAATAAAGTCAGAGGTTGGCATGTAAATACATAGTGTGCCAGATCTCATTGGCAGGTGCTGTAGTTATACCAGTTGTATCAGTCTTTCCAGCCACTTGAGTGGTGGACTCCTACTAAGGATCTTATAGATATATTTTATAGGTTGCTTATAGATAGGGAGTGAAAGTGTCTATTGATTAGACTATTTTGGAAAGTGATATTAAAGACTCTAGAATAAAAAATTATTCTTACTGTTTCCCACTGTCCAGGATAGATTCATTTGATAGGTCATTCTATATCTTATCCTTCTATGAGGCTTCTGTGACTGAGGTTTTGCAAAACCACATTTTATTGACAAAAGTCTTCTTCCTGGCAGGATGTTAATTTATTTGGTACCATGGACAGAAATTTCTTTGCCAATCAAGTCTGTTATGCAGAAAATTGTCATTGACCAGAATAACTGACTTTTCAATCTGGAACTCTCCAAATAGTTAAGCAGGATCTGGACTGGATGCTGTCACTGATGTCAAAGATCCGTAAATACTTTCTGCACTTGAAACAGGCCATGCTCATCATTAAGTACTGCTAAATTTCTTCCTGTGTGCTGTTTACCCCTGTAGTTCGAAGAATGCCTTGCTTTATTTGATGATTTAAGTGTGTGTTTTGGAGGTCTAATGATCTTAACAGCTTACTAAAAGTAAACACTTCTCATTAAATTACTCAGTATCTTCTCTGTTAAAAACATTAAGTATTCTTTGTTCAAAATTTGGTATTATATGTTTTGTAAATCATCACTTCTATTATAATCTGTGGAAAGATTCTGCTTTACAGTGTGAAGAGGGAAAATATGAACAGCACATTGGCAGTATGCAATAGCCATGAAATTTAACCATTGAGTGTTTAGGTTATATTTAGCTCACTAAATTTTTTAATCAGACTAGACATGTGTTGGCTGCAATGGGAGTGTGGCATGTCTAAATTTTTTAAAAATGAAGTGTATGCTAACAAATACTGATTTTTGTACCTTACAGGTAACTTTACCTGCTTGGCAATATAATATTTGAGATAGGAGTCTAGTTAGAATCTAGAATAACAGGAAACTGGCTTTTCCCAGGACCTTTTCACTTTTAATTAGCCCACAAATGATCTCCTGACTCATCCTTATTAATAAATCTACTAGAAATATACACCATGCACATTTGCAACATGTAAAAAAATGTAAGCAGGTAATTTCAGAGAGAACTTTGCAAGTTATTTGCTTTCACTTCCATATTGTTAAATGTTTTATCTGACACCAATGATGTTTTGTATTTTCTAATGGTAGTGATGTTTTTTTAAAGAATTCTTGCAATCTGTGCACGTATCAGATCGTACCTTTGCCTGAAATCCTGATATGAATTCTTATGAATTTTATTATTTCTTGTAATATTCCTTGCATCATTTCACAGTTTTCTTAGCTGGCAGCAACCAAAGATTACAGGCACTTAAGGGTGATGTACCATACACAAAAGTTCACACAGATGAGAAATGACTGACGACTAACCTTATTGCAAAAATGGTTCCTGAATTTCATCTGAAATGTTTCATTCTGTGTGTTATTTCTGAAGCTACACTCTTGATGTTGACAGAAGCTGTTTGTCTTGGTAATTTCTAGGTTTCTACGATACAAGGTCAAAGGATCCACGCTGTTCAATAGTTCATGCTCTGTTTTAGCTGAAGGTTGACATTTTGAAAGTGAGGTCATCGTACTGCAGATTGTCAAAGCACCAATCACAGTGTAACTTAGTTTGCTTGCTCTTGAGCATCTTCCCTCAAGCAGATTTGCTCTCCCAGAACTCAAGCATTACACTTTGGACTCATCTGAGATTTGAGTGGAAAGCATAATAAATCCTTAAAGTAATAAAAAATTCACAGTTTAAGTTGTTTCAGCCTCAGTTTATCATCCTAATGAGTACTGTGCAGCAATAGCCTATAGTTAACTTACCTTTTCTGAATATATCTTGAAAAAAAGGTAAATGATCACCTCTTGTATCACAGTGTGGCTCTTCTGTTCATATTTTTCAAAGTCCATCACCACTAGGGCTTTGGATAATGAAATAAATAAGGGATGCTCATAAGTGATCTGTTCTTTATACTTTCACACAGGCGCATGAGGTTGTTATAAAGAGACAGTGCTATTCAGAAAACTGTGATCATGTTATTTATAATCCACAAGAGAAGGTAAATAGTAATTTATCAGAACAGTGACTCCCTATAGACATAATTAGTGTTGAGATCACAGTAAATCAATTGCTGTCAGTTACTGACAAAGATAATTGCTCTCAAGTGGGAGCTCAAGGAAAAGGTTTACTGTATTTACATGATCTTCTTGTACTTCTTGATGTTAAAGAGACCTCTGTTACATGCTCACTAACTTAAGAAACGTTAAGGACTCTGTCTTCACCTGGAAGTAATGTAAAGTAAAGTAAACGGAAGTAATGACAGTAAAGCTTTGACTTAGAACCTGGTCCATGCAGTTCTTTAGAAAAATAACTTGCATTATAAGCTTAAGTATGGAGAAGATAACTAAGATTACTCCTTACTTGGCAAGAATTATCCATCAAAGTTGTTTTTAATTCACCTTGGTGGACTTATTCTCTCATTTGTGTTTTTCAGTGCTATTTGAAAGAATACAAGAATTTAGCCTGTAGAAGATGAAAGCTTTCAAACGAATTAAAAATCAAGCTATTAAGGGAATATATGCTGTTTCATGTCACTTATCTGACTACAATTCATTCTTGAGTAGCAAAAACAAACTTTGTAAGTAGTGAGATTTTTTCAGTGGTGAGTACAGGAAAATAGTGACATCTTATAAGACTTTGGTGTTAGAGGAATTTGTTGTACAAAAAATCTGGGAAGTTCTTTGATTCACTTAAAAAATACAAAGAGGGTTAGTAGCACAGAATGTCACACAAATATTAGTGCTCTCATTTCCTTCCTCTGTGTTTTTTCTTCTTTGTCCCAGATGGTTTCTGAATTTTGCAAGGCAGGAACTTTAGGAAATACAAATAAAACAAAAGCTTGCTTATAGCAGATGACTAAAATGAGGAAAACCCCAGGATTCTCATTTTATTTTACTTTATTGATTGTGATTGAGGAAATTAAAAACAAAACAAACAAACAAACAAAAAAATCAACCAAAAAACAACCAACCAAAGTAGCAAAATATTACAAATTTTAAAGATTGAGGCATAATCTTTATTTGGTGGAAAAATACAATTAAAATTACTTTAAATCTGCTTCAGTTTTGTAATCCTCAAAATTTCAGTTGTTATACAAATGCTTAGTCTTCAATTGGGTTGTAGGGCCACTGTACATTGTGATTTTGAATTAGGCCACATCTTCAGAATTTCCTGGATTTTAGAAGTATCACATGTATTAGTCTAGATTTGGCTGTCTTATTTAGCTTTGGAGAAATAATTTATGAATATGACCATCTCGATAATGAATAAAAATCTTGTTTAACTAAAATTAGCATTTGTTAACATGTGGTGGAATTTTTTATTAGTTTAAGTGATGACCTTGGAATAGCATTCATTTGTTATGGAATTTCTTCATTATAAAACATGTTGTGTCACAAAACTTTGAGAAAAATCAAAATTTCTCCAATGATTCAGGGATTTTAGATCATTATGTAGTATTAGGGGTTGATTCAGTTTTGTGGAAGCTGTTCTATTTTCTCTTTAAGAAACTGAAGATGGGAAAAAAGGTTGTAACTATTTTGACCTTTTTTTTTTTTTTTATTATAAGTCAGTATAAACCCAGGTTTGTTACACATCTTTCCTGCCTGAATTATATTACAAAATAAATAATGACAGTAAAATATCTGATTTCTTTGTGTCAGGTAAGCATGAACCTCCTGGAACTTGATGGTAGAGTGCTTCTGAGCGTATCAGCTAGAAGAGTCTTCCAGGATGCAGGGAAGGCCAAGCTGAGAAGGAGATATTTAGGAAGCAGTGAGTATGCAGAGAGGCTAGGAAGCAAGAAGCAGGTATTTGACCAGACTAAAAAAATGACAAAAAGAAAGACTTTTCTTGAAGACCTGTTGTGGCAGCAGACCTTTTTTGTCTGTTTTAAAAACGACACTGTTTTAGTAAAACAGAGGTATTGAGATTCACAGCCTTTTGGTGCCTTTGGAATGTGTGGTTTATGGAAAAAGTACTGTTCAACCTGTCTCAAAACTCTTACTATGGCTTATCACACTTACCTAGAAGTCAGGTGCAATCTGGCCGCTGGTGTACTTGGGCTCTATTTTATCCCACATAAATTCATTTTTTGGGCTATAAAAGAAAAATTCCTCATGGCTTACACCATGTTGTTGCAAAATTGGCTGCTACATTTTCGTCATTGTCAGTTATGCACTAGGTTGTATATTCAATACTAAATTTGACAGTGCAATAATACTAGTATCTTATTTTGTCCAGGTTTGTAGCCTTTATATTTTTATGTTTCCTGGCTTCCCTATTTTCATTTTCAGTTCTCACTGTTTGTCCTCTTATGTATTCTATGTCACTCTCAGAGAAGCTAGGAGTTAATCATACTCTTCTTACACGTGTGTATCTTTGAGAAACTATTGTGTGCACTTTGACTTGTGTGGTAAGGACTTTTACAGGTACATGTTTTTATCAAATGAAGCAAATCCAAATGTTCAAATCTTTACGTTGCCTTCTTTATACAGTCTGTATACATACCTTTTGGATATGCTAGAAAAGGACCTGGTATTTGCCCTACTCTTCTTTTTCTGCTAACTCTGAATTATTGAGCTGCTGATTCTCATTCCTTGGATAATAAAATTAAATTGAGGCCTTTCAACTCCTGTAAGGCCATGGAATACACAACATCAAATTTTAATTAATCAAGTAACCTCATAAAAGTGGAAAAAGGTCACAAAAGAAATACAATTTGGAATACAGTCTGTCTAATTTAAGATGCTAAGGCAGGCATTGTGTGAATTGAAGTTTAGATTACTGGGCTCTGGGGGGTGGGAAATATCTAGTCTGTTGTTCAAAACCATGTGTTTCCTATGCAGTTAATGAAGACAGTGGCCTCGGGCAGTGTAATCTGTCTAATTTAGGTTCATTCTTCAGCTGAAAATACTAAATCCGTCTGACCGTTCAGGGTCCAAAAAGGATTCTTTCTTCTTCAGTTTGCATCTAGGAGTTAGAAGTTGTTTCTGACATAAAAAATATTATGGAAAATGCTGGTAAAAGTTGTTACCCACCGTGCTGCAGATGACACAAGTTTTTGTGATTTCCCTAGGTATCTCAGGCAGACTTTAGATGCCTGTCTACCCAAACATGTATTGAAATGCCAATCTGAACAGGAGAAAAGTGTAAATCTCTTGGAAATAAGCAAGCGCACCAGATTGCAATTAAATGGCAAAGGAGCTTCCAAAGCAAAGAGGCAAAAAGGCTGCTGCATGAATAGGCTCTTACAAAGTTAGGCAGACCTAGAAAGTAGGGGACTGTACCGTGTCCTGGATAAATTCTCATCACACTGTAGAAACATAAATAGGATTTACATAAATTGATTCCCATACCCATTTTCTATTATTAGGTCAAAGAAAAATTTTCATTTTAAAACTGGATGAATCCATATATGATATTTTTTTTGCTTTAATTTCAGGACTGGTCGCTTGGCTAATGTGAGCAATAGTTAGTATTCATGGCCATCCTTTTAGTAAGCTACAACTTCTTGGTTTCCAAAGAAAACAGTACCATGGAAAACAAAGTTCCTCACACTCTTATTGCCTTTCATCCTCCCTTCCAATTTTCCAAATATCGAAAGTGCATCTAGAAACAAATAATACATTTTATTACCAAGAGAACTGATGAAAAAAGTCTTAGAATGAGAACAAGCAACAGGGATTTTTTTTTGTTGTTCAGACTGATCTGCAGTTATCTGTGGTAACCATCCCTTTGGAGCCAGTTGGCTCACAAAGCTTTAACTATAATGTATTTACAGTGCCAGTACTTCTTTTTTTTGTACCTCACCTACAGCTAATGTAAGAGAGAAAAGCCATCCTTATATTATGAGGATCTCCGCAAAGAATTTTACTTCCTTGCACTTTCAAATGTATACTTTTGAAAGATTTTGGTGATAATTCTTGCTATATTTAGAAACACTACTCAGTTTTTATTTTTCAGTATGCAACAGTTGATTGCGCGGTGTTTTTTTTAAGTTACAAAAACTACACTTCAAAAGTCTGTTATGACAGAAGGCTTTCAATTTGCTGCACTGCAAAAAAATAATGGGTTAGACAGCAATACAAATGCTGTTCTCTTGGAGTTTGTACAAGCTACTAGTTTTACTTGTTGGTGATTAATAACCATAACATTTTTATGTCACTTTCTTGCTGAACTGGGATTCTAGTGAAGCTGAAGGACATCTGGTTTTGTGAATAATTCCACTGGAAGACATGAATACAAAGTTTCCTTAATCCTAAAAACTGAAAACATCTGATTGAATTCTGTAGCATGTTGTGCGTGTGTGTGTGTGTTCAACATCAAGGCAGCTTTCAAATAATCAGCTGATTTTGCTCCCAGCAGTGGGTTTTGCTTCAGGCAGTAGGAAATTATTTCAGAAGGATTTAGATGGTGAAAGAATAATTGGTTTAATAAGAAAAAATAAGTGAAAAGTTAAAGTCAGGTACTTTTCCACTGCATTTATGTGTCACTTCTTACATCAACTGTTTGTTAATAGGCAAGTGTTACACTTTACTTTGGTCTATTTCCTGGTAACTTAATGGCAGCAATAAAAAATAAAATAAAATGAATTATATAATAGTTGGCTTCTCAGTTAGTAGAATATAATAATTTTAATAATAACTTTACTAGTGTACATTCTATAGTATTTTCATGATCATTAACCTCACAATATGAAAGACTTTCACATTTCAGTTTCCTCTATCATTCTATAAATGAAAAGTACATAATTATTCACATTTTACAGAACATTAGTCTTAAAACTGTTTTCAAAACTAAAAAAAAAACCCATTATAATAAAAAATTATGTTCTAGATTAAAATCTTGAAAATTCATTGTGCTAGTGAGGCAAAGAGATAATACAGGCAGAGAGATATTAGAGCAAGATGTTACTACAGATAATAAGGAGTGTAGGAGCAGCTTTTTGAATTGGGGAGAAATTTCTGCTTCCCTTGTGGAAATACATTTTTCTTGTAACAGCTTTTTCAAACCAAAATTTCCAGACAGATATTTCTCCTGACTGAATTTAGAGGCTAATTCTCTAAGGAGATTAACAGTATAGTATATTAATCAATTTTTAACTATGTTGAGAACACAGATGTATTGTCTGCCTTTGTTCCAATTGGTAATTTCAGGCCGCTCTGTCACCCAAAATTAAGTGGTATTGCTGATTATTTAAAAATGTTCATCTCTCCGGTCTTGTTCATCTGAAATTCTTAAACAGAGAAAACTGAAGAGATAATTCTAAAATTTTTCAGGATACTATTGAAACTTTTGTAGAACTGGGAAGCCACAGCCGGTATCTGAAAAGAGGTGCCTGCCCTTGGCTTCTTTTTTTTGGCTACATGTTAGTGCTTTCTTCTGATGGCAACTGGTTAGTGGCAGTGAGGACAACCATGAAGTGCACACCCTGATTTCATCACAACATGTACCCAGGACACAGCCACAGTGCATGTCCATGGAGAGATGGAAATGATCTTGAGTTTACCCATAATTGTAGAGACTGACACCACTGCCTTCCAAACAGCATCTTCTCTGTGGAGTAGCCCATACGCTACAAACATGTACCTGTTTGAACAATTCAATATATTCTCTATTAGCATACACAGGTGTGTGTGTGTATGTTCATGTGCATATATTTTACGATCTTCAGATACTCGTTTACGGATATAATAATTTGAAATTATAAAAATCCTTTTTCTGTGCAAGTTGAGATGTGCTTCCACTGTAGTGTCAGTTATACTGAATAATGAGTTCACTTCTGTGTCAGTAGTTCTGGAAATTTACAAAGTTCTTAATAAAATTATTCTGTCCTGTGGAGAGGCCTTGTGGCCTATTTGTAGAAGTGTCTTTCTGGGAGGTAAATATCTTTTTCCAATCAATGAATTAATAAGATATTTACATGCAGATATTTCTGCAGATATTAATATCTGGCTTTCCTTATTTATTTAACTTTTTTTTTTTTTTTTAATTATCCATTTAAAGATCAGTGTATTTTGCAAGTAAAAACAATGAAAAAGTTTTGTTTCGAAGGAACTTCCTAGAACTGTTACTGTCAAATGGCTATGGTACATACCACTGCCTCCTGCTTATTACACAAGTAGCATGCAATGTTTTTTGCTGTCTGGGGTCACTATAACAGGCAGGCACTACATTTTTAGATGGTGTGACAGCAGAGGTGCCTTGTCATGTCACCTTATCTTTCCTTTTGTGAAAAATAAGTATTGCATTAATATTAATATCTATAATGCACAAAATTATGGAAATTCAACTTTTTTTTTTTTTTTTAAAGAGAATAGGAAACAAGTTTGTTTGTTTGTATAAGAGTGTGTACATATATCTATACTACATATGCTATGTGACTCCCTCATACATATTATTCTATTTTGGCAACCTTGTGTGGGCCTGTTTTCTGTTTCCACTGACCTGGAAAGTTGTAAGAAGAGCTCAAAGTTTAACCAGGCCCATTAACTTTGTTTGCTTTGTGCTGGGCTCACACTAGTTCATCCCTGGCTGACTTGGGCAGACAGAAGAATCCTGAACATCTTAAGTTACCCTTCTGCTTAAGCAACAGTGTGTGGTGGGAAGGAGAACAGGGGAACATGGGAGCCTGGAGCACAAGTCTGATGAGGAGCGGCTGAGAGAACTGGGGCTGTTTAGCCTGGAGAAAAGGAGGCTGAGGGGAGACCTTATCACTGTCTGCAACTACCTGAAAGGAAGTTGTAGCATGGAGGGAGCTGGTCTCTTCTCCCAAGTAAGTGATAGAACAAGAGGAAATGGCCTCAAGTTGCACCAGGGGAGGTTTATATTGGATATTAGGAAAAAATTCTTCATGGGAAGTGTTGTGAAACACTGAAGCAAGCTGCCCAGGGGAGTGGTGGAGTCACCATTCCTGGAGGTGTCTAAAATATGTGTGGATGAGGTTCTTAGGGACATGGTTTAGTACCAGAGTTAGGTTATGTGTGGGCTTGGTGATCTTTAGGGTCTCTTCCAACCGGAATGATTCTATGATTCTAAGGAAATAGGGTGGCCACAAACTACACAAAACCAAAGAAAAGTGTGAAACTTGCTTTCCTTTCAGAGCTGTATTTCCTTTCAGAGATATATTTTCAACTCAGTGCTCTACCATTGTCTGTAAACAACTGCTGTAAAGAATGAGTTGCAATATCCTCTGGAGGCAAATTCACTTGTGAAGCTGAATTCCTGAGCAGGTAGTTGACCTTTGTGTAACAGAGTCTTCTCCTTATTTGACTTGCAAGTGTTTTGGATTTGTTCTTACAGAAGAACACCCGGTTTGGGGAAGCATACACTCACTCCCAGCAGCTGGTTCCAGGCACATGGGCTGTTACATGCTGTTGCACTCCAGTGACCATCTCTGAGCCCTTCAACTAACCCCGGTGCCCCAGCTAACCCTGGACACACACCATTCACACCCACGCGGCTGGAGGTTAAAACGTCCAGCAGCTCCAGTTGCTTAGATCCCACCAGGTTCAGTAGCTGACACCACAGGCTGGGTGTTCCCATACCCTGGGTCTGAGTCCAGTAGCTGCCTCCAAATTTCACTCACACACACTCGGGTCTCACCAGCATCTGGCACTGAGTCCTTGCAGCACACACATGCACATGGGATAGAGAGTGAGGTTACACAGAGGGAGAGTTAAAGGAAGATTTAATAAGAAGATAGGACAGGCTGTGGTGATGCGGTGCAGGGCTCAGCCAGAGGAATGTACAGACCAGCTCTGGTAACATGCAAACGAACTCTTTTATATCCCTTTCTGCCTATCCTCCTCTCTGTTCCTTCCTGCTCCACCTTCCCCTATCCATTCCCCCATCAGTTGGCACAGTCCCACTGACCCACTCCCAACATGCAGGATCCCCAGGTTTGCACCCTTAGCAGTTGCAAAATACCAGTTTCCATGCAGTTTCTTGACAGCCCATCAGTGTGACTGGCCAGGTTTGTTTCTCGTTATTGTTTGTGAGTGCTAACTGATCAGGTTTTATGTCTCTGTGTGTTTTGTCTCCTTCCTTTCCTGATCCTCTTAACTGAAAAAAGTAAACATTCTCACACATTGTATGTCCTTATCAGCTCACACCACTGGTCAGATTTGTTCTTGTCGTGACCTCCCTTATAATGTGTTGGTCAGGTCTTTATGGCCATGTACCCTAACAAGCGCATCCACTTGAGATAAAGAATTTAGGTTCAAACTTTATCAAGCTGAAGAGCTAGATTACAGTTGTCTTACTTTCTAGGAAAATGGTCTAGAAACTTGGCAGTTAAGCAAAGTTTTGTCTAACTGACATCACTTTGCAGGAGATGTAGGCAGTTTCAGAAAGACTGTGGATAATGGGGGTTCTGTCAGGCATTTAGGCAGGAGGAGGCTGTCATTTGATTTGACATTAGGTTATTTTGGAGTGTAAGATGGAAACAGCCAACTGTGTGCTTGGTTCAGGACACTTCTGACCTAGGATATGCAAATAATAAACAATGGCTATCCAAAAATTGTCAGGACAATCAAAGGAGTATGTAAAGTAGCGTCTGAACCTGTAAGATTAAGTAGTGCTGGCAAATAAAGGGCTCATTATGACTAAAATAGCTATTGGATCACATCAAAGTACATATTTCTCTGAGACTCCCATGCTCCTGGTGCTATGCAGACATGTAATAAAGGGAATCTCAATCATAAAAAGTTCACAGTGTCAGTAAATGAGAAAGAGAAGCTAAGCAGAAGCAATAAAATTATTTCATTTAAGTCTCACAGGTCATCAGTAGCAGATTAAACAACCACGCTAGTCTTTTTCTGAATTTTAATTTAGTGTCCGTTACTTATATTTCATTACATATACAATATTATTGTTATTCCATTCTACACCTCACATTCTTTATGAATGATGCAATATAGTATGAAATGCAGTAGAGATTCCCCATAGTGATATTGAGACATTTACTTCTTTTGAAATGTTGTTGCATATATCTTAAAAAGCGATGTTTTAATAACAGCATAGTTTGGTGTTTTGCATGTCTTTGTGGTAGGATTTTTACTAATCTTTCCTGTGGAAGCTTGGATTATACCTGTCATGCTTCATGTAGATCAGCAAAGACATTCTTGTAATATTGCAGAATCCCTAGGCGTTTCTTTGCATCTTTTGAACTGCATTGGGCTGGGTTTTTTTTTAGTTCTTTTGTTCTTGAGATTTTCTATTGAGCATGGAATTTCTTGAGTAAGCAAAGACTTTTGTCTAATACCCGGGGGTAATAGGAAAGTTCACATCATTGTGATAAACCATGAGAACTTCCAGTAACAGTTTGTGACTAGGTCATTAGGAAAAAGTCTTTTAAAATGTTGATGCTGGTAACTTGTAAAAAGAAAGCTTATTATCAAGTAGTCTTTTCCATTCCAATACAGCATGCATCAGTATTTCACTGCAGGGGAACCTGTAGGACTGCCCAGTGCTGTCTGCTGCTAGACAGCAGATGTTCACCTTCTGAAACTGCAAGGGTGCACAAATTCAGAATATTTATGGTTAATGCAAAAGTGTATGTAACAAAAGATTCTTAAAGCAGGTGTGAACAGCTGGACTATAGGCTAGACTGTAATGTGTCTAGTAGCTGAGTGCTCTAGACTGTGGTAGGCCATTTGCATTTGACAAACAAGAGGAGTGTACTGTGATCATGAAAATAGTTGGCTGTTGGCTTATTTTGGGTTTTATTTTTAGTATGTAAGTGAATTGCTGAAGGTAAAATTTTGTGAAGTTGTCTTTACAGAAATATGAAGGAAGAATAGAATCAGAATCACTTGCTGATAACATTTTGTGTTACAAAACATCACTCTTGGTGTTAGCTTGTTGTCAGCCATGAAATACCAGTAATCTGGTATTGGAGCTGAAATTAAAGTACATATATTTGAATGAGTTGCAAAAAATACTCAAAGTGATAAATAATGTCCGGACTGTTCCACAGAGTCAAAATCATGTTGAGCCCTGTACACTGTCTGTGTTCCTATGTGTTTGGGAAAAGAACATGAGAAACAGAATTACTTGCATGTCCTTCCCATACTGTAGCCTCACATCATCTGGCAAATGAGTCAGAGGCAGCATTCAGAGATTTCCACTGGTGGATTGATTCTCCCTGATTTGTCTCACTAAGGTTGGAATTCACTTTTACTTTTCATTCTTACAGAGTTCTGTGAAAAACAATGTAATTATGGACTCTATGAAAAGTACTTGCTTCTGTTTGTTTAATTATGCTCCATGGGGCACCTCAAGAGGAAGTATATGTGTTAGAAGTTATGTCATATATGTGTTAGAAGTTATGAAGACTCATTCTCTGTCCATTGTCCTCATGATTTTATACATCTTTGTGCATTCCCACCCTCCTCTTGTTTCTCTTTTCCAGATTGAAGAGTTCTGGTGTGTTTAATCCCTGTGGAGGAGCTAGTCCATTCTTGCTCATTATTGCCCTCCTCTCTACCTTCTCCAGTCCTACCATTTTCTTCTGGATATGTGATGATTAGGGCTGTGTACAGTATAAATTATTAATTATTAATTAGTACATCAGTGTGTTTATTTCCCTATATGTGTGCATTTGCCACTTGGATAAATGCCATTAAGATTTGTTTCATGATGGAATAGTGTAAGAGCATGGCTAATTTGTTCAGTACAGATGTCCTAGTAATGTAACATCCATACCTATATATTTCCTGTCATCTCTTGTTTACATTCATTATTTTATCTTTTGTACATATACATAAATCTCTCAGCCATAACTCATTCTTTGTGCTATTATTTATTATGTGTGTTTTGTTCCTTATTGTCTCTTTACACCTGTTTGAGCCCTATCCACATTCTGTCCTTTACACATCCTTTAAGTGACAATCCTTTACTTTTGCCACACAGCTGTATCATATGTTTTGATAGCTCCTTATGACAGCAGCTTGCTTATTGGTTAGAAAATGTTACTTTTGTGTTCTTCTTATGCAGGACATTAAGTTGTTTCTGGTGGTGATTCTTCCTGTATCTTCCCACTAAAATTACATCCTTCCTTTGAAGAAGATAAAATTTTCATAAGAATATCAGGGGGGAAATTAAGGACTTGAGAGAAAGTAAGCTTATTAATAAATGAGAAGGTAGCTTAAATTAATGATTCATGTCTCTAATTGGCCAAGTGTCTAAATGATTTGAAAAAAAATCAATCTTGGTGAAAAAAAAAAAGAAAAACAGGAGCGGGTTTGCACACTGGAATATGCCCCAGTTCACGCTGTGTCAGCTACACGTGTTTGCAGGCTGTGCAGCCAGGAGTGGGAGCTGATGTCGGTGCCTCCGCCGTGGCCGACTGCTCGGTACTGGGGTTTGGTTGATCAGGGAAACTCCTTACCCTGCTTTACTCTCTTACAGCCTGTGCTATGGTCTGGCCCTTAGCAAAATAAGAGGGGCAAAGAGCAGCTGGATTTAAACCAATTAGACAAAAAGGAATTTGTGAATGGTATAAATATGAACAGACATGGTGAATTTAAACAGAGTTTATTATGGATGTATTCTATCCTAACAAATTAAAAAAAAATTTGAAGGCACTGGAGGATTGAGACAGAAGTTAAGGTGGCATTGATCTTCAAAAAGAGAAGGGGGTGAAAGGGAAATGATCCTCATAAATCCTGTTCTGTAAGTCTAGATTAAATTCTTACCGGTGAGAAGAACACCCTTAGAAACAAATAGTAAATTAAAGAGTAGCAGGCAGGTAGTTAAGAAAAAAAACCATGTACACTAAGTAGAATGATATTTTAAGTAATGAATTACATTCCCAGAATGTTATTAGTGTCAGTGATTAAAAAAAAGAATCAAGGGGGAATAGATGTGATATACGTAGAGTCCTTTTCCCTCCTGGGTGGCAATTCATGCTATTGGTAATTGTCTTCAGAGCCCTAAGCAGTCTATTATGAAATAACCAGAAGGCACCGCTCACCCTGTATTCACTCAAAGCAAATATTTTTAATGCAAGTTCAGTGTATACAAACTCATGTATATATGTGTACTTATAATTTTTCTACATATAGGTTAGCACTGTATATTTGCAGTATTCGTCTTTTGGCCTCTGCTGAAATATATATATGTGTATTTTTATATTTCTCAGGCCGTGCAGTTGGAATGGGTTAGTCAGACTAATAATGTTAATAAGAGGTAATAACCTATTCATCCAGCACGGAGGAACAAAGGATAAGACAAATGAGTTTATTTAAAATCAACTTATATTTATATATTTAGTAAGATTTAGGTTTAGAGTATGCTAGGATATAAGCAATGAAATGGAACTGAGAGAAGTTACTTTGGAAAGAAAAAGAGGAAAAAAAACCTAAAGAAACAATCAACCAACCAAAACAAAACCAGAAACAAACAAACAGAAAATCTGAAACACAGCCAACAGTGATTAACTTCTCTACAGTTACATCATATGGTTTGGTGCTTTAAAAAAACTTAAACCTACATTTCTTTCTATAATATTTTCATTCATCTTGAAAAATATTTGTTGAAATGGATGCTGCTTTTCAGCAAATAATGCTGAAGGACATCTCTTTGTAGATTTCACTAATATTGAGGAATATTTCACTAATATTGAAGAATATTTCTAGGCATGGTAAATCTCCAGGAAATTTAAGTATCTGTGTGAATTTTCCACAAATGCTTACAGTGCCAAGTTTTACAAGAATACACTGCTCATTTTCTAGTTAAGGCAGCCAAACATATGACACACGAGGGAAACCACTAGCTATGGTAACTAGCCAGTCACTTAAGAGTTAGTCCTGCAATATGACTAAGAGTGTGGGTTTTTTTTTTCTGTCTTATCTTTGGATAGCAATAGCAAAAGTAAAAATTACACCTATCATCAAGTCTGTGGTTGTTTCCTCTTCAACAGGTTTCAGTTGCTCCCTTCTTATCTCTCTGTGGGAAGTGCCCTGATAACCAGCAGTGGTTATCATGCTGATGAAGTCAACAGTGTTACAGGCCTAACCTCACTTCAAAGTACAACATGATATACTTGCTACATACGCTATTATATGTATGTATCAAATGACTGAAAAGCCTTCAGGCACTTGATTCTTGTTACCTCTCTTGATTACAATCAGTTTCCTGCATCTTTAGTTCCTTTTGAATTTTGCTTGTGGGCTTAGGTTCATTACCTTAAGATAATATGCATCCACAGTAATTTATAGACAGCAAGCGTAAGAAATTAAAAGAAATTAAAATAAAGAAATTAAATTAAAATAAACAGCCTTTGTGTTTGATGTACTTAAAATACTCTTTTTTTTTTTTTTAAGAACTGCTGTAATTAGATAATTAGCTATTAAAAAAGCACAGTGAAGTAACTTGAAAAGGAATATATCAATTAGTTTCCATAGCGAAAATTGCTTGTAAATGGTAATTCTTTCATTAGATAAAAAAAATTACATAAAACTCAGTGGTCTCTGAAAACAAGCATCCTATGATACCACATTGAGCAATAGTTTATGCAGATATTCTACAAACAGCAGTGTGGCCACCGAAGGGTAGTATTATAGACATAAACACTAATGGATTAAAACTTTTGGCAGGACTGTTGTATTTAGCTGTTGTACAGTGTCTTCTAGGCAAAAAGTATGTAACTTAGATCAACTATCTTATTACAGTTCTCAGAAAGAAGCAGAACTCCCTAATACGATGAGACTGGCTCAAAACACCTATGATAAAACTGAGGGCAGCAATTTCTCCTGAGATTTTGTTACGTTGCTGGGTCACAACCATCAGACATAACCATCAGGCTTTAAAAAGAAGCTGAGATACTCATGTGTGCACATAACTCCTCTCATATAACTTATGTAACTTCTCAGATTGAAATTGCAGAAAAAATTAGCCAATACATGTAATCTTATCACAAACCTTGAGAAAAATACAAGACATAGCCAGAGTTAATTTACTTGCTAGGATCTTAATTCTCTTGCAAATACCTTCCGTAAAGGAAGCAGAAGAAACCAGGAGGGGATTCAGTTGGTGTTTAGTGTTTAGTGTTTAGGCCCCCAACGAACACCTACATTTAGGAGCCTAGCGAAGCAGACTTCTCATTGTACATGTCACCAGAGAGGGCACCTGTCACTAAATTAGGTGTAAAGGGTATCAACCATTGAATAGAAAAAGGTAATTCTGGTTCAGTCATCTTGCACTGATTCAATCAAGAGTAGTTCGTTTGATTTCAAAGGTGTTTACATTGATGTAACTGGGACCAGACTTTGGTCCTTTACCTTGATTAGTATTTCTTGTATTTCTGCTGCCAGTGTTCTCCTCTAGATGTTTTTGCACAAATGGCCTGTACATTCGGGGGACATGAGAGAAATCAAATTGCCCCTTTTTGCCTCTTGAAATGCTGTAGCATCTGATTAAATGTACGTTGTCACCCAGTGTGCCATCCATTTACAAAGGGAAGCAATCTAATCCCACAAAATCAACTCTGATTTATAAAATGATGCTGTATTTCCCTCAAAAACATTCTGAATTATGTTATCTTATGTAACAATTCAAAATAAATGTAGTGTTTGGTATCTCTAAATATGTAATGTATGGAATCACAGAATAATAAAATGGTTTGGTTTGGAAGGGACCTTAAAGACCATCTAGTTCCAATCCCCCTTCCATGGGCAGGGACACCTTCCAGGTTGCTCAAAGCCCTGTCCAACCTGACCTTGAACACTTCCAGGAATGCTGCATCCACAGTTTCTCTGGGCAGCCTGTTCCAGTGCCTCAGCACCCTCACGGGGAAGAATTTCTTCCTTGTATCTAATGTAAATATACCTTCACTTTAGAACCACTACCTACCCCTTGTCTACCTTCCTTTGTAAAAACTACCTTCCCTTGTAAAAAGTCCCTCTCCAGTTTTCTTGTAGGTCCCCTTTAGGTACTGGAAGGTTGCTATAAGGTCTTCCTGGAGCCTTCTCCAGTCTGAACGACCACAACTCTCTCAGCCTGTTTTCATAGGAGAGTTTCTTCGGCCCTCTGATCATCTTCATGGCCCTCCTCTGGACTCACTACAGCAGGTCCAAGTCCCTCTTATGCTGTGTGCCCCAGAGCTGAATGCCTTACTCCCTGTGGGGTCTTTTGAGAGCAGAAAGGGAGAATCACATCCCTCGACCTGCTGGCCATGCTGCTTCTCATGAAACCCAGGAGATGGTTGGTCCTCTGGTCTTCAAGGGCATGTTGCTGGGTCATGTTGAGCTTCTCATCAACCAACACCCAATCACAGACAATATACTTGTTATCTGCGATGGGAGATTGTATTTATTTAGAACAAATGCCGTGTTGAAAACTGATATGGATAGTGTCTGTAGACAGTCTAGTGAAATTTAATTAGTATTGCTCTGAATTTAAAACTTGATTCTATGTATCAACCATGTTTTTCATGCAAATCTAGATTTCTGCATATCGTGATGCATATAGCATGAATATGCTTTATGTATAGACCAAAAGGATATATAGCACATGCATGCTATAATGGGAATATTGATAGTAACACCTAGTGGGGCAAATAAACAAAGAAAACTGGTCATAATAGAATTCGTTAAGTATAATCATAATATCATCATCTTCATAAACCCACTGTTTTCACTGTAACTGAAAACATTTTCCAAGTAACTAATTTTTATCTCAAAGTTTTGTCTTAAATATCTTACGAAATGCATTTTCCTTTATTCAATTGAGTTTACATAGCTAAAAATCTGTTAACTCCATACAGAAGAACACATAAAGTCTATGAGAACTTCAATGAGGACTCAAAAAGAAGCATAAACCTACATGTTTATACTGCACAATACAGACAATAAACTGCATCGAGTTTATATAATTTATGTTTAATATTGCTTAGCATGGTGAGGCTCTTATTCTGGTTGGGATGAATGAATGGTGTTATAATAAAATACATACAAAATATAAAATAAAATATAATAGGACTTATGTATGTACAAAACTATGAATGAGAGAAATTTTGAATAAGAAAGGTGAACTGTGTTTCATTCTGAATGATAATATTGAAGCATAAAATAAATTGATGTAGCAGAGGTAACAATCCTTTTTTTTTTTTTAATTGTGCTGCAGTGATCTTAATATTAAATAATAGTTGTGAAGGCTTGAAGTTTATATTTTGTAATAAGCTTAAGAAATTTTAAAAAATCATGTATGTCAAATAGATCCCATTTCCTTTATGTAGTAAGCAAGCTGATTCTTACGAAGCTACATTAAGTGATGTTTTTTTCCAAAACAACACGGAGAAACTAGTAAAAGTTTTTGATTAGTGGTCTTGCTTGATTTGTGTGTGAAAGCAAAAATCTCATTTACATTATAATGAGTTATTGAGTTTATTATAAAGCCATTAACTGCATTAACTTATTACAAGTGGTTCCTTGGAGTTACTGTATATGAAAACATTACTAAGTCAGGAGCTCTGTTTTATTTGCTGCATATTACTTGAATTTAAACAGAAAAATTGAAGACTCCTTTATTATTGTAGTTTCCTTTTATATATCTGTTTGCTAGTATGCTTTCTCTATGAGATTTTTTTTTTTATTATTCAGATTTGGGATAAGAGGACACTGTATAATTTGCTATAAAATTCAGTCAACATCAGAAGAGAAACCTTTAGAAATGAAGTTGTGAAAACTGACGAACAAGTTATACTACGTACTAAAAGATAATGCATTTTCAATATGTAGTTTTATAATTCAGCTTTACCTGTAGTCACTACTCTGTAGACAACAAACCAATTTTATTTACCCTGGTAATTTAAGAAACTAACAATTCTGGTTTTTATGAATGGTACCTGTGCTGCATAAATTTTGTGGGATCCCCACTTCTGATAGGAACTTTGAAAAACATACAGAAATTTAAGGGACCCATTTGTGCACTGAAAGATAAACTAGGCTTTCTGCGACTTGGTTAACATCTGAGTCTTTCGAACCTAGCAAACACCCTCTTAATATTTTAATGAGAAAATCTATGTTGGCCAAAGTGACTAGAAGATGTATAAATCCCTGCAAGCTAAAGCAGAATGAAAATAATTTCATTTTCACGAGTAAAATCACTTATTTTAAATTTTGTCTTTTGAGCATACAATTTAGGTTGCTGTAGTCCTTTAGGTAGCAACTTGAAAGAGTGAAAATAAATGCAGGCAGACATAGGTGGACATAAGCGAGCACTTGTATGTATATACTTGGATTTTGTCCCTGCTCTGTATTGGAAAGAGCTCAGATTCTAAATCTGAAGCCATAGCTGAGTAATATGTAACACTAAAGAGACAAATACATAGTGAATATGTGCTGAAGAATAAGGACTGCAACAGTGGTAAACCCCGGAAAGACAGATAACACAACCTAAGCAACAGAGGTACTTAAACTTTTCCATAAAAAGGTAGCTACCAAGTGGACTTGAGAAGTATTATATATGCACATGCAGAAGCAAAGAATATAATCCTGTGTTTGGATTTATGTTATTTTTTCACCTTTTAAGCTCCTAATCATGCAAGCAGCTCATGCAAAGAACTCTGCTAAGTTCATTATATTGCTCAAGAGTTTTCAGGATCCGGACCCTGATCAGCGTTTTACTGCTTTATCACTCTTGCAGCGTGTGTGCAGCTAATTGGTGTTTTGACTGAGTCAACAAAATAATGGTAACACCAATGAATCAAACTAAATCGTCTCATTAGAATGTGAAGCTAGAGAAATACTACTTTCTAGAACAAATATTATCCTCAAAAAATATTCTTATTAAAACAAATTGCTGTTTGTGGTGTAATAAAATTAATGTAAATAGAAACATCTGGCAGAATCATATAACCTACTGTAGCATAACATTTGGAATGAATTAGTTTATTTTATTGTCGTAAACTGCTTTTTGGCCTTCTCCACATTTTATCCAGATGTAAATTTATCAGGACTTTGCTTTACATCATATTGCAATGCTTTACTTGCATTTCCTTTAAAGTAATTTTATTTTACACATAACAAATGCTTGAAAGTGGAATATGTTGGAATTAAAGAAAGTTCAGGCAATGCTACTGCACCTTGTGTACTAAATGTTTTACAAACCTTCCAATATGTAGAGGCACTAAAGTGCAGATGTGCCAGTGCTGAGAAGAAAGTTTACCTTACAGTAAGCAATAGGGAAAATTATGTTCAGATACTTAATCTAGAATTTCTCCATTTTACCCTTCATGTTTGTATTGTAAGTAATCCTCACTCCTTTTATAGTCAATGGAAAAAATGAGGCACATTCCAGACTTACTCGATTGGAACTATGTTCGATGCCACTGTAAACAAAAATCTAGAATTGGTAGCTGACATAACACATCTACACTGCAGATGTCTACCTTTGCTTAGGTTAATAGGACCATGAGTGGTATACTTTGAATTTGATGAAAAGATAAGATTAAGAGGTGAGTTTTTGATTTTTAACACTATTGTGAAATGTGATAAGAAAGCTCACGTATTTGTTGTCCTGTGCCTACGGCTGCTGGCCACTTAAAAATATTTACTTCCTACGGATTTTAAAGACACCGGAACATATACTGAGTAGAGATCTGAAGTGTCTATACACAATAATAATATGGAATGTAAAAAATGTAGAATAATACAGATGCTGAAGAGATGCCCGGTTGATGGGCTGAATTTTATATCTCATTTTCTTGGTGTTTCAAACCTGAGCCTGCAATCATCAGGCTCCCCACTTCAGAAGCTTCACAAAACTCATACAGCAGACATGGATAAGCAAGACAT
Organism: Columba livia; assembly: GCF_036013475.1. Lineage (NCBI taxonomy): Eukaryota > Metazoa > Chordata > Aves > Columbiformes > Columbidae > Columba > Columba livia. The sequence continues at coordinate 53,251,141 of NC_088602.1, forward strand.
GGTTTTGTGAATTAAGCACTGGTTTATGATACTAAATACCAAGAGAAAAAAATGCTGTTTGTTTAAAAGAAAGAAAGATGAATTGAGACAGGGGAGAAAAATCCAGGAAGATTTAAATTCAAAATAATCTAGAATGCCAAAAAGAATAACACTTTCTGGACTCCTCTACCCCATCAGTACCCAAGGACAAGGAATGTTAGCTACATCTGTTAAATGGAAGTTAAGGGGAAGTATTCCGAGCAAAAGCACTGCAAGGTAATAGATTATCTCAATGTGAAAAAACATTATGCTTAGTGAAGCTTTTCACACAAGGACAGTATTTATAACATGTATGTGAAAGGGTGGGTATAACTAGCATATATACAAAGACATTCCTCAATGCAAAATTAATTTCAGTTGTGTGATGTCCTTGAATTTGTTTTTAGTCTGCATCTCTTTTCTTTTCTAGAAAAGCTTGTTTTAAAACTGAAACCACTGCTCAAAATATATGAACATAAAAATGAAGATGCACCAAAACATTTTGTTCACCACATTTTATGAAAGTTCATGTGCTCATGCTATTGATGATGTTATAGTTTAGCTGTGTTTCCACTCAGTGTGTGTACAGTAATAAGTTCAAATGTTGTAGAAGTTATACTTACAAAACTGTTTTTTGAGAGGAAGGAAGGGGAGTAAAATAACAATATTACATTATATGAAGTAGAACTCTTCATCTGGCAAACAAAATCAAATCAAACACCCCACCATTTACTTTCTCAATTAAATTCGTCATGTATTTTCCCTTCAAGTATGTTAAAAAAAAATCCTTTGGTTGTGAACAAATCTTCAAGAACCATAGAAGTTTCTCATCATTCAAAAGATTCATATAATAAAACATTTCTTCAAAATAGAACCATAGAAGTTTCTCATAATTCAAAAGATTCATATAATAAAACATTTCTTCAAAATATTCATATATGTCCAGATTCTAAATTACTTTTCATCCAATAACTGCCTTTCATTTACTGTAGTTGGCAAAGAAGGAAGTGAATGTATATTTTCTCGTAGCTATCTATCAGACTGCTCTGGGGTCTTCAGCCAGCCATGCAAGAAAATGAATAAGTATGACTTTGATAAAGCAGCTGTGATATAATAATTTAAGGGTGAAAGAATCTCCACTAAACAACTCATATAATGAAGACATATTTCCTATTATTATGTCATAAGGTCGTTCAAGACCATGCCGGTAGATTAAATCCTTTTACTACATTATTATTATTATTATTATTATTATTATTATTATTATTATTATTATTATTATTATTATTATTTTAAACATGGAAGTTAGTTTAATACATGAGATTTTTGTGCACTTTGCACTTCAACAATTATTTTGAAGTATATTCTTGGAAGAAAATGTAGTCTCTGACAGTATTCCTCAACATGATATGTACATACTACCTATTCAGTGTATACAAAAGATAAAAGCAGTTTGAATGTCTGGTTCGAGGTCCATTTAAGTCAGCAGAAAGAATTCCTTTAACTTGGATGGGCTTCAGGGACAGAGCTCTCTTCACAAATGTTTGTAATCAACATTGTAGCTAGACTGTACAAACCCTATTCACATCATTCTTCCAGGGAACATGAATAAATTCTCTAAAAATTTTGCAGGGTTTTTTTTGTTTTCAGTTCATGACATTAATAGTTTGACCTTAATTGTCCCAGTAATCAGCCTCTTCCTCATCTTGGAAGATCTAAGGAGTATTTTGAAGTAACTAAAAGTAGCGTGAATACTTTGTTATTGGCATCTTTGGTAATTGTAAATGCTTCTAGCAGTGTCCGGCTTTGTGTTCAAGCATGTTATGTCAACTAATGGAATTACATGTGAGTCTGAAGAATTTTAAGGTGAAAACAGACACTGCTTTTTTCAGTAATTGGGTTATTTTAAAGCTAATTTTATTATATTTTGAATATTACTTCTGAAGCAAATTTAAGAATTTGAGACATTTAAAAAATAAGGTAATTATGTTCTTAGTAATTTGTTTGAGTTATGTTTACTGTTAATAAATTTGTTAGGGCATGGTATCAAGAACATGACTACATGACACAGAGAAATGAGGAAAGAAGAATACGTATTTAAAGGATCTTTCAATATGAAAGAAAATCCAATCATGATATCGAAAATGCTATCTGAAAATAGCACCTATACTTTATGATTTGCCTATTGTAGAGTAGTTCTAGAAAAACAGTTTTGTGAATTTAAAATGGTTCCCTCAGAATACCTGATATATATAGCGGTAATTTCAGATGAGAAATATTATATTATCTTGGGTTTTTAAAATACAGAGAAAGTAATAAATAGAATATATCTAGTAAAGTGATTTAACTAAATACTGTGGTGTGCTTTCATAAACAGTGCTGATAATTGCTTTGGTGTTTTCTGTCAAGAGGGAGAAACAAATGTAGAAGTGTAGACATCTAGCTTTACAAAGTAGTTGCCACCCGTTGATTAACTGTTTGCATACACGACTGACTCCACAAAGCACAGCAGAACAGGGCTTTCAAATGATAGTAATAAAACAAATGACATAATGTTATTAGTTAATGAGAGAAATTTCAATCCAGTATCATAATAACAAAGGCACAAGGGAGCACTGGCAGACGCTGTTGGAATGCAAAACAGAAAGGCTTCTGAAGAACGGTCTACTTAACCATCATTGGCTTTTCTGGGCAATACGCAGAAATTGTGTTATGCTTTTAAGTTCTCACAGGGATTCATTTACTGGCAGTGCGAGTGAAAATAAACTGTATTAATATGACAAAAAGCAGTAGGAAAGTTTTACAGATCAGCTCCTGTAATATGTATTGTAGGTATCCCAGTCTAGACAGGTACTTGTTTGTGCAAGATTGATCTCCATATTTAATCAAGACCTAGGAGCCACTTGTGGGCATGTGATTATAGATAGTAACCAGACTAAGTGCACATAAATATAGGAATGTAATAATAAATTTAACTTGAGAAAAATATGTGATCCTTGACCATATATTTAGACCACAAGAATCTTAGTGTTATTTAATTTTTATGACAACTAGAAAATTATCCCTATTCAATTCTAGCATGAATTCATCCATTTTTAGGCTAATAGCTTAATTACTGATGTACATTAATGGTTCTCAGTAACATTTTTAAAAGTGGTCTTACAGTGCAAAGAGCTGGGATTCAGCTCGTCTAATTATTGGTGTTTTCAGTCTAGTTTTCTACATCTGAGTCAATATTTTTTATAGTTGGGGATGTAAAAGGATATCTGCAGGTCGTGACTGATCTATTCCATAATGGCTGTTCATTTTACAGTGGGAGGATTCATACAGGAGTGCATTTCAGTATATTTCTCTCCATAAAGAGAGGCTGTACAGCTAACCCACTGTATCTTGATGTTCACACTGAAGATCTTGAAAATTAGGGGAGAGAAATACTCCTCATAATTTAAAAGTTCAGCACAGAAGCTTTTGAAATTTAGAAATCCTTCTGAAAGTGAAATTCAGATCCCACTATGAGACAAAGCTACTCTATTCCCTATTTAAGAAAAACAAACAAACAAGCAAACAAACAAACTAAACAAACAAACAAAAACAAAACAGGAGGGACGTGGAAGGGAGGTAAAAAGATGCACGGTAGTTTTATGCCAGCTTGAGGAGGACTTGCCTGTGTTTGTGACACCTCTGCATACCCAGGTTCTGGTTATAGATGGTTAGAAGGAGGAGGAAGTTTTAAAAACTCATTATTCTCCTGAGCCAGAGCCTTTCCCATGCCAAATCATAATTCTGCCCGGAACTGAATTATCACCATAGCTGCTCTAGAGCCTTACAGACTACTTAATGCAGGAGTTCACTAAGACTCATATAAGTCTCTCTGTCCTGCTAGTGCTAAAGCCTAAGTTTCTCTAAACCAAAGCCCCACAACTCTTCTTAATCCCCCTTCTCTTCAGAACACCCCGTATTCCATCCTGCTTGAGACTCCATCTCTACTTGAAGTCTCCCAAACCTTATCCACATCAAGTCTCTCAGTATGTTCTGTCCTGAGACCTCATTCTGCTTTCTTGTGATCCATCTAATACATCACACATGGCTTCCCATTCCTCTGAATCCATGCTCTGCCTGTGCTCACCCCAGGACCAGGGCTGAAACACCTGGGATGGTGTCCTCATCTATGAGGACAGGCTGAGAGAGCTGGGGTTGTTCAGCCTGAAGGAGACTCCGGGCAGACCTTATTGCAGCCTTTCACTACTTAAAAGGGGCCTATAAGAATGATGGGGACAGACTTTTTAGAAGGGTCTGTTACAATAGGACAAGGGGCAATGGTTTTAAACTAGAAGACTGGACGTTCAGGCTGGACATGAGGAAGGAATTTTTGACACCGAGGATAGTGAGACACTGGTGCAGGTTGCCCAGAGAGGTGGTAGATGCCCCATCCCTGGGAGCATTCCAGACCAGGCTGGATGGATCTCTGAGAAACCTGATGTAGTTGAAGATGTCCCTGCTCACTGCAGGGTGGACTAGATGATCTTTGAAGGTCTCTTCCAACCTAAACTATTTTGTGGTGACCATCAGCAGGGCTGCTCAGCTTCTCTTGACCCGTGTGCAGCCAGCATCCATGTCTGCGTGCCAATGCACTGCTGACAGCTGCTGTACTCCCCCATTAGTGCAGCCATTGAGAAAAATAATCCCTAGAGTTGGTTCTTCCAGCTGAAATTTTTGGGGCAGGTAAGGAACACAGAACCATTAGGAAGAGAGAGCAAACCATCTGAGTGACCTGTGGTCCAATCAGCCTCATAATTATCTTCAAATGGTAAGTGACATGAGAGAGAGGAGCATCAAACATTAACAGTCAACAATTCTTTCTCATTTCTTTACTCGGATGTTACTCACATTCACTTAACTGGGACTCTTGTACCTGAAAATAACAACTTCATTGCCACCTAACACAAATCTTTAAACAAGAAACAAGTCTTCTAACAAGAGCCTATGAACTGGTATATTTCAGACAGAGAAGTGTTTCAGGCCTTCCTTTTATATTTGTAAGACTTCATAAGACTTCATCAGCAGGAGCACAACAAAGGTCCCTTGCAACTCATTGAGATCTCATTGCATTACAGAAAACTGCTTTTCATATTTTCATAGGGGGAGCAGTTTCACTGGAAAATACTGATCCAGTGTCAGTTTACACATTCCATAGGCACACACTAATTGAAGAAAATTTTTCAACGTAGAGCTCAGCAACTGTCTTTCAGTTGACCTGTTTCTGGTCTCATTTTCTACAAGCTTTCTAGTCTCAAGGGACTTTGACTTCTGGATCTTGTGGCTAATTTACTCCCTTTTTAGTACTGACCTGTCTTCCAAGCTCCTCACTGTCCTTGATTATTCATGCTGAACACTTCATTTATCAGACATCCTGGCTATCAGGCTGCTGAGCTTGGTTAGACTCTTGGTTCTGCATTTACTGGGCTGTTTTCTAGCCCAGTGCCAGCCTCAGCTTCTCATCTCCCTTGACTGTGCAACCAATAGTCAGCATTTCCTCCAAGCATCGCTTTCCCACCTCTACATGGGCTTGAGGATCACCAGACTTCCCTCCTGCTTTGTCACAAGGGTTCTGAGCACCTCAGCCAGCTCAAGAAGTCAGAAGACTGTAAAGTCTGGGGAACAAAGGCAGGATTGCAAGTTCAAGATAGAATCTCTCAAAATTTTATAGGTTACAGAAAACTACAAAACTAGATAGCATTTGTCTAGCTTATTAAAATCTCACTGATGGATACTCTGCACCCTCATAAGACAATCTGTTCCAGACCCTAGCTATCACTTCTAGTAAGCTTTTTCTTTATGTCCTAATTAATCTCCCTTTGCACAGTTGAAGCTTGTTATTACTTGTACTACCTACAATGGACATGAAGAATAGTTTATACTGTTCCTATCTGCAGTTACCTTTTATCATGTCTTTCCTGAGTTTCAGGCTGGATTCAACTTATATGACTTATATTTTTCATTTTAAGTCATCTTTAAATCATTATCTCAGATGATGTTTGTGTTGCACCCTCCATTCCTTCTAGGCAGTCCACATAGTTTTGGAATTCTAGTACCAAAATCAAATATAATATTCCAGTGAAAAGTGTCTTCAAGCCAGCTACAGCAGAAAGATTATTTACAGGCAGTTATTCTAGAGCCTGGATTTGTGCCATTGACTGCTTCTGCCCAAGTGTGACATTTTTCACTTCTCTCTGTGGAAATTCATCCTGTTCTTACAGAACATGTATGCAACATGCAGTGATCATTTTGAATTGTGTTTCTGTCAGCAAAAATGTTTACAGCTATGTCCAGCTTTGCTAGACCCTCAGATTTCATAATTTCACATTTTTTTAAACTTTCATTGTATCAATAAGCAGTGTGTTGATTAGAACAGGAGATTCTCAGGAATTTTAAATCAATATACCCTTATTTAACAGGGAACCATTTAATATAGTTTCCCAGCTGGTTTTGCATATAGAAGTAACAATTTAGACGATTTTTAGTCAACTTCTGCAAACATTGTGTTAGGAGCAGAAGATTCACTAAAGCTTTTTTTCACTACAAAACAAGTAAAATCTCATTTTACACTTTGTCTTACACAATCCCCTACACCTCCACCCTTCCACCTCATTTACAGAAATTTTTTTAAAAAAATTGTTTTGGTGCTTAGTCATCATCTCTTTTGCTGATGTTTGCAGTCTTTTTGTTTGCTAATATATTCCACTATTTTTCTAGAAATGGAAAGGAGTTTGACTGATACGTAGTTTTCCAGCTCTTTGTACTTTCCCTTTTTTAAGGATAGATAGGTAACTTATATTTTTTTCCAGTCTTCCAAAATCCTATTCATCATCCGTGAGTTTATTAAATGCTTCTGAAATTGCTTCAGCATTTTCTCTATATTCCGTGAATTTCATCATATTTGGATTATTTAAAGCCAACTAATTTATGCTTGTCTTCTTTAGCCTTTCTTTTTTTCTGTCTTATATGCTTTGTTGTTTGTGCTAATTAACGCTATCTGCCTGATTTCATCTAACCTTTTTAGTGAAGACTGAAGCAGTAAATGCATTAAACATTTAGGGTTTTTTTTAGTGCCATGATTTAATAGCTTTTTTCCCTGTTAAGTAGTGGACCAGCTTTTTCCTTTGTCTTTCTCTTGCAACTAATGTACTTATTGATCTTTTTCTTTGCTTGTTCTTTGCATATTCATTGCTGGGTGCTTCACATTTTGTGCCTTCACTTTTTCTTAGCATGTATTTCTATGTTCCTGGTAGTTCTGTTATTCTTTTGTTCTTTGTTTCTCACCTTAGTGATTTGAATAGTACTCATTTTCTGTACATACTCTTCTTGTGTCTGAAGTAATTACTTTGTGATTTTACAGAGTTGGTCTTGCACAATTTCTGTCTTCTGTGCTAGATAATTTTCAGTCACATTTTAAACAGAATTTCTTTAAGGAAGTTTTAAATTGATTTTTTTTTTTCCCAGGGGATCTTGTTATTTGTGAGCCTCTTGAAGTATTTTTTTAATGTCTTTTATATTTACATTATTGTTCTTCCTCCTTTCCATCCTAAGACTTAAAAATGCTATAATTCCATGGACAGTCACCATTTAGTCACTCAAGATGCTATAGTTATGACTGACAAGTGATTTGTATACTATATTGTGTATTACTGCACAATAAGAAAACTGGAGTTTTTTTCTCAGATTTTAGGACTAAACATTCAGTGAAAGTAAAGCTTCAAAGTCTGTAACTAATTTTTTAAACATTGTATCAAGAATCTTAGTCCAGAGAAGCAATTAAACACCAAACATTTTAGTGAAACACCAACCTCCATGGGTTCAGGCATCCTTCCCATATTACGATCTGACAGCCAAATTTGTGTGTGATGTGTGACAGCCTGCTGAAACACATATTCTATATCAAGTCATAAACTGACAGACGTTCTTGGTACAAGTGCATGAGTAGACTTAATGTTTACAGCTGATTACTGACTTTCATGTGATGCCAGAAAGAAGTCAAATTGTATTGAACCAGTAATGTTTTTGGATGACTCATTCACAAACTTACCTTTGATAGTAAATACCAGAAGCTAGAGAAAATTTGATTGTCTACGTACTGTAATCTGAAAATCTGCCATTTTAGCCGATACCTAACTCTGTAGGTGCTGCAGTTTCTAAATTGCTGAAGGTGCTTAAAAAGTGTACTTCCATAAATATGTAGAAACACTTCAATTTCTAATGTTTTAAAAGCTTTTAATGTAACCATAGTGGTGTACAAAATTTTGAGATCATCATGCCAAAACCCCTTGGATCCTGATTCTCATAAACTGCGCAGAATTAGGCTCAAGGCTCACTGTGAGATATTGTAGCAGGCCTGGCTTTTCTTGCAGGCTTCCATGGAAACAAGTCTTATTTTGCATACTAATCAATAATACTGAATGGACTATAGGAAATTCAGGTAGACTTGCTTTCTACCCGAAGGAATTAGGTAAGTTCTTTTCACAATTTTTGACTCCTTCAGCATGAAAATGCAGGCTGAAACTCAAGCAGCTTTGAAAACTTCACAAACTCAGTTATCCAAAATAGATGCATTTCCTGCCTGCTAAATAAAAGAACAACACTGTTCTCACTATTAATCCAAATAAGTGATTTCCTTCAGATAAGATTTCTTAACACATTATTTTAAAATGCAGCATCTTTTCTTGTCTGCATTTGATCCAGGATCTCTCTGGCTGGCATGCCAGGCTCAGTTTTTCATTCCAGGAAACAAGTAATCACTGAGTTCCACTAACACACAACACGAATGAATTTCCTGTGTGTTTCACCATCAAGGATCAGACCACAGTACAGCACGACAAAAAAGATCAAGGGCTGATAACATCAATAAACCATGACTTCCTTATCACTCTGAACACGATGAGATTTCCAAGCTCATTCTCTCCTCTGGCCTTTGAGATCAAAGATCAACACATGATTATGTGATAAAGCAGAAGCAGATGATCCAACCCAGCAGTGGCTTGCGTCGTTTTTCTCAGGGGAGCTTAGAAACCGTTACTGGGTAATTTCTCATCTGGTCTAAAAACCATTATCTGTGGAGCATGAGTGGAACCAGGCTATTTATTCTGTTTCTTGCTACACAGAAGGCCACTGTGTGAGATAAATGGATACCACAACCTTGGCTACACTTAGACATTAACAATACATTAAGTTGTGTCTTATTTTCAACCAATGCACATAACTAACTGTCAATATCTTTGGGATATTAGCTTTTAAATAATAAATAATCTCCCTCAAACAAGACAGAAGTGATGATTAGAAAAGGAAATACTCTGAAGAATTAGGCAAGCTATTTTCTCCATCTTCCTCTGAAGGCAGAAATCTCTGCTGGCCAAAGTGTTAGTAAAACTCACTGTCTTTGGATTCTTCCTAAGCTAGAAAGACCAGATAGCATCAGTTTACTATAAGGTTTTCTTTTGTCTTCATTATGCTAGAACGCTACTCAAAAATCTGTCTTTGTAGCTGGCTCAACTTAGTATACAAGCATTCTTGAAAAGTTGGACTGTTATTATTTAATAGTCAGTGTCTTCCTGCCTTTAGGTCTTGCACTCCTGGGTGTTTTGATCATGGGCCTTATTAGGGGAAGGAATTTAAGTTTATTTTCTGGGACAGGGAACTGCTGCACACCTGGATTTTATCCCAATACAGATTCAGGAATCAAGCTAGTCATGCAGCCAGACCCAGGGAAAAACAATTCCTGAGTCTTAATGTACATTGAGATAAAGATACTCAGAATACTTAATTGTACATGGACTTTTTTAGAATTAAAGATGTAGTTTAGAAAGTCTGCAATCGAAATACTTTTTGCTAGAAAAGGTACCTTAAATGAAGTCAGCACAGTGCTGACTGTTTTTTTCACTGCAATATTTGTTTTCTAGTCGTCTGTTTCTATGGGATGAATCAGAAACAGTCATATCAACATGGTACAATATTCTTCAGGAAAAATATATTGAAATAACAGTGTGCTGCATCCTTACTTTGGGAATGGAAAATTGTTATCATTAAATACTTAAATGGGTGATAACTGATTCGTATATCAAATAACACACGTTTATTAAGGTTCAAAATAAATATATTAGTGGTAGATATATACTAAATAATTACAAAACACTAAATGTGCTAGGATTTTTTTAACAGTATATCACTGAGTCAGATACGTTAGGATATCAGTTAGAGCTGTCCCTGTCCTTTCTCCAGTGTTAATCAAAATTTCAGGGTTTGACTGAATAAAATGTCAGTGGTAGCAAATCTTATTAGTGACAGACAAAATCAGTACAGCCAGCAGGAGCAGATTTTACCAGAGTTTTTTTCTTCTTCCATCATGACTCCTGAGTTTTGGGGAACCTTTGCTGAAAGTAATTAATTTAGGTTAGACCTTTTAAGCTTCAGCAGGGGCAAGAATATAATCAGGTGAGAGGCTAATTTATATAATTTATATTTCATAATTACATTGGTCATTTGCACTTTGAAGGCCCTTGCAAAAAGAATTTAACAGTCAAGGGTTCCCAAACAGCTGAGAATCTGACAGTATTTTTCCTTTTTTTTTTTTTTACCCCCCCATACATTAATTCAAAGACAATATTTTGTTGCAGTTGAAGACCCATGAGATAGTTAAGCTCAGGACTAAATTCACTTAGCACTAAACCTGATTGAATTTGCAGACCCTATAAGTGGGATTAATGTTTTCTAATTTTAGCCACCTATAAAGTAGCTAAAAGAATAACTGATCTATTGCCTCACTTAGGCTCAGCATAGTTCATGAAGAAAGAAACAGAACTCCAGAGTGCAATTCATCCCATCCTAAGGTGGATGGCTAACATAATTGGGATGAATTGTCCTTCAGAGTTGTCTGTCTGAGTGGCAACTATGGCTTGAATGGTTAAATCATCTTTTTAATTAATCAGTAATCTTACATTTGCTTCAGGGATAAAGTAGGAGGAGATGCCTATCTGAACCCACTGATTATCCAAATAGCCAGGATAGGTGAAGTATTTGACCTTTAGGTGACCAACATAAGGTGAAAGGAATCCTGCTGTATACTTTCAAAATATGACACTTCGGCAGGAATAGTTTCATTATTATGATACTACAAATCATAATTCTTAAACATATAGAAATGAGAAAATATTATCCACTTTATTTCCCCCCCATCTCAGAACACCATTGAGGAAAAATACAATTGCATCATTGTCTTACATACCTGTAAAAACTAAGCCATCCCAGAGAAATTTTAAAACAATACTTATTTGTTTACTTATTTATTATTGAAAACTATAGATTTGGTGGGATTTTATTAGCAAGTTGTTAGTGATGCATAAAATACAATACTGCATTAACAGTTAAAAGACAGAATATAGCCAGAACTTTGCAGTTTTAAAATTTTGTTGTTATTTATTGTAGACTTAGAAAAGCTTAAACCAGCAAAGCCCAAGAAGCAAAGAACATTTTACTTCAATGTGAAAATAAAAAAAAAAAAGTCTTTCCTATAGATTTTTTTTTTCTTTTTTAAATTATTCCTCTAAGTCTTTTTTTTTTATATGTGCCATCAATAAAGACATATGACTATAATATGAGTGTTCACAGACCTGTGTCTGCTCAGTGGAATTGTTTATGTTATGGTGCATTTTTCCACAAAAAATAGTCATAGGTGTCATCTCTTCTCATGTAGACGAAAGTTTCCTAAGCCCCATTTTTCGAGTTGATCCATAATGGTTCTTATAATGTTGCTTTCTTCCATGGTTCCTAAATGACCAATGATTATTGCTCATGCCATATGGAAAGTCGGTTACAATAATTTATGCATCTGAACCAAGCCATGCAGAAAGATGTCAAGTGAAGAAAAAAAAAAAAGAAACATAATCTTCATTATAGGAATAAATCAAAGATTTTGTGAAATAGTCATATAAAGAATGTTCTGATACTCAGCTTCAGAGAAGTAATGCTCATTGCAGCTTTAGAAGTACACTTCAGTGCTACTCATTGCACACATGCTCTGTTCTTCAGCCTTCTCGCATGTGATTACTCACGTATGTATTATAGAACAGCATTAAGGTATATTAAGCTACATTAATTTGCATCATCTGCGAGCTAGGGGAGAAAGGAATCCCTTCCATACCAATTTGCTTCAAGTCAAATGTCAGCTTTCTGAGGACAATTTCCCATCCTTGAGAAGAGAGTCCACCATCATCAGTCATGCTGGTTTGATGAGTCCCCTTGAACCACCAATAACAATACACAGGAGCTTTAAGAAAGAGCAAGAAGATCATGTATCTCTGCCATAAATGTCATCCCACTAATGCCTACAAATAAAGAGAGGAAATTAGTTCTCACAACGGAACATTCATTTAGTATTTAATATGCACAAGCTTCCAATGTGAACTTCTGGTCACAGAAGAGAATAGCAGAGCACTTCTAAGAGTCTCAAGAAACTGAAGTTCCCTGGCTGTTCCCCTTCCTCTTGTTTTCACGGTACATTATTTGCTAATTCAGAAACAGTTCCTGCATGCATGGACTACAAGAAGGGAATATTTTGTTGTTCGCTAGACACATGATTTTCATGGTCATGGAGAAAGCCTCTACAGCTTTTGAATATCCTGTGTTCAGAATAACAGTCTTTTTTGAAGAGCTGCAATTATCTATCATCCCTTAGGATTAAAGCAGGACTAATTTACATGGCTTTTTTATAAGAGATACTGTTGGAACTGAAATGGAAGTTTTCTTTCCTTGGATGGTCACAGGAGATCAGTGCTCTTGGTGTTCTATCCCCCACCCATTTTTTGTGAACTGTAGTCTGGAGAAGAGTTGTGGTCATGCCCATTTTGTCACCGCTAGGCAAGCGGCCAGTTCAGGAAATCATTTAATTTGTGATCTTCTTGTGAAACTGGATTTGGCAGGGGATTAAAAGGCAGCATCTGCTAAACTGAGTGGAGAATAGGGCTGCCACTTTCAATCTTTGGTAGAAGGCACACAAATTTTATTGCTTTTCTCTCCTGTACCTCGTTTATCTCTTTGATCTCTATTAGTAGAGGGTGAGGAAGCCGCATCAGGAGTTCTGGAACGAAATACAAAATTCAGAAGTGAGACGAAAGATGCACAAGACAGAGGATTACAGCACTGTCTTCCAGAATACAGAAGAAAGGTTGTCCAGAAGTAGATGTAAGCTATATCAGCATTGCTAACGACGCAGGCCTAATGAGGCATTGTCAGACTGCAGGCCAAATAATGCAGTGTGGCTCATGTCCGCACCACTTAGGGCTACCTTCTTCTAGAGCAGAATGACCACATCCTTTTTATGTACCAGTTGGATGTCTGAGCACTCTTGATTCTACATGACCCTTCTTTTCTTAAAATGCTTTTTTTTTCAGTCTGCAATAATGTGAAGGATTTAGAAACCTACCAAAATGAACCAAGCTATTATCATAGAATCATTTAGGTTGGAAGAGACCCTCAAGATCATTGAGTCCAACCATAACCTAACTCTGGTACTAAACCATGTCCCTAAAAATGTCACTTATACCTCCAATGATGGTGACTTAATCGCTTCCCTGGGGAACCTGTTCGAGTGCTTTACAACTCTCCCCGTGAATAAATTTTTCCTAATATCCAATCTGAACCTCCCCTGGCACAACTTGAGGCCATTTCCTCTCGTCCTATCACTTGCTACTTGGGAGAAGAAACCAACCCCCTCCATGATACAACTTCCTTTCAGGTAGTTGCAGAGAGTGATAAGGTCTCCCCTCGAGTCTCCTTTTCTCCAGGCTAAACAGCCCCAGTTCCCTCAGCCACTCCTCATCAGGCTTGTGCTCCAGGCCCCTCCAACAACTCAACATCTTTCTTGTAGTGAGAGGCCCAAATCTGCACAGAGTATTCGAGGTGGTGCCTCACCCGTGCCAAGTACAGGTGGATTCAGTTCCCTAGACCTGCTGGCCATACTATTTTTGATACACCAAGGATGCTCTTGGACTTCTTGGCCATGCTGCTGGCTCATATTCAGCCAGCTGTTGATAAACACCCCCAGCTCCTTTTCCACCAGGCAGCTTTCCAGCCACTCTTCCCCAAGCATGTAGCATTACATGGGGTTGTTGTGACCCAAGTGCAGGACCTGGCCACTTTGCCTTCTTAAACCTCATACAGTTGGCCTCAGCCCAACAATCCAGATCACTCTGTAAAAACCTTTTTGCCGAAACCCGGGATTGAACCAGGGACCTTTAGATCTTCAGTCTAACGCTCTCCCAACTGAGCTATTTCGGCTGCTGTATGCCCACGAATATCAGAAGGATTTAGGGAGTGAGAAGCTTTCTGAAGCAATATCGGAAGAGTGTGGAGCATGCCAAAGCTTACAGTATAATTCATACTGTTTTTTCTAAGTTGTCTCTGTGGTCTATAGAACCACACATATTATCTTGGAAAGAACTAAGAGGAGTGATCTAAAATAAACCTGGGAGTAAGTAATTAGTTATGGGTCCAGTGGTCGAATTATTTCCCTAGACCTTGTTTCTTCGGTAGGCTTGTTATCCATTATTGGTGAATAGCTTTAGGAGTGTGTTAAATGCTGTCAGTGCAGTCTAATTTAACATTACAAACATTTTGCCTTTCTTTAGTACCTTAGAATATAAATTTTTTTCAAGAAAAGTGATTCTGCATGTGTATCTTGTAAATGCTGCAAGTGCATAATCCTTTTGAGATTCCAACTTAATTGTTTCTTGATGTTACACTATGTAGGTATTGACAATTATGTATTGCATGTGTCTTTTGTGGTAGTGTTCTGACAGACAGTCAAGTTCAGAGGTGAGAATACGTAGAGAATAGATTTTTAAAATCTAGGCTACAATTTCAAGACACAATTTATGTATCAAGAGTGGTTGAATATATCAGATTATCTTTTGGTTGAGTCAGTCATATTCAAGTCTCTGAAATCTGTCTGTCTACATAAGCAAAATGCAGTCTGCTTTATGCCTTACACTGTTTCATCTTATATATTTTGTTTATTAACACAGAACCAGAATGGTTTGACAGAGAAACAAATTAAAAGTTAGAATAACTTTAGTTGATAATTTAATACATACGTTTCAAAATTGCCTCTTGTAGTGAAGGAATAGCCTATGAGGTATACAAGCCTGTATATGCTAAATATGTATGTGTAAAAGGAGATGCACACATATGTGTCTTGTGGGGCTGTTAGGTCAACATTAAACTAACTGCAGACATCAAAAAGAAACGTGGCACCACTTCCACC
Source organism: Columba livia (assembly GCF_036013475.1). Lineage (NCBI taxonomy): Eukaryota > Metazoa > Chordata > Aves > Columbiformes > Columbidae > Columba > Columba livia. The sequence continues at coordinate 53,266,466 of NC_088602.1, forward strand.
TTGCTGAGGTATAATGTTCAGCTTCTGTACAGGATGTATGTTTTCTGTCAGAGTTCATTACTTTCACCAGGAATTTGTTCTATGTTATAGATGGCATTCATGCAATTGAAGTTAGATGAACATATAATTTTAAAAACAGATCTAGTAGCAAGAAAATAATCTCTGGACAAAAAAATCTCTGGAGGAGACATAGTTTGATCTAATTTTCTACAGTGGAAATTCAGATGAAGCTTTTACATGTCAGTAATACAGAAGTTCTAAGTAATAATAATAATAATACAGAAGTTGTGAGCCAATATGTCAATAATACAGAAGTTACTAGTAAGTTTGTAATTAAGATAACCAAGTTATACAGGTGAAATAGCAACACTAATGATGATTAGTATAATAGACTGGATTGTTGGGCTTGTCACCATCAGCTCCCTCAGTAGAAAATTGAGAGAGGCACTTTTGAGGCATGATTCATCTTCTCATAAGTATTTTGGCATGATTCTTCCCATAAACATCTTAAATAGGTCGGATGAATCATGCCTTAAACATCCCCACAACCTTCTACTGTTGAAAAAAAAAGGGAATACAGTATTTAGCTGAGGTGGTAGCTGAGATGAATCACCACCTTGTGTACTTGTGTGATACGTGAGCTAAACTGACGTGTTCTTTCACTGCCTCCTTCCTTGTGTGTTTTGGGTTTGGCATTGGCGTTGTTTAGTAAACATCACTGCTTTCATCAATATTGGCATGCATACGTTCAAGATTATATATGAACAGTATAAATTACAAAGCTTCATAATGAACCTTATACTTTGTATTGCAAAAGTAAAATGCGTATGAATACCTGACATCACAGTATATGTTTTTCTGGAAGTATAATGATATAAATCACGCAGAGTCACTAAAAAAAAAAGCAAAAAAAAAAAAAAAAAAAAGGGCCAAATGTTCTCATAGGTTCCATTGGAAATAGTTAATTCTGCTCAAACCCAGATGTCACCGATGCTGATCAGACTGTTGACAGAGAAAAGACCTCTTTGCACAGTTCCGGAACAACCCTGCAAAAGACTGAAAAGGGTCTTTCAAAAAAAAAAACAAAAAAAAAAAACAGAAATGGGGAAGCTGGAGTCTTTTAGACTTCACAGCTTCATTTCATTATTCATTCATTAATGGGAATAAGAAGCTGAAATATTTAAAAGCCAAATACAGGAACATATCAAGTTGTTAAGTAACAATGAAAACATGTTTACAGGGGACAAGTTGGGTCAAGCTAATCTAATTTACCTATATGGAAATGAAACCAAAATGTGGGTATGTGAGAAGCACAGATGTTGAGTCACTTGTCTTTCCTAAGCCTTTTTACACTATTCAACATGCCATTCTCATAAGTAAGTAGGGAATTATCTTGATTAAATTGCCACTAAACAGATGCAAAACTTTTTGGAAACCTGTACTTGATTGCTTAGACAATGTTCATGGCCAGAATCAAAAGACACTTCAGTTGCAGTTCTTGGGCAAATACAGCCACCATTTTCACTACTGTGTTAATGGTGAAATAATTAGTGTACTTTCAACAAGTGAGGGAGGGCAATAAGAGGTCATGCACAGGCTGAAAGATAGATCTAAAATTCAAAATAGTGGGTTGTCATTCAATGAGGACATATGCAAATTCTGCATTTAAGTAAGAATAAGATGATTCTATGATTGGAAAAGGACTGACTCAGCAGTTCTGTTGAAATGATATAGAGACCTTAGTGATTCCCAAAGTAAACATAAGTTAGAAAAGTGATGCTATTCTGAAAAAAATCACCAAAACATTTTTTAAGTACTTAGTCAGGGAGAGCTATATATGAATTTGAAACTCACAGAATCACAGAATCACAGAATGTTAGGGATTGGAAGGGACCTTGAAAGATCATCTAGTCCAAGCCCCCTGCTGGAGCAGGAACACCTAGATGAGGTTACACAGGAATGAGTCCAGGCGGGTTTTGAATGTCTTCAGAGTAGGAGACTCCACAACCTCCCTGGGCAGCCTGTTCCAGTGCTCTGTCACCCTCACTGTAAAGAATTTTTCTCATATTTAAGTGGAACCTCCTGAGTTCCAGTTTGAACCTATTACCCCTTGTCCTGTCATTGTTTGTCACTGAGAAGAGCCTGGCTCCATCCTCATAACACTCACCCTTTATATATCTGTAAACGTTAATGAAGTCACCCCTCTGTCTCCTCTTCTCCAAGCTAAAGAGACACAGCTCCCTCAGCCTTTCCTCATAAGGGAGATGCTCCACTCCCTTAATCATCTTTGTTGCCCTGCACTGGACTCTCCCCAGCAGTTCCCTGTCCTTGAACTGAGGGGCCCAGAACTGGACACAATATTCCAGATGTGGTCTCACCAGGGCAGAGTAGAGGGGAAGGAGAACCTCTCTCGACCTACTAACCATCCCCCTTCTAATACACCCCAGGATGCCATTGGCCCTCTTGGCCACAATGGCACAGTGCTGGTTCATGGTCATCCTGCTGTCCACCACGACCCCCAGGTCCCTTTCCCCTACACTGCTCTCTAATAAGTCATTCCCCAACTTATACTGGAACCTAGGGTTGTTCCTAACCAGATGCAAGACTCTACACTTTCCCTTGTTATATTTCATTAAATTTTTCCCTGCCCAACTCTCCAGCCTGTCCAGGTCCCGATGGATGGCAGCACAGCCTTCTGGCATGTCAGCCACTCCTTCCAGCTTTGCGTCATCAGCAAACTTGCTGGTAGTGCACTCTATTCCCTCATCCAAATAACTGATGAATATATTGAATAATACAGGCCCCAGTACTGACCCTTGAGGCACTCCACTAGATACTCATAAACATATAGCTTGTCATTCTCCACTGATTAGCTGAGATGTAGACTCATCTACTTTGGAGATAGATTTGGTCTTTGGAGATGTCTGCTATCAGGTGTGGAGGACCTAATCTGAAATACCTAAAAGGAGGAAGAAGTAAATAATCTGTTCTTATTGGTGAGAACAAATGAGAATGTAGTGAAGCACTGGAATGATTGTCTTGAAGGTTGTGGCCTGTCTATTACTGCACATTTTTAAAGAATAGACTAGATAAATAAGTTAAAATGTAAGATCATAAATCTAGTTGAACCTGCCCTGGTTTCAAAGGATGGGTTAGAGGACAGCTCAAGCCTTTGTTTCTATGTGGTTTTATTATTTAGTGAGGGATGTTACAGTCCTACATAAGCTGGAATACACAGCTGTAAAGGGAATGGAGAGTTAGCCATTCATTTTTGAGTCATGCAAGGAACACATACCCCTTGTCACACTGGATGATGGTGCAGATCACATGATGGGGTGGAAATCACAGTGGGTTTGTAGTTTGGAAGAGACACACATCTCCAGCAGCTATTATCTCCGCTTTCTTCCTGGAAAACATTCCATGCCTTGAGAATGCATGAGTTGTCAGTGCTGCTGCAGGAGTTGTAAAATAGGGCTTAGCAGAGCATCTGCAAATAGTGGTAGGGTGAAAGGCACCCCCAGTAAAGCTGTGTAGTAAGTGTAAATCATGTACTGGTTGTATGTGTGATATCTCTAAAAGCAAAAAAAGGTAGCATTAAAAATATATTTGGAAATAATTTGGTAAAAGTTAAAGAGCATGAAGGTGTAAAACTTAAGGGAATAATTTCAAGAACCTATATTTACATAATTATTCATACAGTAAACATATTTGATTTACAATTACATCTAACATCTATTGTTCTTTGACCCATTGAGCTCAACATTAATAGTCATTAAAAAGCATCTTGCCAAACAAAATCAGGTAATAATAAGTGAGATAATCTAATGAGAGAAATGGCTTAGTATTAAAGACGAGGATGTCAAAAATATTCATAGAGTAGACTGTGTCTTGACAACACACATGGACTATATAAAGAAATTCAGACTATATAAAGAAATCCAGACTATATAAAGAAATCCAGGTTTTTACATTTTGTTTGTTGGTGCCATGAGGTCAGAGAGCTAGACTGAAAAATCAGATGGGATTTCCCCTTGACCAAGGCCATTCTACATGATACAAGCTACAAGTGCAGTAGGTCCCCCAGAATTTATAGGGAGAAGCATCGCTTTGCCAGGTGTTTTTTTTTTATTATTTTTTTTCATTCCCTATAGATATGTTCTGGTGGGTAGTATACTCAGTAATCTTAACTGACTACATGGGAAGCTTACAATAAACAGTATGTAATGTGTTTTTACCTTTTTCATGGTAAAAACTGTTCTGTCAAAACAGCTCGAACATAGTGGAGCATATCCAGAACTTTCACCTCAAGAGCTTCTATTGCAGGCTTGGATAACTGCACAAAACCCTGTAAGTGTTAGTGGGGAGCAAGCAGAATGCAAGCAAAGAGGGTTCATGTGTTGTACTTCAGCTGTGTCTGCATTCTAAAGTGTGCATGAATTGGAAGTAGAGCTAAAGGCAAGTGTCAACACTACTAACAGCAATGGAGCATTTAATACATATTCTTTAGTTCTTAGTTGCTAAAAATGGGTTATGAGTTAGTGTAGAAATTAATTGTATTAAAATCAGGAGTCATATGGGGTAAGAAAGGGTGAGTCAAAGTAGAGTGAACTGTTCCAATCCATATCAATATTTGATCCTGAGCTGTTATCGTCAAAAGCAGCTACACAGAACATTCAGTACAACTGTCACAAAAAAGCCCTTCTAGAAACAATTTCCCTCTCCTGAGACTTCCTTAGTGTTGAAATAATTTCTGAATTTCTCTTAAATTTGTTAAGTTTATATGCTAAAACTGTATGCCTTTGCCTAACCAGTTTATAGAACTGGATTTTTTGTGTTGTGGTTGACAGGTGCTATTTTCCTCTTGTAATTGGGAATGAGCATATTTGTCTGCCTGATTATCCACCTCCTGCGATTTTCTGTCTTGTCAAGTTAGAAATGGTATGTTATTAACCTGTCTGAAAGTTGAAGTGCATATATGTATGTTTGTTTAAGAAATTTAACCTTAAAAGACATTCTTTTCCTCTCTTTTTTCTCAATAAAAATGGAGTGAAGCAAAGTGAAAGACAATAAATGCCTCTAATCCTGTATCAAACTCTTTAGAGGCTCTTTGAAACCCATGACATGTAGTCATAAGTTAAGTAAACAAACTCCTCAGATTTCTTTGACTGACTAGTGTGATGATTTTTAGCATGGAATTCCTCAGACTATCAGATGCAGGAATTCACCAGACTTCAACCAACACTTAGAAGAAAGCTGTCAGATTAAATATGCAGTGATACAAAATGAATATATTTATTTGTTTGATGTGCAAGAAATGTTGATCTGTAGTGCTGCATCTGCTAGAACGTGATTATAATTTCACTTTAACCTGTGTAAATCAAAAACACACTAAATTTGAGGGAGTACTGCCAGCAAAAAACTGGGATAAGTGGTAAAAATAAATCAGGTCCTAAACTTTCAGGTATAAAGACAAAAGCTTCATCTGATGTCAGTCATCATCATAGCTTTATGGACATCTTCCTGAGGTTGTTCTTTCTCTTCATGTGTAATTCCTCTGTGATTCCGTGATAATTACTTTTAACGAAGCTAGCACATAAAGTCGTGATGCTCAGGTAACCCTTTGGAAATCAAATATATACTTTATTTCATTCTAAGAAAAACACATTCCCATCTGTGCAGAAGGAAAGAGGATTTTATTAAATATATTAGAAGTTTGTCATTTATCTACCATTAAAACCACTTTGTAGAAGCATGATCATCTCAGCTTTTTATTCATATAAATTGCAGTATCATATTATATTCGATGACACTTTCTTTTAATACTAGTTCCTTACAGAAATCTTAGGAATTCACCCTGACTAAATATCGATCTTTTAATCTGAGTGATTTGTTCTAATGTCTCTTTATAGTCAAAGGAGGGGGATAAGCACTTCCGGAGTGCAGTTCATCTCAACCAAAAGTAGTCACCTGAAGTCAGATAGATGAATTATGACTTAGAAGTGCTTGTTTCTCTCACCTGACTTTTGGGGAGCTTTGCGTGACTAGCTCACATATGTATGTTTGAAGTTATGTGAGATGAATTTTACTCTTCTTATCAATTAAGTTTTCTAACCTTCAGCATCATCCTGCTATAAATTCCAAATTTCCCTTTACAAAAAATACCCTTTAATACATCTGAGATTACTTGCCTTCCTTATTTATTATGGCAAAAGTGTAAAAAGACACATCATAAATCTATTATCAGTTTAATGTCCTTTTGCAAACTATGCACAACATTTTACATTCAAGAGATTTTTGTACAACTTCGTTATACATCAGTTTTAAAGCTGTGATCCCCCAGAGTGTTCTGCTTGCAACTCTGAGTGTACTTCATTCCAAGGTAGTAAGCAATATATTCATAATTCAGAAATATTCTACTCCAACAAGAAAGCATTGCCTGTGAAATAAACAGAATAATGCAAAATCAGAGAGAAGGTAAACAGAATCCAAGAAGAAAGAAAAAAGAGTTTGGTAGACCTCTGTTTGGTGCTAATTATTTCTTTGACTGATACCATACAAACCAATATTCTATTGTTTTCAAAATGGCAAGATTAATCATCCCATAATCATCACTATTAAAAGAAGTAACAACAGACTAAAAAAAACCCAACAAAACAACAGTTTCGGGAGAAAAGTGGAATCAGTGATTATAACTGGATGAAATAATAACCATTTGATAATAATTCATTGGTTCATATAACAGTCATTCAATACTAAAATATCATCTGTCAAGGTATCATTAAACACTTTACATTCCAATTACAATTTAGGAGTAAATTAGCAGATTCTAAGGCTAAATATTTTAAAATCAACAGCAGCAAGTTTCACTGAAAAGTTCAAAAAGAATTTTCTGAAACATTAGTGATGATTTTCATTAAGTTAATTAATGAAGCTCCAGATAACTGGAAGAAAAAAAAAAGAGATAATGTTATTCCAACATTTTATAAAAAACAAATAGAAGAGTTGGAGATCATAGTGTCAGATCAGCTGAACATGTGTCCTGTTGCGGTGCTGGGCCTGTTCTAGAATGTATAAATAGGAAAATGGAGAAGAAGAAGAAAAATAACATGGATTTGTTGATTCAGAAAGCAATTTCTACATGACAAAAAGTCAGTATCAGGATTACTAAGAACAGATTAACACTGAGTGATGATAGTAAGAAGATTATAAAATAACCATGTGAAATACAATTATCAGTTCGGACTAGTGAATAGATGTAGCACAATCATGAGTGAGATTCGTCTCACCTTGCTTTGGGACAGAATCTAGATTCTTTAGGATATTAAATTAAAAAAAAAAAAAAATTTTGTATGTGGACCTGAGAGAATTTGCTGTTTCTCTGATTAATGTTTTAGCAGCATTTCAAAGTGCAATAGTTCTTTTTAGTGTAATTGCAGTGACACTACTGCTTACAGCCCAAATTATCTGTGATTACTAATTCCTATTAACATTCCAACCAATACTATTACACACCAAGTTCCTCATGTCTATGCTTTTCTCGTGTGCCCTGCTCATGCCTCCTGTGCATTGCTCAGATGAATCATCAGTCCTGAGCTCTCCACTGGCAGGAGTATGATGCTGCTGGTGAAGGTTTCTTCTATGATGGTCTTAGTCCCTCTCAGGGTTAATTTTATTTGTTCCAATCTTTTCCAATCTAATTTCCAATCTTGTATTTGCTGATGGGGCACACTCTTACCTACCCTATGTTTGTAGGGCTTGATTACATCATGATTTAGTTTTTTTGTCCTCTGGGTAATATTTTAAGGGGTAAGAGTTATGCAATTGCATAAAGATTAAAAAAACAAACAAACAAACAAACAAAAAATCCCAGCTGAAACCAAACAATATAACTAAACCAAAGTCACAGGATACACAAGAAACTCCTGATATCTCAGTAATTTGCCCCTAAACACAGAACAACTTAGGCAATGGTCAACTGATTACCATTCAAGTGTGTTTTTGTTTTGATTTGTTTTGTTTTGTTTTGGTTGGTTTTTTTGTTTTTTGTTTTTTTGTTTTGTTTTGTTTTGTTTTTGTTTTTCCTTCTCAAATAAAGAAGAGCAGTATCAGTGAGTCTCAATTTTCTTCTGCTGGCATTTACCGTTTTGATCTCTCTCCCATATAACCTCCACAGGCAATGCCCTAATGAGTCCATCCCTTATAACTGATTTATATGTCCCGAAGCCTTTATTCTTCCAGCTCATTTTTCTGATATGATAAATGATTAGGGGATTTTGCAGTGTATCTGACACTGTGTACTACTTTGTAGTTAGGGATAATTACACTGAATTTCCCACTTATATGTATTTCCTTATTTGATATATTTTAAATAAAGATGTATTTAATACTGGGTGGGTTTATTTCTTTTCCATAATTTTTATTTTTCATAACTTTGAATGCTTTTTATTTGTTAGGCTGCAGACTGCACCTGAGACATTCTCTTTGACTAACTCATTGGTCAAGATGCAGTTGATTAGTCTATAAATCTTCAGTAGAGAGAGTTTGATGTTTCTGGATTATTTATGCTGCCCATAAACAGAAGGAAAACATATGAGATCACCAAACATTAATGGCAAGTGGCAACAGGATTTTTCAAGTCATAATAAATTAATAATATTATTAATTTTTTCAGCTTTGCTTGGATTTAGTTACCTGGATGCCTTTATATTACAGGCTGACACTTAAGGTAATTCAGGCTAAACAGTTTTGGATCCCCTCTAAACTATCAAAGGCATACTAACTATGTCCATAGTTCAAGAGTGGATTTTAACCTGTCTGGTTATAATTTATTGAGTTCCATATGTTTGTTAAATACGCTGCTATAAAAAAAAGAGAATATATGTATGTATTGATATGAAGAATCAGCTGAATAAATGCAATACATAAAACAAGTGCTTGTTTACATTTTTTTCCTAGACTTCTGGTTTTTTCCTTCTTAGCAAAACCAAGAAGAGAGATTTTTTTTTTTTTTGAAAAAACAAGGGGTTCGTTTGAAAAAGTAATGTTCTTTTGAAAAAATAATGGGTTAATATATTGGCAGCCCTGATTTTTGACTTAGGAGTGTACAAATCAAAATTTTACTGTAGCCAAAGAAAAATAGACATGTAACCCATGGTAGACACTAGGCATTATTCACAGTAGTGCTGCAAAAGGTATCTGTAGGATATTGTATAGTGGGAACTACAAAGATCTCATAAAAGATGGAGATAAGGTTCACTGAGCCTGCAGATTAAAAAATAATCAAATAACATGTAAAAGAGCTTGTCTGGCTCATCTTTGTTACATTTACAATTTCTTTTATGTCTATTTGATTTATAATTATTGAAAACTCACTGCTTTTTTCACATGACTGAATAATAGAAGACTGATGATGTTAGTCTGGACCCATAGACTTAAAAGATAGAAAAACACATTGTTAAATCTGTGATATGCTTGAAGTATTGAGCCAGCATGACTGGATTTGTCACTGAAGTCTCCAAAAGTGTTGTAAATGACATAGATTACCATTGTATGGTGTTCACAGGAGCTGTTCAATAGTGAAAGTAAACATAGGTCATCTTTGCTGTCTGTCATTCTTCAAGCTGTCCGTGAGCAGACCAAATGTATGGAATACCTTTGCCAGTTATAAAGTAGGAAATATGCCAGTAGAATAACCCTGACAAACAAATTTTGTAAGAAATCCTAAAATGACAATTAAACAACACGATGCAGAAGTGTAAACACAAGTGGCCAGTTTTGTCATATGCTTTTTAGAAAAAGTACAAATATTCAATAATAGTTGATTACTGTGTTCATTCATTTGTGGGTTGCTGGGAACTAGCAATGCGATTCAGTCTTGAAGGTTTGTTATTGTTTAGACCACATTGTAAAATCTATTGATTATCCTTGTGCAGCATGATTTATCCTTTCATCTAATATTTTTGCTCTTGGTAATAGGATACTGCAGCCATGGATTGTAACAGGCATTTTAGATCACATACTTTATGGTTTTCATCTAGGAAAATGTAATAATAAAAAATGGAGAAGGGTCATAAAAACCTTATTCATGTCATTCTAAGAGATTATTATAATATCATTATTCTACTAACATTGCCCACTTGAACAAATTTCATCCAACGCATTGGCAAACTTTGTGTAAAAGACTGAATCTACAGTTACAAAAATCACCATTTTCCTAGAAGGCTTTAGTATTCTTCAGACTATTATTTTACACCATCTAAACCAAGAATCAATTTAACTTAAATTTTTCTCTTTGGTATTCTGGCTGCTTCAAGCTTTTATATTAAGGGATCTTGAATCAGTGATGACTGAATCTAGAATTTAGTTCAGTTGTCTAAGTGCAGCCATCTAGTACAATTTTGAATACAAAACTTCCACACAAAGCCTGAAGCTTTGACACAGAACCTGCACAATACCTCTGTGATTCCGGACAGGCAGATAAATGGCATCCACCGTTGAAAATGGTATTAAACACTCAGACAACTAAATAAAGCCTCTATAGCAGGACTGTACTTTCTTTGCGTACCTTGTTCCCTCCGATAAAAATGATACACAATGTGCAGTAATGGTATTTAAGTCTGCAATTCAGCTGTCTATGTGTATGTGCCTCTGTGTGAGCTAGGTGTCCAGACTGCATTTATAGCTGGTGAAGATCTCATCTTTGGTTCAGCCACCTGGAAGTGAGCGTCTTAACCAATCTAATATGTCCTGTCTGGTATGTTGTGTCTCATCTGCTGCTCCAGAAGGACATGGGTCTCCCCACATGTGCACACCTACAAACAGGAGGTGTGGTGCGAGTGTCTCAAGTATGATCTGGCATGAAGTGCTAAGGTTGAGAGAAGTCAAAGAGCAAGTGGTGATGCAGACAGCTGTGGTCTACAGAGTTACTCAGCTGACATGTCTGCTTGTTAACTTATAGGATAAGCTGAAGAGGCTTTGCTGTGTTGAGTAAGTCTCCATTGGTAGCAGCCCAGATCCATGTAGGGTCCTGAATTCAGGAGTCTGACTTTTGAAAGAGATCAAACCCTTTACTGAATCACTGTGATAGCTGACGTGTATGAATTCTTGTAGTGAAAATAATTTTAGGAGAGATGAACATATGTATGTGCCATAGTAATGAAAAAAAAAAAGAATGACAAATAGGATGCACTGTCCTATTCTTTACTATGGACAGTCAATGCTTGCTTTCTTATGTGAATGTTAGAGGAACAAAAAAGAGAGACGTAGCAAAGCCAGTCTTAAGGGTGGTGTGACAAATGAAACTACTAGTTAATAGAACAGGAATAGAGGTAATTACTCTGATTTATAAACATGTACCCAATTTTTATTGGAGAGAAAAAAGCATGCATAGGTAGTATAAGCAGGTTAGTGTGCTCCTGTTTTCTTTGTGGTCTTTTCACAAAACATACAATCTCAAACCCACTGAAGTCAGTGAGAATCATTTCACTGACCTGAACAAGCTTTTTATCAGAATTTAATACATTTATTCTTATGCATAGATATATACTAATGATGTAAATAGCTAGTCTTGGTTATTATATTAAAATTATTCTGAGTCTTCTACCATTCCTTTCAGTCAGTGACTTAACATCAGACTTTAGTAATTGCCTGACAGAGGTTGACACTATTTGATTCTGCCTATTTTTAACATCATAATTTTTTTACTGTATTAACTGTACCTCATGCTTTTCCTTTATTTCTATAGAATCCCATTAAAAAAAAAAATGTGAACAAATAAATACATGAGAACTTGTAAAACATGATTAATAAAAAAGTCACTGAGTCATAGCCATCCAGTGGATAAAATGGGTTTACACTTATAATATGTGCTTCTGTGTATTTTTATTCTGAATTTTTAAGCTAAGTTTCCTTTCAAGCTGTATATTGCTCTTTTTGCCTTCTGTGACATACAAACTGCTTAGACAGATCTAGGAAATTCCTCAATCTGAACACTCTGTTTTTGTTTTGAAAACCAGCATAGATCAAGTCAGAAGGGAATGCTTTTACAGTACACTCTAACTGTTTTCTTAAAAAAACTACTCAGTGTGCTCAAAGATTGGCACCTAACATGTAAAAGTCAAGTTTATTCATTCAGGCTTTACTGATAATGTGGATTTTGAGGCTTAGAGAGCGTGTATCTATCACAGTGCCCGAGGAGAGAAATTCTGTATATATTATCACTTTGCTTGACCACGGTAATTGCCAGACCAAACAACATGGTTTAAAAGCACGTTGTCATTTATGTTTGGTAGACCTCCTTCCTCTGTAAGACTGATCTTGCAAAGGTTATGTTTTAATGGAATGGAAGAGTTGTTTCAATTGCTTAATGTTACTTTTACCCATCCATTTAGGACGGTAAGAGGAATGACTTGGAGTGACTGAGAACATTTAACTTTCTGTTGCAAATTGCAGAATGAGTCATAAGATGAGCTAATGTACATATATACATAGACAGATACAGTAGGGCTTTGTTGTATTTTATAACATCATAACACAGCTTACAGCTGATTGCCTTTTATATTTTTTTAGACTGTGATTAATATATCCTTCCATGAAAACATATACATTATTAATTGTGTTGTAACTTTACTTGTAGGGTGTTTGCTTATATAAAAAAGACAGTTGTCACAGTTCGTGAGAAGTTTGTCTCTTCATAAATTCTAATGCAAAAAATGCATTCAGGATAAATGTAAGATGTCCTGATGTAATTGGTATAAGTTTTACTCTAACTTCTTATTTTTTAAATCTTAAATAAAATGAACTTTTTAATTATTATTATTATTATTACAGAAACCTTTGAAACACTTATCAGACTGGCTGAGAATTACACAAGCACAATTTTCTGCAATGCATATAGAAACATGGCTGCCGAGGCTACCACATGTGTTCAGGAGTTTTTCACAGACGTTGGGCTCTTCGTGTTTGGCATGGATGTTAGCACAGAGGAATTTGTCAACAGATTTTTTGACACCCTGTTCCCGGTAGTCTACAACCATGTGATTAACCCTGGTCTGTCTGACATTTCACTGGAATATGCCGAGTGCCTTCGAATGGTGAGAAGAGACATCAGGCCCTTTGGTAACATTCCCAAAAAGGCCATAGTACAAATGGGAAGATCACTGTTACCCAGCCGGAATTTCTTGGAGGCTCTTAATTTGGGGATTGAAGTGATCAATACGACAGATCATCTGCATTTCTCTAAAGACTGTGGCAGAGCTTTGCTGAGAATGCAATACTGTCCCCACTGCCAAGGCCTGACTTTAAGTAAGCCTTGTATGGGCTACTGCCTCAACGTCATCCGAGGCTGCTTAGCCAGCGTGGCAGAAGTTGATCTGCATTGGCGGGGATATATTCAGGCCCTGGAGGAGCTCTCAGGTGCCATGAGTGGAACATATGACATTGAACACGTCCTTCTAAACTTTCATTCACTTGTTGATGATGCTCTCCTACAGGCTCGCGTCAATGGACCGGAAGTAAATGAACAGGTAAGAAGCTGTTTTTATCCATGCTTGGTGCAAATATGACACTAAGAAAAGTAAGACTGATAACCAGTATTTGTCTGGCCATTTTTGTGGTGATGAACACATTTGTATCTGAGTTCAGCTTTATGTGACATTTTTCCAGCACTGCCAGTTTTTATCTGAATCATGCACATGACTGGCTAATTTCCTATATTCTATTTGCAAATTTAGTGTCAAGTGGAGATTCAACATTTTAGCAGCATTTGCAGTAAAAGCCTTTCAAAATGGAAAGAATTCTTATGTGGAATTTATTTTTTTCCCATTTTTTGTGAAACCACAGCTTTTTTCAAAATTTTACTAAGTGAAAACTTTTGTTTCACAATCCAATGGAAACTTTTATTCCTTCACCCTTTTTATTTTGAAGTTAACATTTTCAGTAGATCCACTGAATAGCTTTAGGTTTAACTTGACAACTGTGTCTGTTAAGTTCTGTTGAATAAATGTGAACAATGGAATGTGTCATTAGGTTTGGAAGCTTAAAATATTAACGAGAGGAAAATAAATTATCTGGTGTAAAACAGAATAAGACCCTGACATTTGTGTAAATGAGAGTGTTAAATCTCAGCAACAATATTTGTTTGCAGATCGGAAACTTGTGATAAGACATATTGAGAATGCTTTTTAGGAGCGCAAGAAAATGTTTTTCATGAACATAAGAAAATTGTTTAATCGCTTTATTGTTATCTTATATGCACATAACAATAAATTTAAGCAATCTTTCTTTTAGTTACCAGTGGCCTGTCTTAAGAAACCTATGACTTTGCATGTATTGTTTGAACAGTTATGTAGATTTCAGAGAAAGTAGCACAGTTAATAGGTAACATGAACTGAGTCCTTCCGTACACATACTGAAGACAAAAAGCAAGTTATATCAGAGCTCTGTTAGCTGTTAATGCATGAGGTAAAGAATTTTAAGATACTATTAGGGAAAATGTATGTTATCTAGCTACACATTACAAAGAAAGCTAGTACACCTGCAAATTTATGAAGGCTGTGTAAGTAGCACTGTGTTATACTTAATCCACAATAAGTTTTGCAATTGTATTTTTCTCTGTATTCTTACATGCAGACTTTACTGACGGTATATTCTGCATTTAATGCTGGATTAGCTATCTGGATCTGAGGAGATGCCTTTAGTTTTACAGTGCATAGAGGTGTAAAGATGATATCTGGGTGTCACTGTGGTGCGGCATTAGCTGAATTGCAGTAAGACTTCCAGGACTACCACAACCTGACTCTTTACATGACTAGCTGAAGCTGAAGCTGTGACTTCTGTTAAGCAGCCAATATGACCTCTGACAATAAACAACTTGATGTTGATGAGGTTCTTAGGAACATGGTTTGATGCCGGAGTTAGGTTGATGGTTGGACTCAATGCATTTGAGGGTCTCTTCCAGCCAAAATGATTCTATGTTTCTACGATGAGAGGATTCTTCATTTCTTACTAAGACCCAAAGCCCATTAAAAAGGTTTCTATGTCTTACTTTTAGTCAGTGGGTAACAGGCAAATTGCCCATTTTGATGAATTTCCCATTTTATCTGCTCTATACCAGCCAGCTACCTTAGTCAGAATCTCTTGCTGCTGAGCTTCCTTGAGAAAAACTGTGGGTTTTTTTTAAAAGGCTTTTCACTGTCAGTTTGGCTCAAAGGTGGCTCAGTGATGTCTGTCTAAATCCTAATGTTTCAGAGGTACAATTGCTTTGAGGGATATTCCCTGTTCTTCCTCAGATTTTGAGGGGATCTTTTTTGCCGACAATTTTCAGGAACAAGCTAGAATAAGAAAGTAAAGGCTCGAGGGAAGGACTTCTGTTTCCTGTTTCATCCCAGGTCATTTATTTTGAAAAGTCTTAGACTTGGATTTTCAAGAGTGAGCCAGCATTGGCCCAGATTTAAAAGTATCTCAGCACACTCATGATTTCAAAATGAAAGCATTTACTCTCCAAAATAGTATATTTCACTCAATTTTATTGAAAAATTAAATGGGTGAAGAGCCCTTCACCCAGTGTTTTGGCTTAATGAAAATTTCAGGTTGATTCAAACCCAAAAGCTTTATTTTTATATTCCTCAAAACACTATGCCTTCATTTTCTTCCCTCATATGATGTGAAGAATACTAAAATTTCTTCTGTAGTGATATTTGGTGCAAATGTCTTTTTGGAGATCAAGGATTTCCTTCTGTTGTGTTAAGATCTTCTCATATAGAATCACTTTCAAGCTTCAAACATTCGGTTTTTCACTCAATTTGTGTCAGACCTATGCATTTAGACATAACTTTAACTTAACCTCTGTGTTAATCAGTCCTTTCTGTCTTTGATCTGTAATTGGGTCAAATAAGACTAAGGTGCACTGATCCCTTGAAACATGGTGATCTAGTCAGTCAGTTCTGATTTGCTGAGGATGGCCCGAATATGTTTTGTATTTGCTCGTACATTAGGTATCAAGGCCTAATTCTAACATGTAGTAAATATAGTCTTTCAGCTTTCAGAGGCAGAGGACACGAATTCTGTTGAAATTGGCTCATTAATATTTATTTATTTTATCTTCAGAGTGACTCATGAACTGTTTTAAATTTTGATAAGCCATTAATGAATCAGTGATTCTAGCAGACAAAGAAAAGATTATTATGAGTCAACAAATAGTGGCTTGCTTAGGCATGCAGCAGTCTCTGCAGTTTTAGAAGTGAATTTCATCACAGTAAGTACTTTTACGAGTTTTAAAGAAGCAGATAGAGGAGAAAACTTTAAATGTATGGGAATATGATATATACATATGAAAATGTTAATGCGAGAATAAACAGGGTATCCTGCTTAGTGATACTTATATTTGTACAGTTCTTTATCTAATGTCTATGCTTGTGTCAATAACCGTATGGAAAAGAATTTTTTCTAACATATTGCATGGACATCCATATTTAAATCTAAAATGTATTCATACTTTAAGCTCTTTGTGGTGTGGAAAGACCACTAATGCCTGTATAACATGGCTTCCTTTTACAAAACTATTGTTTTTCAGTAATTTACAACTTCGTCTCTTTTCTGCTTGAGTGAGCAGAGCAGTGCCATGGTGTCTCCAGGTGGAATTTCTCTTTCTCTTTGTTCTTCCTGTTTTGAATTCACATCTTTAATTCCTGCCTCCCAAGGCTTCACTGTCTGACAAATAAGTGAAGCGTCCTTTCATTGTGCCTATACCTTGGCATTATTCTATGCTATTCTGCAAAATCTAGGGGAAATGTGTGGGTTGTACAAATGTTCACGAATTTATACATGTTCACATGTATACAGACATATATTTGATGACAGTTCTTTGTTCTTTAAGTCTATATATATGTTCATGTAAGTACCATTTATGCTCAGTTCATAGTGAACCCTATGCTTTTTAGCTAGTAGAAGTTAGAACAGAAAATTTTTGGCCAACTTCTGTATGTATGTTCATGCAGATATAATGTAACAGAGGTTTGAAAGACCTGCATCATACAAAACAAGAACAGTATTCACTATGAAGGTAATCTGAAAAAGAAGATATGTAGTTCTTAAGCACTGGATAAGAGGTAAAAATGCTTATTGCTATGAAGGACTGTGTAGGTTTATCCTATGCTTCCCTTTGTGCTCAGCCTGACTTTCCATGTACCCGTCTCTGAGCTTGCGTATAGCCAGGGAAATACCCACTGAGGGCATCTGTGCAGGCTAATGGATGCACAATAATTTTGTAAGACACCTAAGCCTTATTTAAGGAAACAAAACCAAAAAAAGTATGGAAACTTGTTTACAAGTAGTACTAATTTTTGTTGTGTTACCTCCATTTTGTTAGTCTAGCCACTGTTTGTGTTAAGACAGAAGGACAAAGAGATTTTAGCAAGATTTACAAAGTTTTGGGTTGGATGTAGCCTACTGTCCCCAGTATACGAGTGTGTTTCTGTTCCCTTTATGCATGGCTCAATGGCACAGCCCTATGCCATGGACAGGCAAGTTCCTGTATCACTCACAGTGTGGTTCTATGTCAGTTTTAGCCAGTCTCAGCCTGGGTTGCCCAAGTCCTGCTCTGTCACTATCCTTGGCTGTGTGTTTCCACCTCTTTCCCTGTGTGCACTCTGCTTCAGCAGCAGAAAGTCAAACTGGTTGAGGGAGCTGCCTGTGAGAGAGAATCTCTCTTACCCATGGTTTTGTTTTGGTGTACAAAGACTTGTGCTGCCACATGTTGGGTAGCACAGCAGCTGAGGGGTCCATTGAGGTGGAACCTGAGAAGAGGTGAAATGGGTCTGGGGCAAGAGCTGAAGGAAAAGGGGAAAGAAATAGGACAGAAGAGAAAGAGAAAGTCACAAGGCATTATAATTAAGTCTTTCCTCCAAAATTTACATGAAAGTACTGTTCTTGATTCCCAAAAGATCAATGGTGCTTGGGAATAATATTGAATAAAAGGCATGAAAAGGAATATTGATTAGTTGTTCATTGTGTATTCTGGACACTGATGATTTGGGGATCTGGAGGAAAATGAAGTATCTGGCCATGATATTAAAAGCTAAATATGCATATAAAAATGTGAGAATCAGAAAAAAACAAAAAAAAAAACAAAAAAACCCCAAACAAACAAACAAACAAACAAAAAAAACCAAAAATAAAACAGAAAGCAAATTGGATGACACAGGAAAATTCTGGCATTTTCTGATTTTGGAAGTGAGAAATTTGTGCTATAGGGTTGGTAAAATTCTTGTACATATTTTTGTATGTAATACAAGTGTACAAAGATTTGGAATAGGATTTTCAAAAGCACTTTGTCTTCACTGTTTTGTAACTGATATAGACTTTTCAGACATCCATTTTCCAAACAGCTGGAGATAGTGAAGATGTTAAACTTGTAGAAGTTCTCAAGTCCTTTCACTGATTTTCGTGTAATCCTGAAAGAATATCTAAGTTATGTGTTTTCTAAAAAAAAAGCATAATTATATAGTATTAAGAGACTTTTATCCTGCTGTTTTTTTAAGTCTGTTATCAATACTAGGAAAAAAGCAAGATCTTTCTTGTGTCATAGAATGCTAGTGCGAAGAAGAATTTAATAGACTATACTTAGAGCTTTATTTTCTTGATCATTTTTGCTTGAAATGACTAGCTATAAACACTTAAACAGTCAGAGCTGCAGTAATACAGTGATGTTCTAAAATTTATACTCCCATGAAGACACATATTCACAAACATTATAAATAGAATATTTGTGGGGTTCTGTCTATTTTTTTTAGGATCTCTTTTACGTAGCTACATTTACTACGGTCTTTCTAGTGAAAAAATGCATAGCCTTATTCTATGCTACTCCAGAAAACTAAGTGCTGTAGAATTACACTAAATCAAGTAATTTTATATTTATAAAAGGACTGGAAAGAAGTTGATGAAAAACCTCGTTTGATAACCCCGAATACATAGAAAATATACACCTGCAGCCTATAGTATAATTGCAGGTTTAATTTTTGTAAAGGAGAAAGCTTGATTGTCAACAAAAGACCAGATTAACAGCATTTGTAATTGTGGGAAGTGCTGTGCCTGGATATTTGGCAACTTTCATACCATTACAGGTTTAGGCATTTAAAGAGGTGCAAGAATCATGGAATCATTTTGGTGGGAAATGACCCTCAAGATCATGGTGTTCAGCCATTAACGCAATACTGGCACTAAACCATATTCCTAAGAACCTCATCTACATGTTTTTTAAACACTTCTAAGGGTGGTGACTCAACCACTTCCCTGGGCAGCCTGTTCCAATGGCTGACAAACCTTTCCCTGAAAAAATATCCCAATATCCAATCTGAACCTTCCCTGGTGCAACTTGAGGCCATTTCCTCTTGTCCTGTCACTTGCTACTTGGGAGAAGACATTTCTGACATAAGATGCAGAGGGTTGGGGAGAAATGTAGTGTGAGGGTGAGGGAAGTGGATTAGGGTCCTGGATAAGACGTGCAGGTCGCCCACGTTCTACCAACCCTCTGCTCTTTACAGACTTAGGTTACAACAGCAGCACAGAAGTCAGGGCACTGCCAGGTTTCACTGTCAACAACATCCCATAGCTTACCAAGAATGCAGCACACGTTGCGAGTGGGGTCAGTTGTAGCTTTTTTTAAGCACCTCATTGACATCAACCAGGGAGAGTCTATCACTGGCAAGAAGTCACCATGTGGGAGGGCAGGAAGGCTGCGCAGTTGGCAGCAAGAAGTCAGCAGAGTACCCAGCATCAGCATCCCACTGCCAGGACAGATCATGCTGCTTCCGTGGGGAGATGATGTAGACACTGCTGATTTTCAGATAAAAGTCCCCACCAAGGATAGACCACAGTGTCCATGGACAGAGACTGTATGTGATCTGAAAGATACAGTAGCTCAGATGTGTTGCATCTTTAGCCGTTCCTCTCATTTTTGAGATTATATATCATACAAACTACTTCACTTGGCTTTGATCTGTCTCTCTACCTGTGCTGTTTTCTTTAAAAGCAGGCATCTTTTGGCTGTTTTCATGCCTTGTTTCCATGGCAAAGTGTGACACTGTTCTCTTGCCATCCAGCATACCAGCTCTTGAGCAGCATTGTGTTACTGCTGCCAGGGCTCTGCTACAGGATCTGTTAGGTCTGCAAGGGACAAATGTCCTCGTGGGCCTGTCCTTGTTCACCCTTTCTTACTCGTGTAGATGAGGTTCTCAGGGACATGGTTTAGTGCCAGAGTTAGGTTAATGGTTGGACTCGATGATCTTGAGGGTCTCTTCCAACCAAAATGATTCTGTGATTCTATGAATATTCCCCTGATGTACCCGTCTTCTAAGGCAATTCACAGAATCAGAGAATATTCTTGCTGAGGAGCCAGTCATCTTTGAATCAGTAGTTGTGGTGGGATAGGACCCACATGTGGGCATCATGGATAAGGCAGAAACCTGCCATGTTCATGGAGTTCTTCTAGCACAGGGTGTGGGCACTGACTTCATTTCATGGCTGATGAACACTGCCATGCAAGGTATTCACAACCACAGCATGTTGTTAAAACTGAGCCTGCACAAGACAATACACATTGTCTGTTTCACAGATCTTGGGTCAAAGCAAAAGTGAATGATTTGCTCCTTATACAATCTCAAAGCCTGGATGAAATTCCTCAGGACAGGATGATAAAAACGGACACCAACACAGTGACAGCCAAGAGGTTCTCAAAGGAGCTTTTCACCAAACTGTATATCAACAGTAGGTACTTTTGTTCTCAAGAGAAGTGGAGGTATTGATAATAAACTCTGGAAGGAAAATGACCCTTGGTTTAGAGATTGCACAGGTACAACCTAGAGCTGGATGTGGGGAGTCCAAACTGGACTCAGCCTTGTACTCCTTTAACTTTCAGCAAGTCTGTATTGCCGTTACTAATTTGTAAAAGACAAACCCCAAGTGAGCAACATGTCACATAGTTCTTTCATACTTAAAAAAAAAAAAAAAAAAGGTGTAAAAAATTGAATATGTAATTTTCAGCAAAGCAGGCTTTGGAATAAAATGGTGGAATTCTGTCTGAGCTTTTGGAGTATCACAGAATCATAGAATCACAGAATGTTAGGGATTGGAAGGGACCTTGAAAGATCATCTAGTCCAATTCCCCCATCGGAGCAGGAACACCTAGATGAGGCTCCTCAGGAATGTGTCCAGGTGGGTTTTGAATGTCTCCAGAGAAGGAGACTCCACAACGTCCCCAGGCAGCCTGTTCCAGTGCTCTGTCACCCTCACTGTAAAGAATTTTTCTCATATTTAAGTGGAACCTCCTGTGTTCCAGTTTGAACTCATTACCCCTTGTCCTACCATTGGTTGTCACTGAGAAGAGCCTGGCTCCATCCTCGTGACACTCACCCTTTACGTATTTATAAACATTAATGAGGTCACCCCTCAGTCTTCTTTTCTCCAAGCTAAAGAGACCCAGCTCCCTCAGCCTTTCCTCATAAGTGAGATGCTCCACTCCCTTAATCATCTTTGTTGCCCTGCACTGGACTCTCTCCAGCAGTTCCCTGTCTTTCTTGAACTAAGGGACCCAGAACTGGACACAAAGTATGTCTCTGCCATCACTACTTTGCTGAATTTAAATTACTTGATAAATTGATGAATTTAAATTACTTCACCAGATCAATATTAAACTGATTTGTGGAAACTGCTGAACAGTAATTGGATTTAAAGTCTTCATCTTATATGTCTGTATTCTGATACCATTGTGTTGTAAAGGAGGTTTTGATACTTTACCATCACTTTCCATTTATCTCAATTCACAGATATGTATCCAGCTGTAGCTCTGAAAATCTGTGGTGCTTTTGTAATAAAGCATGGCATATTTTTATAGATCAGTCATTTTTTTAAAATGTAGCATGGATTAAATGTACTGTAGTCATGACCTCCATCTAAATCAGATTCCTCTAGTGTTATATTTCACCTACACATTGTTTCAAAGTGGAAAAGTTTCTTGCTGCTGTCAAAACATTTTCTTCCGAGGTGAAACTGGGCTTCATTCATCAGAAAAGTGAATGGAGAACTTTGAAAACAGCAAAAATCAATAAAGCAAGTGTTCATGGCTTATTTGTAACTAATAAAAAGTTGTCTTCATCGAATAGTAGGCTTTCTTCCTACCTAAACATATCTAGTGATTTGACAGCTCTTCTCATCTTTTCTGCTTTGATCTATCATTGCTACATACTTCAGTAGCTTGCACCTACTGAGATTTGAAGTATTACCCTTATTTCTGTAATCTTGTCCTCTATACCGCACATTCTGTACTGCTACTATAAATACCCATGCTGTTTTACAGATTTTGTAACTAAATCGGTGTTTTCTAAATAACAACAAAATCTCTGCTACAATATTTAACATAAAATAGTGGTAATCACATGCCGGAGCATCTCTTGACCCATTTCTCTCAAGAACTTCTTAAATATAATAGCAGAGCATGAAGCCATGAAACCATGTCTGTCTAAACAAAGTCAATTGCTGTGTTCCTCAGCTTCTTAGCTTATGTGATCCAGCTTATGGTGCCATTTCAGGACACATCATTTCCAATTCCGCATCTTTCAGCCAATTCTCCTTTCATTTATGGAAATGAGAGAGGACCTGTTTCTCACCCTTAGTGAGAACGGGTTCAAATCCAGTCTCAAGTTCATGTCTCACATTTTTCTGAAAACTGTTTTATTCAATTCATTTACCAAATTGCCCAGGTCCCTCCTCTGCAGCTCCTACAGTGAAGTTACTTGTATGGGGTTCAGGTGCCCACGTGCTTGGGGGCAGGCTGCAGAGACCTCTGTGAGGGGAAGCTGAGGCTGCCCCATGCCAGACTCCAACCAACCCACTGCATAGCAATACTGATCCCCTCAACTGAAGTGGTGGCACTTCAGTGCCAGTGTATTTAAGAAAGTGCAAAACTCATGCATAGCAGGGAGGAATGGGGGAAAAAGTGAGAGACACAGTTCCACAGACACAAAGGCAAGAGAAGAAGGAGGGGGAGGAGGTGCTCCAGGTGTTAGAGCAGATATCCCCCCTGCAGGCTGTGGAGAAGAACACGGTGAAGCAAGTTGTGCCCCTGCAGCCCATGCAGTAGACCATGGTGAAGGCAGGTTGGCACACTGCAGCCTCTGCTGGAGCAGGGAAAAGGTGTGAGGAGGAAGGAGTGGCAGAGATGAGGTGTTATGGACTGACCTCAATCCCTATTCCCCATCACCCCTGCAGCACTTGGGGGGCTGAGGGGAGGCAGAGGAGTTGGGAACAAAGGAGTGAAGTTGGGCCTAGAATGAAGCGGGGGGCAGAGGGGAGAGGGGCAGGGGAAAAGTGTTTTTAGTTTTTTCTTTGTTTTTCACCACCCTACTCTATTTCTAGTTAGCGATACATTTAATTCATCTTCACCAAGCTGAGACTTTTGCCCATGACGGCAGCTGGAGAGTGATTCCCTTGTCTTTATTTTGACTCACAAGCTTTATTATATTATTTTCTCCCCCATCCTGCTGAGGAGGGGGAGTGAGAGAGTGGCTGGGTAGGGGTCTGGCAGCCAGCCATGGTCAACCCACTGCTCTTATCAACACACACACTGGCTTTGGCAAGCATTGCTGAGTAGTGCAGGTTTGCATAAGGTATGAGGTATGTTCAATATAGACTGCCAAGTAAATTATGTAGGAACGTATCATGGTATGCATTATGCATTCCTATTTAATGTGTTTAGGGCAAATCCACATTTTGAAATGTCTTGAATCGTTTGTTGAATGTTCTTAAGATCGTGGTCTGTTTTGTCAGGAAAGCACAGGATCTTTAATGCACCTAATTTTTTTCTTTTTTAACAGAAGGCTGGGCAAAATTTGGGCAAAATACACAGATCCAAAATGGCCTTCCTCTTTCCATTGACTATAGAGCAACTCAGAGGTCTGAAAAATGTGGAGTAAGCTGTCTGGGCTGCCATCATCTTCTGGTTTTAGGTGACATGCTAGATGTCTAACTCTGCTTTGGCACCATGGCAAGCTTGTCTGAATGTGTCCACTGTGGAGTTGAACTGAAGATAAGGAAGATGCTCCAAAAGCATTTAAAAATGCTGTGGTCTGGTTCTTCGTATTTGCAGAAAGAGAAGAAAGGAGGCTTTTCACTCCTTCCTAAAAGCCAAGTAAGAGGCACAAACAAGTATAAAGGAAGAAGTCAACTGAGAATCCTTTCTGTAGGCTGTGGATGTGTGTTCTTTTTTTCTCTGCTCTTCCTTTTTCATTGTGAAACAGAATAACTGTCCACAGAGAGCTACTGAGCTGAGCAGACTTCTGGTGTCTCAGTTGGCCCTTAAATCACTACCAACCCTTTGTACTGGAAGAGAAGAACTTTCTGAGGGCAAATCCAGAGATTTTGAAACAAATGAGGTTTTCAGATGATAATACTTTGGTTTCTGAAATGGTATGAGCACATATGAATAAGTGACTGTCTTGTACATCACAAAATATCTTCAAAGAAATCTGATTTGTCCAGGTTCAAACAGGAGGGTGGGGAGACACTGAAATGCTTAATAATACAGACAACGGAAGCAAAACCACTAATCTCATAAGATGTAGTTTGGAGTGGAGGGAGTGGAGGAGAAACACCTACATTCTCTGAAATGCTGACTAAATAGGTAGAGGGTTTTTTCCCCCTCATCTGTTTTGTGGGGGTTTTTGTTTGTTTGTTTATTTGTGTTTTTTTTTGTTGTATTGTTGTTATTGTTTATTATTTTTGGTTGGTTTGGTTTGATTTGGTTTGGTTTTGGTTTTGTTTTCTTTTGGATGGGTTTTGATTCTTTATTATCATGAAAAGTTGAACCTCCCATTATCTAAAAAGTTGTTAGCAGTGTCTTATGCAAAATGAAACAATACATTATGACTCTTACTGCAAGCATGCATGATTTTGTTGAGTTACACTTACAAAACTGCTCTCCTCTTCACAATTTTGGAACATAAATTGCAGCCTGCCACAGAGTGTAAACATATCATGCCAAATTTACTGGCACAGCCAGCTTGTTTTGCTTCCACAAATCCTTTATATATTGTAAGATGTAATATATTTTTTGTTTTAAGTGAGTAATATGCCTGATAAAGGTTACAGAGCCACATTTCTGCTTTCATTGACAGTCACATTCCTCTTGAATTTCTTTTCATTTACACAGGTGACCCTGGATAGACTTATACTCAGATTTAATGAACAAATTTGCCTGTATTAGACAAGAAGGCATAATGTTAACCCTCTATGTCAGAGCTGTACTTGCAGGGCACACAGAAGTAAGGAGCAATAAAGTATATTTTAACCACTAGAGAGCATAGATAAATCAGTCTAACTACACACAGGCAGCTGATCTTTGAAAACAGCTACTGCCAGTTTCATATAATTGCTTTTCAGAGGAGAACCACTGAGTGCTTCCACTGAACATAAATGAAACACCTTGGCATCCACTGAAGCAGACTTGGATCGGGAGAGCTGGCAGCCTCTCACAAGAAGCAGTTTTGTTGAACTGCCTTTGAAGAGTTTGAACTGGCAGTGCTGTATTCTGGCTGCAGGGTAACTTGGCTGAGAACATTAGGATTTCCCCTGACATTAAGCCATTTAAAAAAAAAAAAAAAAAAAAATCATTTCCTTCCCTCCCACCCCCATTCACAAGGAGAAACTATTTTTATTGCCGGACTTGCTGAGTGTTAGTCCCTTATGAAAGGAGCAGCAGAATTAAAACCATTTAAGGTTTTAGTAATTAAAGAGCAGAAGACACAAATTAAAATTATATTAAATAACTCATATTTAATAGGCTATTAGATTTAATTTCAAAATAAGAAAATGCAAAATAATGAAGGAAAGCAGAGATAACTAAAAACTGACAAGATATGAGAACAGTCTCAAGAGCTTGTGCTGGAGCACTGGTTTTGGTAGATGGGGTGGCAGGACCAGCACATGCATCTCAGTCACATGAAGGTTGACTGTGTCTCCCAGAATCCAACAACTTGGACAGCGCCCTTTTGCAAAACCATAATAAAAAAATACTGAGTAAAAGAAAAATTGGTTTGCAACCTTTTGGCACAAGACATGCAGCAATGACACTGATTCCGTACTAATGGCAGAGTAGTAAAATTATTTCAGTATCTCCAAGTTGTAAATATTTTTATATTTCACTTCCCCCCCCCCAACATGTAATTCTCTCATTTTTTTCTACCACTGCCTTTTTGGTGGGTCTTCATTTTGTATATCTGCAGCTTGCATTTATCTTTGCTCAATAACATCTGGTTGGGTGTGGAGCAAACTATTGCATTTAACAAGACTGCTTTGAATTGGGTTGGTTATTTCTTCAGCTTGAAACCATGTCCGACTCTGTTTCACTTGAAAAACTATAAATGCACTTTTCAATGTATCACCTAAGCTTTTAATTACAATTTTGAATAAAATGGCTTTGAAATTATCATTATTTGACAAGTCCATTTAAGATTTGTCTTGCAGGTGATTTTATCTTGAGTGTTTAATAATTTGTGCAAGCACTATTTTAGGTATCAGCTTTACTCTGTAATTGTCAAAGCTATTGTTCACAAGGTTTGCCCCTTCCAGCTTGTCTCGGACTTCTCTTTCAAGTTCTGTAAAATGATTAAACCTATGTATGAAACTTATAAAATTATAAGTTGTTGCTGCAATTCCAGATGTTGCTTAGAGTTCTGCATGCCTGAGATATATTGTCGAGGGTCCTGAGGCTACAGGGGGCAACAAGAGAGAACCAGTCACAGATAAGAGCACAAAATTTATAATGAAAAGCAAGGAAATATTACACAATTTCTGCATGATGTTCCTGTGTTGTAAACACTGCTTGTACACCACCTCTGTTTCCTAAGACAATCTCATTAACGCCCTTTTCCTGTTGCAAAGGAAAAACATGTAATTATACCAAAATCTTGCGCTCCTTGTTTTCAAGAACTTGAATTTCGTCTCAGTAGGGAATACTTTGATCTTCCATTTGCATGTGCACGTTCTGTTGTAAGCAGCAAGGGACAGAAGCCTCATTAAGTGCTTGGAAATACTGAAAGGCCGGTACTCCCTCTTGTGGTTAAACTAGAAGAAGACAAACCAGCTGAACTAGCCCTGGGTGTGCGGGTATATCGGCTTCTGCAGAAGGAGCTTAGCTGAAGATCGCAAATCGAAAGGAGAAGCTCATCTTACTTTGAGAAACCTTCATTTTCACTTGCTTAGACGACCCGAAAGTGCCAAACCCCTGTGTTGGCCGGTGACGGAGCAGCCGCCCTCTCCTTTGCTGCTCGCAGAGGCTGCCTGCCAGAAGAGTGCAAAAAAGAGCATACTGTGTTGGTCTTTTTCTCCGCTGACAGACAGCCATGCACCTGAAAGTATTACACATCCATTTGCAAGGATTAAATTTGAATCAAGGAAGCTTCATAAAAATTTAATCTATTTCTTTTTTTTTTTTTTTTTTTTTGTTTTGTTAGGTTTGTTAGGTAGTTTGATTAGTAATTCATTGTTGGAATTGCTTGTGACTCATCAAGAATCTGTTTCTTGAAGAAAGTATTCCTAGAAAATCGAATAAAATTCGCTTAAACTTTTTGTTGTAGTTGTTAATAATAAATGTGTTTTCAATCAGTCCATCCCTGCCATCTCCTTCTAGCTTTTTTTTAGAGCTGTTGGACTTCAGCTGTCCGTTCACTCATGAGTGTTTGAAGGTATTTAACTGTAAGGAATAGTGGTAAATTTGTGATCTGATAGCTAGAATCAAAAGCCACCAGATCAATCACTAAAACGTCTGTTACGTAAAAGCACTTTTAAATGGCTACACAGACTGGGGCCACACTGATGGTTTACAGTTCTGAGAGGCTGTGTCAGCCTAGTGAATACTTGACACATACCCTTTTTACATGAAATCCTGGAGATATATGTACCAAAAACTTGCAGTGCTTGCTAAACTTACCAAAACAAGTATGACACAGTTAAACACAGAAGAAAGGGCAATTTTCAGACTCCTGGTTCGGGTTCCCTGCTAGAGCTGAGCCTAAATAAACCCAAGAGGTTTTGTAGCCAGAGAAATGTTTTCTTCCCTGTTAGTCGATGCACAGCAGTAAGAACTAGCGAATACAGACAAGAGACACGCTGCAAGAATATAGGATGCTCATCTTTTCAGCAGATTTCTCAAAGTGGAGCAGAGAATCTCAGGATTCCTGGCACAGTGGCAGCATTTAAAGATTATGGCATAGTTAGTCACCGAGACTTGGCATATCTGGTTCAAAGTGCACCACAGGACTGTGCATTCAGTTTGCTTCAGTCATTTGATGTAAAATCATTTCAGTAGAAATGCTGAGGTCAGAAAGAACCGCTTCTATAGTGGGAAAAAAACAAATGAAACCAAACTAAACCAAAAAACAAACAAACAAACCCAAACCCAAAACCAAACCAAACCAACCAAACAAACCAAAACCAAACCTAACAAACCAACAAAGAATGTGACTGATTTATCTTATGGAGCATGTGAACTTAGCAAACGGTGTCCCACTATTATCGATATGATGCCACAACGTCATCCAGCCCTGTGTAAATGTAAAGCTTTATGATGCTCCATTTTTCCAAACTGTAAGTAACCATAAGTAGACATTCTACAGAACTGCACCAAGCAAAATCAAACTGCCATAAAGTTCATGTGTGGCACTAATTGCAATTTAACTGCACGGTTATTACAAGAGCTTTTAATTAACCCAGTCATCATACTGTGGCATACAAATTGTGCGTAATAACAGCATGCTGAGTATAATGACAATAGGTTTGTCTGAACTGTGAAAATCAGGAGTTTTATCATTTTCTGAGATTTCTTTTTATGCCCTTAAATATTGTGCAGTATTTAAGAACATTTGAGCAAAAAAAAAGAAAACCCAACAGAAAACCCCCTGGTAAGTTGCTGAGGCTTGTCTGTTTAAAAATTTGATAGCAGACTTTAATTCTTCCTGAAATTCAGTGAGATGTGTAATTCTCTTCTGAAAAATATTTTTGATGATTTTTCAGTCTCACTTTTCTCAGGGTATTTCTGGTGCCCTTTGAGAATAATTTCATGCTCTCTTTTAGAAATTTTGTTTGAGGCCAAGAAAAATTCTCAGTTTGTAAAAAAATCCATAGGAATACCTTTTCAGTGAAATTGGAAGATGATAGTAAAAATACATTCTGATCAGATATTGGTGCCAAATGGTAATTTGCTAGATCATTAGTGTAGTGAGAGCATTCTCCTTCTTTCAAAGTTATGATTCCAGTCTGTGTCTCTTAAGACTGGAATGAACAGCGCTGAATTAATTTTTACTTGGAAGGTTAATTTTGCAGCCCAAAGGGTAAAAATAAACAGTGTGGCTAACGGATATAGTTGTAGTCCTTCAAAAAATGTGGGAAATACAATTAAGTAGCATTACACTTATACCATGTCCTCTTCCTGAAGACCTAAAGAATGCATCAAAAAAAGGCAGACATTATTATGAAAAGTGTATTTATCTATTTTTTTAGACTACCATCAGCCCTGTATTGGTAAATGAGATACTGAAATGTTGGTTTTAAATTATTTGGCTCACAGATAACACAGGCACTTGAAAAGCAAGTTTAGACTGTATGACCTCTTCATCTGCACAACAGTTTACTGAAGAAACTTGATGACAATGAAGACTTGGCTAATGAGGGATGCAAAATTACATTTGGCATGTATATACAGTTAATGGTTTAAACACAACATAAAAGTGACAGCCACTTGTAAAATGTTAAAAAAAAAGACAGATCGGGTTCAGCTGGGTGAGTGATACAAGTGTGATGCACCAAACACAACAAGAACCGACACGACACAAAGCCAGCCAGTCAATCAGTGGTCCCAGGGATTTAAATGTGTGACGTATGAGAAAGCTAACATGATGATGTCATCATTGTGTGTGCGTGTACATGCTGAGGTTGTTCGCCTTGCCAAAACTGTGTCTGAGGAAGTGACTTTGCTGCAGGTTGGTGAGTTAACTTTCAGTTGTGAGAGGTGTTGCTGTCACTAACAGAACGGAGTTCTCAGCAGCATCATTACTGTTGTGCGCTTCTTTGTGGGAATGGCAGAGCTGTATGTGGTGCTGTACAAACACTTTTCTCATTTAAATATGCTTTTTTTCAGAATTTTCCAGAAATTATTTTTGGTAAAAAAACCAAAAACCCCACAGTTCTTAAATAGACATTTCAGATAGTGACTGGATTTTTATGATATTTATACATATAAAGTTTGCTCAATATTTTTTAAAAGATTTTATTTTTGAAACTAAGATTTATTTTTAAATGCATCAGTGAATGTAAATTTACCAGTATTGCACGAGGCATTTCTTGAGACATTCACTCCAAGAGAATAAACAGAGAGAAAGGTCATTAGAGAGTATTTTGAAGTAACTATATAGTACATATAAAACAAATATCATCCATATTCCAAGCCACTGTGGCTGTAAAAATTATTGATTTTCTTTATTTGTTCATTTTAGTCAGAGTAAAAAATAGTAAGATTTTATTGTAAATTCAAGAAACATAGATAGCTGTGGATTTTTCTGCTTGCTTAGTAGAGCTGAATGCATATGTTTCTTTCAGTTTACTCTAACTGGAGAAAATTTATGTTTAGGTATAGATATAGATGATATAGATATAGATATAGATATAGATATAGATATAGATATAGATATAGATATAGATATAGATATAGATATAGATATAGATATAGATATAGATAGATGATATAGATATAGATATAGATATAGATATAGATATAGATATAGATATAGATATAGATATAGATATAGATATAGATATAGATATAGATGATATAGATAAGACAGATGTATTTTTAAAAATTTATTTATTTTGCATCCCTCCCCAACCCAAAGGACTGGTACTCATCTGCTTAGGGTCTGTGCTGGCCAGTGAATCATCTCCACTGTGTTTCTCCTCCCCTTGCAGGCTCCCACCCTGCAGTCAGTCTCTGAGAGTGCCTGGACAGCTGAGGTGCCTCTTTCAGAGATGCATGGCATCTAAGACCTACAAACTACATGCCTAATCCATGCCTGTCATAAGACAGACCCTCCTTCCCAAACATTTGACTCTGACTCCCTCTGTCTGTTACAAACTTATTTCTATTCTTCATAGGACAAAAAGTTGTTGAAGTGTGTGTGGCAAAGCTGGAACTGAGGCAACCAAAACCATCAGTTGCTTTGTCATAAAAGTTGATCATAAGCATAACGCTCCATGTCACATCAGTGAGCATAAGAGAATATGAACAAAGCAAGAAAAGTAAAAGGACAAAAGCATTTTTTTTTTGCCTCTGATAGACCTGCATTATGTTGATGTAGAGTAGCTGACGGGATAGACTGCTGCAGAGGCTGGTGAAATGCAGCAGTGAAGGAGCAGACTCACACAAGTGTGGGTGAAGCCCACTGTAAGGATTTATGGGGGAAAATGGAAGTCCAGTTAAGCTTGTGAAGAGTGTGGGATAATATGCTCTTAAGAAGAGCTAATGAAGGAAGTAGCAGAAGCAGTGTGAGGGAGGTTTGAAATTGAATTCGAGGACAAGAACAAATGTGCTGAGATGCTGTCCAAGAAGACATTGCCTCTGATAAGAAATGGTAAGGTGAATACTGCAAGTGATGTTTAAAGTGTATACTATTAAGTCATTTGAAGGACATTAGCCATATGTCCAGGGATTATTATCTTGCAGTTAAATTCATGCATCTCATTTGAAGGGGATCCAGACTATAACTTGGATGCCTAAATTAAGACAAGGATTGCAGCCAAAAAGGACTGTTCACTTTCAATGTTACCCTCACTTTCAAGTCATAAGGTGAACACTTATCCATATGTAGTAATAACACTGATTCTTTCTTCATTTAACTGGCTTAAGCAAATATATTCCATGAGTCTTTCATTATTGCCACTAACTCCATGCACAACAACAGAAAAATTCATTAAAATTAGTTATGTTCATTTTATTTTAAATTTTAAGTGTTTTTCTTAACTAACACTACAGTAGGTCTCAGTTGGAAAGGCAGTCCCTAAGACTTGCACTTTTTCATGTGTGTGATGGTAACTTGAAACATGAGATCTATTTGCTTTCTCCATTCTTATATTTGGGGATGTAAAATCCAACAGGAAAAAATAACCCTTGCTGTATAGCATATGCATCCTTTCCTCTTTTTCATGGTAGTGTTTTGAATCTGTTTCTGCTTCAAAAATTTGATCCCTGTCGTAGAGCTAAAAGTGATCTCCTTTCTCCTTTTTTCTTTTAAAAAAGTTGGCTACCTATTGAAAACAAGTTTTCATAAATCACATATGATATTGTGTTAGCTTATAAAAGGTATGTGCTATCCAGTCTGCTTAATGTCTTGTCTGATGTGATCCCCAGCATGAAGTATGTCTTATTTAACAAATGTGTATGGCCCTAATTATTTTTATTCAGTGACTAGGAAGAATAACAAGCTATGAACATGAATTGATATCCTCTATCATACAAAATACTCAGTATCACATTTTACAAAGAAGAAGATGGGAGTTCATGTGAATTTGTACCTGTTGACGTCTAGATCAAAAAGCCAGACATACAAAATCCCTTGATATTTTCAACATCTATGGTCCGAATCCTTAAACTTACATCTTGGATCATTAAATTTACATCTTGCAAAGTAGTAATGCAAGTTTCCACCATGCTAACTGTTCACTCTGTGCTCTGGGTAACTGTGCTGAACATGCCACAATAATTCATCAAGCCTGAAAGAAATCACAAAGTTCAATGCATATTAAAAATGT
This sequence comes from Columba livia, assembly GCF_036013475.1. Lineage (NCBI taxonomy): Eukaryota > Metazoa > Chordata > Aves > Columbiformes > Columbidae > Columba > Columba livia. Next base: position 53,299,310 of record NC_088602.1, read on the forward strand.
GATTGGGGTGTATTATGGAGAAAATGGAAATATGCTGCTGTTCAAAACACATCATGTTCTCTGAGGTTATTGTTACTGTCTGCATAACAATACACTTTCCTTACAGGAAGAAAAAAAACCACAATCAAAAAAACACATTTGGTGACTTGATTATACACTTGGTATTCCTTCGAAAGGTGTGATTTTTTTTTTTTTTTTTTTTTTTTTTACTATAAAATGACTAATTACGTGCTTACTGCATTCATTAGGGGTAAAAAGTTGAGAAGTATGATAATTAGTTGACACTTTTCTTACCTTAAGGTCCACAGAATTTTCTTTCTTCTTAAAATGGCCTTAAACTGAATTGAGAGATGCAGAGTAATTTTTGTTTTTTACATGTGTTCTTTCCTTCTTCTTGTGGCTTTTTTTCCTTTTAGGTGAAGAAGGTATGTGGTCCTCCTGTAAGGAAGCCTACACAGTCTCCAGGTTGCTCCTTCGATCAGAACAAAGATAATAAAGGGTTGAAAATGTTCTCAAGAGACAGTGAAGAAACCCTTGCGGACAGAAGAAAGTAAGATATTAGTTTTACAGCCAGAAAGAAAGAATAAAGTAAGCCATTAATTTTACAACAGAATAGATTATATTTAATGCAATGGCATACATTTCTAGAGAATAAACAAGGTCTGCAAAGAATGAAGCATCTCAGCAACACAATCTGCTCTGTTACATTTTTGAAAGAGTAATTTCATTCCTAGATTTTGTTTTCTCAATTAATGGACATATGGCCAGAGTCATTTGATGCTGTTTAAAGTACTTAAAGGAGTGGATAACACTGGTAAAATATGAGCATTAGCTCTATCTTTATGTGTAAATTTTCAAATTACACTTAACTTCCACATCAGCCAGCATTATTAAATCTGTCAAGAAGTGATAGTGACTTTTATCAGAAGACTATTTGTACAGATTGATCAGACAGCAAAAAATGAATGGCTGTTCTTACATACCTTTCTACTCTGGAAAACAGGACAACTGAGCACTCAGGGCTAAATCTTGAAATCTTCATTCAAACAAGTTCAGCTGATTTTTTTCCTCTGGCTCTTCTGCTAGTATATAGTGAATTCAAGTGACTGCAAAGGCTTGTAGATTTGATTTATACCTTACTTAGCCTTAAAGGGTAAAAGTTGCCTAACTGCATATGAGCTAGATGCTGAAGCTGCCATTAATCTATGGAAATAAGGACTCAGTTCAAGTGCCCACACAACTACAAGCATCCAGTGCCACATGAGGATACCCTTGGGTATCCCAGCTCATTTTCTGCTGCCAAGAAGGATGCAGGTGTCCTGTAAGCTGTATCATATGTTCCAGCCCTCTGCAGATATCCTGGGTAGCTGAGGGCATCTCAAAAGTAAATTTATCTTTAGACAAATTAATCAAGTCTTTAATGACTGTAAGGAGTAATAGCACTGTAAGAAGTAAGCATAGTATTACAGTGTTACTAAAGGCACTATTATGCAAATAGAGTACAAAGTTAAAATCAGAAATTTCATTTATATCACAGTGTCTGCTAAAATACAGGGAGGATTTCTCTGTTCTCTTTTTCCTTTTATTTCACTTCGCAGTGCAGAAGGAAACTGAAGTGAGAGAATTGCAGGGAATAATTGCTCACTCCTGATGTCTGGAGAAGAAAAAGTGCCTGTGAGCCTGAAAGGCAGACCATTCTAGTTAGTGCAGGGTCCTTCATGTTCCAAAGAATGGAGAAAAGACAAAACAAAACAAAACAAAACCACCTCCAAACAAACACAGGATTTAGAGAACATTGTGGGAATGGAAGGAGATGCAAACCAGAAATTTGCTTTAGCCAGCACAGAAGTTCATCAGGCAATACCGATTACACAGGCACATTTTCTCTGTGTTGAGTAGCTAAGCAAGTTCTTGGTGTTTTCTGATTGCTAGCACTCTGCAAACATGAAAACACATTCTAAAATCTCACTTAATCCAGGACTGTTCCATGTTTCAAAATGTGTGGTGCCTGGATTGACCTCCAGGAAGTTGCCCAAAACAATTTAAGGGGCACAAGAGGCAGTGAGAAACACAAACCAATGTTGGTTTCCCATGACTTGCCCCTGCTTGAGATGCTGGAAACACTTTATGGTACGCCACACTACACCAAAAGGTGGGGGAGCAGGGAGAGAGTTTGAGATCCATTGACACAGATTTCTGTTTAACAACCTCATAGTTAGTATCATCTTCATTCGCTGCCTCCTGGATCACCTCTTTCCTTATTAGTCACAATTGCTTTCTCTTTCATTTTATATTCCCATGGCAACTGTTAACAATTCCTCACGTGGAAGAGTGACATCTGCAAATGCTTGCAGCCCGCTTTTAAGGCAATGCTGTTCTTCCAGTGAAACTCCACCTTATTTACCTGCCATGTTCTTCTGGCAGCAGGTTGCTCTCTGCAGCTTTCATGGGCTTCAGCAGGAAAGAAAAGGCTTCTCCACAACTGCATAGACTTGATCAATGACAGTTTTGTGAGCTAAACCAAATTAACAATAAGAATCCATTAAATGTGACTCCTAAGAGTTGCATAATTTCCTAACATTTTTAAAATGCGTCTTCAGATGAAAGTTTACATTTTGAAGTATGTGTCGGACTGCTTCTGCCTGAGATTTTCCTAAATTATTTTTACCATCAGAACTAAGCTGGCATTTTCTATTACTATGTGGTAGAATTAAAAAAAAAAACACCTTTGTCTTTGACATCAAAATTGTCAGATGAATTTTAAAAAAATTCTAAGAGGAACCTTCCACAGTAATGTCTAAACTTGAAAGTATATAGTGCTTTTTTCTCCAGAATTTAACAATGCAGACAGCTTTTAGCAGGAAGAATGAAATTGAAAAGAAAATGAACATTTCCAAATAAACAGATAAGAAGTATCTACAACTTCCACTGACTGTAATTGCACATTTGTGCTCAGCTGCCTATAATTACATGCTATCTGGTCTACAAGATGATGATGTGAAAATTGACATTCATACCATCTGCCTTTCTAACTGCTTTGGTCAGACATCACCAGGGCTGAAATCAGTCATTACTTATGTATTAACTTTAGCTGTGCTGCAGGATATATTTACTAATAAACCAAATGACCTTTCTGTTGTAATGGTTTGTCACAAGATATTATCACATCTGTATTTATTTCAGTTTCTGCGTTATATATGGATTTATTGTGCAGAAAAAAATTCCAACTATTTACTATGAGAGGACTCTCTAAACACCAGTATTCATCTGGAAAGTAAATCCAAAGTATAGACAAAATCCAAATCAGTCCCACTCAATGGTAAATGGAGGAAAATTGCAAACATACTGTGCACACTGGATGCAGTTTTTGGGATAGAGAAATACAAGTTATGTCTAATGGCCAGGAGAGTGTGGATAAATCTTATTTACATATTTAAAATATATTGTGCATAAACAATTATATAATGCACAGTCAAAATTGACCCTACTTGAGATATTCAAAACTGCTAGTGCTTTTCTTTGTGCCTCCAGGTCATAGATAATTCAGTGTAGTGTATGTTCTAAACCACAATAAATAAATATTTTAATTTCTTACAGCAGCAGTGAGTATCCCTGGAAGAGATTTTCAATACATAAGCAAACAATTTATAAGCATAAATATCACACTCCGTTTAAAAACATACTAACTAAAAAGTCATTCATTTTAAGTTCAAAAACTTATCATTGGCTCTGTGCATCTTGACAGTTATTTAAAATAGCAATACACAATTTATAACCTACCACTACAGCATGTAATAAAACTGATGTCATTTTTCAGACAGTCATTTCAAAATCCACTATATGTTTAACACCTACATCTTAAACCCATCTTACCTAAAACTTGAGTTGGTCTATAACTCTATCAAATACCCTTCGTAGTATTTGCAACACTGTGTAGGGGACTAGTTGATAGCACTTTTGAAAAATAGATAACTTATTCATAGACAGCTATTTTCCTAATTGCTATGAGGGGATTTTTGATTTTTTTTTTTGCATATTCAAGTGTAGCACTGCAAACTGTATCACATCTATGCAAGAAAATTTCAGGTTGGAGCAAAATAATTTCTATTCCAGAGCATGAGTAAAGTATTTTATATGACTTTGTCCAGTGAGAAGATAAACTTTGTAAACTATTGAGGTGTATCTGAGAAAATCAAACTTATCTAACAGGAAACTGAAAAATTGATTTAAAAAATCACTGGGGTCGATGAAGACTAATGAAATAAACATATTATTTATCTTCTTGTAGAAACACACAACAGGAGTAGTGCTTAAAGTTATTGATTGACACTGTCAATTATTTCCCATGTTGCCCTGTGCAGAGAATTTATCAGCCACCTCCGGCTGTACAGAGCCTTTTACGGTGGCCTGGCCGATCAGCTGTGCGGTAATGAATTGGCAGCTGCCGATGGACACCCGTGTTGGAATGGAGAAGATGTTGTCAGAAGGTACCTTTCTGAGTTATTTTTGTCTTTTCTTTCATATTTCTTCTTTCTCTAAAGTAGCCTTCAACTGGAGTCAAGTACATTGTTTCCCTAGGTATGTGTTAAGGTCGGTTTGAAAACAAAAGCTGCATGCCTTTCCTTCTCTCAGGCTTGATTTGTAATCAGTATAAAAAGTCTCCCTGTGTATGTGTTTTGAGATTTATACTGTTCTTCACACATTTTTTCCTCAAATTTATGGCACCTAAACATATAGTGGAAATGAAGCTGGATTGGCATTTACAAAATACAGTTGGAGATAAAGTATTTTTGTTTGAACTCGATCTTTCTAAAATGCTCCTTTTAATACAGAATGCGTGATAGCAGACTCAAGCTATTTGCTTAAAACTTTCTCTGGCTCTGAAGAATGAAATTATATATATGGTTTCTCAGGAGACAGCAAAAAGCTAAGACGCAAAGATAAAGCATTTTAAAGGTGAGACATGTAAAGTTCTATGTATTGGGAGACATGATTCATCAGCAAAGAAGAGATAATAATAAACTGCTCTGCTCATGGATGTGTATCTCTGGAATCAATATTTCACAGCTTACAAAAACACTAAAATTTGTGGATGTCAGGAGAATTTTCAGAGAGCTGATCCCTATGTTTTTGCTTTATTGTTCTCATCACCAAAACAAGTATTTCTCCGATCAGGAAGTCCTTGTGGTGACAGACACCAAAATATTAAAAGGTTCATAGCAATTATTATTTTTATAAAAATCATGCTGTTAATACAGCATGCATTAGCAGGGGGTATCAAAGGTCATATCAAAGCAGGTGGCCAAAGCCTGTGAGTTGTGAAGTGGGGATGTAGCTTGTACCAAGTACAAAGAAACAATGACAGCCTTCAGGTTTCTCAAAAAAATTTAGGTAGGAGATGTAATTAATTGGTTAATTATACCTGAGGAAACTTAATGAATAGCCTTTCAGCAAACAACTGCATGCCTACTTTTCTTTATCTTCATGGGTAGTCCAATGCTTTGGCAGCTCTGAGGCCCAATGACTGGTTGACTCCCTTGAGAGTCTCATTGGGAATCTTCATCCTAAAGTTTTGAGTTTTCTCAGGATAACATGTCCTTTCCTTAGATATCAATACTGGAGATTCAGTCTCAAATTTATCTCCTGGTCTTTGTTTTGCTGTTGTTCCCCAAATGAGTTATACTACTCCTACCAAATGTTTCAGTAACAATTTGACATATGCATCTTGTAATTAGAGTTTTCCTAAGAAGAAGTTTCTTGTGTCATTACTTTTGGCTGCTTATGGTCTTATTGTTAATATGTTACATCTTTTCAAACCTATATCGTGCTATTATGTTGTACTATTACATTTTAGTTCTTTTTCTATCCTATTATTATACTACTACTATGTTTATACTATAATACTATGCTGTTTGATTTTGACTGGTTGTACACTTCAGTACTTATACAGAAATGAAACATTCTACTAAATTATATACCGTAGTGTTTTTTAAAAGTAATTTAGTTTGACTAAAATATTTGATTAATGTGATTTATTTATTTGTGAATCAACCTAAAAGTATAATTGGCGACAAAAGCACTGAATCTTAAAAGTAAGACCACTTTGATATTAATTTAACTTGTAAATTTCCTTACTGAAATGATTTATTTTCTTATATATATTAATACATGTTTATTCTTATATTTTTGGTCTGTAAATCTTAGCGTTAACTTCCTGAAAGAACTGATATGTAGATAATATTTAGAAGTACAGCGTGCTTATTAAAACCAGAAGAGCAGGATACTCTGAGTTGCTTTAGGTTATCACCTGGAACTGAGACCTGCAGATTAGTTCCTACATCTCAATACCTTCAACTGTACACTAGATCTATCGTGGTACATATTCTCCTGCTTCAGTAGCTATAATGAAGGTGCTCACATCTGTCCTCCTCCTCTTCATTTTGCCCTGTTTCTCAGTCAAAATGTCCTTTATTTAGTTTTGTTGATATTTGTTCTCTTGTAACGGAAGGGGACAAAAATATTTCCTGCACTTGACTGAGGTCAACGGTTTTTTGTTTGTTTGTTTGTTTGTTTGTTTTTAATTATTATTATTGTTATTATTATTACAGAACTTTTAATCTAGGGGAAAATGGACACTCTTTTCTTTTTGTGTTTAGGCACCTCTATGTGCCTTCTGAGAAAGTAAGGCATGTGTGACATAAGCATGCCAGAGAGAAGCACATAGATCAGATGTGAGCTGCCTGGAGATTTCTCTTAGAAATTGAAAGTCAAACTTAGCCCCAGAAACACATTCAGCAAACTCAAATAAACAAATTCTGCAAATTCAGAAACAAGAAAACTGTGTTTGGGCAAGAAAGGCTCTTGATCTGCCACACAGATTGTGCTGAGGATTGACATTTGAAGTGGATCAATGGATTGATCAACCGCTGAAGAGCAGCACTGCAAGTGATTGTGTTTGGGGATATTGTGAAGGGAAATGACGACGTCAGGCACTGGGAATGTGGACAGGAGGCAGTGAGCTGAGCCACTGAGCAGGCAAACCAGATTAGAAGGGATGAGTAACATCCAAAAACCAGCGAAAGCAATTCAAAACTACCTTGACAACACTCAGCCTGAGTCCACTTTTAGCATTTTCAGGAAAACTGTGACACACTTAAAGAATATTCTCAGAAGCATTATGAGAGCAATTGAAGTATCTAGGAAGTTCAGCTTACAGAAAAGGAGTGAAGATTTGTTTAATCTGGAGAAGAAAGACTGTTGGGAGGAAATGCCAAGTGCAAACAGACTGTTGTTAGCAGGGAGAAAAGTATCTGTTGTCTGCTTCTATAATGGCTATGACATGTAGCAAGCATTTAAAATATATTCTTATTAAATATCAAGGAAACATTTCTAACGGTGAGGGAAATAAAGGACAAAAATTGGTAGTTTTGGGGTCCATTAACTGCCTGAAAGAGGGTATTTAAGAACAGAGCAAGAAGACACACAGGAAGGATGTAGCAAAACCCATTTTTTTCTTAGAGATATGGATAACATCTTTAAATCTCTTTCAGCCCTCTGATTCTGAATCTAGGATTATCTAAATCCTGTGTTGCTCAGTTTCTGTGGCCATGATCCCAGGATACTGTGACATTTTAGAAGCAATAGTGACCTAAGGAAGCATCATGGCTTTTCTCTGTAAATACTGAAGAATACCTGAACATGTGCACTTACTCTCATCTCTTTTTCTCTCCTCCACCTCCATACATGAATAAATAAAAACATTGGCAAATTCATCTCTGCAGTGTTCCTGGCACAGATGGGGGAAAGTATGCATTGTTCAATTTAGTTAAAAATAAATAAATTATATCTGTTTTTAGATTCTTCATAATTTCTATCTGGTTTTGCCTTTGACTTAAAAATCATGTGCCACAGCTGATGGTGACAGCAATTTTGGGTCTGACACGAGGAAGCAGTATCATAAGCTATGTAATACTTGTGTCAGTGTATCAGGACCTGAAAAGATCAGTACGATTATTCGCTATATCTGTGTTTCAAGCTGTAAGTAGCAATAAGCCTTTGAGACAGAAGATAGATATGTTTTTTTAAAAAAATAAATCGTAGCAGTTCTTTTTTCTCATTTTGTGTGCATTTTTCTAAAGGAAGCAGTTCAAGGTTTTAACAGCTGTAATATCATATCTCAGACAAATCTTATAGCCTTTGCCATTTCTAATACCACCTAAGAGATTATCAAGCCTGGCTAAGTAAAGGTCAGAAAAAGAAAAACAGGGTATTATTGAAATGAAAGCTTAGTTAACAGTTTACTTTTCATATGCTTCAGCTGCTTCCATTTTGGTTGAAGTCTTTTTATTATTATTATTTTTTGTTTAAATCAAATGGCAATGCCATTGCAATATGGCCCTTGATTCTGAAACTAGAAATTGTTCTGAATCAAACTTGTCACATGGTGCAGGCTCATGCTTTTTAACTGAGACCAGTATCCCCAGATTTTTATATTCATGTCAGACAAGATTGGTAGGAGGCAGGACATGCAGGATCAATACTACTTTTGCAAGGTTCACCACAGAATGAGGAAGAGGACAAATGAGAGGAGTCTTTAGCTCTTCCACTGTTTTACCCAATTGTGTGACTACACATGGTTGGGCATGAAATCCAAAGTTTACTTTTAAAGGTATAACTGGGTGCCACAATGAAGTACCTGGAATTTAGTGTTGTGGGATTCATTAGGTTCAGTGAAAAAAAGAGTAATTGCAATTAGTAAGTTACACGCTACCAAAGCATATGACATGAATTGCACGCATCGCTTCAGAATTTCAGTGGCACCTTAACATTAAAGCTAAAATAACAGGAGATGTGCAAATAGACTGATGTTGTTCTCATTCATGAATGAGAGGTGGTTTAACTGATATTTATACAGTTTTGGTAGTCCAAGGTGCCTGACTAGCATGTGAAGAGAGGTGAGTTAAAAATCCACAGAGGAGAGCAGAATATGTACAGTACATCTTCGATACCAGTGATTCCACTGAAATAAAAATAGATGTGAGAGAAGAAAATAGTGAAATTATGCATATTGAAGGATTCAAGAGTAATGGAGATTATTAAAAACAGCTAATCAGGTTTGGAAGGAAGAGTTTCATATGAAACATGTATCTGAATATCCAAATGAAGAGGAATTAAACAGCATGATTGATTTTAATTGCTGAGCAAGTTGTTAGAAAGTGATTGTAATAAGCATCTATCATCAAATAAATGCTTAGCTTTAGTGCAGCTCTTAGACTGGGGAAAGCAATTTTGTCTTTTGATTCTTAAATGTTCTGAAACAAGTACAATCCTGAATCCATTCTTAGACAACAAAAGAAGATAAAAGATGATATAAGGAATTCTAATGAATTCCTCATAGTTTTCCTCTATTTGAACTAGTCCTTACTTTATAATGAGGCAGGATGTAAACTGCCATCAAAGGCACCACTTCCCACCTATGCAAAAGATTTACCTGAGCAATGTGAAATGAGAGAACAGCCCATAAAGGCTCTTACTGCTTTGCCTAATATACTATTGCCAACAAGGACTGGCAACAGATGCATAGAGAAAAACAACTGTAAATATGTGCTTCCTCAGAATCTGCAAATTTAGAAATGCCTGACCCAGAATTGTGAATGTTCAGTCTTCCCATGAACTCATAAAATGTTAACACCAGTAGCATTCCATGGCAAGCTAACCAGGAGCTTTCAGATACCAAAACACTGAGTCAACTTAAGAGGTAAATGGTGGATAAGGGTGCTTATAGGCTGAATACTTTGTAAAGAACATTAAAATTAAATATATTGTTAAATCCAAATGCCTGGAATCAGAAATATTTTTGTTTTGAATTGCTGCTGCACCTTTAGGCATGCTTGGAAGTGAAGTCACCAGCATATGGTGCCTGGGCTGTAATGAAAAATCAGGACATCTGACCTATAAGCACACAGGGCTACAAAGGTCTTCCCTGAATTCGGGAGGATTTTTTTTCATTACAATTTATATATTTTCGTTTGGAAAACTGCTAACATCAGGATATATTTGATGACTAGTTGATGACAACACGATTAGTTTTACCACTGTCCACTCCCCCAGTCACAAATAATTTCATATTGATCCTACTTTGCTTGTCAGAAGAATGAGAGGGGCTTGTGATAAATTTTTCTGTGTCAACATAGAAAACAAAAGGCATTCCTATTTCTGGCATGAACATGTAACTGACTAATATATAATAGTTATTTCAGTTACTGTTTTTCTGGAGGTAACTTTTTTTGTCTTTCATTTTAAGAAACATTAAACATTATTTTAAAGGTAGCTCAATGAATTTGGATATTATAGTGGAGAATATAATCTGAAAAATTTATTCCAGAGAAAGACAAAATTTAGAAGAAAGAAGGATAGTGGCTTGATGACAGATTATACAAAAACCAGGTACATTATATAAAAGATGAAATTCAGATCTCTGTGTCATTTGTTTTTAGGAGATCCAAGTCTGACACTAGGGTAGAAAATGAAATAGCATATCACAGAATCACAGAATGGTTGGGGTCAGAGGGACCTCTGGAGATCATCTTGTCCAACCCACCTGCTATAGCAGGTTCACCCAGAGCAGATCGCACAGGAATGTGTCCAGGTGGGGTCTGAATGTCTCCAGAGAAGGAGACTCCACAGCCTCTCTGGGCAGCCTGTTCCAGTGCTCCGGCACCCTCACAGTAAAGAAGTTTCTCCTCATGTTTAGATGGAACCTCCTGTGCTTCAGTCTGTGCCCATTGCCCCTCATCCTGTTGTTGGGCACCACTGAAAGGATTCTGGTCCCATCCTCTTGACACCCACCCTTGGGGTATTTATAAGTATTGGTAAGATCCCCTCTCAGCCTTCTCTTCTCCAGGCTGAACAGATCCAACTCTCTCAGTCTTTCCTCATAAGAAAGATGCTCCAGACCCCTAATCATGTTTGTAGCCCTTTGTTTATATTAATCCCTTAGTTTATATTAAGAGGTTTGTCCTCTATTTTGTCATGAGATACAGAAATAAAATAATTCCTTCTATAATAATGGTAATATCAGTTCTCAATATATACTTAGATAAATCTCGTGACATTTCAGGATGGAATTTATTTAATTATGTGAAAACAACAAAAGATGTGTTGCATTTTATGACCTCAAAATAAATGATCCAGTGGGTTTTTTTGTTTGATGAGCAAATATCTAATTTTCTGTAGTGTTTGTCCTAGAAATATTTGAATAATTTGTCATGCACAGCAGGGGTTATAATAGAAGGTTTCTGATATTGGGTGAATTAATTTTCATTAAGCTGGTAATAATTTACAAAATATATTGATTTTTGAATTGAAAAACATTATTAGAGACATCTTAAATAAATAAGAGCATTTATAGAGTCACAGAAGACTGTCCAAAAATAGGCATAAGAAAGAACACTGGCTAAGGACACTCTATGTGTTTGAATTATGTCATCTTCATACCTTCATTTTGGAGTCTTTTGTTCTTTCATTTTTTCACAGCCATTGAAAAGTAGACGTCATTCAGAATTTAGTATAAATAAGCTGATGGCTCTTGGAGGTTTTCCAAGGGAATTCAGGACTACTTTACCGTAGTTCATGACATAAAAAAAATGTAGCGAAATAAAAAAATCTATTCTTTTTGTATAATAAGTTTTCATATTAATACCAAGGAAAATTCATGCAAGAGGTTTTGCTACATAATTAAAAAATAAACCTAATGTAAAATAAATAGCCATTAATCATAGAGGACTGTACTAGACAGAATATTTGTACATTTGTGCCTCACTGAAGTTCTTAGGAAAGAAATATTATCTAACTGAATTAGACTTTGCCATACAGGATACCTTTCAAATAACAAGTTTAGTGACATTTCACTCAGTGGTGTTCCTAAACATTTTATATTTCTCAAACCAAATTATTTATCACCTCTGGCCACAGCAATTTAATACAACTCTCAGTGAATTATTTAAAAGATATTTTGGGTTGTGAAATATCTTCTGTGGGGTCTTTTTCCACTGTACTGTTCCTAGCAGTCCTCTATAAACACTGCATGTCACCGTGTTCAGCACCACAACATTTACAGGGGTTCCTTTCAACCCTCATATTGCTGTGTTGTGTTTGCTGAAGACTTTTCTCCTGACTATAGATCTATAGATCAGATTTTCATTGAGCATCCTGCACCAACTGTGAAAACATGATACTGAAACTCAGATTATGCGGAGGTTTTGTTTTTAACATTTTCACAGCTGACTTAGATGCTCAAGCAGGGTGATTTTGGGGATCTGGAAACTGGTTGGGATTCTTATGTGAAAACCACTTATTCTTCCTATGTGTTTAATTGTGAAAGTTTACTGTAAGTTTTTCTTTATATAAGAAAAAAAATTGCTTTATATATTCATATTATGGTGCATATTCTGCAGATTATTATGTGTACAGCTTGATTTTGTTAATGTCATTTATGTAATACTGATGATAAAAAATGGCGTTCATATAATACTATTAATGCATTGAAAGAGTGAGTTCACTTATTATTTTTTCTAGAAATGAATATTATTTTTTCCAATTGTATCAAATTCTTCTTTCTCTTTACTAGTTAGAAGAATCATTATATCCTCTTTAATGAAGTAGGACTAATCTGCCATTCACAACTCTGAGTCTGTGAGCATCTGCTTCAAAATTCCATGTCGTCTGTTCTCTTTAATAAAAGTTATGGTTTCTTATCTTCCTTAGCAGCTCAACTTCTTCTTATATATTCATTAAAGCGATAATTTTGTTCTCAGTGTTTCTGTTCCGGGAATGCATTTGCAGGGCCAAAGTTTTTTAGCACTCACCCACATGTGGGCATTCTGGAAAATTAACCTGAATGAATGAAGACTGTGTATTTAGAAATCAGTGATGTTAGTTCATCTTTGACTTGGATCAACAATAAACTGAAGTGAAGCTACTTTAATTCAGAAAGAATTTTAATTATGAAAGTGTAATATCCCACACAGAAATGTAATGATATTTTGCTACTCCAGTTAATGCATTTTTGTCTTTAATATGTTCCAAGTGAAGTTTCGAAAGCAACATGTTCTGTTCTACTCAGGGAAGAAAAGCATATTATCAGTGCCTCCTGAAATCCTTGTACAGAAGCTCTTTAAAATAAATAAAAATTAATTAAAAAGTCCTATCAAAGAATGTTTTTGATATGATGTTTCATTTTGCATTGGAAACTGTTAAACATGTTCAGTTAACAAACTGCAGTACTGAACAGTAGAAGAGCAGTACTGAATGGCGCAAGGGTCCTAGACAGCAGCTAAAGGAGAGAGATTGTATAAACCATTATAGGTTTTTTTTACAAGAAACCACCTGTATTTGCAGATTATTGCTATATTGTCTTCAATTCCTTGAACACGAATCCCAAGATAAGGGCAACTGCATCTTGACTGCATATATTTCTAACACAAGAAAGATCTGACTGTGATCCAGATCAATGAAAGCTCATTCTGGAGTACTGCCCTTCAGCCTTTTGACAGCACAGACTGTATTTGCAGAGATCTTGGCATTGATAATTTAATTTCAAATCCATATTTTTATATCTAGAGAATTAATTTTTCAAATGAGAATTTTTTACCAGCCAGTTCAAGAGCTGATAGCTAGACTCTGCCACCTCTTTGTATGTTTACTTAGTAAAGTAATATATTTGCAGAAAAAAAATGTTGAGTCAAACAGCCATAAGTTGTTTATTTGATTAGAGGTCTGTGAAAGATTTTATAATGAAAAATAATTTAGCTCATGTTTCAGTCAATACAGTTGATTATTTTTCATTCAAACGTTGATAGTGCTGTATTTGAATATATGAGTAAGACTTCATTTGGAAATTCAGCTGACATCTTTAGATACGTAGAATTTATGCATCTAATCTGGACTTCTTGGGTCTGCACAGTCAATGGAGGGAGACACATCCTACATGGTACAAGTGGACCAGCTGCTTCTAACCACTGTGATCACTTGGAGTGAGCAGCACAGAGGAGCTGTGGAGCTTAGGTGATCTGAATCTTGCCCTCAAGCACATGTAAGTCTGCTAGAAAAATGTTTCCACCCTAAGAGAACAGAGACAATTCAAAGCATATTTCATAACTATCAGAAAGAAAGTACAGAATCGTGTCACTTCCACCTTGTGCCTCAGGAGTCTGTAGTTACAGGTGCACTACTGTGCACTATCCTCAGGTCAATGTCACCAGAAAATGATCACTGAAGGTAAAAGAAAAAAAAGTTCTGAACATCAGCTGAAGCTTACTGACTTGTTTGTCACTGCTTCTTTCTTTCAGATTTCTCTAGGCTTTGAACTCCTCTGTAGAGAGGCTACATGGCAGATGCTTCAACACTGCCATTGGAACAGTTCACAGTGATAGATACAGCACATATGATGAGTCAAACAGATGCTCATGACAAGAAAAAGTCTTGTCCCAGCTCTGTACACAAATTGTAGTGGAATACATGAAGAGAAGCCATATGTAAAAATATCCCACAGTTGTTGCTCAGATGAGCAGTTTTCTCTAATACTTCCATCACCTCTAAAGTATTTGGGATGTGCATTGTCTTTTTTTTTTTTTTTTCATTTTCTTTTCTATAAACATTAAATAGACCTTGAATACATAAGATCATTATAAGATCATTTTGTAGGAAGAGAACAATTTTTTCCTCTGGGGACAGAACAGCTCATGTCCTAGGAAATCTCAACTTCTGATAAACAGGCAGTGTAATAAGTTTATTTTTCCCTTTTATATGTGTGTATAAAATAGTTTTGAGCTTATGCATTGTGTGCATCTGGGAGTAATGCTGCTTCACCTTCACCTGTCTGCCTGCAATGAAGAGGTACAGATACATACTGTAGTCAGATTTACTTTTTCTGTCAGGTGTTGAACACAACTGTAATGAATTGACTCTATTGGGAGGTAGATGAGTTCCATAACTGTATTAACTGAGTTCCATAACTGTATTAACTTTGGGGAGATAAATTAAATGGATAAATGAAATCTATCAACTGAAATCTGCTGAAATGATTCAACAGAAGTGGAGTTTTCACCCTGAAGTTAGCTTCCACTTGGGGAAGCTAAGTGTGAGGACAGACATTATCAAAAGAATAGATTCCAGCTATGGGAAATTGTATTAAAAATCTTGAAGTCTACTGGTAATTGAAAGCCAGCCAGGTTTCTAATAAGACTTGGTATTTTTATTACCCACATTTGTCTCAAAATATCATTGCTGTTCTATACAAAATTGCATTTAGTAAAATTAAAATACATTTTTGCTTTTATCTTACTGTTTGCCATGAATTCAAACTAATTATAATACCTTCATGACATCAGAAAATTTGGAAAATAGATAAACTTTCTGCTGCAAAATTTTCTTTCCAAACAAGCAAAAAAATCAGCTCTAACAAAGGAAGGGCTACAGATGTTGACTATCTGGACTTCTGTAAAGCCTTTTACATGATCTTCCATAGTGTCCTTCTCTCTAAATTGGAGAGGTATGTGTTTGATGGGTGGACTGTTTAGTGGATGAGGAACTGGCTGGATGGTCACACTCAAAGAGCAGTGGTCAATGACACAGTATATGAATGGACACCAGTAACAAGTGGTGTCCCTCGGGGGTCTGTATTAGGACCAGTGCTGTTTAATATCTTAATCAATTACTTAGACAGTGAGATCAAGTGCACCCTCAGCAAGTCTGTAGATGACACCAAGCTGAATGATGCAGTTGACATTTATGAGGGATGGGATGCCATCCAGAGGGACCTGAACAAGCTCAGAAATGGGCCCGTGTGAACATCATGAAGTTCAACGAGGCCAAGTGCAAGGTCCTGCACCTGGGCTGGGGCAATCCCTAGTATCAGTACAGGCTGGGGGATGAAGGGATTGAGAACAGCACTGTGGAGAAGGACTTGGGGGTACTGGTGCGTGAGAGATTGGACATGAGCCAGCAATGTGCAATTGCAGCCCAAAAGGCCAATAGTATCTTGGGCTGCGTCAAAAGGAGAGTGGCCAGCAGGTGGAGGGAGGTGATTCTGCCTCTCTGCTCTGCTGTGGTGAGACCCCATCTGTAGTCCTGCATCCAGCTCTGAAGCCTTCAGTACAGAGGAGACCACCAAGGTGATCAGAGGGCTGGAATACCTCTGCTATGAGGACAGGCTGAGAGAGTTGGGATTGTTCAGCCTGGAGGAGAGAAGGCTCTGGGAACACCTTATTGTGGCCTTCCAGTACTTAAAAGAGACCTGTAAGAATGATGGGGACAAACTTTAGCAGGGTGTGTTAAGACAGGACAAGGGATAATGGTTTTAAAATAGAAGAGAGGAGATTCAGACATGAGGAAGAAGCTTTTTACAATGAGGGTGATGAAACACTGTCCCAGGTTGCCCAGAGAGGTGGTAGGTGCCCCATCCCTGGAGACATTCCAGGCCAGGCTGGACAGGATTCTGAGCAACCTCATCTAGTTGAAGATGTCCCTGCTCATTGCAGAGGGTTGCACTAGGTGAACTTTGAAGGTCCCTTCCAACCTGAGCTATTCTATGATTCTATGAAAGTAGCCCCTGATGAACCCACATTAAAAAGTATTATATTATAGCACGTTAAAACTAACAACCCTGGGGAATGTTTTTTGTCACAAAAAGCAAACCAAAACAAACCAAAAAACACCAGGGTAATAGTTACAATAAAATGACCTCCTATGCTTGTGGTTTTCTGTTTAAATGAGACCATTTTCTTGGAACATTTGGAGATCTAACTACAAAATAAATTTCCAGCACATAAAGCTGAAAAAGTGAATAGACAGTAGTTCTTCAGAGTTACCAACAATAAACAATGTCTGGTCAACCAGCTGAAAAAGGAAGGTGCTTATTCACATAGTGTATAATTAAATCACAGAATCTCTGTTCCAGGGTGTTGTGGGAGTCAACAGTGTATCTGTAGTCAAAGAACAGCTGGACAAATTCATGGTGTCAAGGACTCTTGACAAAGTAACAATGTAATTCTGCTGTCTATAAATTGCCATAAACTTAGAGAGTAGTTGGTTGGTTGGAGGGTGGAGCTTCTTGAGTGGAGATTCTGTTAGAGCAACTTCTCCGTGATACTATACCGGGTATTTCTAAATCATTTTTTTCTTGTAAAAAGATATTGTTGGGCACTCAAATGAATATAGAATATAGAATATGAATATAGAGCTGTAATTTAATGATCACTCACACTTGAGCATTTACTTCAGGGCATATGAACTGTGGTTCCACAATGTCCTGCTTTTCAGCAGTCCCTCAGAACTACGAAGTGGAAGCTAGAAGTAATAGCAGAAATGTTTTGAAGTTTTATGGGTTTCCCCACTGTGGCAAAAAGGTGCAAACATTTTTCTCTTCATTCCACAGAGTATGAAAAGCTCAAACTTATATATTTTTTCCTGTTATATTTCTGGAAGCAAACACCAGTATGATTTTTAATTTCTCTTCCTCTAATCTGTCATCCTCCTCTAATTTTTAATAACTATTTTTTAGTTTACCTCATATTTGCACACCCTTCTCATCCAGTATTTGTCACGTCTTTTTCCCATTGATTTCCATATTCTAGTCTCTACTTTGTCTTCTAGTTCAATCCTTTCTTTTTTGCACTCCAATTCTTTATTTTCACTTCACCAGAGTCACATTAATCATAATACAACAATGACAAAGTGGATTTTGTCATTTTGCTATGCTTTTATTTTTTTTTTGGAAAAAAGTGAGTCTGTTTACAAGTACTCTGGAAAGGAGTCCTTGTTCTATGGAAATTTGACAGGGCAAGTGAATTCTGCATTTTAAACAAATCAGAGACATGATGTTTGGGTTTTTTTCCCAATTCTTGTTTTACATTTTCCTACTATGAATTCAAGTGTCTATTAAATTCATTCATTCTAAAAAAAATGCAGAACTATAATCATGATGCATGTGAGAAACACTTATCAGAAATCAGCATTAGTTTCAAATACTTCTAATGGCAACTGTAGTTCACATTTCATAATACTATTATGATCGAAGAGAAACAAACCAAAAAAAGGGATTTTGGGGGACTATGTTAATATTTTTTGAACTTCATCCAATCTGATTAGGCCATAATCGGTCACATCTGTTGAAAGCTTTTTTTTTCCCACATGTTCATAGCATTACCAAGTGCATCATCAATAGAAACAAAAATTTCAGGTAAATAGTATCAGCAGAAGATTTCTCTTTCCTCTTTGGTCCTCGGGAGAGAGCAGTCCTTTCTGTTGTTGCATCCTAGGTTGCCACCCAGTGGAGAAGACTGTAAGTTCTTTTTCTTGCAGGTCCAAAAATAGAAAGAAACATTGTTACTACTAAGCCAGCAGCCCTTTATCCTGCAAGGAAAATGCCTGTGGGTGGTCTTTGGTGAAAATAGTGCTTGTTTTTATTGATTTTGGTTGCTTTAATTTAAATTCAAAAGATGAGCTAACAATAGCATGGAATCCTAAGGTAAAAATAAGCATCTGCATTTTGCCTCTGTTCTCTAGATATTGGGTGGTTTTGCCAGTGTGTTATATGCCATATAACAGCCTAATCCATCAACGTAGCTCCATTTATGTTAATGTGAAAATTGATTAATTTGGCACTGGATCGCAGCTGTTATTTGCAACAGTGTTTTGAATTCTATGAAAAGATAACATTATTTTCAACTTCTCACTTCCCATGTGCTGTTAAAATATCTTCTAACACAAACTTCATTTGGCCTTAGCTGTGTTTAAACAAACAGCTTACAGCTTTGAGGGAAAAAAAAAATAAATCCAAAACCCACAAACCACCCCAAACCCAAAACTAGTTTCCAGTTTGTATTACTGGATTATCTGACTCATTCTAGACTTATTTCATCTAAGTGTTTGAAATTGGTATACAAAGCTAATGTAGGCAAGTGTTGGCAGTCATCAGTATATAAGTAGTATGCAATGAGGAAATACTTTGAGTATTTCAGGGAAGGAGGACACTAGAGAAGGGTGAATAATAGTACAGAAAAAAACACAAGGATGCTGATTACTCTAAGGATCAGAGAAATTAAATAATAATTACTATTATCAGAAGCAATTCCTGAGCCATTGTTCTGCCTTGATCCATAAGGCCAAGGGTGTCCATAGCACACAAATGGAAGAAGATATTGGCTCAATCTTTCCTTCGGAAGTCTGTAGTAGGGCATAGCCATGACCAAAGTCAAGTTAGAAAGTATATGAGCAACAGAAACTCAAAGGCATTTCAAACTGTCTCTCACATTTCAGCTGAAAAGAAGCCTCTTTGTCTAGTCTATTACCTGGAATTTCTGTTTTTCAAATTCTTCCCCTAAAGCCTTTGTCAGGAGAGAAGAAGAAAGGAGGGTAAGGCTGATTCTGACTGTAATGGTTTATGTAGTGGTTCCAAACTTCTTTAAAGTCCTCTTCACATTAGCATACCTCTGTCTTTTACTGACTGAACCAAGTTGTAGCAGATAAGATAGAAATTTCAGAGGATATAAGACCTATGTCTCAGTGCTTTTCTCACTGTTTGCAGTGTGAACCAAACAAATGCATATGACTATCCTTTTCAAAGTAAAAACATGTATGAATTGTAGCAGTTGAAGGGAAAAAAGATCATGTTTTTTGAAATATTTTTTCACCTTGTATGTAAAACCTCTGTTGTTACTCAAGGATCAGAAACAAAGAAAAGACTGGATTGGGAAGGGAACTCTGGAATTACTGGTCCAAACTTTAGTAAGAAGTTAAGGCCATAGATTGAGTTATTCAGGACTCTGCCAAGCTGAGTCTTTAAGATTTTCAGTGAAGGAGATTTCACCAATGGTCTAGGCAACCTATTCCAGTGTTTAATTAATCACAGGGTGCATATTCTTTTCCTATAGCCAGACAGTGTTTCCCCTGAGCAACTTGTGCCTGTTGCCTCTTGTTCTGTCACTGTGCATCCTTGTGAAAAGAGTATCCCCCCTTCCTCTGTACCTATGTCTTACATACTTTGTAGTATGTGTGGTGAGATACCCTCTAAGCCTAGTCTTTCCCAATCTGAATGAGCATAATTCATTCAGCCTTTCTTTGTATGCCAAATTCTCCAGCTCTCTAAACGTCTTGTTTGCATCTTAATGGATTCACTTTGCTTTTCAGGCCTGTAAGGGCCCATATGTTGCAGTGACATTTGCAATTTTTTTCCCCTTCCCTTCAGTGTCAATCTGTCTTGAGTGTAATTTGGGAAAGGTAACAAAAGCACACTCTGAAATCTGCTGCTCACCTTTAACGTGACTTATGTCACACTTTGGACATAGATCTGGGTAGTTTTCTAAGGCCACTCATTTTAGTAATCTATTTTTTAATTGCCAGAACTAGTTAAATCATTATTAAACTTTCAGATTATTTTTATTCATATATGTTCTTTAAGATTGCAATACAGCATAAGATTGTGGGATTTAGGCTTATTTTTTTTTTTTTTTTTGTTTTTGTTTTTCCCCTGTATGGTTATAATGACAGCTGTGTAAAGTATGGCCAGATTTTAACATTTGATATACAAATGTATATAGTAAATGATTAGGAGGATGCAACTGGGAAATTAAACAGTCAACAGCTAAGATGTGGAGGAATTCTCAGAGAAGAAAAAAAAAATCCCACCCGTTTTAAATCTTGAGTATATCTGCAAAAACTGAGCAGGAATTCTTTCCTCCTAAATTATGGACAAGTTACCAACCTGCTCTCTACTTGAAGAAGCAGATACAGATGCATCTACATTTGCATTTCAATTTGGATAAGGAGTGCTCTTTTCAAGCAAATGTCTCAATCATCTCTAGTTGTTTCTCAATCATTTCTAGTTGTTCCACACCATGTTCCACACAGTACGTGTCCTAAATATATTTGTATTCAGAATATTGCCTGCTCATTATTCTAAGACTCATTATTTAAATGGATTATATATAGCAATTAACAGAGTCTTTTAAAAAAGAATCTTGAAACTTATATTGAGAAGGCAATTGTTAAATTATAGGGTTGTTATAAAGGCTTGTGGTTGTTTGAAATAATCATGTTTATGGCAACACAAACCTTTTAATGAGGCATGGTGAACTGGGACTTCTACTTCAATGGTGGAAAATAAAGTGAAACACTTTTCCTCCGAAAAGAATACATGATCTGTTGTTTCAGTGGGATAATCATCATGCACAAGCTGCTGTACTGGGATGTTTTTCAGCCTTAATTGCCCTGTCAGTTACAATTAGAGGTGTTAATGTAACTATGAAATGTTACAAATTACTTGTGGCTTTTGGTCCTTGCTCATTCTCAGCCTGTCTTGCACAAAAGGATATCAGAATGGCTGAGATCTCTTGCCGAGTCTGTTATTAAGGTTTGCTTGTTATACTCCCTAGGCACAGTTATTCACTCAGTGTGGAGTCAGTGTTATGGGTATAAAGATGCCTGCAGCAGAATGATTTAATCCTTTAAAGTAAGGGGAAAAATCTTCATGTATTAGGCATTTTTCCTGAAATAGCTATAGCTATAATAGGGATTCATGTAGCTGTACTGATTGAAAAAATACTGTTTTTACCAAAGTTATTAATATGAAAACCTGTGATTTTCACAATCTTATGTGTGCTTACTGGTCTGTAGGAATTTGCCATTGTTTTTTCAGTTATAATAAAGGAGCTGACATATTTTGAAATCCTACTGTTGTGATCATCTAGAATAAAGGGATTGTCTTACCAGAATGACAGAGAAATTTTTAACTGTTGGAGGACACATGAACTTGAAAGTGGAGCACTGAGGACAGTGCTTTGCTAGTCCTTTCATTTCAGTAAGGAGTATTAAAATGTTTCCTGGTCCAACACTAGTAAATAAAGCAAAAGAGACAAATCAAATGAATGAATGAACGCTATGATGCTATACTCTGTAACAGACTGTGAAAAAGATGAAATGTAGGAGATTCATAGGAGGGTGGCCAAATGCTTCTGGATGTGTGGTAGGTTAGATTTGATTTTCTTCCATTACTGAAAAGCTGCCAAGTCCAGTTGTTCAGTGGACTCATAGACTTAATCTTGTTTTGAAACAGCTACTCTGCATTTCTGCAGTCTTGGAGATTGCATTGCTTTTTTAAAGGGCAAATGTCTCTGACAGTGGATTAGACTCCTTATTAGCTTCTTCAGAGCTGGAAAAAAACTCAGACTGTGGGATTATTTTATCCTGTTGCTCAAAATCTTGGAACATCAAGTAAATTGTACACAGTGAGGGGCACTTCATTACAATCACTAAGTGGTGGATGATTAGGTAAAGTGACAGATCCCATGTTGCTCAGTTTCGAAGTATATATACTAGGTAGTGAAATAATTAAAAATTTCAGTCATAGTTTTTGGTTGTTTTTTTTTGGATTAACTGATTACTGAAACCGTTCATTTATAGGGCAACATTTAAATGGGATTAATCCAGGTGAAATATTTTCTCCTTTTCTCCTTAACATATTTTTATTTCTTTTCCCTGTGCAGTACAATATGCAGGTAAAACAAATGTAAAGAATTGTAAAGATAACAATTGTTTGCAATTACTTGAGCCATGAGAAGTAATATTTTTATAAAATTAGTTATTACCAAGACTTTAATTTTTGCATAATGACAAGCATACAATATGTTAGAGATGAAGTGGCACTGAGGTGTATATCTGTGTTCTTTGTGTGCCTCCTGATGCATCTGAGGTATGAAAAAATAAAATTAATATGTTTCTCAAGTAGACTAAAAAGTTTGTGTCATTTGTATGTGACCTAGTATACAAATGGAATCTAACATGACACTTACAAGCAAAAATCTTATTCAATGAATATGTCGTTCCCTTATATATATGTGTTTGAGTGTGTGTATCAATTTAGCATGGTATTAAAGACCAAGTAGTGAATTTGTCTGGCCTGCAATATGTAGGAATTAAAATTGCCTAATGTTGTAACTTTTTATATCATAACAGCTTGATTTTCAGTATTTCTTAGCTATAGAAAATGTTTTCAGGTCTAGACTACAACACTAACAATATCACCATAAATATACTTTTTGAAATATTTTTCTTGCTGAAGGGAAATTTTCACAAACTGGCATCTCTCTATGCCTGGCCTATGGGAGAAAAAGCAAGCAGAAATTTTTCTGTTTTAAAATATCTTGGGGATGAAGCTTTCATGTTTGCTACTGCAGGACATTACATCTCTAGCCTAGACAGAGAAGTGGATTGAGAATCTAAAAAAAAAGCTACATTTTAACGCTGCCACAACAGGGTTGTTTATGAGTTTTTGTTCCTGGTCTGTAAACACTGGGAAAAATGGAGAATGGTTTTAACCTGTGCTTTAGACATCTGACTTTGGGCTTTTTCTTAGCCTAATCTTCTTCCTAAATAGCAAATCGAGCTGGACAGACTCTGCAGGAAGGTGACTGGGGATCCCTGAGTTAAGCTTGTTCTCGAAGCAGCTCTTTTGAAGAAGCACCTACCTCTCTTCTGTGATAACATAGGAAGCTTTGCCCAAATCCCTCCAATTTGTCTTTTTTTGCAGGCTTCCTTGCCCTTGACTTCATTATCTGCCTGAACTCAGACCATGAAAAGGCATTTTGGAAGGTAAATGCAGTCAGAGGAATACTGCTGAAATCAAAGGGACTGCTCATGTGTGTAACCACATACAAAAAAAGTACTTGCAAAGCTGGGGTGTTAGATAATGAAGTCTTTGAGGAAGAAAGTCTCTTGGCAGAGTTATTTGTTAAATAAATAGTAACCAACAGGCTCTACTTTTGCAATCAATAACAGTAGTATTTCTTTTCATGTTTGTATTTAGATAAAAATGTATTTATGGTAAAGTTCTTGCAAAGATTGACTGAAACTTTAGAAGACACACAGTCACTCAAATATTTCACATGTGCTTTTCACCAGAGGATGACAGTTTTACTTTTGTGTAAAGAGTCTTATGATAAACAGAGAAAGAACTATGCTACTGTATTTCATAGATATGGCTGTATTTGTAAAGAATTTTCAACTATATTGCCACATCAATATGCATATACATAGAAACATTATTCCTCTTTATTTAACACTACTGTTTCAGGTATCGGACAGTTATGCTTGAACCGTTTCTGATCTCTAGAGCAGGAAGTGATTGACTGCAGCCTTTGCTCCCCTCCTTGCTTGTAGATATCTAGAAGAAAGCTATAAAAATGCCTGTTCAAGGGAGAGAAAGAAGGTCAGGCACTCCATCAGACTGCAAGAGCTCGGACTACTGCCAAAATGGAAAATCTTTTCTATAAAATATTTTTTTTTCTATTATACATTTTTCTGTTATCCATATAAAGTTAGCAAAGGTTCTGTACCATTTTATTTCCTCTTTAAACCTGTAATTCAATTATTTACCTGTTGACAGAAACAGCAGATTAAGCTGTGGAAGACTAATGGCACCTTGAAACAGAATGGAAGATACAGCATTGGTGTGTTTCTGGACAAGAGTCCTGTGTTAAAAACATAACTACTGTGGATCACAGAATCACAGAATCGACTGGGTTGGAAAAGACCTCAGAGATCATCGAGTCCAACCCTTGGTCCAACTCTAGTCCGTTTACTAGATCATGGCACTAAGTGCCATGTCCAATCTCAGTTTAAAAACCTCCAGGGACGGCAAGTCCACCACCTCCCTGGGCAGGCTATTCCAATGCCTGATCACTCTCTCTGTAAAGAATTTCTTTCTAATATCCAGCCTAAATTTCCCCTGGTAGAGTTTAAGCCCATGCCCCCTTGTCCTATTGCTAACTGCCTGGGAGAAGAGACCAATCCCCACCTGGCTATAACTTCCCTTCAGGTAGTTGATGATGATGATTTGCTATTGTAAGGACTGTTGATCTATCACAAAAAAATAGTGTTTTACTTAACGTATTTCTTATACCAGACATTTCCTTCCTTGTCAGTTTATTAGATCTGCTCATTGGAGCCACTCGGTGCTGCAAGCAGACTGTAAACCAACTGAGAACTAAATCTTGATGTGACACAATAACAAAGGAAAGTAATCCCTGCCCAAATTAATGAAAGAAAATAGTTTATTGTTAATGTTTTTACTTCTCTAGACTGAAATGAATAATAAGAAAAATAGTCAAATTCACAAGACTGACCTGAAATTCTCGTATTTACTCACAAAATGCATACGGAAACACATTCTTTATACTGTGCTCTTGGCATTTGCTTCATCCGGGAAAGAGAAACTAAGAATGAGATTTTCTAGGCCTACCCAGTACTTGGGTTGCTTATTGACACAGGAAAGAAAATTTAAGACACAGTGAAATGGGAAATTTACTGGGACCTGTTCTGCACGCATATTTGTTTCTCAAAGGTATCAGGTTTATGTAGATCAGTTAACGATTGTTGGTTGCTTTGCTAATCAAACAGATAATATGGAATAGGAAGATTTGTAGTCCTAATTACTATACTCTGAGCCATCCTTTCTTTAATCCTGACTCACCTCCCTCTTCAGATGGGAATATCGTAGTTGCTATTTCTTACATTGGTGTTCAAGTGCTACATTATTCACTCATCAGGTGGCGTCTCCTAATCACCAGGCTTTGTCTGAGATAGCTGCATGTTTTCCTGGTATTTTTACATCTTCACATTGTCCACACTTCCGATATTTGCGTAGTATCCCTAATGGCTCATGGAGCAGAGAATAACACTAAAATTTTTAAAAGTCTTTATCTGATTTAGGATAAAAATCATTGTTATCTCTTCATATTTTCTTTGCAAAAGAAAAAGCCAGTAGGAATCCGGCACTGTCAGCGTTTCCTAGGGACCAGAACAAGAAGCCCTTTGGAGTCAGCCCTGGCTCAGGGATTTTACAGCTATAGAGTAGGTGAGTACCCTGGGGTCATCAGACAGACATAGGATGGGAAAGGGGCCTCTGGAGAACATCTGTACCAGGAAAGATCAAGGTGAAGATGGCACTGAGTACCTTGCATTTTTCAATGTCCTTTGTTACCAGGTCTCCCATCTGATTCAGCAGCCGTCCCACGTTTTGCCTAGACTTTATTTTGCTTCTGATACACCTGTAGAAATGCTCCTTGTTGCCCTTTGTGTCTCTCTCCAGATTCAACTCCAGGTGGCTTTTGACTTTCTTACCCCCATCCTTGCTCCTCATCTGTATATTCCTCTTCCTTCTTCCACATTTTTATAGATTTTCTTTTTGTGTTTGTGTGTAGTTAGGGGTTCTTTGTTCATCCCTGTAGGCCTCCTGCCACTTTTGCTTGATTTCGTGTGCAAGGAGGTGGACTGCTCTTGAGCTTGGAGGAGGCGATACATGAAAATCACCTAGTGTTTCTGGATCTCTCCTTTGCCCAGAACCATTTCCTGTGACAGTCATCCAAGCAGATCTGTGAATAGGCCAAAGTATGCTCTTTCTTCCTTTCTCCCTAGTTAAGCAGGACTCTTGGGATTAGCAGAAAGCATGCTTTAAGCTACTTTGTCATCTTCCAGGTGCCACAGATGGAAACTGAGCTTCAGGCATTTCTACACAGCTTGCAGGATGCTGAGTCTCTATCCTATTTCTTCTTAGGCCACGATCAACCCCACTTTTAAACTGACGTTATATACCTCATGTCCATTCCTGATTTTGAACAGAAGAAACCATCTTCCCTTAGCCAGTGTGTTGCTCTCCTAAACTAATTAAGATCCTTAAGGACATCTTCACTGCTCAAAAGAGTGCAACGCAGAAAGTTTCCAAGCTAGTGCCTAGTCAAGCTGGCATGTCCACCCTGCACTGTAGGGAGATGCCAAGCCCTGGCAGCCATGTACCTTAATATAGCTTTTCATGAAGTAAGTCGTGCCTACCAATGTTCTTTCTACTGTTGTATCGGAAGGTCATATTTTCATGACTACAACATTTGGTGATTGTGTGATCAACTACACTTGACAGGGATCAAAACCAATTTCTATTACATACGTGAGCCTAATCTTGGAAAGGAAAAAAAATAAAAAAAAAAAAAGAAAAGCAAGAAATGTAATGATGCAGAGCTCTGTTACTCAGTTTCTGACTCTTTCTACTCTACTCATATTAATCACCTGTGACAATTTTTAGTAGAAATATCTGCCGTAAAATGCAAGCAAACAGGATAGAATGAGATTAATGTTTACATTTCCAGTATGAAATTATATTTATGTGGCATGATCTGATTGAGATTATCTGAAATCTAACTATTTGGCTTTCTGTCAAAACAATTTTAGAGCATTTTAAAGATTTTCCTTTGTGTTGCAGATGAAATATCCATTCCAGGACTCCAATACCGATTAATTTCTCACAAGCTGTTTAATTACAATTCACATTAGTTTCACAAGAAAAGTAATTACTTTTTATTGTATTGATACACTTGTCATATGTAAAATAAAGTTTAGAATTTTGTTCTAATAGCATAACCTTTGTGTTTTGTGAGCTGTGAAGGAGACATGGAAGTGATTAGAGTGGTAAAGGATCCGCAAGTTAGAATTTTTTTTCCTTAAGATGATCAATCTCTCTGTTAAAATCCTGTCCTATTTGCTCTTCTTGTGACAGAAGGCAACACGCGTTTTCTCAGCACCTTTATGAGTAGTTAAATGTCATCTGTATTATTAATTTGACTTTTGGAATTACTGTTGGTGGTAAAAATATTAAAAGACCAAGCATCCTTGAAGGCAGAATAAATAAACACAAAAATTATGGCATTTAAATGTCAATCTCCTTTGGAAAGAAATGCTAAAAATACTAACTCATGAAGATGTAATTAAACTCTTGGCGTGATTCTAAGTACTTTCTATGTGGTGGCAGGGAGTGAGGCTCACAGAGTAGCCTACCTGAAAAATTGCCAGCAGTGGGAAATTATGTCCAAATCACATGCTTGAGAATATTAATATTGAAGCTAGTGATTGTCAATCTGTGGGAAACAGCTTTTATTGAAACTATTACGCCTGAGACATCAAAATGAGCTCAAAATATTCCAATTAAAACATTTGCATGTCTGAAATCTTTAGGTTCTGAAAATTTCAACCTCCTTTTTTAGTCTGTATTTTTTACAAATTTAAGATCTTTTTATGCTGAATTACAGTACATTGCTTTTTGTAATTTGCTATTATTATTAAAGTTTTCAGCTATAGGTGTGTCTCTAGTCTAGAAGGAAATATCATTCACTAGTTACATAAACCAGTCAAACAAACATTAAGTCGTAAAACTCAGTTCTTTAATTCATTTTCCTCATTTCCCAGTCCTCTTGACTACTAAATCTATCCCTTTACCTAAAGAAAAACAAATTTTGATGAGTACTAATATTTCCTGACCCTTTTCCCCCAAATGCTAATTATTATATAAAATGATAAAGTTCAGAGAAGAAAAAATCAAAATAAAATCAAGTACCTGCAAATTATCAATCTCCACAATGTACTTGAATTCAAGTGTATGTGAACATTGGGAATGTGTATAAAACTGCTGTGAAACAGTTGTCTGTTTACAGCTGAAATAGCCAATGATGCAAATTTAATTATTATACAAAAAAGTAATTATGTATCTACACCTGTAGGTAAATTATTTATTATTTACAGTTAAGCTTGTAACTGTCAAACATGCAGAAAGGGGTCTTATAGTGAGTTCCATAGATTATTTGATTAACTGTAGTTTAAATCCATGAACTGAACAAATAGGTTAATAAAAATGCCTCCCAGATTCACCTGTAAATATAAGCTGTTTCCAACCTCCCTGAAAATACCATGACAACACGATGCAGCCACAAACACATCTCTATATCAATCTACCATAATTTAGGCTCAGTTCACTGGAGATTTTTGGACAGATTGCAGCCAGACATGGCATAAGTTTATTTAAATTATGTTTACATGCACAACCTTCAGTTATTCTTACAGAAACCTCCTTAACTGTTTAATATCTTACCAGACACTATTTGTTTTAAAAAGTCTGGTACAAAACAAGCTGTTACAAATGAACTGAGCAGAACCAGAAAGTACATATAAGGTCCAACACCCCCGTCCGACTGCCAAAATCCTCGGAGTAGGGTGTTGTTTATAACACAGTGCTGTGCCCTGGTGAAATCCCAGTAAAGCAACCCAGCACCTGAGGATTGGGTCAGTGGATCAGCTGTGGTCAAACCTATAATAGCTGCAGAGATTTGGTGGAAATGCACTGTGGAAAAAGGCACAGGATGTTCAAGACGCAGGAGATATTTTCGGATGGGTGGTTGGTGGCCATGCTGGGGTGCTCAGCTCTCCTGTCGCCCTCCTCCCCAGGCACCATTTGAGTTGGAGCAGAGCAGAGGTTTCATTGGAAAATTATGGAGTGGGAGTTAGAACAAAGACAAAACCAGACCACTGTCGTGTTGTAACAGGCAGGAAAAAAATGCATATCTAGATTTTCCCTGATGCTCAGGTAGGAGTACAAAAGACGGAAGATGCCATAACACAAGCTATTACAAGGACAGGTGGACCAACTGTATGGAATGAGGAAAAAAGAGGAAAGAAAATTCATTTTAAAAAGGCCCAGAAAGCCAGCCTCTGTGTTGAAGACCATTGTATAGTGGCAAAAATTCTTTAAATAGGTTTTTTCATATAAATATGACCTCCTTTCATAGTTTTAACTAGCTTGCTGCATGTGAAACAAGGGTTCACATCCATATTTTTAAAACTACAGAAGACTCTCAGAAATTAAGTCAACTTGTCATAACCTGATGGAGTTATAAATTCATATATCATTGTTTCCCTGTGGGTATCAGAGGAAAAAGAAATTCAGAAAATACAGAGGCTGTTGAGCAAATTTCATGACTGAGCATTCAGTGATGCCTGTAATGTACATCCAACCAAATACTTATTATTTTCCTTAAATATTTGTGTGAGATAATGTTTCATAACGACTATTTTTATTTCTTCCTATACTCACATAAGATTTCCTAAAAAGTAGGAAAAAATGTCTTGGAACATATTTAAGTGTTCATTTGATACATACACTCTTTTATATTAGCCAGGTCAATGAAAGTAGAGTTGTGTACTACCTTGAAAACTGAGGGAGTTTGTTTCCTTACTGACTTGAGTTCTATCAGTTTCTTTATCAGTTTGTATCTTTCAGAAGTAGCCTTTTGTCAGTCATCTCAGCATTTTGGGTACCTATCTGCTTTGTTTGGTAGCATCTACTATTTCCCTAGATTTTCCTGAATCATTGGGCATGACCATTCAATCAACTTTTAAAAACTTTTATTTTCAGAAGTTTTTAAGAACACAAATAGTAATTATGACTATTTTACTTAAATATAGCAAGACACATTCCATATAGTAATTGAAAATGTGATGGGTTAATATGTTACTTCTGTGGACTTGCAGAGATGAGTTCTTTCAGCTTTTGTGTCTGTCTTTTCTGTGTGTTTTTTCCTATGCATAATAATTTAGTTTTATAGAAATCATCACCTTTTTTCCCCTTGTATTACTTTCCATTTGTAACCTGAAAGATATCACTACATGAATATTATTTCTTGTAACACACTAACATGTGGGAAATGTGGGTGCTGAACACATGATGTGCAGCTGTTCCAACGAAACTGGGGCTTACTCCAGCCCTGAATATACATTATATTCCATCTTAGCTGGGTTTCTTTTGATCTGAAGTGGTCTTTGATGATATCAGGGTGTCAAGGTTTGATTGCAGAGTGACAATAAACCATGGCAGATGCTTTGTTAGCCCCCTCTCGTTTCCCCCTTTCAGCCTCCCAACCTCCGAAGTAAGGGCAATAAGAGGACAAAGAGAGGCAAAAAGAGAGAGGACTTGCAAGTTGGAAAGAATTAAAAATGTTTTACTAATGCTACTAATAAAATAGAGAAAATAATACAAATATACAAAACCAATCTTGAATTCCCTGGCAAAACTCAACACTGCTCCAGTAATTGCAGGGCAAGTACCCAGAAGGCCTGGGTTGGACTCTGCAGCAAACGGAACTGGATTCAAGGTTGTAGGGTCTGTCACTAGGCCTCAGATTTGCAGGGACAGCAGGCAGGTTCCTCCCGAGATGCTGGCCATAGTTGAAGAAGGGCCGAGACCCTCATGATCTCCCATTTTATATGGTATTATGATGTGGATGGGATGGAATACTTACTTGGTCAGTTTTAATCACCTGTTCAGTTTGTTCCTTCTTGCCCTTCTCACTTATGGGACATGCATCCTTATCAGCGACCTTGCATTCCATTGCTATGTCTACCAAAACATGTATCCAACTTCAAAAAAGTGCAGTTACTAAAAGAATTTAGCTGAAAGAAAAAATCACTAAAAGAGAAACTGGTCTTGTTTTTAACAAAACCAGGACACAGGGAAAGGATGATAGGAGGGAAAACTAAAAGATGCATTCCACAAAATGGGAAAATAACTCAATGATTTGTGGCTCATTTATGTTAATTTTCCTACAGGATCTTCTAATGTTCCTTTTGTATCTGAAACAGCATGCTAATGACTGTGCTGTAAGCCACAGTATGGAATTCTCAAGTGTGCAATCTCAGAAGAATCTACCTTTTCCCCCTCTCTATAATGTAATAAATTCCCAAGAGAACTGGGAGAGGGTACTTAGAACCAATCTGTTCTTTCAGTAACATTACCTCCAAGGTGCCTTTATTATTAACGTAGTGCAGTCATGCATTTTAAAGACTGGTTTACCATTGATCGGTATTTTTACTGTATGTTTTCAAGCAATTCTCTATATTTATATTGTAACTGTCATTCTGATATCCAAATACCAAACAGTATTGAATACTGCTAGGTCAAAGTATAAGCAGCATTTTCGTCTTCTGTCATGAGAAACAGGGAATGGCTGTGTCTGCAGTTTGCTTAGTTGCACATTTTAAAATAGTAGCATTGCATTTAGGGATGAAAGCTGGCTTGAGGTTGTTTAAGGACGTAGAGTTAGGCCATTCTCAGAGAATATTGTGTGGGTAAAGATGTGATGCAGTAGGCTTTTCAGTTACCATTGAGAATTCTAGACCCCCACTTTACCCAGGAAGAGAGATCGCTAGTTTACTGAGAAAAGTTGCATTTTGCTGTGATATCCTTTAAAGTCTGGATGTTTTATAGAAGCACGTCAAGTAAATCTGTTCAGTGAGAGGTCGGTGTCAGCATCCCAGTAAAGGAAGAAACAGTAGATACTGACACTGAGCTTCATAGAAATTTTGATATAAGAATGCCTGAGAACTGAGTAACTTCCTGTTTTCTTTCAGTGAATTCACTATTTTGAAGGCAAGAGCAACTCAAAAAGCACTATTAAAAAAAAAAAATTAAAAAGATCGGTGAATCCTTTAATAGCCTGTATGTAAGTACTAACTAATCTTTTTCCTTGTCCTAGCTGATGAAATTGGGTGATTTAAAATAAAGGAACCTGGCATGCCCTAGATGCTTATCTTTTTATAACTGTCTTATGGAAGTTATAAACTGTCATCTCAAGTAACAAGATTTTCAGAGTCCGTTGTTTTGCAGTTCTCTAAAGACAAGGCTTAAAACTGCATTATCTGAGTTTTGTCAAATAGTATGTTTGGACAATATTACTCATTTGTAGTTTTTATTCCTGTTGAGAAAGTTACAGGCCTTTGGGTTGCTGGCAGGTTGAACATCAGCCAACAGTGTGCCGTGGCAGCCAAGAGGCCAGGCCAAGAGACCAACCATGTCCTGGGGTGCATCAAGCACAGCATTGTCAGCTGGGCAAGGGAGATGATTGTCCCATGCGACTCTGCACTGATACAGCCTCACCTTGAGTACTGTGTCACCTCAAACAAGAAGGACATCAAACTATTTGAGTGTGTCCAGAGGAGGGCAACCAATATGGTGAAAGGCCTTGAGAGCAAGACTTATGAGGAGTGGCTGAGGTCACTTGACTTGTTCATCCTGGAGAAGAGAAGGCTGAGGGAGAACCTCATCACGGTCTATACCTTCCTCAAGTTGAGCAGCTGAAGGGGAAGTGATGATCTCCTCTCTCTGGTGACCAGTTACAGGACATGAGGAAAGATGTGTCAGGTTGTTCAAACTGGACATTAGGAAAAGGTCCTTCACTGAGAGGGTGGTTGTTTACTGGAACAGACTCCCCAGGAAAGTGGTCACAGTATCAAGTCTGTCAGAGTTCAAGGAGTGTCTGGATGATGTTTTGAGTCATATGGTTTAATTTTAGGTAGTCCTTGTGGGTCCCTTCCAACTTGAGATATTCTATGATTCTATGAAGCAATATAGGAGATTGGTAAAACTTGGTATAACTTGTCCTCGTATATTGTTTCCCCCCCTTGCTCCTTGGCTTGCTTTCTTTTGATTCTCTCGTTGTTATACACCATTATGAGGCAATATAGAGCTTCTTAATCGTCCTATGGCTTCCTGAAGTACAATATTTTTGATAGTATGCTATCTGATAGAATGATGTCAAAAGGTTAAGATTGCGGGGTGACAATAAAACCCTGGCAGATGTATTGTTAACCCCCTCCCCCCCCCCCACTTCCCCCTTTTTGCCCCTCCCTCTCCCCCCTTTCCACTAAGGAGAGGCGATTGGGAGGAAAAGAAGGACAGAGTGAAGAGAGTTGGAAAAAATTAAAGATGTTTTACTAATGCTACTAATAAGAATAGAGAAAATAATACAAAATATACAAAACCAATCTTGAAAGTCTCAGCAACCGCAGAGCCGGCAACCAAAGTCCTGGATTAGACTCTGCAGCCAATCGGAGCTGGATTCAGTCTGTCACTAGGCCTCAGTTCACAGGGACGACTAGCAAGGTCCTCTTCTAATGTTGGCCATAAGCAGAAGGGAAAAGGGCAAAAGGGACGAGATCCTCGTGATCTCCCACTTTATATCAAGTATTCAAGTGAATGGGATGTTATACACAGTTGGTCAGTTTCTTGGTCACTTGCTTCTCGTCGCCCCTCTCGTGAGATGTCCATCCGTGCTTATCAATAAGTTTGCATTCCATTACTAGGTTTACCAAAACATGTGTCTGGTTCTCCAGGAAAATGCAGTTAATATGAAGGCTTTAGCTGACAGGCAAATTCACTAAAAGAGAAACTTGTTTTTAGCAAAACCAGGACAAATGATAATATGAAAGAAAGTGTACTTGGTAAAGTTTCATGGTGTGTAGAATAGGAGTTTAATTTATATGTGAATATCTCCATAGACTTCAGTGAGAAAATACCTCTAATCCACATATTCTGTTCTATCAAGACACTCTCAGGATAGTTTCTACAATTGTTATCAGTTAGCTGTGACTGTAGTTTACTTTTGAGTTGAAGGGCATTATTCATATGTAAGATACAATTCTTAATGAAATTAAAATGTTTAACATCTTACATGTAAACAGATAAAAATGTTGCATGTTTTGTAAAATAGTATTCAGGGCCTACCTGTGATGTAACTGAATGTGATTTCCTACTAACATCTGCACTGATACTTTTTGTAGTGAAAATTTTTTCCTACACATTCGTTAATAATTAACATGCTAACATACATGTCTGTATGGAAATATAATAGTAATGGTGAATATTTTTGGAAGAGTTAAAACAAATGTATAGACACTTAGAACGGGGTTGTAAGGTTTAATTTGAAAGGAGTATGTGGGCAAAAGTTAATAATGTTCTGTTAGGCTGAGTTGTAACTAATACAGTGAGAAAGATCATACTGTTTGGATGGACTCGTGCTGCAGACTGTAGGCTGATTAAATGTTACTGTCTTCTTCTGAGTGAGCTGTTTTGACCAGACACCTGGTTCAGATGAGTAAAAAATACAGGTACCACATACAAGTTGAGATGTCAAGGTATCTGAAGTATTGCGCTGGGCTGGCAGGTGCAGAATCAGACAAGTATTGATTGAAAAGGACCTCTGGGGATTGCCCTAGTGCAAGTTCTCTGCTCTTGGTGGCACAGACCTGTGAGACACCCAGACCTTTTTGGACTGGTAGCTGGAGACCATACATGATACTGTCAAGTGGCACCAGATGCCTTTATTCAACCTTCTGAATTGAACTCTAGATTTTCTTTTATTGTAGTGGGAGTGTAGATACCTACTCTTGGGTAGACACCAGCACTTGTCTGTCCACAGTCTGGAGTTAAATCCCTTCCCCACTGTTTGAAGTCAGCAATGTTGGAAGCAGAAGAGGGAATTAGGACTGTAGACAGGCTATAGCTGTGGTAGGAGAATGGGAAAATCAAAGACTCTAAGTGAATTTTCAGAAATCTTAATATGCCTTGTGTTAAGAACAGTGTTGTAAGCAAAATGATTAAAAAGTTCTTTGTGACTTTTTATGGTTTCATGGGCATATAAAAAGATACATTGATGACGGGGAATAGTTCTGCACTAGTAGAAAATTCATCAAGATAACCTACTTGTCTTTATTATTTTTTATTATATTACTTTTTTATTTTTCTTTCCAGCTGCCCATCCATCTCCCTTAGAATAAAAGATATTGTTTGAATATTAACTGATACCTGTGTTCATGTGTTCAGTGTTGCTTGCAAAATAAATGTACTAAACAATTCGTGCTTCAAACGCTGTCAAATTAAAAACTACTTTAAAAAAAATGAATTGGAGAAAGACTAATGTTGGAGATGTACTGCTATTATTACTTTGGAGATTTCCAAGTTCAAATTCTGTTATATTGAAGATCTTTGTGAAAATTTCTTCGTAATGAGATTATTTAGTTTTCTGGTACCAGTCAGTTTTATGCTAATATTCTTAGATTTTCTTTCCTGATCATATTAGCATCTTGAATAGTTTTTCTACTTTTTCAACTGTCCATCCCAAGACATGTGTCAGGTTTTTTTGTACATTACATAGGTCCTTACAAAAACACTCAAGAATTACAGTATTTTGTGCTTGTGAAAAACAGAATTCTATATTATTTGATGGTTTCCAACAGTTCTGTTGGAGAGATGCACTTGGTGTATTTACATTTGTAGCACAGAAGAAAAATTAACATTTTGCTTATTACTGAAATAACAGCTAAGAATTTCATTAGAAATTTTTATAACATATGCCAAAATCTTCCATATATAGCAGCTGGAGTATTTTCTCTACTTAGAATGTTGCGTGTAGTAAAACTGATCAAGACCTAAGATGTACCTAGACAAATTGTAGAAGATAAATTTTTTGAGTTATAACAAATATTTACAAATGGCTTTGGCCTTATACATCCCCTGAGCTGACAGCAAACAGAGAAGTTAGGGGCAAACTGATCCTATATGTGCTCCCTGTTCTTATTCTTCCCTAGGCATCTGTTTAAGGCCACTGTTGGACACAGAATACTGGGCTATGCCTTAACCAAATGACTGTTCTTATGCTCTTAATTTTATTTTTTTTTTTAAATAAATATTTCATTTTTTCTTACATATTAGGTATTTCTTGGTAGTCTTAGCCCTGGTTCTGAAATGTTTCATATTTATTTCTGAGATTGTACATGTACATTACTGTGTTATACAGTTTGATGGGGTACTGCTATTTCCTTGAAGAAGTTGTTCTAAAATACTGATGTATGTTTTATTAGTTTTTCTAGTATTTGGAAAAGGAACTTCTTATTTGATTGCTGTAGTAAGGAGAATTTTATACAAAATGGTTTTAATAATACGTTAAAATTTCTGAAGATGAACCATGGGACTTTTATTGAGTGGTTTTTTTTTTTTTTAAGCTGATAATGCTATGCTTTGCAAACTTAATTTATAGGTTGTAGTATTTTTTTGCTTTGTCTCCTTTTCATTTCAGATTATAGCAGCGGGGTGGAGGATCAGGGTGCTTTATATAATTGTATAACGCTGCAGCAGTGAGATTCAGTGCCCTTTTCAGCTTCAGAAATTTCAGCCCATATTTCTTCTGCCTCACAAGGAGAGTGCCCTAAATCAACAGGCTGGAGATTTGCTAGATTATAGATGCTGCCCATACTTGTGTTGGAAGTGTGAAAACAAAACCACAAAACAAAACAAAGCAAACAAACAAACAAACAACAACAAACAAACCCCAAACCAAACCAAAAAAGCCAAGTTTCTGAAACCAGAAGGAGAAAGCACCCACAACAGAGTGGGAACAATGACTATGTTCATACAGGAGTGAGGAGACCAAGACTGTGCTATTTGGGTTTATTTTGTTGTTTGTTTGCTTGCTTTAACAAATG
Organism: Columba livia; assembly: GCF_036013475.1. Taxonomy (NCBI): domain Eukaryota; kingdom Metazoa; phylum Chordata; class Aves; order Columbiformes; family Columbidae; genus Columba; species Columba livia. Next base: position 53,336,495 of record NC_088602.1, read on the forward strand.
TTTGTTAGCCATGGAAACAGGCATTTGCTGTTTTTCTCTTTTGCTTATTCTTCTGACTTCAGGTGTGATAATATCACTCTGCACAGGGCGTGTTCTGCATAACCGGGTAGTTTAGGGGCTTTGATGTTCCCATATTGACCTTCTGGCTCTTGGTGGAAGCAAAGCGCTGCTGAGGCAGTCTGGCCAGAGAAGGATGGACTACTTATCTTTGAGGTCAAATGCGATATTGCAGGTGTGTTAGTAGAACCTCAGAGATGACCTCCCTCTTACCTACATATCACCTCCCCTCCACCAAAAAAACCCAAAACCAACCTAACCAAACCCTGAAAAGGAGCTGATGTTGTTAAGCAGCAGAATGGGAGAATCTCTTGGAAGTAAAAATACATGCTTCAAAAAAGCACTTTTTGTTGTTTGTGGGATTTTTTTTGTTTACATAAACTCAGGTAGGCCAAGTCAGACTAAAGCCAGATGTTGAGGAACAATTTGTTCATTTGGGTACATTAACATCTATGTGACATACATTTACAACCAAGTTTTCTACCCAGACAGAAATATCTTTCCACAATGGGGCAGCCCAGATGGGTTTGCCTCTGTGTTGCCAGTTCCTCTGCTTCCATTGCTATAACAATCCCAACAGGGCATTTCTGAGCTAATACCTCTGTGCAAGTAAAAGGAAAGCAAATGTCACAATACGGTTACAACTTAGAGATAAATGCAGAGCTTCCCAGTCTTTCTGGAAACTGCTGATATTTGTCCACAAAAGGCTGACATGTCTACAGTTAGAAGTATACATTTATTTATCCTTCGATATGTTTGTAGATCTATGAATTTATTTATTTATATATCTCCTTGTGTCTTGAAGCTAATGGAGAAATATTTTCCTCACCACTTTCCGTTCATGGGCAAGATCAGTGTTTCTGTGATGTAAGTTTTACTATTTTGTAAATGATGAGTTTCAAAATAAATATGATCTACCAAAGGTGTGATTAATCTCATGTAATTTTAGACCCATAGAGTGTACATCTTTAGGCAGTAGTGATGAGGGTCCCTTTAGAGTCAGTGGAGAAAAGTGGTATTATAGAATGCAATTCACCATATCTACTTTGGATATGAAATTCACTTTCTTAAATATCGCCATCCAGTGTGCCATTTTAGATGACAGAGGTATCTTGCTTGGCCTCAAGGTGCACCGCAGGTGTTTACTCACTTTTGTGTCATGTTTTCTAGTTTCATGGAAATGTCTCAGATACTCTATGGCATCTGGAACGGCTTCATAGATACCTATTTTTAGGCAACTGAATTCCACTCCAGATATCAGTTCCAGGATAAAAAAAAACACTCGCTAAATCCCCTCACTATTGAGAAAGCCTAGACAACCACTTACATATAGATATCCAAACTGCAGACGTATAGATCTGGTCACATGAATCCTACCAATCTGCTTTTAAGAACTGTAGATATTGGCTTGTTTCTGAGTCTCATTTTCTGCTTATTCAACTGAAGCTTTCAATAACACATACTTTCAGTGATATTGTACACATGGAATTCCAAGAAGACAGTATCCATTTTGTTATTGTGTGTGAACACACCACTTTTATTTACTTTTTGTTTTGTTTTGTTTTGCGTATAAGGTATGTTGAGTAATAGATGCGGGGCTAATATTCAGAAGCCAATTAAATATATTGTAAGGTATATTCTGAAATCAGCTTTGAAGGGTATTCAGTCTTTTACTGATATCAGCTTTACGTTTCCAGAAGTTAATATGGAGAAGCTCAAGACTCCTAGATGGTGGAAGGAAAGCTGTTAATTCTGGTATTTTATCTTATGCTTTGTATATTAAATAATCTAAAAATGGAAAGGTGGTGTTTGGTTTCAAATTAACTGTTGTTATTAAAATCTCATCTTAAAATTAAAAACCTATACCATAATAACATTAGGATACTTCAGGGCATATTTAGTGAAGTGTTAAAGTGCTTTGGATGTTTGAAGACAGCTGTTTTGTTACTTCATATATAAATGGATTAGCAACACATGCCTTGGGGCATCCTAAAAATTTTTAGATGGCATATTAAAATGTTGTTGGGAAAGCAAAATGATTATTGATACTCAACCCAGACATTGCTCAAAAGTTCATGTTTCTTCACAGTCAAGCGTGCGTTGATGCGTGCTGATGGAGTGACATTTACTCTATAGGACAGGGCATGTATGTGATAAGAAACATTAATCTAGGCATACTTTCTTCTCAAGGTAGTGTAATCTGCAGCACGAGAAGTAACCGTTATGATTTACCCTTATATGAGCTCCCTCTTTTGTCCAATTTCCAAAAACTTTATGTGTTTTTTGTAATATATAATTTAGCTCAGGTGACTACGGGTATAGAAAATACAATATTTATTTTAGAGTTTATTATTTTTTTTAATTTGAGTGTTTTGAGGTAAATAGAACCTATGTGCATCCTGGGCCCTCATTTTGAACACTACAAGATCAGTTTCATTGGTGAAAAGACTTATTTAAAACAGTGCAATTGAAATCAGGACGTAAGATGCAGAATTGCAATTAATTTCATTTTGTCACTTTGAATCCGTGTTCTACCTATGAAAATGGAGATTTCAGTAAAGGAGTTTGTAAACACTTTGATGTAAAAAAGTCCGGATTGAAAAGGAATATTCAAAAAACACTTTCAAAACCAAATATTAATGAAAGAAGTACACAAAATGAATAGCAGAAAAAAGTGAGGTTTTCGTTTGCCTATATTCACAGTCAGAGACTGAATATAAACAATTTTTGAAACCTTCAGCTCCAGCTAAAGTCAATGCAAGTCTCATATGATTGCACTACAGCATTGCAAACCTGACCTTGCAAGGCTAGTGGTGAAGTTCTCAAAATATGAGTTTTATCCTTGAGCGGGTAATTTTAAGGTCATCTAGAGTTAAACCTCTAGGGGTATTTGAAGTCAGATGAATGCACAGCAGGGAAAAAATGGCAGTGACTGAGAAGAATCTGAAATAACTAATAAAGTAAAGATTTTAAAGGAAAGGGAGAAAAAGGAAAGTCAATAAGGCGACCAGAAGTCCAAAGAAATCACTGTATGTCATGCAATGAAACAGGGATGAGCTGAAACTTCAAGGAATTAAACATATGAGACAGGAGAATAACATTGAGACATAAACGTAGAGGAGAAAAGGTAATCTGTCAAACAGATCAAACATTAAATTACCTACGAGTGGCATACTTTTTGCTATTTGGAAAAAATACTTCTCTATGTTTGCTAGAAGATGGAGAATAAACAAGCTTATTTGCTCGAACACATCCCTCCTCTGGCCTTGCTCGTATCCCCAAGCATATGCAGGCATCTCAGCCTTGCTAATTCTGCTGAAAATATTTTTCACTGTTCAAGCAAGGTTGTCAATTCAATACCCCTGCCAGCTGGCCCTCTGCTGGTATATTGAAATAACCTGTCATCTGAATGACAGCTGGCAGTAAGAGGGCTTGTGGTGATGGAGTTGATTACTAAGCTTCATTGACAGAAATAAGTGTTTTTGCTCAGTCTTTCTCCAGTCTCCCTTCTGGGCAGGAGAATAAAGATAAATATTAATTGAGACTTGGAGCTTAATGAGAATACTCATCCATGTGGACTTTTTTTTAATTTCTTCTCTTTTTTTTTTTTTTTTTTTTTTTTTTTTATTGGGAAGATTTTTGGGCACAGCCTCAAAATACTTTAGAGATTTCCTTCTCTGATGCTGTTTTTATGGTTCTATAATATATATGTCCTATATTACAAGCTAGTATAATATAGTCCAGATTATCTCTTATTTTTCAATTTGTTAGTTATATTTTTTCCCTGTCTCTGAAAGAATGAAACCAAGCCTGAGTTGATATTTTTTCATGCTTTCAGACAAAAATGAATGTTTAATTATCCAAACTAAAATACAGGGTATATTCACAGCCTTTGAAAGCATGAAGTGACAATGGAAGATAAAAGGAAATGATCCACTCTTTGCCACTGAAAGATACTCCCAAAAACATGTGCACAGAGAGCTTATAAATAAGGGTATGGCTGCAATTATCAGTGAAGCTTCAGAAATGTTAGACACACTGTTTTCACTGACTTCAGCATCTGATCTTGGATAAATAAATCCACAGAGACACAGATAATAGTAAATTAAAAGTCAGCAAAGCTGTGTGTTTTCTTGGTTATACATCATACTGGTAATCATTAAATAAAAAAAGAATACCAGTGCATAATTATGAGGTTTTTCTTATGCTGAAGCAATGTGCAATACATTTCTTTTAATAGCCATTTCTATTTGTCTCATGTTCTTTTCTTTCTTAAAAAAACCCAAACAAACAAACAAACAAACAAAAAATCTCTTTCTTTTAGCAATACTAGATTTTCCAAAAAACCTTGCTAAAACTGAAGTGTTGAAGCAATTTCTTTGAAATTATGCAGGTGGGAGATAGCCCCACATCCTTTAAATCAGGATGGTTTGCAGAGGGAGTCAGGCCATAGCAGGGAGTGTGCTGCAACATGGAGGACAAACAATTCTTGATAAAGCTTAGCTCCATGGCATTCTTTGTGGCAACAAGGTGATCCTTGGAGTCCCTTCCAGCCTGGTATTCTGTGATTCTATGATATAAACTAAAGTGAAATGTAGTCTATTACTGTATTCTTATAGTCTGTTTTTGTACAGTACCAGCACATACTTGTGATGGCTGAAATTTTCTTAAGTATTGCTTTAAATGAAACAAAAAAGTTTGGACATACTTAATGAGGAGTTAATGTTTTAGGATCTTGGATGTCTTTCTGAGTATACAATGCAACCCAATCATAAAACCAGCAGAAATAAAGATGGGATTTTATTACAATTCTCCTGCCAATGGCATTTTCAGTGACTGAGAGGACGTCACCAGGTTCGGTAACAATAGCTAAACCCAAAATACCCAAAGAGCTCTCAGAATGAACAGTCTGACTTAGAAAACTGATATTATTTCTTACAGTCTCTTTTATATACAGTCATTTCAGATGCTTGATGACTGGAAGAAGTGTATATTTTATGTTGCTGGTGGGCCTTTAAAAGAAACATTTGAAACTGTGATTCAGGCCCAATTCTTAATTTATATCAATCATAGAACTAACTGTGAACAAGAAGGTATAATCTCAACCCTAATGTACTTACATTTATATGCTGTCAAAATATTATCCCTAGTATCATAGACTTTAACATGGAAGAACTCTGTTACATTGTAAAACAGATAGAAGGCAAAATTTACTGTTCTGTGTAAATCATTAGTGTGCAAAAATGTAATACTATAAGTGACAAAAAGTAAATTTGTGTTATAAAATCATTTGCATGTTAATAAACAATATTTAAAGTTACTAATTAAAAACATGATTGACTAATAAATGCAGAAGGAACTGTAATCCAGAAGAATGGGTAGAGGATTATGTCAGAAAAGCCCTTGCCTTAGTCTTGATATAGTATTAATTCATTATACAGCTTTTTCCAGTCATTTTGCCTTCCTCTGTTTCCACAAATAGGAATAATAACACTGAATACTTATCTGCCTATGGGGTTATAATGAATATCAAATCATGTTTGCAAAGTATTCTGATAAAGTATCATTACTGTTTTGATTATTGTGAGGATAATCAAAACTGGGTGACCAAAATTTTACAGAATATTGTCAACTGATGTAAGAAAACACAGGATAAAATTTGTCATTGGATCCTTAACTTCATACCCTTGTCGGACTTTGCAAGCAGTCTCAGGATAATGTGTGATATTTCTTATCTAGACATAGCAAGCTGAATAAAGAACAGATTGTCAGCCTAATATATATCACAGTAGCCCCAGGGCAGAGCAAATCTTTGTGGTCAATTTATGAATGCCAGAAAGGTTTAATCTTTATGGTCAATTTATGAATGCCAGAAAGGTTTAACTAGGAATAAAGTAATGCAAACTGGCAACCTTAACTGCATCGTAATTTCCCAGTTTAAAGTCTTTCTTGCTTGAATGAATCAGTTCAGAAATGTTAGCACAGAATTAACTGTATTCCTAAACTCTCAGAACATTCATCATTTTTTGCAGTTAACAGTAAAGGAACTTTTAGTGCATTTGTTCTAATAGTTCATTTCAATGAACTATGAACAATGGATCTGTATTGTGTCCAAATACCCTCAGGGAATAATAGAATCTAGATCTGTGGTCTAGCTCTAAATTAAACAAGCTTCCACACACACAGAGATACTAGAACAGATAACCTAAATGTATTTACCTTTAAGGTTTTCAAAGAAACACCTCACCATAAGAAAATAATAGTTCGTAAGATAATTTAATTAATGACATATAATTCAAAATAATATGTATATCTTGCTTAGTAAATTGTTCCAGCAGAAAAAGCAGATGTTTACTGTGTTTAAAACATTCAGTTTCTCTCCTTACCAGTCCATGAATTTGCCTAAAAAATGCAAAGCTGTCCTGCTAGACAGATGTATCTTTTGTCTTTGTCAATATTGCATTAATTGTATTTATCTATTTATTGTGGTATGGTGTTTTATAAAGAAGTCACCATCTTACAGCATATAAAATGACATTAAGCTTCCTGAAGCTAATATTGTTACATTCCTGAAGTTAATATTGGAAAAAAGCCCATTAGCAGATTGCATTAGCCTGTAATCTTTCCTGGTGGGAGAGGAGGCTGTGGACAAAGCTGTTGATGCTGAACTGGGGAATGCAGGCACATAGCAACTGGAAAATCGCTGGAAATGTCTCTCCTTCAGTGTATTCTCACATTGACCACATTGTGGAGCTACAACTAAATGAGTCAGAAACTTTGAAGCTCCCTGCCAGGTTCACTGAAACACCAGTACGTGAAGCAGAGCATTAGATAATGTGCAGTCTATACAAATGCATTTTAATTTTATTATTAAATACTATTATCTCAAAATCATATGATAATATAAGCATCTTCTACTATTTTTAAGACTAAGATGAAATATTCTCTGGAAAAAAATAACATGGACCTTGACTTTCTTCCTGAATCATGCAGCTACAGTTTCAGAATATAGTGTGTTACCATAAGAAAGCAATATTACAGTACCAGAAAAAAGTCTTCCTTTCTATCATCAGCTTATGCTCAGAGAAAGAGAATTAACAGACTCTGTGTTAATTACTATACTTACTGAAATTGCAGTTCTGTTCTTACTCGAACATTTGGTCATATTTTTAGACAGAAATCAGAAATTTTTACTAGATAATGTCTTAGATGGTTTTCCAGAACTGTTTGCTTTTTCTTGTTGTTTTTACTGTATTTCAATATATGCACATTACTGATTTTCACAGGGTATGCCTCAAGACTTCAAACATCTGCTTCAGCTTTCATTAAAAACCACTTCAACCTAAGAGGCCATGGCTCAGTGGCCAGATTGTTGGCTGAAGTGGTAGCAGTTTGGAGAAATGCAGGGCTTTAAAGAAATGCCAGGTGTTTGTTTTCAGAAGGTTCTGGATTTTGATCCGGTCGTGAAGGGGGGGTGGAGTTATTTTGACTTATCGGACAGGCTTTCTGAAGTATTTGCCATAAAGACTCATTTTCCCCCAGGCTGACAACTTCAAAACAGCTTGTTCCCTAAGCAAGCTCAGCTTGGCTTGAAATGGATGGTTTTGTAAAAATCCCAAAATATACAGGTTATATATTTTCTGTTGAAATAAATAGCTAGTTTTGGTGGTTGTGTTTTTGGTTGGTTTTGTTTGTTTGTTTGTTTTTCCCCCTCCTTTCTTTTCTTTACTCCCACTCTTTTTTTTCTGTCTTCTTCCTTTCAAGAGTCAGAAGAGAGCAAAGTGGTTGAAGTTTATTGAAACAAAGGGGGGAGCTCTTGCTGCACTGACTGTGACACAGAGGCAGCTGTAGGAAAGCCTGTGCTGCTTATTTAAGCCATGTAGCAGAAAGGGAGATTTAAGAAGGGTTTTGGAGTGATCTCTCTGGCTACTTCTCTTCTAACCCTTGTCTTGCCCGTGCAACTATTGGTGAAGTTCCTAAAAGGTTCATGCTTGAGACAATACTTTGGACCAGAATGAAACATGCCATGCCGAACCGAGTTTTCTCTCTCTCTTTAATTCCTTCCTGAATCTGGTTACTTTGTATATATTGCGTAAAATGTATGTACATGGGTAGAACTGAAAGCATTGTTTTTGATTTTGCCTGTGATTTGTCATTTCCTTTTCAAAATTATTCACAACATTAGTATAAGAAAGCTTGACTCATGTTAGTTTTGAATATAGCTTTTTCTTTACAAAATATGGGTTATATAATACAAGCCCCATTTCTTAAGCATATTCAAGTATTGATAAACATAATAAACTAAAAAAAATTAAATCATCATAATTTAAAAGTCATCTTTACAAAGCCATCCACAGGTGCATGGAAATTCATATAATCTTAGTGTAATTTTTCTGAGCATTACTTGGGGAATTTGAAATATAAAACCCAGTACATATGCAAGTATGGCTTCTAATTCCCTTTGTGTCTGCAGGCTGAAAATATAGCTCTCTTTTTAAAGACCAGACTGTGGAACAGCTAAATATTTGCAGTTTGAGAGGCATTTACACTGCAGGACACAGAATGCCATCCATGTTTGTATGTTTACTCGTCAGTCCTGACTGGCTCTTAAATGTTTAATGTGAGAGGTATTACTTCTGCCCTTTGAAAAAATAAAATCACTTTTCCTCCTCTGCCAGTTCCTTTAATAGAAACAACCTCCTGAGCTTTGGGAAGGACTTTTTATCTTAAAATACATATAGAGTATTTGTAGACTTGACTTTTAGCTATCTCGATTTAAAAAAGAAAGCCTTTTTTTTTTTTTTTTTTAATCGTCAGTGTTTTCCTTTTTACTTAGATCCTTCTGTTATGATTCCGCTGACAGCCCTGTCACTTTCTGCAGCTTCAAGAAGAGCCTTGTACCTTTGAAATTTTCATTATCTTTTGTCTGGCTGCCAAGATTTCTGCCACTGTAGTCTGGTGATGCAATAGCAGTATCTTGTACTGCCAGCCCAGAGACTCCAGATCAGAGGGAGAGAATCTCTAGAACAGAGCGAAGGTATCAGCATTCTTCATTTTTGTGCAGATTTTCACTGGCTGATCAGTTGCAGAGGCGAGCTGCAGAGCAGAGACTCGCAGCTTACTGCTGGCACAGCTACCAAAAAAAAAAGAAAATCAAATGCAACCAACCAACCAACCAAAACAAACAAAAAAACACAACAAACAAACAAATCCCCAACAACAACAAAAAACCCACAAACTAAACCAAACCAGAGCTCACTGAATTTAACAATGACTGAAACCATTTTTACACTGTCAGAGGTGAAAGGAAGGAAAAAATGGAAGGTGTGATGCCTGATAATGGCTGTGGACCCAGTATGTAGCATTGAATTAGGTATATATTTAGCTAACTTCTTGAAATGGATGAATTAAAAACACCAATGGTGTTATTGATTACTCTATTTGTATTACATTCAAGGACATGACTTCAATTCACTGTCCAGTATAGATGTTTGTACATATACTGAAATGATTTAAAACTGTGTAGCGTGGGGTCCAGGACACATTGCACTTGCATAGGAACCTGGGTGAGTAATCAAGCTTATGGCTGCAAAAAAAACCCACTACAACCATGTTCCTGTCAGGATTTCAGTCATCTGAGTCTATACAAGCTGTAGACATATCTGTGATTACACTAAGTGGTAACATTAGATTAGATAGTTATTTACTTACAAAGCATCATATGCATATTGCCCTCTACATAATGCTGTTAAACACAAGTTGCTTGAGAGTACTTTGTCATTCAAAGGAAATGCAGCCGCTGCTCAGAGCAAGGCTGTGTCCCTGCTTCAAAAGGAGAGCATGAGAGGAAATGTTGTGTGCAGTCAGGGTGCTTTCATCTGTACATTTTAAGGAGTAATGATATTGATAATAATTGCCTTGCATATGGCATATATAGTGCAAACTTGGAGAAATTAGTCTGATTAAGGATGCCATCAGTAAGTTCATTTTTGTTTTTTTTGTATTTTTAAAATCTTCCGATTTTTCAGTTTTAGAAGGTTCTTTCCAAAGATTGCCAGCCCAGGGTTTGTGTATATCCCTTTTCAAAACACAAGAAGAAGCAGGTACAAAACAAACTTGATCAAGCCAGCAGCTTTTTGCTTTCCTTCCAACCAGATGGTACTCATTAGCAGTGTACTGACTTAAAAAATTTCCCACTGCTTCCCTTCTTTTTCCCAAACTCCACCCCAGTGCTGCCTTGAGAAGATGGGCTATGGAGCCTTTTTGAAAGGTTGTAGAATGTGTTAGATCCAAGAGTAAAGGGATCATTTCAGAGGGTAGCGGGTTACAGGTATGAAGCTGCCTTGGCAGCCACCTCTTTTACATATACAGAGAATCTTTGACCCCCATTGCTTATCATAGCAGTGCTGCTTAAAGTAAGGACAAGAGCAGTCTGACAAGTCAACGGCAAGACATTAGCGAATTTGTAGATCAAAAATGAAATTTTATGCTCTAACCAAATTCCACATAATTTATGGCTAAATATTCTTGTAGAGTCTGATATGCACCTCTCCTCCCACTAGTTTTCTATTTATTCATGATGATTTCTCAATTGGTATTTAAAATGCAGAAACCAACAAATTTAAATTATTGTTATATTCTATCCAATCGCTCAGTTCCACATCCAGATGGACTATGCTTCTATAAATGAAAGTTCCAAGTTAGAACAGACTGAGCTGGTATCCATTCCCAAGTGTCCTGCTTCTTTGTTAGCAACTCCCAGTGCAGTTTGACAGGAGAAGGTGTGTAAAGCAAAATAATATTTTGAAATTTTTCACTGGAGTTTCAGGGAAATTAGAAGCTCTTGGACAAACAGAACTTCTGGTCACATAGGAAAAATATGTTTTTTAATATTTGTATATATATGTATTTTTTAACATGTGTATATAAAATGAATAGTGTTCAGGAATGTACCTGGGCATTGGAAAATGATCAATTATCCTGTTGAGTTGTTAGAACAGTCCCCAGAAGAGTTCTGATTTGTGTCAGCTTGCACTTCCCCAAACAATCCCAAGGCTTAATTTGGGAGTTAGAATGTTCTACGCACTGAGAGTATTCACTAGCATAGGCAAAGGTTGTTCCACACCTCTTTATCTTGGTGTGCGAGAATGTTCATAGCACACAAATGAAAATTTAATATAATACAGATAGATCAGATATACTGGAGAGTGAATTAAAATATTCAGGGTCTGTGTGAGTTTGATACTCACTGTTTCGAAGTAAATATCTTTCTTTCAGTTGTCCATCTCCAAAACTCACATCGTTTTCACTAGAGAGTTTAACATTTAGTTTTTCATTTTTTCATTACAGCAAATGATTACAGTGTATCCCAAACTGAATAAATCTAAATAGTTACATTCTGAATTAGATTCTAAACTGAGATGTGGCAACATCATGTGGTAACAGCATCCGTGGTGGTAGTGTTAGAAAACATAAAATCCTTTTTTCTCCTTTTATTAGTGATACAGATAGTACAAATGCATGATAACAAGCTGTTGTAGTGTGTTTAGAGTAATGAGATCCTTCTTATTTCAGAAGTTTTTATATTGCACCTATATTTTCATTTTCTGAGCTACGTTTACAGTGGCACAGTAACTGTCCACATCTGGTATTTGCTGGAAAATCCTGTTATTGCTATCTTAGGGAATGTTCCTGGACATTTTTGGAAATGATCAGGCAGGGGAATAAGAGGGTGGACAATGTCCTTTTGTCTTATCTTGTAAAAATGTACAATTCAGACAAATACTCAACTGCACTTGAGAACTCTCCTGTGTTTGTGGTTTCCATAGTCAGTCGAAGTCTAGTTAGGCAGTCATTTATCCATTAGCTGATTTGTCTTCCCAACATTTCAGTAAGAGAAAGACAATATTACTGCCACTCCACAGATGGAAAATAGAAACATCAAGAACTGAAAAGGTTTTCCCAAAGCCATACAGCTGTGCTATACATGCTTCTGGAGTTTAAACAAGAGTTTAAAGGAAGGTATCTGGTATATCAGTTCTCTTCCTCAATTACAAAATCCTCTACTATCCCTCCAAATACTAAGTTCTAGTCTAACTCCCACACTTGAGCCTCGACTGCACCTTTGTTTGCAAACCTTGCAATACAACTAACTTCAGTGGGTGTGGTGTGTCACAGGTACTCACTGCAGTCTCTGCAATGGAGGTACACAGTTAAGCCTTAGATTTCTGGTTCTATTCCTTAACCAAACATTGAGTTTCATCTCCTTGGTTTCCTGTTTTTCTCCATAAATTCTTTACTGTTTTTAATGGACTAAACAAACTGTTTGCACCTTCCCATAAACTCTGTGGTGCAGTGACCTCTGTATTCAGCTGAGATGGCTTCAGTTTAGTGACTGACGACTTTTGTTTCTTTTGGTACATCTTCATTTATAAGAGTTTCCTGCTTCCAAACAGTGTTCCCTCTTGATTAGTGTCTCTCTGATCTATCTTTTGGGGACAAAACTTTCAGCCCTTCTCCTGGCTGGCTAGTGGTCTTTCCCATATCTAGGTTGTGGTCCCCAGCACTGAATAAACTCAGGTGTTACATTAACAGTCTCAAACAACAAATATACAGCAAAACTTCTCAAATTGCTGCTAACTTGCTTCCAGTCTCTTGCTTGCAAACCAAGTGACATAAGCTTCCTATATTTTACATCAGTTCTGTGATCCTCAAATCTTTGTGTTACTTTTATTTGAATGTTGGTCACAGTGGAACCTCTACTTCAGATTTATGTTTTCATACACACAAGCAGCATGAATGTTCCAGGTTGCACTGAAATTATATCATAATCAAAAGGACTCCATGCAAATATACTTTTCGACGTCATTGCAATGTAACTTAAACAAATGTTTAAAGTGGAATTCATGTTTAAAGTTCAGACTTTTAAGATGTCTAATTTGAAGCACAGTGATTTTCCTGGCTAGCAGGTGAGCACCTGAGACAGACAGACTCAGCATCCTGGTGTTACCACACTGGTGCCTGTTCCTGGCCTGATGGCACTGCCTAGTCACTTCCTAACAGTAGGATATCAAAAAAATTAAACAACATATGCGCTGATGCTGAATTTGAATCAGGGGATTAAAAGTCTGCAGAACAAAAATTAAGTATTTATCTCTGATTTTAGAAGTCAACTTGACCTGATGTTAGATGTCTACCACATAGAAATCACACAAGGAGACTAGCTCATTTACAGGTGTCACTGAAAAGATGCAGGAATTTTTATACTGCATATACACTTAAAAATACAGTATGTTAGTTTACTATAGTGCTGAAATTTTTATTATTGCTTTTATATTATTGGAACAAGTCTTGGGACGCTTTTGGCCTGTGGTATGCACGAGTGTACCAGGTCATGGCTGGACATACTTCTGATAATTTGGAGTTAGTCAGGGTGGAAGAACTATTCAGAGAAATGAGTCTGCACATGGCCGCTTGTGTCTTGGACCACAAGATAGCTTCATTGTAGACATCTGACTGGTTCGATGCTGGAGGAACTATCTTATTAGTAGGAAGAATTATCCTGTTAGTACTACCAGGCACACTTACTCTTCTTGTATGAATACTATTCTGCAGTACTGTTTAAGGGGCCTATTTTAGATGTCTACTTTAAAGTAAGTTAAATCGAGCCTTAAAATATGCTACAGATAAATACTTTCCTGATTTTGAGGTCATATGTACATAGCATCTTCAAAAATAAATATGAATGCAAACTATATGGTATACAATGTCCTTGCATTTATTAAGAAGGAGCTCTCTAATACTTAAACTTAGCCTGAAATATACAATATAAAATTAGATTATGAACTTTTATTTCATGGATGCAGTTGTGTTGAATGTGTTTTGGAGGGCAGTTAGTATAGTGGCTCTTTATACTTATGCTAATATACCCTCAGAGTCTTTAAGGCACTCCCATTAACACTTGATTCAAACAGATTTCAGAGATAATATTCCTCTGAATGGTTTTAAATGACTTTCAGACACTGGTATTTACATATTTTTTACAAATGTTATTCAATCCATATGACATCCAGCTTCAAGACTTTGTTAAATCATATTTGTTAAAGACTGGAAAATAGCTGGTGCAAAAGCTATACTTATGTCAGTAATCTCTTTAAGAATTTAAAATGTAATTGAATGTTTACAGTAACATGATCCCATATAATAATATGGTTGTGAGAAGTCCAACTGCAGAAATATCTGTTTTCCATTCAAGTGTATAAATATTTTGATTTGGAAAGAGTATGTGGGTTATTGTGCATTTGTAGCAACCATATGAATCTATGAATATTTACAGTTTGGAATTATGAAAATGTAACATATTTTTTCAATTAATCAGTTATTTTGTTGTGTGTGTCATATGTTTGTCTTTCTTCTTATTTGTTTTGCTGCTTTTTTTTTTGTTTCATTAATCAATTAAATGTCAAACAAATCTGATTAGGAAATTTTCTAAGTGACCTTTCATAATTTATTGGCTGAGGAATTTTCTGCCTAAAAAAGATGACTCTCATAATGTGATTTAAAACATTGGATTTAAATATTACATAGCAACCTTAACCATTTGAATTTCAGAAAACACAACTGCCTCTGTTTTTCTAATCATGAGGACAGCTTGACCAATAGAAATGTCAGTTTACAATCTCAGTCTGCCTACTGCAGCAACTTCAACCTTAACTTTATCATTAGGCAGGTCACAAGATTATGTTGCACTTCTGTCTGTAAACAAAGGCTTACTCCTTTTTAAGTTCAGCCCAAGTTTCTTGGATTATTTTGATTTTTCACAGATTTTATTGTGCAAATGGGCACATCAGTACTCTGTTCTCAACATTGCTCCTTACCACAATTTTGTCTGAATTGTCCAACTACATAATAATTTTTGTATGTTTTTTAATGAACAGGCTAACCATTGCATTTTGGGTGCAGTTTTCCATTTCTGAATGAAACAAGTCACTTCACATTTGTACTATGGTAATTTTTTATATGTGCATGCATCAGCTGAGTCTCTGTCTTTCTCACCAAATATAGGCCAGCTTCTTTAAATCATTTGAGCTGTAGCTCTGACAGCTATGCTCACATCTTCTTTCACAATATAATGTGAAAAAGGAAGATTATATATGCTAGTACCCTCTTATTTTATAATATATATTCTGATTACAGGCATACATCTACTCAAAAAGCTTCTCCAAAACCTATCCAAACTGGGAAAATTTAGCTGTTTTCTTCTTTGCTCTGCCATAGGAAGCAAACCAGCCTGTTTCATAGCTCAATCATTTAGCAATTATAAAACAGGGATGTATTAAAAAAGGACACACTTCTTCACAGTGGTATGATATAAATAAATGGGATTAGTTTGTTAATAACTATCTGAATATTTACTTTTCCATGTAGATGCACTTAAAGATGAAGGGTGTGGAAAATTCCACCAATTTTGGCAAAATGTTAGTCATCATCATTGCTAGACTATGAGGCACCAATGTTTTGCATTATGTAAAGTGTATTTAAAGAAAAATGTTATGCTCACATGCTTATTAGTTTTGGACATTTCCATGTATATATCCCTGTACTGTCTTTTCAAATCCTTTTTATTTAAGAATGTTCTTGGTCTTTCTTGCAGATACCGTCCTTACAGCTCCCTCCGCTGTGAATGAAATTTGTAAAAGCCTCTAATGATGCACATCCTTGTAAAGCCAATCTATGAGCGAGATCCTGTCCCAAGACTAACCCTTCACCCAGCTATAAGTAGCCTTTTTGATATACAAACAAAAAAGGATAAAGTAAAGCTTCAGCTTTGGAGCTACTTTGGCAAACCAACATAAGAAGCACAGCATTGGAATAGGCAATTCATATCACTGTATACTGTTTTGTCAGCAGCTGCAGTACCGTATTAGCCTTTTCATAATCCTAGGAAGTTCTAGTTTAAAATTAATTAGTCCTCTTTCCTGCACTTCATGTTTGTAATACTACTATGAGACGTATTTTACTAATGGTTAATAGTGGTTTAATTCCCTTTTTTTTTTTTTTCATTATCCAGTTTATAATGTTTTCTTTTTCCAACATTTTCCCTCTGTTTAAGTAGTTGTCTCTTTCTACAGAGAACTGTAACATCCTATAGGCTGTTTACTTCTTCCATCTTAGACTGTTGCTGAGATTTAAAAATAATTCCTTCTTGGTGTATGTTTTGATCTAGTGGGATTAATCCTCACTTCGTCATCCCGGCAGTCGTACTCTAGGACTCTTCTGATTGGCATTCATCTCTGTAACAGATAACATGTGAATCAGGAACATGACAGTGAAAAATAATGTAATAGTTTCCCTAAATATAAAAGAGAGTCATTTGGTTCTGTTTTATATATAATAAGATCTATGAACTTCATGATATATTAAGACTAGTTTGAGGTATTTGTAAGCCATAGTCATTACATGACTTTGGAGACAGAAGTGAAATAATGTTTTGTTTTCCAGATATTTGCATATTTTTTTTTAACACTTGGATTCAGATTTTTTTCTTGCAAGTGCACTATTAAGCAGTAGGATAAGGTTTATTAAATAAATTATGAAATAATTGTGCATCAATACAGTGTTCAAATGCGTGTGCAGATTACACTGATTATGGATACAAACAGCTTCATCACACATTAAAAACAAAGTTCTGTCAGAAATCCTGCATATGGGCCATGGAGTAATTTAGGTTGGAGGGGACATGCAGAGGTCTCCCAGCTTTGACCAGGGACAGCTTGTGTCTGATTTTCAAGGTCATGTCCATTTGAATTCTGAGTATCTCTGAAGGCAGACTCTACAACAACCTGTTCCTGTGCTTAATTAAATTTCTCCTGATTTTTTTTTCCCAGGGAGTTTCCTGCCTTTCAATTTGTGTCTGTCACTTCTTGTCCTATCACTGTTCATTTCTCAGAAGAAGCTGACTTTATTTTCTTTACACCCTCCCATTAGGCAGCTGTAGACAGCAATGAGATCCCCTCAAGCTACCTCTTCACCAGACTGAACAGACACACCTCCCTCAGACTGTCCTTGTATGTTTTGTGTTCCTGTTCCTGACAATCTCGGAGATTCTTTGCTGATCTTGCTCATGTGCATGTTTTTCTCTCTTGCAGTGGACACAGAGCTCCACATGTGGTCTCACAGGTGCTGCACAGAAGCAGTCAATCACTTCCTGCACATGGATCACAACAACCCCAGGCAGCACTACAGGCTCAGGAAAGAGTGGCTGGAAAGCTGCCTGGCAGAAAAGCATCTGGGGGTGTTGGTTGACAGCCAGCTGAACACAAGCCAGCAGTGTGTCCAGGTGGCCAAGAAGGCCAACAGCATCCTGGCTTGTGTCAGGAATAGTGTGGCCAGCAGGACCAGGGAAGTGATTGTCCCCCTGTATTTAGTTCTGGTGAGGCTCCACCTCGAATCCTGTGTTCAGTTTTTGGCCCCTAACTACAAGAAAGACATGGAGGTGCTGGAGAGAGTTCAGAGAAGGGCAAGGAAGCTGGTGCAGGCTCTGGAGCACAAGTCTGATGAGGAGCAGCTGAGGGAGCTGGAGTTGTTTAGCCTGGGGAAAAGGAGGCTGAGGGGAGACCTTATCACTGTCTACAACTACCTGAAAGGAGGGTGGAGGGTGTTGGTGTCTTCTCCCACATGGCAGGTGATACGACAAGGGGAAATGGCCTCAAGTTGCACCAGGGAAGGTTCAGATTGGATATTAGGAAAAATGTATTCACAGAAACATTTGTGAAGCATTGAAACAGGCTGCCCAGGGAAGCAGTTGAGTCACCATCCCCGGAGGTGTTTAAAAAACATATAGATGAGGCTCTTAGGACATGGCTTCGTGCTAGATACAGGTTATGTTGGATTGCCGATCTTAAGGGTCTTTTGCAACCTAAACGATTCTAAGATTCTGTGATTCTATGCTTCCCTTGCTGTGCTGACTCCAGTCTTGCTGATACAGCCCAGGATGTTCTTGGGCTTGCTTGCTGCAAGGGCAAACTGCTAACTTACTGATTTTGTTGCCCACCAGGACTCCCAGGTCGTTTTCTGCAGGGCTCCATTCCAGACCATCATCCGGCAGCCTGTAGTGAAACATGGGGTTATTCCTCCCAGGAGCAGGACTTTGTATTTGCTTTTCCTGAACTTTAAGGGATTCCTACTGGCTGATTTCTCCAGGCTGTAGGAACGCCTTTGAATTGCAGCCCTGCTTTCCAGCAAATTGACTGCTCTTCCACAATTTGATATCACTCACGAGCTTACTGACAGCACGTTTCCTTTCATTGTTGAGGTTACTAATAAAGTCTAATTAACCAGCATCAGCCCCACCATTGACTCCACTGAAGTGGTTTCCAATTAAACTTTCTTCTACTGATAGCAGCACATTAAGCTCAGTGATCCAGTCAATTTTACACCTACTTTGTAGTCCTTTTACCCAACCTGTATCTTGCCCACTTAGCTATAAGGATACTATAAGAGGCCGTTTCAAAGTTTTGGCCATAGTCAAGTTATACAACATTGGTTGTTCTCCCTTCATCACTGCCAGGAGGGTCAGGCATAATTTTCCCTCCCTACGCCTGGACTGCCTGTTCTCAGTGCTGCCCTTATTTTCTCCTGTTTCTACTCACACAGAAAAAAAGAGGTTGTGAATACAATGACTTTGAAAGACTTGATTTTGTAAGCAGCTCATACCATGATTAGCAATAAAGAATGTTAAATTTATTTGCATAATTTTATTTCAGAAAGTACAACCTCAGAGCAAGAACACTGCAGTTACATCCATGCAGTCGTGTTTCTGATATCTCAGCTAGAACCTCCCTCTCTCATCAGACACCGTACCAGAGACAGTGCATTTCCAATGTCAATTTCACTAAAAATGCAAATAAATAGTATCTGTTGAGAATGACTGTGTCTGGATTCAGCATGATATTTCCAGAAATAAATCATCACAGTTTTTGCAGTGCAAAGTATATCTTGAACAAAATGTTAGTGATGGGTGAGATGACAGAATTGCCTAAGGGATATAATGAAGGCTAAGAGAAAGAAAAAATAAGCTGTAAACCAAAATCCAAACCAGACCAGACTGCATTTTTTTAATCTTGAAATAGAGAAAAGTGAGTGGAAGAAGAACGTTTCAAAAGTTTGGATGATCTGTGAATGTAAAAGCAATGCAGGGCTGCACCTGAGAGTATGCGTTACAGCCCTCGTCTTTTCTTGGCATTTGTCAAGTAAAATTGTTTTGTTGGGATAATCTCAAGTAAGAGACAGTGTGCTGAAATAATATATATGATGTAGCAGAACAGTTTACCCCTCAGAAGGGTTTGATCAATCTGAATCAAAGGAAATGAATCATTTATTCATGAGGGAACTGTTTGCCTTGTTCAACAAAATTAGAAGAAATAATTTGGTTTGCAGAGGAAAGGGGGTAAGAAGGGTGGGGCATATTATAAGACTGAAAACCTGTTTGAGGGCCTGATTCAGTTTCTGCCATACTGGTGAGAGCTTTTTATTTGATTTCAGTCAAGGGAGATCTGATCTCTAGTGGCTAAACTATTAGTATTCCAGTCATAGTCAGTGAAATAAACATAATAATTAATATCCAGGAGAGAAGCTTCATACATTGAATTGGATGCATTTGAGAACGCTTTTATACATCTGTAGATGGCATCAGTGTACTGTATGAATGACACAAATAATTAATTATGCTGATAATTCTTTCTTTCCTGACTTCTGTTGCCAAATAACCAACCTGGAGAGTGGAGCAAGTGCTCTAGCATCTAGGGTACCAATTTTCTGAAACAAAATGTAAGATAAAAGGAAAAGTAATGCTTTTTTTTTTTTTTACTTATAAGCATGGACTCCCTCCATATTGTTAGTGTCAGCATTTTTCATAAATATTGTCTAACAAACACTCAGAGAGACAAGTTTAACGTCTATTGATTTTTTTTCTGGTGGGTTATAATACTAAATTCTTCCTGGACTCTGATTTACAAAAGCAGAAAATGAACTTGTTGTTGTAAATTAGAATCTATACAAATATGGTTGTAGAATCAAAGGAAAGAAGAAATTATGTTTGTGCTCTTCCTATCCTCCCAAAAGTGAATATTTTTTTATTACAAGTAAAATATCAATGAAGAATATTTTCAAATGAAGCTTTTAACAACAGAGATTATGTCGAGGTAGAGCCTATATTACCCCACCTAAGCAGGCTCCGGACATTAGTCTGTTTCAGAGACAGGTGTGAAATCTCCTATAGAGCACGTAGCACAGTTTTCCACCAAGTGGGAGCTAGTGACCTGTCAGGATTTGCACTTTTCACCTGCAGTGCAACAACAAAAAGATCTGCAAGCTTTAAAATTGGCTGAAACATACCACTTAACCTCTTAAGGGCATTGAACATATGACTCCTAAAATTATGACTTTAAAAAGTGTACACAAATGTGCAGCTCATCTCCTAAGAGTATGGAAGCTGTATTGTGAGATGTATGAACCAGTTTTTCTTAAGGAGAAGACAGATAGTGCAAAATACTGGAAGAAATAATCAGTCTTTTTATATTAATTGGATTATTTAGAGAGTCTTCTTAAACAATCCTGTAAGCATTTCAGAGCAGGATCCACAATATCATCATTATTCTGCATTAGACTGGATGCAGTTAAAGCATGCAATTAATAATTAATAGTTAGGATCAAGGCTCTTTGTAGACTGATATAACAAGGTAATTCCACCTAGTATGGTAACACTAAGGAGCCAAGAGGCACTGGAGAAATACTCTGAGCTCCATGCCTGCTCCGTGGGCTGCCACCTCACTTTGGGAAGGGAGAGCTGATTGTACAGACCTGCATCATGATACTTTTTCCCAGGAGAAGGGATAGGTCTTGGTCCAGTTTATTTACCAGTAGAGGGATAATTAAGAGGACTGGGATTCCCATATGCTCTTATCAAGAAGCACATACTTTTATCTTGAATCTTTTAAAGGCATTCAGTAAATCTAGTCGTCATAATTAAGATGAAGTCTTAGAGGTATAAAAGCAAATATCTCTAATGGTGCTAAACTCTTATGTTTAGGCAACTTAGTCAAACCCCAACTAGCCATACCTGGTAAAGGTTCACTATATAAAGAACTTCAGCTGTGAGCTGCCACAAAAAGCAAAATCACATAATCACTGCTGCATGTTTACCCAGAGCTGTGCTGTGAGTGCTTAGGCTGGCTAATCTCTCCCCTTTCTTGAAAAGGTTTTTGTTTTTGTTTTGTTTTGTTTTGTTTTTTAATTTTCTCATTCAAGTTATTTCCAGGAATTTGTTCTTGGCAAATCGAAGTATACTAAACCACAGTATTACTGATGCTCATGTCAGCAATCAGAGACACTGATATTTAGAGGTTTTCTTGCCTCTTTTTCCTTCGACTTTTCTAGTTACCCACCATTTGATTAATTTCCTTTGCAGACATGAACTTTACTATTTCTTTTCAGTGATAAATACTCAATGTTGTAACATGACTTAAGTCAAAAACATGACCTTAGTTTATGTGGCATCAGTCATTCTGAGTAGGTTAAGGTGGCATTTTTTTGTTGTTTCAGGTGGTGATTTTTAAAGTAGCTCCCTCAAATAGTAAACCCTTATTAGATTTACCTGTTCTGAGTAAACTAGATTGTGTCTGTTCCTTTTTCTATACTAGGGCTGAACAATGTTCTCTAGTGTCTCAAATTTTCCTTTTGTGCTTTCATATAGTTTTTACCACCCTGAAATGTCTGAATTGCTGGGGCAACTTTAATCTGCTCTTGCTTTTCCCTTATCTGGCAGTTGAGATAAATGACTAAATCTATCAAGAGTATAGTAGAAGGTAAATTAATTCCTAATAGTCAGCATTTGCTGATTGAAGTGAGGTGGTGTAGACTTTTTCATTGTACCTTGCAGATGTTTTAGGAGTATTTGAAAGCAAATGCCATACCACTTTGAGTACTGTAAATATACCTGCTCAGTGTAGTATCAACAAATGCCCAGTGGCTTATACAGAACACTAGCTGTGCAACATAAATTTGTAATAAGTAATTTGGGGACAGAGATTGCTGGAATATTTATGGGGGGGGTGAGGATGGCAGAGGGTTGGGAAGTGTCAATTTATTTTACATTTTGCTTTTATATTTTGTCATAGCTTTAGCCTGCTTGCAGCTATCAAAATACTGTTGTCCTAGAAGCTGTCTTGTTCAATACACTCAGGATTTTAAGAATGTCACCATTATGGAGAAAGAAGGCCTTCAGTCACACCTGCCAGTCTGTGAAGCTCACAGGAGATTTCCCAGTACGTTACTTGCACATTTTCCATAGAGCACTCTCTTGCTCAGGCTTCTATTTAGCAGCTTTATTCACATCACACACTGCTTCTCTGTATCCTGAGGAAAGGGACTGTTTTCACAGGAAGGTAGCCAAGGTCATAGATCTTCTTTTCCTTGCTAATAAAGGGAATGGAATACACTCAACACAACAAACTAGGTCAGCTAAGTAGACAGAATTTGCTGTAACGAGTGGAATGGCTTCTCACTTGGTGTAAACTGGCAGTATGGGTCTGCAGCAGCACAGAAACTGGTCCAAGTATTGTAAAACTCTCTCAAATGTAGTTCCAGATTGCTAAAGACACAGTAAGATTAATAAAATGGCTATACTAGCTAGGATGGCTGGCTGGCATGTCTAATTTTAGCCCAGTCATTCATCCTGCAAAGATAATTTCCTTAGATCATCCTTTGGCTTGGTCACTCTTCCTCAGTCTTTTGCCTTCACGTCACTTGCTCCATCACATCTCAAATGATACGTGTGTTTATTAGTGTTGATGTGGAACTTCATAACAAAACAGAATATGCTGATTCCAGTGAAACACCAAAATATGCAAATAAAGCATATCTGGCAAACCACTTGAAAAAACGAAAGTGCCAAGGTCTACCACTATTAATATGTCATAGTATCATGGAATTGTTTCAGTTGGAAGAGACCCTCAGGATCATCGAGTCCAACCATAACCTAACCAAACTCCAGGACTAAACAGTGTCCCTAAGAACCTTGTCTAAACACCTTTTAAACACCTCCATGGGTGGTGATACCACCGCTTCCCTGGGCAGCCTGTTCCAATACCTGACAATGGCACAACTGTGCTGCATCCTAATTAAGTCTTGTGAGAGAAATCAGTGCACCAATTCCTCCAGAAAAAAAATCTGGGCATATTACACAGGCACAATTGTGCATTCGATTGCATGACTGATTGAAGTAGCCACGGCCCTGGACGCACAGTAGTAGGTGGTGGAGGCACATCTTCTGTTTGTACTCGTGGTGGCTCTAAGAAAGCTTGACCATTAGATTGATATGCAGTCTTAGAGAGATACAAAGGAAAATGTGAATTAAGATGGAAGGGACATGCTTCTCCTTCACTCTTTAAAACCGTAGCCGTTCTGCTGTCATCCACTCTCTTTCTGGCTGAAAGGCAAAAGGAAAAGCATTTAATGTTGTTAGTGTCTTCTTTGCTTATGCTTTAAAATGCATATTTACGTTCAGTTGTATACATTTTGGGTGTTTTATTTATTTAGATTTGTCTCCAGTGTTTTGCACTATTGCTGATAGGACTACGTATGGCTTATTAAAGTGTGAGTGAATCTGAAAAGAGGCTAACATGACTCTTTGAGTGTTTGCAATAAACAGCAAATGGATTTGCCTGACAATGTAGAAAATACGTTCTGTGTTTAGGTACATTGTTTCAATAAGGCTTTGTGATGAGTTAAAGTTTTACCATAATAATGACTATTTTTTCATCTTTTACTATGAAGTGAATTTTTTTTTTCTATTTCCTGGTCAGTTTTGCTTACATATATGGAAATAAATCAAAAAGTGCAAAAATAATTCTGAGCAGATGGTGTCATAATGCTTTAGTGAAAAGAAAAATCTTGCATGTTCATGTTTTACTCAGCAATATGGGTAATATATAATGGATTTTGCCCCCTGCTTCCAGTTGCCATTAAAACCATCTTTGGACTGAAGTGATGAAAAAGGTCTGGATCAAGCTTACTGCACATTTCAGCTCTTTCATATCTTTCCACAGTTTCAAAAACTGAGCCAACTGTAGTAAAATGTAGAAGTATCTAAGTGGATTAAACTAGCAAATTTTCTATTGAAAAGTGGTTGAGTCTACTACAGTAAAATTTTACGAAGGTCTTTAGGCAGTTTCTTTTAAGCATTCCTGACCACTCTTGGATTTGCCTGTCTTCTAATTTTATTTTTATAAATCTTTCCGTTCTAGCTTCTGCCCTCTTTGTACTATTTTCAGGTCTCTAGGGAATGAGAAATACATGCAAATGCATGAACTTACATATAAGTTGATTGGTGCTGTGATTTAGGAAAGACACCAAAGTTGAGGCCTGTCAACAAAAACAAAAATATTTCTTCATATACTTCATAATTCACATTTATCTATTTTTATGATTTTATGTATCACTTCTGTAGCACATGTGATTATTCTTAACTCTCAGCATCATTTTTCAGAAATAAGTTAATTTTTTCTCTCCATCTTCAGATGTTGAGCTCAACTGTTTTAATAAAATATGATGAGGTAGAAATAATCCAAAGAAATTTCTCAAATGTGATGGATGGTTTTAGATAGGTCTGTGGTTAGTATGATATTATCAAGATGGTTTGTGGTTTTCTTCTTTTTTTTCTTCTTCTGTGAAATTCGCTAAAGGACAGGATCTAATAAAATAAAATCTGTGTTAATGCCAGATACTGATGAAATGTTATCTTGTTACATTTTGAAAACAGAAGGAGCTTTACAGGTATTCTTATCAGGAATGCACTCATCCTTTGAACATCTTCTCTGACATGAACAGCTTTTTAATTTAATTGACAGATCAAACTGCACATTTACCAGTGGAAAAGGTTACTGTACATCATATAAATTAAAGGCCATCTAGCAACTTGTTTAAAAATGAAGTTTGTTTCTAAGTTTGTATAGGATTTTGAAAATTAATTATTTCAGCTGATATTAATGTTTCAGCTATATGTAAATTATGTATTAGAATGTAACTGCAGAACAGGGAGAGATCGACTCTTCAATTTTGGCTGAATGTAAATTACATCTACAGTCACTGAAAATCCCCTTAACCCTGTCATTAATGTGTAAATGGCCTTCAGTGTAAATGAGAAACAGGTTCACTAGAGAATTTTGTTATAAGGAAGTCAAAGTTTTGCTTTTTTGTTTAATTTTAGAACTTTAAAGATAAATATTTCAAATGAGGAACTAAGTGTACAAAGACTATCACTTGTTTAGAGGGTGTTTTACTTACACATACTAAAGATACTTAAAATATGATCTTTAAATGTTGTCTTGCACTGATAACTAAGTCTTTTCACTTTCCCTTTCCCCTTTGTTAATTTATGAATTTCAGCATTATTATGGAAATAGGATTTTAAGATAATCTTTCTCTTTTAAGAGCCTCGTTATATACTGTACAGCACTCTGAAAGCATTTATTTTGAAACTGAGAAGACTCAGAGAATTCATCTTAATAATTGCAGTCTATATATCATAATAGAGTAAATATATTAATTTAGGACAAGCCCGAGCTTGTCAGAGTTATATGTAAATGAGAATATACTGTACTGATAGCTATTTAAAACGGGTATCATAGGAGACTCTAGTTTGGCCAATGCTTCTATTTGATGTGAATCAGAAGACCATTCACCATGCAGTGTACCGCATTTTACAAACAAATAATATCTCAGATGAACAGGTGAAAACATCTTTCTCAGTATTTATAAGACAGAGTTTGTGGACACAAGTTGTAAATCAAATTATATATGTGAAGAAACAGATGGGTTTTGGGGGTACAGATCCAAAACAAGTGGTCAAACAGAAGTTGTGATTTCCCCCAAGGGGAACAAACATGACTGATATTCACCTGGCTGTCTTGGCGTTAACCACACTACCAGCATAATATGGGACATTATAATATAATATTTTTCAAGAGTGTCTACCTAAATGGTAGAAATATTCTCCTAATTATTATTATAAAGAGAAAATGAAAAACACGGTGTTAAATCTTTAGTGACTACCCATTATTAAAATGAACATATTTTAATAGCCTGTTATTTTTAAGAATTGCTTGTCTTGTAAAGTCGTCAGAAATACTCAGGAGTACAAGATTTTTCTCTAAAATGTCAATAAAATTCTTGATATGGTGAATATTTAATAGATAATTACCTATTTATCAATCTATCTACGCATCTACAATAAAAGCTGAAGTACCATTCCACAAACATTTTTCTGTGGGATTCCATTTAAGTGTATTATATTTTTAATTAAAAATTACTTTTGTATTGCGGTCTGCTTTCTGGTTCTCAGAATAACGTCTTCCTTTTGTTAAATATCACCAGCACTTTTTTTTTTTTATTCCAGCTTTTGTTATGCTGGGAATGGATACAAACATTTGGAGAGAAATGCAACAACTGTGAGTTAAATAACTAGATATTTAAAGCAGGTACACACATCAAGCTTCTTTTAAGTAGAATACACACACATTTTTTGCATCGTGCCTACTTCTCTAAGAAAAAGAAGCACCAAGGAATTCAGCATCTGCCAGCAAAAGAACCGCAAAACATTTCAGGTTTTCAATGTATTGTGAATGCTAGATTTGTGGAATATAGTTATGCATACAGAATTATCCATTAAGGTAGTCTGAAACAACATATGGATGTGGCTTCTCAAAAAAACAGATTAATTAAGATACTCTCTGATGGGATTGTTGCTACACTTCTGATAATAAAAATGGATTTTTAGTGCAGGCTTGGAAAATACATGCTTTTTGAAATCACAGATTAGGGTGTAGAATTCAATGAATCTTGCCATAAATTGAGCACATGCAACATCTAACCATGCTTTGCAATAGGCGGAGGTAGGTTTCTGCAACAGTAAGCATAGCAGGTAAAGAAAAATGAGTTATATTTAGCAGAGAGAACTTTGGAATTAATGTGGAGAATTAAATGTATACATTATACTCTGCTTTACATGTCATGGAATTCCATTCATTGATGATGCCCAAATCCTGCACCTAAATAACAGATTTGATGCTCAAGCAATGTGGTTAATGCTGACTAAATTAGAAGCCTATAAGCCCATACTCCTTTTTTTGTTGTTGTTGTTTTTTTTTTTGTTTTTCAGAAAGTGAAGGGCCTCTAAGAGCTTTTTAAAAAGTAATTCAGAGAAGCTGAGGTGGGAGCTGCCTTCTCCCTGTTGTGTGTAAAGGGACCTGGGGATGTGTGGGGCAATTCAAGGCTTCCTTTCAGTGGGGAGCCAAGTGGCACTAGACCTGCAGAACAGCAGTAATGCTGAGCTTAAGACAGCTAAACATTTAACCCTGAGCTAATGAACAGGATGTGTGTATTTCATGAAAACCTTAACAGAGGTAGTTGCCAGATACCTATGGTACGTTATAGAGAAGGATATAAGAATGGGAGATTAAGTGGGAGATGTTTAATTATGGTACATCAAGATAAAGAACATGAGCTGTACCTACAAAGTTACTACTAGAGGCTGTGGAATGCTTATATTTACGGTCAATTTAGTCAATGAATTGGAAAATGGGATCTTTTCACATAATAGTCTATAGAATCCTTTGTTGAACCGATTAAATATATATACACTTAAACATATAGAAAAAAAAAAGCAAAATCAACCAACATATATTAGATTCTTTGGCTTGAGGTTTCCTGTCATCTATTCTTCATTTTTTAGTACACAATGCTATACTTGCCATCTTTCATGTGGTCCTAAATAAGGATACTTGTGGGTGGTCTGCTATTTGATAGGACCTTTGATTTAGGTATCAATAGATTACAGATAAGTTCGGTACCTGTACTTCTGTTGTAGCCAATGAATCATCAGCCTGGTCATTGGTACCTGGAGAATGATCCACCTGGTCAGACACCCGAGGCCCTATTGAGTTGTCCAAAAAAGGGTGTTTAGCACTGTTGGAGGTGCTTTACTGTTTCCTGCCAAGCCTCTAGCTACCAGTTTGTAAGGCTGTACCCTCATGGGTACCAATTAGGTTCTGGGTCACATTTGCCAGCCCTATGTAGATGTGTTGGATACACGAGGTTTCAGATAATGCTCAATGCCTGCATTTACACAAGTGAGTATAAAGTTCCCATTGTCCATAACATACCCTGCATATAGACAACTAGGTTTAGGTATCCATATCTCTGCTGAATCCCAGCCTTGTGAGAAATCTGAGGTATGTTTTGGGCCAAGTGAGTCTGATGTCTAAAAGTGGTGGGATTACACATATCAAGTGGAGCAGTCAGTATTGGCAATGGGGAAACAGGCATATTCTGGAGTGCAAACACAGGACTGATTGTGGGATCCGTGATGCTAATAGTTTCTTGCAGCCCTTACAGAGCCTGAAACATCTGCACCTTGGATTTTACGTTTTGTTAGCAAGTCAACAAATGGTATTGTTAAATATAATCAATAGATCACTCAGAGAAATAATTATCATGCAGCAATCAACTTTCATTTATTCAGCAGAAAGAAGCTATAAAAATACCTTAAAGCGCTTTTGCATTAAAAAATGAGAATTGAAACTGAGAATTGGTGGTCAAGTAAGACTTCACGTTCTAACTATGAGGAATTTTGTGACTATCTCAGAAAAGCCTGATTTTCCTAAATATTAAACCTCCTTTATTTATATTTATTGAAAACAAGGTTGTTTAATGCCTCATTTCTCTGTCTGCTGAGGGCATGATTCTGCTTTGAGGGGACGTATCGCTGTCGAGTAAGGCTGTCTTGCCTTTACTTTGAACTGAAAGTAATATAAACTTAAGGATTAAGAGTTATATCTATATTTAAAAGGTTTTAATATTTTTATTGTAATAAATTCATTTTTATCCACATAGCAAACATACAGCTGGAATTTAAATTCATGGTGGTTTGTTTTTTTTTTTCCATGATACAGAACAGCATAGTTTTTATGTGAAAGTGGAGAAACAGCATATAACATTTGATTACAAGAATTATATTTGTGATAGAGAAAAATTTGGTTTATGCCAAGACCAATGTGACTGTGTATGCTGTATAAACACAATGATTTGCTCTACCACTGTATATGTTCACAGAAAAGCTTCATTTCTAAATAAAAAACGATGATCACATCATTTATAATGAGTTTGCATTGTAAAGACTTATAATTAATTCATGTATATTTTATTTCTATAAATATGCATATCATGGCTTATGGAAATTACTAATGATTACTAAGTCAAATATTCTTTACAAGATTTTTTTCGTTTTAAAATACAAACCTTTTATTGAAAATTGCAACGTTGTTGAGGAACCCACCAATATTCCAAAATTCAGTTAAATTTCTAAAGATGCTTTTACAAAAAACAACAACAACAACATAGATGTTTTGTTGTTTAAGGAAATAGTTTTAATTTTATTTGACTTCCTATCTATAATTTGGAAACTATATTTCACACTAATTCTTACAAATTAAATTGAGACTAATTATTGAACAAAGCATATAATGGCCCTGCTTTCATTACCTATAGCATCCTGATTTTCAATTGGCTGTTCAAACATTGTTATTTGCAGACCAGAGTATGGTCATCATTAGTGTACTTAATGGTACGTTTGTAGAATATAAATCTCACTTTTTTTTTTTATGCATGGTATTGTGCAGATCTTACTGTTATGTTCTAGTATGTGCAGAAAAATGAAAGTATAATGATTGTTCCACAAAATTATGTTTTAAAAGTCATATGCTATATAATGAACACCCTTTTTAAACTCTAGGTAGAATCCGAGCCAAGAAAATATAACAATAAGAAAGATGCAATTCTGTGTTTATTCAGTGTTGACTGGGTTTTTTTGCACAGATGGTAAGTGTGATATTTTAGGTAGAAGGCATTTTTATGCATATAAAAATTGTGATGATAGAACTACTACTGAATGCTCTTGAAAAAACTTATATTTTTAACAAGCAGGGTGATGCAAAAGGTTTTCAAAGCAAAGGTCAGTAGCAGAATGTGGAGCCCTAAGGTTTAGGAATATAATTGGCAAAAACCAAGTTCAAGGAGACCATTCAATTACAAAATGAATGTAAAGAAAACCTGAGGGGAGTGGATTGAAAATGGATCACTTAAGCAAGAAGTGGCTGTTGTGCTCTACAACCATATTTCTTTCCCATGTGGTCAGGAATTCAGAAGGAGTTCTAAAGGCTGCTCATGTTATATCTCAGGTAATGAATAAGTCAGGGAAGGACAGAAGAAGCCTTTACAATTCTGCACCTCATTGTAGTCAATGCACCATCAAAGACTCCTGAAAAAAGATGGAAAGTTTCAATTGTTCTCTAAAGACTGAAAAAAGTCTCTACAGGCATTTGAAATGAATAGAACAAGGGGAAATTATAAGTCTGCTAAATAGGAGATTGCAAACTCAAAGTCCTTCATAAGGAACAGTTCAAAACGCGATTTGACCCTGCAGGATATAAATATTCTCTTTTCTGTTACATTTCCTACCTAGCTAATTATGTATTACCTTGCAGTTTGACATGGCAGAGGAAAAATCTATTGTGATTTTCTAAAATGCATATGAAGAGAATATGAACATGAGCCAGGGAGGCTGTATCTTTCTTTATAAAATCTAGTGATATTGTGTTCATTTTTCAATACCCAGACATCAAAAAGATATGACCAGTGTACAGAGAATTCAATTTAGTTTTGACTAACTGGATGTGATAACAAACTTTTGTACTGAAAGATAAAAGTTTTTTTTTTTTCAGTGTATTGCAAGAAATATAAAGGCGATGAAAGTGAGAAATGAAATATATTCCTATTGAGAGAGATAGCCTGTTATAATTTATAATAAAATGGAAAAAATTTCATCAAGTAAGATACTGTTAACTAGGGTCAAAATGGTAGAAGAAACTATATAAAACGAATGTTCTTGCATTAAGTGGGAAATATACTAAATGTTATGGTAGGCCTATACTGCTACTTTTTCTTTTATTCTGTTTTTATTTTTTAATATGATTTCATGGTTTATTATTAAAAAGGATTTATTTCAATTTAGGCAAATAACATTTCAAATCATGTTTATCAAGACAGACCTGGTATAATTCATTATAATCTTGGCTGTAAAACAGGTAGCCATTCAGATTTCTGCTGGAGCATGGAATAGAGAATAAAAGATGAGATAAAACCCAAATACTTGCATTACCAATAGAGCATGGTCTCTTTTAAGCACACATTATTTTTTTCTGAGCATCTAAGGGGAAAGCATGTGATAAATATTGTTCAGGTAAAGATATACTGAAGAGTTGCTTTGCAAATGAAGCATTTTAAGATATAGCTACTACCTGTAGTTTTGGCAGTATTCCAAATAGTTGTTTCAGCTCTTAAAGATTTTATTGCCAGTTGGATTCATTTTGGTAATCTTTCAAGTACTGGAAATGAAAAGCAGATGAGTCCACGATGTGCCCAATTATCTACTGTCTTAAATAGCTCTATTAGTTGAAATAATAGCAAGAATACTTGATGGCTGTTCTGTTGAAGCTGTTGCTTTATGAGGAAAAGATGGCACACGGGGACAACTTGTCTTTTCCAAATGATTCTCCCAAACTTTAATCTGAGGCTAGAAGGGTATTCAGTTGCCATAGCTTTTGCATAGTAAAGAGGATAATATGGACTTTTAAAATTATATTGGATGACACTATGGTAATTGGACAAAAGAAAAAATCAATAGTTTTAGATAAAATATTTAAACTCCTGTACCATTCCTAGAAGTCCATTCTACCATGTTTCCTGTTGAAAATCCAGCAACTCTTGTTGGCAACTGGTATGACTTTACAATAGCAAAATCAATGCCAAATTAGCCCCCCATATAGTGTTCAATAGTAAACTGGCCACCAGACTGGAAATTATTATAGGACTTACCAAACAAGCATTATGGAAACTGGAGTTCTTAAAGGCTGGCACTCTTTTCCAAAAATATTTGTGAACTGATGAGCCTGCAAAATTCAGATTATCACTGTTATTCTGTAAAATGGCAAAATAACAGAAGGAGAAGCAGCTGGAAGAGGAGGAATAGCAGCAGGAGGGATCATAAAAGCACCAGTTTGGGGGTGATTTACACCCTGCTCACTGGCTCCAACATACTAGTAATTGCATGGGGGCCTTGAAAGGAGAACGTGAGTATGAAAAGTGCAATGGGAAGCATTAAGTCATCACCATATGTAGGAGTGTTTTGAACTGACAGATGATACAGAAACATATTTTTATAGTGATCCTCTTGAGTGTCTATTTTTAGACATTTTTGGAATGTACCTTAACTGTTCTTTGCTTGGATGGTAAGGTTGGGATGTAGGCAAATGAAACCTTGCTGTAATTAGAAGTCATAATTATTTGAGGCAAGGAAATCTCAACAATTCATTATCAGTTTTGGAACATGAGGAATCTGTATTTACTTTGTAGCCTATGAAGTCTAGAAATTGAATTTTCCTTGCGGTAGGATGTGCTGTTCTTTTGTCTCAAAAGAAAAAAAAAAAAAAGTGATTTGCAGAGTGGTGGGATTGCTTTTGCATGTGAAGGTACTTTTTCTAACCTAACCTCCTTTTTACTTTAGTAGTATTTAAACATAATGTATTACAAGATGGAGGTTGTAGTCGGGCTTTTCTACCTTGATGGAATATACTGAAATACAATGAATACAAGTTTTCTAAGACAGTGTTTGATTTAAGGGACATTGCCACCTGGGAGAGCTGAGAAGATGTGTCTAAGTGGCTCTAGGGGCATTCACTTCTGCTTGGGTTTGTCAGTCCTCACAGAAGAACACACATTGAAAAGTAGTGGTTTATCTTCAAGGTCATCCAGTATATACTGGCTTTATATGAGCTTGGTTTCAGCATCTGTAACATCTCTAAGGGCCTTGTTTCTGAAATTTATGTCAAAATTTTGCTGCTCAGACCATAGATTATAATATAACCATACATTATAGTAGTTAATAGGTAATTTATAATAGGTAATTGGTAATTGATAATTAGAAATAATAATATGAGGCTGAACTGGACAATGGGACAATTTTGTTGAAAAGGCAAAATTTGAAGGCTCTCAGGAACAGTTAACAAGGCATACAAAAATGTTTAAAAGTTTCCCCATAATACTACCACATCATCAGCCCACAGGAGACCTATACTGTAAATAATTAATTGTTCTGTATTTCAACCTAAAATACCTCTGACATTTGTGTCTGATGTCTGAGGCACCTTATGACTATCTTCTTCTTTCTAATCCTCATTTCTGCCTTAAAGAAGAAATCTGGTCTACTACTGAATATTCTAGGACTCTAACAGAAGAATTTCCTCTTGTTTTTTGCCTTTATTTCTTTATGAAATACTTTGTTCCATGGTTTGGAACTATGGACATAGCATTCCTAGTGTGTCCTGTGAGTCAAAAGCAGCTACAATACATCTCAGACATAATCTGCTTTTTTCACAGCATCTACTGATAGAGTAGGCTATTTTTGCTTGAGAATTTAACTGAGATATGTCTCTAAGCAGTAGGAGTTGTTGTTTCTTTTCTTCCTTGCTGACTTGAAGTTAATTACTGACATAGCAACATGCATGAATTGACTGTGACAACCAATAATGTCTTCAACAGTTAGTGAATGAAAAGAAGAGTTTAGTTGGTTACGTTTTTACAGGGTCTAACATGACATCTAAGTACCTTTTTACAAAATACAGTTTTCCTTGAAATATTTTCTTTCTCCTTTGTCTTTATAATGTCTGTGCTCTTCAGCTTATAGTATTTTATGGATTTTTTTATCTTAAGCATTTTATGTTATATGAGTTTTATAATTCTCTGAAATACATTTCAGATGGTCAGTATTTAGCTGATCCATGTTCAAGTCAAACACATTAAGACATTCAAAGGCCTTTACTGTAGAGAGCTGTAGAGAGCTAAGTCATAATGTTTTATTGCATACAATCACAAAACGTGGTGTGGTTGGCAAACCCTACATTGGTTTTTGAAATTACTGTGCAACCAGTATGTTCCAATCAATGAGAACCTCTGAGCCATGAAGTTTTATTGATTTGTATTCTCCTGAGTGGTATGAATGGCCTTCCTTAAGTCTTCCAATTTCACTACCATGATTTTTATTTTTTTTTTTTTTTCTGAAAACACAGCTGAAAAGAATGACAGGTTTATTTATGCAGCTGCTTTGTTGTCCAACTCTTCCAGAACCTGAAACAAAAGTGTTACAATAGGAATATAAATGCAACGCTAACAATGTTTTTGATTTTAAGACCATTGGTTGGGACACATATGCAGTAGTGTCTGACCTCTGGAAATATGTAATATCACACTAAAGCAGTTCATCCTTTTTTTAAATGTTTGTTTTTTCATTCATTGAATTTCAATATAATGTTTTTATTACTTTAAGCTCAAGATATGACAAAACAAAATTCTAGTCATCCTACTACTTTTTATTAAGATATTTGAAGAGCAAATTTCAACTTCACAGCTCAATCTTAGTCAATAGTGCCAGAGACCAAGGGAATCATGGCTATCTACTATGCGAATGAACAACTTACTGTTCTGATGCACGGGACTCAGTGAAGCTGCCTCCCAAGTCTCCATTGGCTAGATGTACTTAACAATAC
Source organism: Columba livia (assembly GCF_036013475.1). Classification (NCBI taxonomy): domain Eukaryota; kingdom Metazoa; phylum Chordata; class Aves; order Columbiformes; family Columbidae; genus Columba; species Columba livia. Next base: position 53,371,264 of record NC_088602.1, read on the forward strand.
TGAAGTAGTTGCTCTGTAAGAAGTAATATTTAAGCAGAAATACCATCTGGACTGTGTCTGAATCAGAACAAGGCAAGTATCTGCAAATAAATATTTGGTTTGTGTTGAACAGAAAACAAGCTATTTACATTTCTATTTTTTCATTGAGAAAGACCTCATAGCTATGAATCTGAGTAGCAGTCTGGCTGATACGGAAATACTGGAAGAGAAATGGTGTGAATTAGTTTCCAGCGAGTTTGATTCTTCACAGGTCAGTCTATGTATGTGCAACTGCGCTGCACCAGAGATTCACACTGATTCATTGGAAAGAAAGCTGGACATGCTTACACATATAAATAGATGTATCCAGCAGGACTTGGTAAAGGTTACTGAAAGTTTGTGACAGAGCACGGAATTAAACCAGCCATTCCCCTAGTTCTAGATCAAGTCTATAAGCATGAACTGCCTTTACTTCCGGATATCTAGTCAGTCCCTGCCTCTGCCATAGATTTTCTACACCACAAGTCATTTAATAAATTTGGCTCTGGTCCACAAAAGGATTCACGTGCAGGTGTAAGAAACTGATGATCAAAATACCTACGTTGGCACCAACAGTCATCAGAAAGTTTAACAGGGAGCTGGAAGTTCTGCTTCTGTACATAAGCAAAATTATCTTAGGCAATTTCAAGCTGAACAGCTATCATGTCAAATCTGAACACTGTTCATTAAATTAGATTTTCTTCTCATCAAATCCCCTATAGGCCCTATCCAGAGACATGTTCTCAACGCACATATCAAACCCTTTCTGGATGAGATCCTCATCTAATAAAACAGTTTTATTTTTAAAAAAGGTTGGAACTGCCACTTGTTCTGTTAATTCTTTTAAGTAATTGAATTGATCCATAGCTCAGCACTGTAATGAGATACCATTTCTGATTCGGGAATAAATCTTAACAGTATTTTCCCCCATTTACTATTATAGCTTACAACATCTTCAAGCAAAGTTTAGTCTTGTTTAGTTTTTGCATTATGCTGTACATAAGAGAAAAAAGACCCAGTTTGCATTAAAATATTTAAGGTGCCATAAATGCAACACATTATGACAGTAATGCTCAGTCTGAAAATAACTTGCTATAAAATATGTAAGGCAGCGTATATGCAGAATCCTATATAGATATACCTATCAACAAAGAGACAGTTTCTGTGGCTGAACACTAACAAGCTTGTAGGGAATATAATAAAAATATAACAAATCTTTAATTTTCTGTAATTGTAGACTTGAGATAATGCCACAGATAAATATATCTTTCCATAGCTTTTGGAGAAAAGAATGTTTAAATTTTCTTCATTGGCACCAGGCCTTTTAATACAGTTTCCAGTACAAATTACAGCTATTCACAATTTGTTGTCTGTCTTTGTCTTTTGAGTTCTTATACAGAGGAGCTTTGCTTCCATTACTATTAAAGTTTATATTTTAGAGATCTTTAAATTAAAAAGTTTGCTTTTATTTTTAATTGTTCAATAACCATATTGATAAATTCTGTATAAATTTTAAAGTTCATTGTACCATACAAGAAAAATGCTTTATTGCATATTTATTCTCATTAGTATTTTAGCTAAATTATTAGCTTCTCATTTCAAATGGCTTCTAAGAATATTTTTAGTTAAAAACAAATATCTACCTAGAAGAGATTTTATGTCTATTTCTTCATTTTCCAAGCATTTTTAAAGGGTTTATTTAAAGAGGAATGTGTAATTTATATATCTATTTTCCTACCTGATAGTCACAGCCTGCTCACAGACCTAGTGCTGTCTTTAGAAACACATGAACAAATGGAATCAAGTTCCTTTAAACCTTAAAATTGCTTCGGCCAAGTGAGTGAAGAGTTCTGCTAGATCTTTGTTGTATGAAAGTGAATAGTAGTGGAGTGGCATACATGTCAGGTAACATATGGTTTTGACAGGAACTACAGTAGTTGTACTGACAGTAGATAAAATTAAAATTCAGGAACCTGGGGCAATCGATTAATTGGTCTGTAAATTACATAATACTGTGATGATTTTTTTCCCCTGCATAATATATGGTTGAGCTTTCTCTTCTCCCTTGAATCTTCCGATTAGAATAAGTTATTTTGACAGCCAAAAGTGATTGCTGAAGTGCAACTCCTGTACTGACAGTAATGTCTGTCTTTTTATCATCACCTGTGGAACACTTGCATTTTCTTTAATGTGATTAATATAGTTACATATTCTAGAGTGCATATATTGACCATCATTTGCTCACAGAACTATCAGGAAAATGTCTATTACTTGGTAGCAGTAAGCCCCAGATGAGAAAAAAGAGAGGTTTTTCCCTCATTTACTTTTTTTTTTGGCCTTTTTGTTTTGTTTTGTTTTGTTTTGTTTTTTGTTTTCATCATCCGCATAACGTCATCAGCTCCTCAAAAATACAAGTGTATCCATTTGAAAAAACATTGCTCAAAATGTAATTATGCCATTTTCTTTCCTAAGTAACTGTACTGTACTGTATTGATCAAACCCAGCTATGCATAGTTCCTGAAATCATATTAGGCACCATGCTACTTGAAACCCAGTGACCTGAATCCTGAACATTTCATTTGGCCTTCATTCATCACATCTTAATTAAAAGTCTTGCCTGTCTCCTAAACAAGGAGACTATATGTCTTCCTGCCTCCTATGTTCAGTGGGGTCGGAGTCCAATACTGTCCGACTAGGTTGTTTTAGATATTCCACATGAGTAGGGTTTAGTGTTTAATATCAAATTTATTTCAAGATATTTGGCATTACGTGGCATTTTTATTTCATGAAGTGATACAGCAATATACTAAAATCACAAAACAAGCATAATATAGTGATAGCAATATACAGTTGAATGACAATGCAAACATAATTCCCATGGCTGGTCCCTATATGCTCACCATCATGACATCAGGTGTCCCCAGTTGCCGGGAAACAAGGTAAAAGGGCAGAAGCCAACTCCAGCCTATCTCTCTCTTCAAAGTTCCTTTAATTACTTGTCAGGTTTTTATACTTTATGTTTGGTTGATCTATCCATTTGCCCCTTGCCCCATGCTGGTCTGGCTAGCTCAGGAAGGCATTACTCTCTACTAATCTACAACCAGCAGACCCACATTTCGGCAATACAGGTTCCCCTCCAGTCCCCTGTGTGGTCAGCTTTATCTATGGTGACTGGTGGTCATTCTGTACCTTCTTCCCTGAGCTCATCTTTGTTGACCATCTCCTCTGAGCCACTTTCTATTGTGGGGGTGTGCTGGTCATCACAAGTAGAGAGGCAGAGTCACTTATAAAAGCTGAATCAGATTTACATGGGATAATTTTCCTTTCAAAGTCACCTTTGTCTCTGCACTGACTAGAGGGATTTTGGGGAAATGGGCATATAGTATGAGTACTTTTAACCAATTACTTAATAAATTGAAATTTACTCAGGTCTGTGTACCTCCAGATAATGACCTCTCACTGCAGAGCTGTCCAATAGCTGATAATGCCACTTTTTTTTAAGAAAATCAAAAGTCTTTTTTTATGTTCTCTATATTACAACCTCTGTTTGACTGCTTTATTCTACAATTTGTTCTGTTAACAATACATTGCAGCAGACTAACCCTAGAAATGGTGTGTAAAATTCCGCCTTGGAGATTTGATCAATTGCCTTATTATTAGTTTGTTAGACTTATGTGTCTGTTCTTGAATATATATGCATTCCCTGGTTATGTACACATTCACTGCATGTGTGGGTATTGGACAATCTGTGTATATGCTAGATGGTGAAAATATCATAGGATTACATCACAAGATAACACAGACTTCACTGTGAGAAGTTTGTGAGAAACAAAAGGAAGAACCAAAAGGAATTTTAATATCTCTCTGCATTGAAATAGATGTGTTTGTTATTTGGTACATTTCCTGGAATTATTCACTTAAATAGCAGTCAAAGCCTGCTGGCGTTTTTCTGCCGACTAAGTTTTAAGAAGTTGATTGGCATAAACTTGCACAATTTTGCTCTAAATTGTAAGGAGATCTATTCAACTGGATGTTGATAATATAAAATCCAGAAGCGTAATAATTGGTGGAAAATGTACACAGGTGATTGTTTATTATGTTCTTTCTTACCAAATTGTGAAAAACTTCTGTATTTTGACTTTTTAACTTCATGCTTACATAAGGAAATGTATTCGCACTATCCAAACATATATAGTGGCAAATGAAGAGAAGATAGGAAAACTTCTTTGTATGAAACAAAGCAGCAGCATCAATAGAATTAATACTGATCAAGTTCTTAACTGATTCTGATTAGGTCACATAGGACTAAAAAATGTTGCTACTTGCATCTTTTATCAGTCACTAAAATTATTGCAAGATGTCACAGTATTTTACTGGAGAAATCAAAAGGCATGAGTTAACATTATTTTGAATGTCAAGCTTTTATCTTCCATCAAAAGCCAAAGCACAGGAATAGACAAAACATTCTCAAGTGCTATTATTTATGCTTATATACAAAATACTATTTTCTCCTGTAATGTGGCTTGACAAGATGGGTTGTCATGGTGGTATAAATGTAATTTAAAATAACTGCCTATGTCATATTTTGTCTTATGCAAATTTTTCATTTTCCAAATATTTGTAAAGTATGTATGAACTCAATTTTTCCTTCTTGCATTTCTTTAAAGTTAGAAGTCTTATTGTGTCAATAAAGGTCTCTTGATATATTCAAATATTAGCTACAGATTTTTTCAGAGATTTTGCCCTTCAAGACCTGGCTGGGCCAATTACTTGATCAATTCATGAAGCGCTGGGAATCTGCCTTATTGCAAGTCACAGCATATCTTCCTGGCCTTTTGCAGACAGACCAACACTCATTTTACTTGTGCTTAGAACTGGCTAAAGGCCAGCAAACTTCAGTTCGAAAGCTATGTGTCTTTGTTAGCACAGGACTGTACTCTCATTAGGCTTACCGTATTAGCTTGAGCTCACAGCCCTCAGATCAGGGCTGGGTGGCATCCATGTGTCTTGAAGCACAGGCAAAAGAGGTGTGCAGGACCCAGAGGGAAATACTCAAAAGCAGAGAAGTTCACATGTGAAAAAAAAACCTCAAAAAATCCAAGGGTTATATGTATGATGTCAAATTTATGTCAAATTGTTATTTGAGTATGATCTTTGGTTAAGTAATAAATAAAAATCAGCTGTCTGGTTCAATACAGATGTTAGAAACTTTAAAACTGATAAATACATTAATGTTAGTTTACAACTACGGTTAAGCATGTCAGGTTTTCCCACAGCAGCACAGAGATTTATAATACTGAGTTTTCGTTTAGTAAGGTATGATGCTTGTAGTGTGCTATTTGTAACACCCAGAATAAGCATAATTACCTGCACGAGGCAGGTAGATATAGCATGGGAGATCTGCACAATTCTGGAGCAGCAGCCGTTCACCAGATGTGATACCTGAGAGCATCTCAAATAGCACTAGACACGTGTAGACAATTCAAACATATCCCTAATCAATACAATTAATGATGTGTATGAAATGGTTCAGCTGATGAAATGTACTTCTGAGGTGAGTTGCTGTTTTGACTCCACTGAGGGTGTCACCAGATGCCCAGGCCATGATTTTGTTCCTCAGCGGTATGATACTGGAGGCAGGCACAGGCTACCAGGTGTGGTGCAGTGCTTATAAGATACTTCTATGTATCTGGAGCAGCAGCTGGAAGAGAGTCCTTGTATCTAAATTTGAGTGTCTCAGTCAGGGCCTGGCTTCCATCAAAATATTTTAAAACTCTATTTTAACCATTGTATTTCTGTATAAATTCTATACATTAATTGTTTCTTTATATTTCATAGAGATAATGTATATTATGGCTTCCATTTCCAGTGCAAATCTGTTGGTCATAGTTCAAAAAGTTAACTAAATGGATTAAATTGAGGTGTATTTTGGATTAGCTTGAATACCCTTTAATGAGTTAGTTTCTTTATCTCTGTCAAACGTCACGTCGGTTCAGCTTCAGGCACTTAAAATGTCCATAGTGTAGGAGTTCAGTTCTGACATGTAAGCGTGTGTGGAACAGGGACTATTAAACTGAGGCATCTTGTGCCTTTTTGACATCCTCCCAGTAGTCTGTTACCCATACTTGTGAGATCTCTATGGCTCTCGCACGGGGTTTGCTTGAGGTACCTAAACACTGGTGCCTTGCACTGTTGGAGGCACTCCACATACCCTGTGTCCATGTAGCGCATCAGAAGGGTGCAGGTCTCCTCTAGCACCTCTGTCAGATCTGAAACCTAGTGTGTCTGTCTGAGACATCCTAGGCTTTCAGAATTACACCAGGCACTTGTGTGTGAGCATTTGAACTGCATCCTTGATGTCTGCAGCTGAGCTAAGGCACACCAGGTTGCCCAAATAACATAGCTGAGGGAGAGAAATGATACTTCTGGATATGGTTGATCTTCTAATTAAAAGGAAACAGAAAACTAAACAATCAGTGCGGAAATAGTTAAGTGAAATGACCTACAAGATTTTTAGAAACAGTTTAGGTCTTTAGAAAATAAAATCCTAGCCCAGTGTGTGGCCAAGACTATGACTATTTGATCCATGCTATTTGCAGGATAAACCTGTGTTAACTTTAGAAACTGTGAAGCTCTCAAAACTCTTCCATTCCTTCTTGATTTAATTTTTCACAGATCATAATGTGGGCTGCAATAGTGACACAGGTGGCTGAAACCATTCCAGAAGCAATTAAAAATTAATGAATAACCACAGGTTAGAGAAAGGCAAGCAGAAATGCTCAATCCATGGCTGGGAAGCAGAGTTTTTATTACTAAGTCTTCATTCTAAGTTTCTCAAGTCAGTCCTTCAATAACCAAACTTTTCAGTGTAGGCTTGTCAGAGAGAAATACAGCCAGTCTGACCTTGCCTTTTCAACAGTTTTCATCTTTGCTTGCTCCTGTGGCAGATCTTTTTCATACTCAAAACTTGCTACTGGTTTGGCCCTCGACAATTTTGTGAAATATGTTTCCTGGTACTATTTATGGATCACAGTCTGTGATAGTTAAACAGAATTAAGCACAAATTAAAAAGAAAAAAAAAATAAGCTGATGTTATCAACATGAGTAAAGAAAAATGATATATAGTTAACATGAAGACAGAAGAAAGATACTTGAGAAGAAAATCTTAATCATACACCTAACTTTTATTGAAGGTCTAATTTTTTCTGAATATTTGGTAAAAAATTGATGCCATTTACTTCCCTTTTTCTCTGGGGACAAAAAAGTTTCTGTTGGCGTTTGGATTTCTGTCATCTTGTATGAATATTAAGATTACAAAACCACTTTCCCACAGAGGAAAAAAAAGTATTCCCTTGGTACACTAGCCATTAATTTGAATCTCTTTGTTTTTTTTCAGTAGCCTAGTAAAATCACAGACAAATAGAAAAATAATTGTCCAATGTTTAGGTCACAGTTTAAGCACTGAGAAATTTGAGTTCAATTCCTTGATTTATTCTGACTTCATGTCAAGCTTTTTCTTCATTTTTTTTTTCTTTTTTTTTTGTATGTATGCAGTTAATGTGTTCAAAGGCACTGATAGTACCCTCCCTGTCTGCTTCTACTGAGGGTTGGTAGAGCTCTTGGAAACATAGTTGAGCTAGAAAATCAAAAGTGGATGTCTAAAGGAGTCTGAAGCTACTTCTTGTCATCTGAACAATGGCTTTGATTAGATAAACTTGAGTGACACCTGTCAAAATTCACCTAAGACAAAATAAAGTGAGGTCCTAGTGCAGGATGTGCACATGCTTGTCTTGGTGGGCAACACACTCATTTAAATAAATCAGGGGATGTTTTGAAGTCCCTGTTATATCTTTTGTTTTATAATATTGCTGCTATATTTAAAAAATGCTCCAACAAATAAAAAAAAAACAGGATATGTTGGGACCTCTTTATTTCAATATTTGTCTAAGATGTCCCAAACAATTATATTACAAAAATAATTGTATTTGCAATAGAGATCTGCATTTTCCACTGTCTCCCAGGAGAGATGACTCTTTGAACAAACTTATGAAAACATCAGGACTTTAAATTGAAAATTCCTTTGAATGAAGAGCATAAGATTGGATCTTGATTATGTCAGAAAACACATATTGCATTAACACTGCTCTATGTGAATGCCACAAGCTGAAAAAAAATGATTCAGTGCCACTTGGTGACTCACAGCTATTCCAAAAGCAAAGCAGCAAAATCAATGACCTGAAAAATGAGTATTTCTGAGATGTGTCCTGAATACTTTGACTCAATTGTTCTTTCTGTGACTTATTCACTGTTTTCCTTCTACATAGTTTGAAAATATATATTCTAATTAAAAACAAACAAACAAGCAAAAAACATCCCAATGCTTACTCAGAATTATGTAGGAATTGGACAAAAAGGTTGAAATAATAGGCCATATTACTATAATATGATAATGGGCATATTAGAATTTTGCCTTATTATGTTGTGTATAGAGCTCGTTTGTCCAGATGAAACTGCTGCTTCCAAGCCTTCTTAAGAGTGTTTACAACAGATTCATGGCAGCACAGGATTACCAGCATCATATCACAAACGGGAATGCCACAACTTTTCCAGAACTTATTCCAGTGCTTCACAGTACTTCTGATAAAGCTTCCCTAGTAACTCCTCTTGGTGTTTTAGGCTTTTATCTACTTCATAATAAAATGTCTTTTGTATAAATAGTTGAACGAGACCTTATGCTATAAGGAGGATGCTCTGGAAAATGAAAGCCTTCCATGTGCTTTCAGGGCTACAGATAGGAATTTTGGGGATAAGATGGGATTTTTTGTCAACTACTACTAAGAACTAAAATAAGATAATACTGCTATCCTGAATTTTGGCTGTCTTTAGCTTGGCAAGCATTACCGTGCTATTTAGACAAAATGAGAATATATCTCATAGAAAAATTTCAAAGCTATGCCAGTGAGGCTGTGCAGTAAACATGCACATACTGAAAGAAGACCAGGTGGCCTGAAATAAACAAAAATATTTACTTCCAGGCATGAAATGCAGAAAAAAATCATGAGCAGGGATGAGGAGAGCATGTTTTTAGAAAAGCAGAATTAGCCATATGGGACAAATAGACAAAAGACTGAACAGAACTAGAAGTTACAATTCAGATCTCCATGAAGCATATTTAAAAGTATCAAAATTAAGCAATAACCAGAAGCTTTGGGAAAATTTTGGAGGAAGAAACGTGCAATTCAAAGGGATGTTTTTTTCTGAGGGACAAAAGTTTTCCTTATGAGGCACTTCTGAAACCACTCTTTCAGAGAATGAATCAGAAATGAGACTTCCTTGTCCATATTTGAATTCTGAAAATTGCTGCACCAATGTTATGAAGTTTTCTAAAGATTTAATAGGTACTCTGAAAGTTTTCAGTAGATTTATTCACAGTGAGAACCTTAAATGCAAGCAGAAATTATGCAGTTAACCTGTTTTCTTGAAAAAAGTATTTAGTGTCTTGATACAGGAACCATATTACTACTACTAGAAAAACTGCTTTCAGTTTGGATGGATTGAATCAAACCACATGTCTGCTTTGCTCGAGGGCTTAAGGTGGTGTTTGACAACATATAGAAGAGCTGAAGATAATTTAAGGAGAATTTAAGAGATATGCTTATCACTGAGCTTCAAGTATTTGAATGACTGGTTGAACTTCAGCCAAAGAACTTAATTCATCCACAGAATCTGGCCCACGCAATGGCCAACCCTGAAGGTCATTGTAGAACTGGCATTACAATTTTCTGCTCTATGCAGCCTGTTTACCAAGATGTTAATGCATTTCAATCACTAGTCATAATCACAGAATTACAAACTAGTTGATATGCTAATCTATGTTACTAGGAGTAGGCAAGTATGAGCAAAAGTTGTCTGATTAAATAGTTTTCTGTAGGAGAAAGGTGGTTTGTCAGAAATGAAACATTCATAGACTGCTAATTTTTTCCTTTGTGATCTAGTCCACTGGAAAACCTGTTGCCCTGACCAGTTTTCTGCTCTCCCTTCTAATCTGTGGGGTTCCAGATTTTCTTAGTTCCTGTGTGGTATGATGGGCCATTTTTCTAAGCTGTTGACCTCCCAGGTACAAAGAGGTAGGCACTGGACTATGACAATGATGCCATTCTACAAAACAAATCATTTGAGTAGGTAGGTCATCATGTCCTGGAACTTGCCTGTCAGTTTACAAGAAAGCAAAGTTCCTGGGCTGTTTAACATCCCATTTTACTATTTAAGAAAATTATTTTCTCTCAAATTCACCAAGCAGAATAACTGTAAAGTGATTTGCTTTGTGAATGGACTGTTCAACTTTCTGGCTGTCTCAATTATTAACAAAGTAGCCAAGTAGATGGTAACAGGCACAGGATTTTTGGAAAACTATCTTTTGCTAATAACAAAAAACTTAATTGTTTTTAGTCTTCTTATGGGAAATAAAATTTATGCACACAAAAAATATTTTTTCTGCTGAGGGAAATCCCAATTACCATATGGTTGAAATGACTGGTCTGAAGATTACTTATCAATAATGAAGAACTATGTATATGAATGAGTACCACTCTGAAGAATGTAATGCACAATTCAACATCAAGTGAAAATCAGCAATTATACATTCACATAATCACAGAATGGTAGAGGGTGGAATGGATCTCTGGAGGTCATCTGTCCCAAATTCCATATTCAAGCAGGGCCACCTGGGGCCAGTTGCCCAGGACCCTGTCCAGATGGCTTTTGAATATCTCTAAGAAGGGAGATTCTACCACCTCTCTGGGCAGCTTGTAACAGTGCTCCATCACCCCCATAGTGAAAACGTGTTAACTGAGGGAACCTCCTGTGTTTTTGTTTGTGCCCGTTACCTCTTGGCCTGCCACTGAACACCAATGGAAGGACCCTAGCTCCCTCCTCTTGGCACCGTCACTTCAAGTATTCCAATAGATTGATCAGATTCCCTCTGAGCCTTCTCTTCCTGAGGCTCAACAATGCCAACCCTCTCAGCCTTTCCTTGTAGGAGAGATGCTCCAGATGCTCCTTCATCATCTTTATGCCCTTCTATGGACTCACTCTGCTATGTCTATGTCTCTCGTACTGAGGAGCCCAGAACTAGACACAGTACTCCAGTGTGGCCTCAACAGTGCTGAGTGGAGGAGAAGGATCACCTCTCTTGACCTGCTGACAACACCCCAAATGCAGCCCACTTTGAGGCAAGGTTACATTGTTGCCTCATGTTTCAGCCTCTATGTCTTTTTCAGGGAAACTGCAGATACATTGTCTTCTGTTAAGAAATACTTGCTGACGACAAGGAATGTATTGCTAAATAATTGTACATTCTAGACAGATTTTGAAGTCTTACTGAAAATACCAGTGGTCACTTCAGTTTATTACAAGATATTGAATATCTGCCTTACAGTTCATTGTTCATCTCAGCGGACTCTATAGACAGCTGATTTAGTCACATCAGACTTTCAAGAAAATGAAGATAAAGTGCTCCTTGAGATTATTATCACTTAGATTCATAGACAATAGATATAATGTTAATTTTAAGCACTATAAAAAGAATAGAAAAGTTACATTCTGAATTGGGGCTGTATGTGTATTATTTTAAACGGGTCTAAAGTGGCATGTATCAGCATTCTAGAGTAATAAGGTCATCTCCTTTAGCAATCTTATTTTTCATATCAAAACAATTGGTTCTGAGTCATGTATTACTGCTGATCCATATGTTGTCCTTTGAGCCAACAAATATGTGGAATACTCATCTCATTGTACAAGGTAGAGACTTGAAGAGTGTAAGATATATTTGCCAGGAAGACAATATGGTTATATTTGTACCCTAATAACCTGAATACCTTATATTGAAGACTCAGAATTCTACTTTTCCTTTCATTTTTACACTCTAGATCCAAATATTTAATGATGAGTTGAACCATCTTGATTTTCAAAAATCTCCATGAATTTAATTTTGTTTTGCTTCTTTGATGCAGCCTGAACATTCAGAGCTATTCTGTTTTCTTCCTCATTTTCTAGTCTAACCCTCTGTACATCAGAAGTTTGCATAGCTCTTCGTGCTGCTCCATCTATTTATTGCTTGCCTTTATATGGCACTTCCTCTTTAAACCATTGACAAGTTCTATTTCATCCTTGGCTGTTAAAAACCTATTTCAGGGATAAGAGTGTGGAACAGCTGAATTCCAGCTCAAGCACCAGCCTCTTTGGGCCCCACAATTTAAAAGATTCGGCTGGTTTATATGCAATATGCAATCTGTTAAGTGTTATCAGAGCAAGTGTAACTGATTAGGATGAATTTGAAAAAAACCTAAACAAAACAAAATTGATTTGGCACTGCTAAATAGGTAGATTACTGCTTCCTTTAATTCAGCAGTTAGAATCATACCATCAGGGTAGGGAGTACAGGTAATATCTGATGCCTGTAGGTTCAAGGCCACCATTTGTCTCAGAATCCACAGGGATATAGACCATTGTAGGCATCAGAAAAGGTAGCTCTCAATCTGTCCTACTGATATTTCTTCCATTTGTATGGAGTAATTTAAGATTCACATGTTGGAAAAACATTGTGGGAATGACCATGGGTCGCTAGCCTAATGATTGACATGGCTGGCTAGGAACTAGATGTCACAGTCACAGTTTCTGCTGTCATTAATATTTCATCATTTTATCCAGTAGCTGTAAAACAAAGAATATGTATCTTTGTGTAAAGGTATGGGAACTTTTGTCTTTCTCCATTTCCTCCTCAATTATTAACAACAAACCACAGTCCTTTTTCTCTCTGGCCAAATTAGTCTATAAAAGAATGACCTACTGATGTGACTCACTGACTAACACTGTCAACAGAGAAGACGGTTTCCTGTATTCAGCTCTTTCTTGTATTACAGCATGGAATAAATTGGAGGCACATCAGTCATCTGAATCATTATATTTAATAATTTCAGTTGACAATGAAATAAATTCCATAGAATCAATAGAATTTATATAAAACAGCCTAGTGATGAGGAATGATTTTTAGGTGGCTTGAAATCTGAGTGTGTTAATAAAGATAAAATTATGTTTAGGACAATAAACTTATTAATTCCTGCTTACCAAAACTGCATCTGCTCGCCATTGTGAATCCCATTTTTAAACGGCTCTCTCCCCAGAGATTTTGGATGAGAAAATAGGCTGTGGTTTTCCTGACATCAGGCAGTGACCAGAAGCTTATGACTAATATGTCACTGCAACACTTGTAGTGTTGAAAACCTAGTTTCCAGTTTCCTGCACAATGTTAAATCAGTATTATGTAGAGACACAATTGAAACCATGCTTTCCCAAGTCGCATGATACGGAAGCCTGTATTTTTTCTCTCACTCAAGGTCCTCATTATGACGATGATTTAAAAATCTGGCTACTGTTCATAAACATTCTGATCATTTCATTCAGTTCTGTGGTACAGGGCAGAGGTACTTAGGTTTTGCTCAGTATGTGGATCAGAACAGAAATGTACACATCTGTATGTATTTATATGCATATACATACACGTACAAATATATAACTATACACATATTTTTGCAACACAAGGTTCACTGAATATTTTCAGACATGTAATACTTGCTGCAGGGTGCTCTTTCCCTGGAGAACAGTTTTGGCAACACTTTGACCCCATATTCTTGTCTTCTTTTGACAGCTTGTCCCATAGGGAAGTTAGTCTTTTTGACTTACATTATCCTTGAACCCCTTGTTACTTACTTGACATTAATTTCTGTAACCAAGGCAATATCACAAGTGAAGTTAAAAATCAAATCTCTGAGAATAGCCTTGTCTAGATTGATGCTTCTTTCAGACTGCATACTAAGCAGTCACACAGAGCTTTCAAACTTAAAATAGACAATAGAATTTCTGTCCAATCTCAAAGGAAGAAAGTGGAACCCTTCTTTTCTTAGGAAGAGCTTTAGCTTCCAGCAGCCCATTATAATCTGTATAAATTTCTCATAAGTTTTGTCTTTCAATTTGTCAGGATCTACTGAATATTTCAGTAAATTAAATACTTTGAGCTTCTTCAGGAACATAAAGAAAGATAAAGGCTTGTCATTAGCTGCACTGTTTTCTAGAATACACTGAAGTGCATGTGCCAGAAAAATACAAAGTTCTTTGGCATCCTACAGGTGCTCAGGTACACAGTTCCTTTTATTTCAATAACTAGGTGCATCTTAATATTTAGCTTTTGTATTTTCATAGTACCTTCTGTGATACAAATAAGTAAGAATTACGATGACTTTACAAATGGAAAACTGAAAACCAGAGGGAATAATAGGCTTGCTGCAGGAATTTATGACTTCGCCAATGAGTACCCCAAGGCTAATGCAATCTCATTTCTGTTTAGCTATTTAAAAGTTCAGTATTGTGTCTAGACTAGATGTCTAGGAGGCGTGTCCAGTGGAGATGGTGAGTCATCATTTCATCCTACAGTAGGTGCTTTATTTCCCTCAAGACAGCCTTCTCTTTTCTTTCTCTTCCCCTGTTCTGATTGTAGAGGAAGTTCAGGCAATAGATGCTTAGGCAATAGATGCCTTATTTTTAAATATCTAATGATAGGTGAGCAAATTACAAGTGGTAATCATTTTGTCACCTTCCTTCTTCTTATGGGGGCATTGTCAGGCGAAAATTATGCCATATTTGTCAAAAGTCTGTATTTTATCAGGGTTTGGATGAATGGCAAGAGGGAGGTGAAACTGAGTCACTGACACATTTTCATTGTAGTTTTGTCACAACAGAGCAAAACAAAGAACAATAACAGAGATTAATGTGACAATAAAACTGAACCAATTATTTTTATTAGAACTTGGAAATAGGATCTTCTCTATCCTTCTGTAAAAAGTATTTTTACTACTATTGTCCAGAGAACCTTTACCCACTGAAGACAAAATAAATACATCTTTATCTATTCATTTACATCTAGAAGAAAAAAAAAATAATTCAGTGTAATAAGTAAAATTTGCAAAAAGAAGACGCAAAAAGAAGACACAAAAGAAGATACAAAAAAGGATGGTTGGGAAGAAAAGGAAAACCAAAACTTGATTAAAGCTCTTAAGCCTCCAATACAAACCCTATCTTTAAAGAATTTAATATTTGCTATGAAGGTTTTCTTAGCTCATATATTTGGTGGTTGTACCCACAAAGGTGAAGAATGAGTTCATCTTTTTAAAAAACATCAAAAAATGGTGCTACATAATACATGCATGCAAGAACCATTGGGCCGAAATGTTGGGGAAAACACTGATAATATTCTCAAATGTGGTTTTATGCTTTCATATGTCCCCTGTACTCTGATGTGCTTTGTATATAGTGTTTATGTTATTCCTATTTTGTCTGATATTACTAATGTGCATCTAAAAGATGCTTTTGTGGTACAGATATGATTTTGTCTAACAAAATTTGAAATTAAGGATACGTGTCTTAATAGGCCAGTTCAAATACCTTCCTAGTGGCTTCACAAACAACCCTTCAGCCTTCTCCAGATACTTCAGTTGATTGCTATGCTATGAGTGGCTTTTGAAATTGGAGCTCTTCATGCATATGCCATTATCTTTGATTATGACTTTAAACCTCATATTCTTTGTGGTTTGTCCTGAAATACTTTAAAAATTACCCATCATGCATATCACTGAGGGTGAAAAGTGTCAAAGGTGAAGGCAATCATATTTATCTTTGGTATAAGCTAATTTAAGGATCAGTACCGAATGAAATGTTTACTCAACTGTAATTGATAAAGTATGGCGTTCTAGAAAGCACTTCATTTCCCATAAAGATTAAGTGACACTAGCACATAACTGTCATGCTTGTTTCTATTATTTAATAGATTACAGCATGCTGTAGAGCTTCTGATCCATAACTCTGTACTTGTTCTTCACATGAGCTCTTCACTGTGCTCTGAAAGGAGGCAATGCAGGTATTTTGCAAATCAGGTAATACACATGTGTCTAGAAAAGATGCTGTGAAAAGTAAAGCTGTGAAATAAGAAAACAGTTATGGGTTGGTAGCTGAACAAGCTTCTAGTTTGTGAGAAAACTACTTTTCAGCAACATGCCTGATATCTTTTGTATAAAAATGAAACCAGTCAAATTGTATAGTAATACAGTTGGGCACTGATTTTCCTCCCACACAGACGTACAGTGAGTAAACATGCTTGTGTAAGTGTAAAACTGGTTCAAATTAAGATACACCCTGTATCTCCTCAAGATAATGTTATATTCTCCAGGATTTTACAGTACTGAACATAGGAATGGATTGGATAAAAGCATTTTATTTGTGGGAAAAATAAAACAAAACAAACACAACCTCACACGATTAACAGTAAGCACATAGGAGTCATAAAACATTTAAGATGAAAAACATCATGTGTTTGATACATGTCATCGATTCCTAGTTTACAGAAGCATCATTCATGCACATTTATATAAATTAGGATGATATAATAAATCCAAAGCCACAGAGATGGATTGGCCTCTAACACTGATTTCTTATTAATTCCCCAATCTTTTGCTAACTCCAAGTGTACTCCGATGACAGAGAAGGCCACTAAAAAGCAGCTTCTACTGCTACAGGGAATTTCACTGTTTAGAATAAACAGGAAAATATCTATCGAGTGGCTCATGTCAGTGAATTTGCTGCAATAGCATTTCACTCTTGGCATTGCACAGTGACTTAAGTTGATTCCTTCATTTGACCTTTATTTGCTGAATGACCTCCTTTCCTTTTGTCAATAATAATATTGAGGTTTATTATCTGCTTGACAGTCCTTCTCCATCTCTTAACTGTCATTTTGTGCTATTTTTCCATAAATTAACCTCAGAAAAAAACGAACTACTCAATACCAAAGAACGGATTGTGAGAGCACACCTTTGACATGATTTGTAGTGGTGTAGTCCTCATGTGGCTGTGTGGTAAGTAATGGCTGTGCCAGAAATGTGTCAGGTATGAATCCCAAAAATATCAGGTACATTCCAAATTCCTAGTGGATACTTTGGTTGTGCACTGAAACATTATGTTGGACAAAATACGAAATGTCAGTCTTCTATCTCCAAGGTTTGGTGTCCTATATAAAACCATAGTTACATGACTCTTTTGCCATTTCCAAGCAGAGGTATTTTAGTGTCCTGTAGAGGAAAGAAATTTCTCAATTTTAGACTAATTAGACTTGACAGCTTTGTGTTTGCATGTTGTTTGAATTGTGTTTCAAAGATAATTCCTTTTGTTTTGCCAGCTATTTGCTATAAAACTTCATGTGCTTGCTTATGATAATTAATATTTCTCATTTCATTGCTCCATTAAATGAAGGTACGGTAGAATTATTAAGGTTGTAAGAAGATTTCAAGGATACTACAAGAAGAAATAAATGATGTTGTCCTTATCTATCTAGATTTAGTGTGCTTGCATACGTCCATATGTCTGCTGTTTAGTTATTTTCTAATGCAATAATAAGAAGAATTTATTTTCTCAATTTTAAACCTGTGAGTTACACAAAGCACCTAGTTTAAATGAAATATTTGTCTAAAAGCTCACCTTTTTTTTTTTTTTTTTTTTTTTTTTCTTTCTTTCTCTTCAGAGAAGCTTAGAAGCTTGCAATTACTGGAACACATTTATTTGTTAAGCTGCATTACAGATTGATAGAAGCTCCTTCTCAGTTGCTTTTTCTGTTGCCTCTGTGGAGAATTTGAAAATTGTTGGGGTGAGGAATTTCCCCCACAAGTGTGTGATGCTTGACAGAGTTTAAGTTTCTGTTTGGCAGAACACAGCTGTTTTCTGGGGTTTTTTTGGTCTTGCTCTTTGTGCTGTTTGTTTTGTATCACATACAAGAACAGTGTCTCTGGAATTTAGCAACATACTTCTGAGCTTTGTTCACTCAGATAATTATTACAGTTGTCACTATTAATTGACAAGGAGACTAATTTCTGTGGCATTTCTCATGTGAGAATTATTCAGAAGTTCAAGAACTTTTTCAAAAGTGCAAAAAGCAAAAAAACACCAAATTTTCTGATGTTCATAACATGACATAGAAATTTTCTTTACAGTAGGAAATAACAGTAGTTACAAGGAAATATACTTAGGCTTTCATGACATATGGGTAGAATTGTTCTAGAATTCTTTGAATTAATGTGGACTATTTCATTCAGGTGACACCAACAAAAAAGGAAAAAGGGAAGTCAGCAGGAAAATATGGTATTTTAAAAACACTGTATATAACCTTAGCTTGAAATAAATTACCTTAATGTTAAATGCAGATCCAGGCAAATTTGGTGTGTTTCAAACCTGTCATAACTGTGCTACTGATAATTTTTGAGTGTGATCAGAATTTGTTTACTGTGCTAGAAGAAAGCTTCAAAACATGAATTTTCAGTGTGTAGATCATACCATTTCTTCTGGGGAAGAAAATTTAGCTTTAGCAGTTTTCATTTCAGTAGAAGCTGCATTCTTTGCAAAAAGGATAATCTTACTAACCAGACACACACCCTGTACCTAATTTCAGATGCTTAGTAAAACAATAGTTCTAAATACATGTTCCGAACATAGCAGCTGGAGAGAAATTGATGCTTTTGGAAGTCTCCAGAGGGAGATCTGTCTGCCTAAAAAAGCCTTCAGGACATCTAGTTATTTCATTAATGCTTCTTATTGTTTATTAAGAACTCATTTTTAGAAGACACAGCTAACATCAAAACTATGATGAACTAGCTTCTAAACACTATATATATATATGCATGTATATATAATCTTTTACTTTTTGATGGTCAAATTAAAATAATGAAGCATTGATGGGTTTTTATTTTGAGCTTTAGAAGAGCAATTGTAGGGTTAGAGCATAATGGAAATTATTGAGTTGATAGATTTTGTGCTATACAAAATAACAATGGCCCAGGTCACACTTGGTAATTAATTAAAAGAGATATTCTGAAAGCCTCTGTAATAGTTACTTTATTACATACTTCACTGTGGTTCATAACCTAGTTCCAAATAAGCAAGACTTTGATGAAATACCTATTAAAAAGGAGTGTTCCAAAGACATGCTACTTAGTTGGAAAAGCCCAAAGGCTGACCTGCTATATTTTACTTTAACAGGGCAGGACTAGTCAATGAAGAAAAATTAAATACACATATTTTAAATAGACATGTTTTAGCCTTAATGATTACAGAAACATATTCTTGTCTGAGATACAAATAAAACAATTTTTATTCAGTTGTTTTCCACGCTTTATATTTTCTGTATATGCATCTTTTTTCAAATATGTAGCAAATTACAAATCTAAAAATAAATTCACATTGAAAAATGCAAAGACATTAGTTTTCTTTAAAATAAATGTCACTCAGTTCAAAAAACATTGGAAATGTGTATGACAAATGCAATCTGTCCTGGAATTACTGAAAATACTGTCTCAGATAATGAGGTGTAAAATATTTAATGGGTTTTCTAAGGATAACTTTGCAGTATCTACTCTTAAAAAAGCTACGTAAGACTTGACAAAAATAGCCAACACACCTGCCCAAGCATTATTATTTTTTTTTTTTTTTTAATGGTTGCAATGATTCTTTGATTTGTTCAGCTTAGTTAATTAAAATTCACACCACTAAACACTCTGACTTTTTTGTTGCTGTACATGTTTACTTTTTACCAGTATTCAGGTAATCGTTAATTTCCCAATTAACAGTTATCCAGAATTTTGAAACATCCAGCAGTGATGAAGATGCTGGAAATAGCAGGTGTAAAGTAGCAATTATCAGCAATCATAAAGCAAGCAAGCTGAGAAGGAGTTATGAAAAATCACATCCCAAACTTGAAATAAAACAAAATATAGTGGGCACACTGTGCTATTTCACCATTCTTAAACACAGTGAGACTATATCAATACAGGTGCTTGCTTGTAACTTGTAAATGCCAGCAGCCTAAGCTGTGAAGTAATTTAGAATTCAATTAACGTGAGAAGCTGAACAAAATAAATCCCTTAGCAATGCTAGTACATGAATGCCTTTTCTAAACTAGAACATGAAAACAAAGAAATCCAGTTTGTGAAGGAGGAGCATGTTGCAAAACTGCATCTTGGTTACTGTGTCAATGCCAGTTAAAGGAGATTAATACAGGAGAGCAAATACAATAAACAAATAGATTAAGTGATTTGGTCTCTTGCATTTTATATTCTGTCTAGCTAGAGCTTCCCAAAGAACCCACAGTAAGTAAACACCTAGTTTCAAACTATTTCCCTGGGGTTTCAGTGCTTGCTCAAGAATCAGCGTTGCTTAATTTACACCAAATTAGTTTCAAATGCAGAAAATTAAGTTAAGTGAGAGACTTCTCCATTGTTACCAGATGAGGAGTTAGTGGTTGTGGTCTGCTTGCACTCATGGAGATTACTGTATTGCTATCAGTTAAGATTTCACCTTGAGATGAAATACTGCAAATGGAAGTGAGAATCCTATTGCACAAAACCACAAAAAGAATAAGCTTTTTCAGGCGGTGTCTCTGTACAGCTGCAGCAGCTCTGAACCACCTGAACCTTGTACAGCAGTATGACTATCTGATACATGGGAGTATTTCAGAAGTAAAACAATGCACCCCAGTGGTTAAGCCCTTCACAATCAGAGCAGTTGTCTCAATCTCATGATCCTGTAACTTGGCAAATTAATGTAAAGATTCCTGAATAGCTCTTGATAAAGTAAACAGGGTCAAGCACTGAAAAGCCCAAGAAGTTGGTAGTAGAATGTGCTGGTAGCAGCTGGAAGACATACACCAGGATGGGGCGAACAGCTGAACTTGCTGAAGCCCAGAACCAGATTTCTTGGGAGACACATGACTGCCAAAATGCTTAGGATTGTTCTGGAGATTAGCATTCATTGTGATAATACACCTTTTATTACTTTAATCTCCCACTTGGAACATGGCCCAAGTACCTAAAAAAAGCTTGAAACAGCAGTGAAAGAAACAGCAAGATTGAATCCTGCTGACTGTTCTCAGCTCTTCTTTTTCTGGGTTTGCTTGCTTGATGTCCAGATTGAGGGGCCAAAGCCAATTTTATGAGATTCAACAAGGCCAAGTGCCGGGTCCTGCACTTGGGTCACAACAACCCCAGGCAGCACTACAGGCACAGGGAAGAGTGTCTGAAAAGTGCCGGGCAGAAAGGGATCTTGGGGGTGTTGGTTGACAGCCGGCTGAATGTGAACCAGCAGTGTGCCCAGGTGGCCAGAAAGGCCAACAGCATCCTGGCTTGTATCAGGAATAGTGTGGCCAGGAGGACTAGAGAAGTGATTGTGCCACTGTACTGGGTGCTGGTGAGGCCCCACCTTGAATCCTGTGTTCAGTTTTTGGCCCCTCACTACTAGAAAGACATTGAGGTGCTGGAAAGAGTTCAGAGAAGGGCAATGAAGCTGGTGCAGGGTCTGGAGCACAAGTCTGATGAGGAGCAGCTGAGGGAGCTGGGGCTGTTTAGCCTGGGGAAAAGGAGGCTGAGGAGACCTTATCGCTGTCTGCAGCTACCTGAAAGGAGGTTGTAGCATGGAGGGTGTTGGTCTCTTTCCGAAATAGCAAGTGATAGGACAAGAGGAAATGGCCTCAATTTGCACCAAGGGATGTTTAGATTGGATATGAGGAAAAACTTATGCGCAGAAAGGGTTGTCAGACATTGGACAGGCTCCCAAGGAAGTGACTGAGTCACCATCCCTGAAGGTTCTTAGGGACATGGTTTAGTGGTTGACTTGGCAGTGTAAACTGTTGTACTTGGTGATCTTAAAGGCCTTTTCCAACCTAAACGATTTTATGATTCTATGTCTTAGTGAACCTGAAAATATCAAAGACAAAGTTAGTACCTCTGTCTTATGCTTTTCTTCTGCATCATCAGGGAGCAGTTCTAACCTAGTTGTTTGTGCACTGTTTCAAGTTTACAAAAAAAAATAAATATATATATATATATA
Source organism: Columba livia (assembly GCF_036013475.1). NCBI lineage: Eukaryota > Metazoa > Chordata > Aves > Columbiformes > Columbidae > Columba > Columba livia. The sequence goes on from NC_088602.1 coordinate 53,393,254, forward strand.
TATAAAAATTATTATAAACTGTTATTGAATGTTATTTTTTTTGCCAGTAACTGTAGGAGGTGACTATCTTGACCTGTGACTACATTTTTGTCTGCAGAAATTCCCAGGACTACAAGGACAGGCAGAAACATAATTTTCTAGAAATGTACATAGATACTTACTGAGTTTTCTGACAGTCTGGTCTGTAATGAAAATAAATGTCAAGTCTGTAGTGACGCTGAGTTAATTAGTTTTCATTTAAAGGGGTAATTTTCACTAAAAAGAAAAGAAGAAACTATGGCGTTTGGTGGTGTGTAGCTTCCCTGTAAACCTGTCATTGATGGCATGTCAGCCAATCATGACTGCTTAGTAGAAATGTTTTCTAAAATCCATGGGACATTCTCTTGTTGAAGCTGGGTTCTTCTGTAACCAGAATTATTAAAAGCAGGAAAATAGAACAATTAGACAAAGACAGTCATGCATGCTAGACCCTTGTTCAGACTCTATGCAACTGTGAAATCATAGTAAGAGACTTGCAGCTTTGAGAGACAGAAGTTCCCAGGTTTTTGGAACTGCCTGAAGAATATTTCTCTTTTTTAGGGGGTGATTTTCTGTAGGTTTGTCCCGTAGATTTGAATCCTGTCAAACCTACAGACAATCAGTATAATGAGACAGCCCTGGAGGGAAAAAACCTTGATGTTTAAAAATTTTGCATGTACATATACGTTTTGTAGATACACCTGTTCATATTTATATATATATATATATATATGTATATATATTATTTTTTTTTTTTTTTGCCAGGTAAAACCACACCTTGTCTTTGAGTCTAAGTCAAAATCAGTTTTTTTAAAAATATTTGCCTGTTGTGAATATTCTTCACGGTTATATAAGGATCTTGGCCCTCATTAGCATGACTAGATAATACTTATTTTTCTGACATAACAATATGGGTTTTTTTATCAACATTTGGAAGGTATTTAGCAGTTTAAAATCTTCCTGTGCTTGAAAAATGCAGCTTTTCTCTATCGTAGAGGGTCCTACTGGTGAAGTTTTTAGGTAGTGTCAAACCACGCCTGAGAGCTCATCTAGATTTTTCATGATTATGCCATCCTTTTCTTGGTACTAAATATATTTATGTCACTATTTCACAAGTTCTTATTATGTTGAAGATGGAAAACCACAGGATAGCTGTTTAACCATTGGTTAGTTTTTCTTTGGTGTTTTTGTCGTTGTTTGGTGTTTGGGTTTTTCGTTTGGTTGGTTGGTTGCTGTGGGTATTTTTTTTTTTAATGTGATGTTTCTCTTCATAAATCATGACACTGAAGAACTTTATGTCAGATTATTAGAAAGAAGTCTAAGTGCATCTCCCTCCTAATTTCCCTTTACTGATGTATCTGCTTTCCACTGCTAGTGAATTACAGCACTGTCTGTATGTCCTTAAGACTCACTGTAATTCTACGGGGCATGTGCCCTGATTTTAGTTGTGTTCTTTAGTGGCAGGGCTGTGCCATGCTGCTGTGATCCAGAAGCCATGCTGCTGTGCTTCTATGACCACATTAGAAAGCCTTGCTTCAGTGATTAACTTCAGGTTGTAACTGGGCAAAACATATCAATCAAACCAACCAAAAAAGGAGCCACAGACTTGAAAAGAGCCCAGAATTCCAGAATGAGTTTCTGAGGACAGATGTGGAGGATATTTCCAGGGGCTATGTTGTGCAACGGGCTACCCACACTGCAGGTTTGGATCATGCCCATCCTTACTCCCTATCAAAACTACTGACTCTTCAAGATTAGACTTGAAACACTTTGTGAGCTCAGCAGTACTTGTTCCTAGTAGGTCCAATTGACCAGTTCTATGTGGTTCCCCAGGCAACATTTAGGCATTTTAACTGTTAGTTACAGTGAGATTCAACTGAAACAATTGTACTATTTACAAATGTTAGTCTGAGTGAAGCTCTGAACTTAAATGTATTTCTGTTTCTGCTTGAGTTCTCGTTCTAATGCACATCTGTATACCACAGTTCCACTTTCACAAATTGCAGGAATTTCTGTATGAAAGCACTGAAATACATTCTTTCAACTCAAAATTTTTCATTTATTTCCATAATTTCATATGTTTCTTCTTTTTTTGATAATTGGTTTCTTAAAATAGTTCCTTATTAGCTATATGAAAGGCTGTCCTAAATATGGTTGGCTTTACTTGAAATTAATCTGTTACTAACCAAGAATTTATGTTCTCTTCATACTGAGGTAATAGTAGAAATAAGTAGCAGAAAATTTAAAGAACAGCAAGTATGAAGCAAAATACTGTTACCGCTGGGACTTGAACTCTGGAGGAATTTGGATCTGTATCAAAACTTTATGGCCTAGACCAGTTTCTAGAACTTTTTTTCTTTCTGTATTTTTTCTATTTTAGGCTCATGTTACTCTACAAAGCCAGTGTGAATGAACAGGAAATCATGAGAAGTTGTTAACAATAAATACAATGGATCAATATTGTCATCACAATATCATATAGATTATTTGTGTTGAAGGGATATAGAAGTACAGATCTGCCTTTAGCACCATGTCCAAAATGGCTGATTCTTACAGCAGTTAATACATTTATTGCTTCCTAATAGCTTTTCCAACTGCATATACCGAGAAATCAGTGACAACCAAACGAGCATGATCTTCTCCTTTAACAGACATATCAATGCAATCAAATGTAAACCCTACTAACTGTGTTCATAGATACAGTAGAGAGTAATAGGAAATTCCTATGAATATTCATGTATTGAGCTCAGAAAATGTGCACCTTGTTATTCATCACTTTAAAACATGTTTATAGAATACAAATGTATTGGTACTTGTTTTTTTTTCCTAGTGTTGATGAAAATGAATAGTACTTGGGGACCAAGTCTGCCTATTAAAGTGATGTGATACATTACCATGCTTGCACAGAAATGAGCACAGATGGTGGGTCTATTACTTCTCTAGCAAGAAATTTGTCACTTTTTTTTCCCCAGGATTCAAGTCTAAGCAACACTTGCTCAAGTCAGGCTACCTCTGTGGGGATACTTAGAATGTTTTTTTTTTCCATTGCTTGTACATTAGGAGTAAAAGAAACAGAAAGTGATTAATGCTGTATTAAAACTTTATAATGAATGAAATCTCTCAAACCAAGAATCTGAGATTTTTATATTTTCACCCCAACTAAAGGGAAACATATTTTGCATGTAAATAGAAGTCTACAGGGATGAAGATTTGCATACCATGCTCCGATTCCCAATAGGCCATTTAGCTCTGATGATTCATCTAGTCCACACTAGAATTTTTGAAGATGTTATTTTTATAGACATTCGTTAATTAAACACAATGGTATGTGGAATATAAACCAACAATTTATAAGTAGGGTTATAATTTTTGTATGCAAAAGATATCATTTCAAGTACCAAAAGATCAGATTTAAAAAAAAGAGTTTGAATTCCATAATCTTACTTTTATGATAAAAATCAATAAGGCAATTATTCATAAGGCTTTGTCGATGCCTTATTATACACCTGAAGAAAGAAGAAGGGTTTTCAATCTGCCTTGTCACTTGTCAGAGCCTGTAATTACAAAAGACTCAAAGTTAAATGATAGTTTGTAATGTCAATTGATCAGAGCCAGATAACCTTTCAGTGAAAGCAAATTTAATATGGTTTAGGATTTCAAATAACAGGAAAAAATGTGAACATATTCATTCATTAACTTCAGTATGTTGAGTATATTCACATTTGGGGGTTCTATACGGACACCACCATCACTTAGCAGTGCAACTTCACATGAAACGTGTTGTTAAACATTTATGCTGTGAACGGGAGAGAAAAATATGACAAAAAGCTCATGGGTCAAGATGCGGACAGGGAGATCACTCAACAACTACTGTCATAGGTAAAACAGTCTCAACTCTGGAAATTAATTTAATTTATTGCCAATCAAATCAGAGTAGCATAATGAGAAATCAAACCAAATCTTAAAAAACCTTTCCCCCACCTCTCCCTTCTTCCCGAGCTCAAGTTAACTCCCAAATTCTCTACCTCCTCTCCCTGAACAGCTCAGGGGTACAAGGAATGGGGGTTGTGTTCAGCTCATCACATCCTGTCTCTGCTGCTCCTCCCTCCTCAGGGGAGGACTCCTCACACCTTGCTCCAGCCTGGAGTCCATCCCACGGGATACAGTCCTGCATGGACTTCTCCAGGGTCAGTCCTTCCCACAGGCTGCAGTTCTACACAAACTGCTCCATGGGGTCACAGGTCCTGCCAGCAAACCTGCTCCAGTGTGGGCTTCCCATGTAGTCACAGCCTCCTTTGAGCATACACCTGCTCTGGCGTGGGGTCTTCCATGGGCTGCAGGGGGACAGGTGGCCTCACCATGGGCTGCACCAGGGGCTGCAGGAGAATCTCTGCTCCAGCATCTGGAGCACCTCCTGCCTTCCTTTTTCACTGATCTTGATGTCTGCAGGGCTGTTTCTTCCACATTCTCTCACCCCTCTCTCCAGCTGCTGCCACGCAAACCAAATACATTTGGGGAAAATCTTTATAGGGCATGTTCCTGGGTGAAAATTGGCATCCAGAACCCGAATGATTGATTTCAAGACTGGGTACTCCATGAATATAAAGTTACTAAAAATTTTACAAAGCTTTTGGATTCTGGAAAAAGAGAAGTAGCAACTCCTTTAAAAGTCAAGCTGGGGAATGTGGTAAAAAATCTAATAAACCTGAGGATGAACCATAAACGTTTGAAATGAGTAGTGATTGTATCAATCCTGGACTCAAAGCTTTCTCTGTGGATGTAACTTTGTGTGTTACTTGGGGTCTGCTGGGGTCTGTAACAGACAAAAACATCAGGAGGATGGGCTGAAATGTGTCAGCTGTCACTGAACTGGGTTTGAACTGTTTTCGAGGCAGCTCATACATTTGTGAAGGTTTTGGGTGGAGAGGTGCTCTGTTCTGCTTAGGAACATTGTTGTGGAGGCTGAGGAGGCCCACAGGCAGTGGGAAGCAGGGAGAATCACAAATTCATTTCTTCCATCAGCCCTGGAAAGGATCACACTGGCTGTCGGTGAGAGAAAGCTCAGGAGTGAGAAAGAAGGTAGAAGGAAAGGTGCTCAACAGAGCAAGTAAGGACAAATAACATGGAGGTTGTTACTACCAGTACCTAGTGATCTACTAGTTGTTCAGTGCTAATAGACTTAAATTTGTGGTACAAGAAGCACTAGCATGCTGCTTGTCATTGCTTTGATGCACGTCACCTGTGCTTCAGCTTCTTACCCTTCCCCACTGTCAACTGGAAAATGCAAACCCCACCTCTGAGCAGTCAGCAAGGATACAGTTTGTGTAACTAATGTGAGTAGGTTTCTTCTCAGGGAAGTGACTGCGTGTATTTCCTTTCTGAAAGGAAGGTAGTGACTATAATAAAGAAGAAAGTGCTTACCTAACTTTCAATTTCTTTACTAAGCTGCGAGGGCAGGCAGAAGAATGGGCATGGATATTCCCAGCCTAAAGCATACCCACTCATACTGTACACCTGCTCTCTGTGCAGATACTTTTCATAACCAAAGTGGGCAAAGAGGTGAAGGTTAAGTGTTACAGGCTGTGTTACTGGGTAAGAACATCTGGACTTTGTACAGGAATTGCCTTAGTTATGAGAACTGAGAGAACATTTAAATGCATTTTGGACCACTTTCTGGGATAACTTTAAGCTTCCAACCCAAAATGGCAAAGAGCCATTGGGCTACACAAGCTTGTCGATGCTGAAGATGTGTAAATCTGAAAAAGGGTGTATTTTTTACATGAGAAACAAGAATCAATCTTTGCCTAGAAATAAATGTTAAAATTAGATAATAGAGCTCTCTACCTGGGGAGAAGATAGTATTTTGCCTTTGAGACCATATGAAAAGAATGACTATAACAATGATTAAATTAACAATAACAATTACAATTAACAATAACAGGTAATGATAACAATAACAACTAGCAATATAACAATGACTGAATTAATTGCTAACACTTTTAAACGGTAAGTAAATCCAATTATTCCTTATGAATCACAGCTAAAGGGGAATCTAGAGGTTGACAGCTCTACAGAGGAAGGGGAACACAACTGAAACTCCTAACATGTAGTCCACTCACAAGATAGTATTACTTTCCCAGTGACTTTCCCTCACAAAAGCATGTTAGTCCTATGGCAAATGCCAGCTGTGCCAGAGTGTGGATTTCATTGTGGAAATAGATGAAAAGGAAATGATGGCCAGCCTTGAATGAGTCATCGTCAGATATTTCCCAAATGAGCTAAATTAATACAATTGTAGCCTAGGCAAGTCTCAGCTTCTGTATGGTTTATTTCTCCCAGCATGGTTAGAGAAATGACTATTGTCAATTGAAGTAAAACCAGGAAAAAAGGTATTATTTTTCACATAGTTATGCAGTTCACCAGCAAATTATACATAGTTGGGTTTGCAGCATTTGAAATAAGGTGTTAATTGAAGAATTCTGAGTGACAGAAAGAGAAAAAATAGGTTTTGCATGCTGTGAAACAGCAAATGGGAGCACTGTACAGAAATTACAACCATAACCTTTAAGATTTTTTATAGTGTTATAGTATGAAGAGAAATTGCTGTGTTGCATTAAAACGGTGTGTTGAGTTAAACCACTTGTCCATCTGGTGAGTGCATTATTGTTCAGTTGGAAAGGGAAAGGAAGAAATTCCATATGAATTATCTATTTTGATTTAGACAAATGACTGTGAAATAAGGATTTTTGAGGAAAAACTTTGAGATTTTTTTTTTTCTTTTTAATTCTTAGAAGCTACTAGAAGGTTCATTTACCTTACTCAAATTGCTGCATTAAGCATTTCCTCAAGTCTAGCAGGAAGGCTGCAGATTTTGTACACACCCCTATAAAAAGCTCTACCATCACTACAAGACAGCACAAAAGCCTGTCCTCTATAAACCAAAATACCACTTTTTGAATAATATGAGCCATTCATATATTCAATGTATTCAACAGCACTATGAGGTTTTTTTTAAACTCATTTCAACTACCACGTTCCAGTGAACCACATGAAGTACATTAAGCCTTGCTGTCCTGATTGTGCATCATTAACACCTATTCCAAGTAATAGTATGGCTAGTGAATCATTAAAGGGTTACATAATGGCTTTTAAGTAATGAGCTTATTATTTTTAGTTTTTATGTTTGACTGATAAAATGTGTCCTGAATATTGGATACAGCTGACTATTTTCTGGAATGAAGAATGAATAATTCTTGAATCTTTAACTTGTGATTATGCCTAGGTGATCATTGTGGTATCTTCATACATAATTGAATTCAAATTTGATATTATATCTGCTTCCAGTGAACTTGATTGCATGCAGAAGATATAGAGAGGACACTTACCCTAAACAGAACATGCAGAGCTGTACATTGAAGGTCTACAATTTTAGTATTTACTGTGTGAAACTAAATGTTTTAGAAGACTTGAGAAATGAAAGGCTGCTGGGTCTTGATATCTTAAAAGTAATGGAAAATTTTGTTAATCCTTAGAATTAGTTCACTTTTGAAGCCTTTTGCAGAACATGTAGTCCAAAAAGCATCCTCTTGTTATTCCTAAAGGAGCTACTAAATTTTGTCATGCATATAGAAGGCAAATGATGCTTTCTGGGACTTATGGAAAACTTTTTAATGTCATTTTTTTATGACAGGGTTAATTTATACATATAAGCACAGCCAATGTAATTTTGGGGATTGTTTGTGGTTCTGTATATTCTTCCTTAGAAATAACCTCATCTCGCTTAAGGTATTTAAGCAAAGATCAAAGACAATATATTGTTGTTATGTGGCAACTTTCCTTTAATGAACAGTGTTCATTGTTTAGCATACGTGGAGGATTATCTGCAGAGCTAAGAGGACCTGCAATGTTTTTCATAAAACAGATTCTACAAAATTTGAATCTGCTGTGTTGTCTACACTCATATGCAGCTCTAATAGGGAGGAATTAGGTATTTCTTTACTCCATTCCTGAAAGGGTTCTTTCCTTTCTTTTTCTTATAATGTAACAGCTGGCCAAATACTTTTGAGACAGAGATATATAGATCTATACTCTTGTAAAGTATGCAGACAAAACCTAACATATGGAGGGTATTTGCATAATGTACAGTATTTGTGATGAGAAGGTAGATATCCATTTTTTCTTCCATAACTTGAGTATTAAATATAACACAGAAAGTTGAATGAAGAATTTCACCTTAATAAGCCACAGAACTCTGCTATGTCCTTAATTTTTGTCTCTGTATCTTGATTTTTAATATACTAGAAACAATGTTCTACTTATTACAGCAGTTCTTTCTGAAACATGCATATATCTGGCTTCTACTGCTTTTACATATCTATTAAGTAAATTTTTGCCTACTCTGTGCTTATATCAGTTATGTAATGCTAAATAATTTGTGCACAATTTGGCTGTTGTCTTACAATGAATATTCTACCTACATGTGCATTCACAAAAACACTAGGAAACTTCAGGTGTAGTTCTGAACACACCATGTGTGTGGAATTTGGAGTTTGTTTTAAAATCATGCAATTTCGTGCATTTAGGCAATCACAGTATGGTTTGTATTTAGCAAAACCAAGGTGGAGGACAGTCTTTGCACACACAAAAAACATGTATAGACCTGAATGTTTCTTGCTCCAAAATGTACATAACTCTTTAGTTATTGAAGTTTGTAGTAAAATTAAAGCTATAATAAATAATACAGCTTTGTGGAATGCGGTAATTATATTATGCTGTACTTCTTTTCTGTGAAAAATATGTGCACAAAATTAATGCATCTTATTAAAGTAAAATGTTGGTGCCATGAGAGTTAATGAGAACTAGAAGATGACTCTCTGAGAGTAGAATAACTTACTAAACCATTTTTGTGTGTGTGTTTGTGTATTAAACTAGCTATACTCATCGTGTGGTTGGCAGTGGAATCAAAGCTCAGTCTGCAAATCCAGAAGTAAGAGTGAAGGGAACAGATCCTGTAATAAGTCAAAGTATTGACAAGCTGAAACATGTTGTTCAGGTAAGCTGCTTTTACCTATAGATAATAGTACAGTACTAAAGACCACTCTAGTAGTGAAAATATTAATTTACTGTGCGTTAAAGGTTAATTCTTAATTCAAGTTACCGTTCAGTGCACATCAAGAGCAAAACTACTTGCTCTCTGTCTCACTTCAGTTATTAAAAATGATTTAGTTAAAAGGTTTGCATATGGTAGACAAGTGTAGGAAGTCAGACTCTGGCAGCTGGGCCATCTTTAACTCTGAGTACCACAGCTCAGCATTGCAGTGAGCGTGCAGAAGCACAAGCAATATAATTTAGGGATATTTACTAGGTGCATATGTTTAAAAAAATATTAAAACATAATTTCCTTCTTTGCTAAATCTAGGTTCTTTCTTAAATAGTTTTGCTGCAAGGCTTTCTGTTTAGATGCCAAACAGAAAAAGTAGGAAGTTTTTACAAGAATGGCATGCTTGTTTAAGGAGTTGGTGTTTGTTACCTGATGTGCATATCTGTGAGTTACTAAATTTAAGGCTTACAAGGCAGTCAATTCCAATATGGTTCTGCACAATCGTAGCATATTAATATGTTTAAAGGATTGCAGATATGTTTTGTTATATGCTGTATCTACATACACAGATAGTCAGAACTACAGGACAAAAACCTGATTCTATTGAAACCAAGTTATTTTGCTGACAACTCTGTATTTCATTTTAATAGTGTAAGTTTCCACTCTGATTTCAAAATTCAGTGATAAGAAATCTTCTACTGGCATTTCATATCAGTGACCCATCTAACCCAGTATCGTCTCATCTGCACTGATGAAAGGAGAGGCTGCTTAGAGAGGGCATGCAAGCTTGGCACCTTCATGGTCTCCACTCCCCTTTTCTACCTTGTTCTTCAAGTATGAGAATTAGAGATATTAGACAGCTTTTCCTTGCCTAGTGCATTCAGTTCCATCTAAGGACTTGCTTTAATTTTGTTTTTCTATCTTCTTGGCAGCTTTTAAATATAGTTTCCCAAATGGTTTCTGAAGTTGAAGTAAGCAAGACATTCTAACTTGACTGATAGCTTCATTATAAACTGTCTTGGTTCATATTTCTCTAATTGTGAAATATAATTGTTCTCTGACACTGAAGGAAAGAGTGGTGAAGTAGAAAAAACAAAACCAAAACCACTCCCCCACCCCCCAAAAAAAACAAAAAAACCAACAGGTTTTTATTTATTTATTTATTTTTCTGTCAGTAGGGTTGTTTTCTGGGAGAAGTGGCATCCAGATTGAAGCTCAAAGGCAGTCATTATTCCTTCCTCCTTAAAAGAAATATCTTTTATAGCCCTCCAGCTTCAACATGCTTTTATCTCTCTTTATTAAAATGGTGACTACAATGGTGAGAAAATTAATACCGTTTTCCCTCCAAAGAGATGCTATGACTTAATTAAGAACTGCAAACTATTGTGCAAAGAAAAACACTGCAAATCTTACTGGGCGAGTCTCAATGTCCTTCATCCATCAGGAATGCCCTCTATCTTTGATATTAAATCTGAACTGCACAGTTTATTGTGTTGTTTTCCTCTAGAGGCTAGGAGTTGTGTTGTTTCTTCCTTGAGGATCTAAAAGACTGGAATACAACAATTTCATTATAAGGTATTTCATTTTGAGAGCTTATTTGCCCTAGTCCCAAAAGACTAGAGTCGGTCTTGGGGAGAGGGACATATAATTTACATACTGCAATTCTTCCTAACCTCCAAATATGTTCTCTTTCTATGGGATAGTTTCTTTTCTCGCAGCTCTGAGTACGGAAATAGGGTCAGGGGATAAAAAGAGCATCAAATTCCTTAGAGACCTGACATATAACTGCTTTTCCTTAGATAAAAGGGCTGAAGAAACTGCAGAAAAAGCTTTTTTCTTTACCATTTACTGCTTGGGAAAGAAGGATGGGGAGCATAAATTAGATATTCAAATACAAAAGATCACCTTTTTGTCCTTTGTGATATGAAAAGGATGTATCACATATTAAGTTTATGATGGACAGATTAAATAAAGGGAGCTTAATGGGTTGTGGTCTTGCCTCAGAGATAGACAGAGGCATTCTTAAGTCTAGTACTCTATCAAAGCTGTATTACTGCTCTGTAAAAGTTTAAATAGCTAATTTAGTAGAAAAAATCATATTAGTCCTGCTTTTCAGAACTAATAATTCCCGAAAGCTGTAAATGTATTCTTTAATTTAGCTTTAAGATGACACAGATTGGCAAGGTGATATATAACTTACTATTTATGGAAGCAACTATGTATATTTTTATATAAATTTCATGTTGCTGTAACCTTGTTTGCTAAACAAGCACTTTTCTGTGATTTAGTTGTGTTTTGTAAGTAACAATTCGCTCTCTGTTTTAGGAGAAAGGAAATGAGTGGTAATTCAGGTTTAGATGACTTTTCACATCAGCTTTTAAACAGTTCAAGATGCAGGATGTCAAGGTAGCTTTTCTTTCTGTCTCATGATGCCATGACAGGGTATGGTCCTTCCTTCTCAACCTCAGTCAGAGCTCTGTGTATCAGTGGTAGATACAGACTGATTTTCTTTTGCTTGTACAGCCTGTCATGGTTCCAAGACCTTCAGGACTGAACAGTCTTCACCATCTTGTAAATATCAATACAAAAAAAAAGAATCAGAAGCTTTGGTTCTGGTACTTTTCACAGGGAAAATGGTGAAATGCACTGATATGTAATTTAATCAGCAAACCTGTGGCATTTGTTTGCAGCAGGGGTGAAATTCAGTTCTTTAATCAGATACCTGCATTTAGGTGTTTAAGCTTCCCTTTCATGTAGATCTAGTCCATGGACCTTAGAGTTCATTTAGTTCGTTTGGCCATATGTAAATATATGCTTCAGGATAAGAAGAATGGTAGTTCTTTAGTTCTGCACAATATAAAAGGAGCTTGGGTACGTTGCCTACATTGTTGGCATCTACACTGTAGATGCTTGTGTTTAGGTGTCTGGTCTGCAGGACTTCACTCTTGTGTCATGTTTCTGAGCCCTTTCCAAGAGGCTATTAGTTTGAACACACAAACTAGTAATGTATTAGTTTTTAAAGAGAAATATTTAGCATATACAAACATTTACATATACATACACATACATTTGAGGAGCTCTTAAAAAATCTCATTTTATGACTATACATTATTTTCTAAGGGTTAAAAAAAGATGATTGAACTATAGAAGGACTAATTTGAAGAGGATGACCAGTTTTGCATTTGGTATACATAATTTTAGTTAGATTTAAAAATATGTCCTGATTACATTTTGTCCTTCCAGACTAGAAAAAAAGTAATTCTCTCTAGTAAATCCAGGGTAGGAAAACTCTGTTAGAAAGCTTAATGGTTTTCTGAAATGTTCATTCCTCTTTTTAATCAAAGCAGATGATCCCTTTTCTCACCGATTACACTAAATTTCCCTTCTTATTTTCAAAAATCACAGCATGAGAGCAAGAAGAAGTGAATATTCTGAGATGTACAGGGAGAGCCCATTTAAGGGACGGTCTAGTGGGCTCTCAGAAAATCAGACTGTACATATTTATTGTACAAATTACTAAATATTATGAAATAGCAAGAGAATAACAAACATATTGAAGATCCTTTCCTGCTCATATTTAATGTGTGCACAAGAAAATAGATCAAAGACTATTTTGCCCTGCATGCAGAAAAGAACAGATGTCTCCTAGTATCTCCTCTTCTCTTGCAAGGTAGATATACAAGTGCATAAAAATCCCAGGCAAAGAGTTTGCTTTAAAATACATAAACATACAATACCTAAACATACTTTGTTTTCTGGGATCTATTCTATTAAAACTTTAAACCATTGAAATCACATGTTGCATAAGTGATAGTATCACTTCCCAGCAGGCTGTAATTTCTGGGCACTTCTTCTATATGAGAGACTCAGAGTAATCTTCCTTCTTTTTCTGTAAACAGTGGATTTACCAAAAATCAATAGAACTTTTTGATGCCATTGGACCTTGACTGCTATAAACTCCACTCTGGACTCCACAGTTTTGTATTCACAGCAACAAAGTGCAATCAGAGGAACTAACATGAGCTCTGCTGAACCAGTCAGTGCTTGACAAAGTCACCTTATTTTATAAAAATCCTTATTTGTACAGACTGGTGTTTTGGAGAGTTTTAAATGATGGGCTCTTCTTCATTCATTTATCTTCACAGTAGGCAAACAATGCATAATCTCTTATGTACTGCAATCTGCAGCTATCACTCTAATAGGCAATCATGACAAGCAAAGTCAGTTGCATATGGCAACAATAATAATGGTAATTATTTTTTCTTTCTTCCTCTATAATTTAAAAACATGATTAATTTGTCTTTCCTGCAAGTGCAAATACTGAGGGTGTGCAGTAAGTATCATATTTTGGCGCTGTGATTACAGGTGATTTGGTCTTGGTCATTTCAATGTATTTCTTCTTTCAGAAAATCTCAAAAACATACTGCTTTTGAAAATAATAGACGTTACTTGGAGCTTGTGTTGACAGGTGAGATAAAGAGTTCCTAATTTTATGAAATCTTACCATTGTAGAAAATACCCATTTGTCTGTCTGTCTGAATTAAGCAGACCAAATCTCCCTCTGGAGATCTCCAGAGGCACCTGCCACTCTGTGGACTGCACTGGAAATTTAAATGCTTCTATTAGGATAAATTATTTCCTGTTTCTGTGTGCAGAAAAAGATGTACCTGAATTTATTTGGAAGGGATCCTATCTTATACTGCTATACCACTGGACTGCTAGCTGATATACAAAGAGTAATATATGCTTTCTCCACAAAGGGCTGAAAACTGTCACTAATGGAAGTGACATCTATATCCTTTAAATGAGTAGAGGTCACTACTTCATAAAACATTAAATGTAGGTGACAATCTATTTTTTTCCTTTACTGCTGGTCATTAATACGACATGGTATGCACTGTGTTTCACCAGGCCATCATTTACCCACTTACCTAGCTCAAAAAGGTTACAGAAATAGTGAGGTGAGATTTTGTCACTGATTTGTCATACTAACAACTAAACTTTCCAGCTGTATTTTTTTAAAGCTTTTATCAAGGTACCACAGCATGGGCAAAATAATATGTGTTTTCATAAGAGCTGTTCAAGTATATATTGGAAATGGTGATGGAATACATTATCTCAGTCCTCATCCACACACACAAAGAAACATGTTTTTAAATCATTCATATGCAAGATGTGACACTTCCAATTGTGTTTCCTTTTGATCACTGATATCAAGTTTATGCCTTCTTTAGTGTTATGCTAATCATCTAATAGTTAAAATCCCTCTGCCTCTTAGGATAGTTCAAACTGCTGTATAAATCTAATGAATTATACATTCTGATGACTCTGATGACTGAAATGCAATTCTTTCTCATGGAATGAGTGAATACTCAAGAGTACAGCATTTAACAATCTCTGATACTGAGGGCCTGAGTTTGATACACTCTTCGGTAACATACTCTTGGAGACTTATTTTCATTTTTTTTTTTCCCCTTTTTCTTCCTTTTATTTATTTTTTTTTTTTTAATTTTGTTCATACTTTGTATCCTGTACTTTGCACTGTAGCCTGTAGAAGTAATTGGGAAGTAAAATTTCAGTCCAACAGCCATTCAACATTCACTGGTGTTAGAATTGCTTTCAGCTGCGTTTGCTCCTAAACTTCCTACTTATTATTTTTGTTGCAATAGGAAAGACTGCCTCACAAGTTTTGTTTTGTGTTTTTTTTTGCTTTTCATATTACAAATACTTAAAAGTTAGTTTTGTTTTATATTTTGTTTTTACTACCTTTTTCACTTTTTAGTTTCTTCCATAGTTAGAACAGTCTTGTAGGTACAGAATAGCTCAGTATCTTGATTATGTTATTTTTTTCCCCAGTGATTTGTTGGCTCTCCCTTTCGCATTTGCTATGTTGCCTCTTTCTTTTGATTTATTTCTGGAATAAATACAACGTTACTGTCTTTTTCAAATCAACTCTGTCTTTGGCAAGGCATGATAGCAAAGTATTACAGTGACATGTCATATTAGGATGTTTCTACTTGACAGAGAAGCCTTTTTCATATTTGTTGTGTGAGCTGTTCCTGTCTTTTGGCACATCTATGGAGAGCTGTCTTGTCCCACTATATTGTCCCACTGTGTTGTCCCTCTGACTGGCAGCTGGTGCCAAATGTACACTAAATACGTGAGTATTACCATTGCATGTAAGATTGGAATAATTTCTGTAAAGTTATTGAAGAGCTAGGAATGAGATGAGAAATTAGTTTCTGACTTTCACCCTTGTCTTTTTAAAATACACTTCAACTTCCAGCCTCAAATATACACATTAGAGTGCGGAATTGCTAATGCTTTTGCATCTCTTGAGGGTGAAAAGGTTTTCTTCACAATTGTATGATGATAATAAAGGTATATGCCCTTTTTGTTGCTCACAAAGGTGGTCTTTCTGTATTTGTAAGTCAAAACACTGAGAGTTATACGGACCTTCTGAGATGATTGTATGTCCTGGGAAATTATGTGGAGACTCAAACCTGTGTATGGTTTACAGGTGGAAGGCAGAGAAGGAAAAAGTGATTAAGAGGGTGTGAAGTTGAGTCCAGACAGCTACCACTGTTGGGATGCCGAAGGGGTCAATAGAGAAGTGGTCACCAGCAACATAGTCATTTTTACAAGTAATTCAAATAATAAGCCAATAATATTTTTCCTGATTTGTTTTGTTTCTCACTAACTAGCCTACCAAAGTTATTAATGGCTAATCAGGGCCCCATTCATTTAGCACAAATGATCCTCTTTTTTTTGTAGTATCTATTAAAATAGGATTTGTGCTTAAATGAAAATATTTTGTTTTCTCTTAATGGGAATAACAAAAAGAAAAGAATGTACATTGTACAAAGTTTGCTGGAATTATGCTTAAGTTTCGAATTTGTGTAAAACTCTTAATGGTGAGCTAATGAAAAAAAAAACGAAATTCTAACATTTGTATTTTTGCTATTTTCCTCTCTCCCATTGCTTGTAAAGCACTGCACAGTACACAGTGAGAAAACACTCAACGTTGATGCAACAAAGAGATACCATCAATTCTTATCCATTTAGTGCAGACAACAGTGGCACAGAAAACACAACAGTCTTTTCCAGCTACTTAGGTGGATACTGACATTAACTGAAGTATTCATTACGGTGCAGATGCTCTCTGCAAATGCTTATTTTGCACCTAAATTGCTTGCTGCTATAGCTGGTAAAAACTGCTTGTCTTGGGGTTTCTTAGCAAAACAGGAACATTGTTCTATCATCTCATTTTCAAGTACAATATTAAGCAAAGGAGCGTTTTGAGATTTTGAAAGAGTTATAGATATAACAATATGATCTAGGGCACAGATTTTGCTTACTGTAGGAGATCTGATCTGCTTTACTATTTTCAAAATTGTGGAAAGGAAATTATTTTTTCTATTTATAATTCATTGTTTATGCTCCTTGACTCTCTTAAAAATTGATTTTTATTTTATTTTTTAATGCTTCTTTCAAACTTCCAAAACTTTGGCTATAAATCTCAAAGAAAACAAGTAGTTTTGTCCCTCTAGCCCATGGAAACAGGGGCAATTCTGAAAGTGAAAAGGAGCTTCTGAGGCCCTTAATTCCCAATCCCACCTTAGAAAAGGAAGGGAATGTATATATTGATATATAACAGGAAAAACTAGAGAGTTCAAGAGGGCTTCAGGGCCCCAATGCAGTAGACAGGATGATATTAACTCAACCTCTCATTAACTTTGGTCTGTGAAGGCTGGACATGTTTGCTTTCTTCTGTAATTTCATCAGAGAATAGAAAATCCCTCTTTCTGTATTGAGGTACTACTCAGTTGTATAGATGGGTGTGATATATTGCATATTGTATGACACTGGAGGCATTACCAGATTTGTAATTAGCTACCCAGTTTGGGAGAATTTCCCATCAAAAATGGCTTGGGATTTTTTGGAGGCACGTGCGATTTTTTCATTGTCATGAAAAAAAGGCAAAAATCTTCTTAAATTTATTCTCTATTTCAATTGTATTAAAGGGAGAAGCTGTCAATGCCTGACTTCACATTTTAATTGGATAACTCATTTAACCTCTGTGATGTCTTGTAAGGAGGGAGAAGAAAACTGGTATATGAAATGCACCTAATTTTGAGTGAACACCAGTTTAACTGATGGCTTGTCTCGGAATGCTTTAACCGTAGGATTGTTTTAGGGAATCATATGACATATTTTAATGTTGGTCTTTCCATTTGGAGAATCAATTGTGCAACGTCAACAATGCCACTTAACGTATAATGAACTAGGAGTGATTTTAGGAATTTAGTTTGCAAGAGTCCTGCTTAATGCGGTCTGGATTTGTGTACAGAATCTTTCTTCTTATGATTGAAAAAAACACATCCTTTTTTTCTCATGTGGAACAATAATTGGACTTTGTAGAGACTCATACAAGCCTCAGCTGCTTGCACTACAAACATTATTCATTCTGTCTTTCACATTCACAGGTCAGGTTGACAATGAACCAAAATGCAGGTGATGTGTCTATAATAGACAATAAAACAAGAAGTACTTACCCTACTAACCTTTTTTTAAATCACATAAGGATTCACTGGTATTTATCGCATTAGAGATGACAAGAATATCACTGATCTGGTTAGACTTTAATACAGTACAGTGAATCTTACTTAAACTAGTAAGTTTTGGGACTGACCTAGCTCATTTAGCTACAGTCTGCAAACTACACTGGGATACATACATGCCCAGTATTGTTATAGGTGAATATCTGTTTGAGTATCAGATTGTAGTCATACTGACTTGTGCTGTTCTTGTGCAGGATTAGAACTACTGTTTAGTTACTTTCTTTACAAAATGTATTTTGCAGCAAGCTGCAGTTTGCTGTAAAGCATTTTTATCATAAATGTCTTCTGAAATATTATGCTAGGTGGTTTTGCAAATATTTTATATGCAGCTTTGAATAAGCTTGTTTACTATTAGAAAGGTTCGCTTAATCATATGAAGAGAGTTTAAGATTTCAAGCAGTCCATATTTGAGCTGTTTACCCAGTTTTGCACTGTGAATTACTTTAACAGAAGTGATTCTGGAGGAAGATGCATTAATTGAAGCATTTTATTTGCATCCAAGCATATACAATCTATGTTGGGTTGACCTTGGCTGGATGCAAGATGTCCAACAAGCTGCTCCGTCACTCCCCCTCCTCAAAAGGACAGAGGGAGAAAATGAGATGGAAAAACTCATCACCTGAGATAAAAAAAGGGAGGTCTCTTACCAATTACTGTCACAGGCAAAACTGACTCAAATTGGGGAAAAATAATTTAATTTCTTGTCAATTAAAAGTAGAGTACTATGGTGAGAAACAAAGAAAAAACTAGAAATTCCTTCCCCTCAGATCCCCAACCCCAACTCTTCTTCCCAGGTTCAACTTCCCTCATTTGTTTCTGACTCTTCTGCTATCTCACCCTGAGCAGTGGCGGGTAGACAACGAATGGAGGTTGTGGTTGGTTCATAACTTCATCTTTGCCACTCCTTCCTCCTCACACTTTTTCCCTGCTCCAGCATGGTTCCTTCCATGGGCTATACTCTTTTAGAAATAGACTGCTTCTCAGTGTTTTCTACCCTTTCTTAAGTTTTCCCTGAGATGCCACCACCCTGGCTGAGGGACCCAGCTGTGCCTTGCGGTGGGTTGGTTGGAGCTGCGTGGAACAGTCTGTGTCTGTCATGGGGCAGTCCTGGCTTCTCCTCACAGAGGTCACCCTGCAGCCCCACTGCCATACAGCATTTTAACACCTACTTCTGAAATCAATATGCTTATTAGGAAAAGGTTCTTCACTGAGAGGGTGGTCAGTCACTGGAACAACCTTCCCAGGGAAGATGCCATGGCACTGAGCCATGCTATTAGTCCTATGGTTTACTTTTAGGTAGTCCTGTGAGGAGCAGGGAGTTGGACTTAATGATCTTTATGAGTCCCTTCCAACTCAAGATATTCTATGATTCTATCACATTAATGAAAGACAGAGGAATATTCCCAAACAGACACACTTCGAGCAATGTACTTGGTAAAAATGGAAAAGAAAAGTAGACTTCAATATCAAATGAGACTTTAAAAGATTTAAGTAAAGCAGGAAATCAGCTCTCTAGTCAGAAGTCAAAATCAAATTAGTGGTTATAATTTAGGAAATCTGATACCTATCAAAAACCATCCCACAGTTAGTAGCTTCATTGACAACCTCTTCTGAGTAGAGGCTCAGCAATTATATATCACATCGGAATGAAAAGTATCAAGAAGTATTTGAGAAGTAGCTTACTGTTCCTATTAGTACTAATAATGACAGCTATACTGTGTTAATGTCATAAAAATATTAATGACATACTTTGTATGCAAGCAAACTCTTTAAACGTAAAAATTAAAAAAAAAGAGTGGAGTAGTAACCGTTAAGATCTAAGTGACAATTAGATGATCTCAGGGTACTAGTCTCACCAATACGGTGGAAATTACTGAGCAAGCAGCTCCTCTAAGGTGATATATTGAGGGAATAAGCAAGATAACTGTACTGTGAATACATTTGTATGTTCATGGTGACTGATGGGTGCATTCCCCATGTTAGTATCCCGGTTGTGGATTCTGTGCAGCAGCAGAGATCAGTTCAAAGGTAATCTCTCATTTCTGTAGGTGTTGTTAAAATGGAAATGCATTGTCTCTTGTCAGTCCAAGTGTCACAGCTGAGGAAAACACTACAGCATGAACTCATACTTTATTAACACCAGGTAATATACATAGGAACAGTCATCATAGATGCTATGGCCATGAATACAGGTTGTCATCAACTATAAAGTAAAAATAATTAGGAAACAGGCTTTATCATCACTGATCATAAGAGACTATTTCTTAGAATATGTGCAACTCTTACTATACAAAGCTATGATGTTTGAAACAAAACAGGTACCACAGTAGCACAAAACACTGCAAGCAGGAAAAGCAACAGTATTTCAGTGGTGTGCAGTTAACTACCAAGAGAAAAATGTTTATGTTCACTTTCTGGCTTGGAAAGTGTTACATATTTTTTGAACATTTAAAATGTTTCCTATTTGAGACTTACTATTTCCTTTTAATCTCAATCCTGGGAAATCCTCTGAGTCAGTGGCATGTAGACAGCAACACAGAGCAAGTCATTTGCCGCAGGCATCATCAAAATTTGTTCTCCTTGTCAGTCTGTACAATAAGCAATGCATTCTGTAGGCATAAGGAATATCAGTCTGGAAAAATCTGTTGCTCTGAAACCTTAAAAACAGGAATCTCATGTTAACTGTGAGGGCTACTTCTTTCCTAAAGAACTCATCTACCTAGTCTTTTGTTCTCTGTAAGTGCAGGAATTTGTAGAGAACAGCAGTGTAGCAGGGTGCATTAAACTGTTTTTCACTCCTGCAGTGTGCATATAAAATCTATATGGATAATAAAATGCATGTTTGAAACTGTACCATATATTTTCAGGGCAAAAATTTTGCTCAGCAAACCGCTGGTGTTGTCCCGAGGAAGTCAGCCAGCAAATGGTTGAAGAATCATAACCAAAAGGGAAATATGTGATTTGCCCGAAGCCTCAGGAAAACTGTTCAGTGCTGTGGATTAAAGAAAAATCTTAGAAGCAAGCTGTGCTATGCAATTTTTAATTTAGTTTTTCTTTCAAAATATAATATAAGCAAATACAAATTTGTCTTGGCAGAGTATGGTTATTTGTTAGGTTTGTGGTTAGGTTTGTTAGGTTCTCTCCAGAAAGAGAAATATTATACTGCTTTGTATTTAACAGACTGATACATTTAAAAAGAATGGGAACAAAACAACAACAAAAAAAGCCTGATAAATATGCTCATTCTAAATTCCTTCTAAAATAAGAACATAATTAAAAAAATGTATTCATAGAAGAAAACTTGTTGAGATTTATTACATATATAACAAATCATAGCTTTAGTAGTAATATAATTGAATGGAATTTATATATGTCATGTGTTTACAAGGCAGTTTAGTTACTACTTTTGAAAATATTTTTCAAATATTGTCTTTAGGATGTATAACCAAACCAATCTTGTTATACTTTCTTAGATAGATGGTGCAGTCTCATTTAAATTTACTTTAATACATTCATTTGTTTAAATGACTTTCCAAGACCTTACATCCTAAAAATAGTATTATCTTATTTGTTGGCTTGAAATGAGCAAACTTGCCGGTTCCTTAATGCTCATAAATTTTCCTGTCTTTTGCCCTTCTTAACCCTTGTCTGTTTCTCATAGGCCTTATCTTTAAAAGCAGACAGATGAAAGTTTTGGGGAAGATCTATACATTCTGCTGCCAAAGACACCCCCTAAGTTTTTGCAAAGTTCATTATCTCCATTCCTGTAGGTCATGCTTTGTAGAGAAAATTGAGATATCTTTTTCTCCTTCTTACCCTGGAGCGGGTGATAATTATAGGAAGTGCTGTTTGGGTAGCAGGACATTGATGAGGCACCTCTGCTTCCTCTTTTCCCTGAGCTTTTTTTGTCTTGGGGACTAGTTCAGCTAGATCTATAGACTACATCACTGCACTGACACAAACAGATGTAGGAGAATTAAAAAAAAAAAAAAAAAAGGCAAAAACCAAACAAATGAACTGTATCTGCAGAGAACTCCAAAACAATCCAGTCATCTGTCATTTCTTAAACACGGTATATAGACCCCAGTTTTTTGTGTGTGATAATGTTTTGATTAGAAGCTTCTCTTCTTGTAACTTGCTTGTTACTTCAATTGAGCAAAATCATTAAAAGTAATCACTATCCATATCCAGTGTCACTTAGCATTTGATCACCGTATAAATTTGCTTGTAGGTACACTGGTCCATAATCCAAGCTGTGCAAATCACAAAATAAATTTTGTGGAGGCTAAAAGTTTTAACTGTGTAAGTGTGTTGTAAGTTAATTTTAAATAAAAGTCTTTCTTTTCTGCCTGTTGATGGGATGTATATCTGCAGTGAAGAGAGAAGTGTGCTACCCTTCTTCCATATTTTTTAAAGTACTATTTTCCTAGGTCCTTATCAGCTGCTTCTTTTTGTTTCCTGGCCCTCCCCAGTTCCTCTTTCCATCTTCTTAAAGAATCCTGTGGTTTTTCTCTCATTCCATAAAATATTTCTCTGTTGTACCCAGCATTTCTTGTGATGATTGTCTGCCCTTCCATGTTTCTTGTTGGCATGCACGTCAGTGACAGCCCAGCTCGAACACAAAAATGTTGCTTCTCAGTCAGTCATGACTATAACCGAAAGAACTAGTTTTAAATATCTGAATTAAGGTCTTGCTGTTAACTAATAACTATCCATACAGGAAAGTAAGAGAGAAAGTGTATTATAGACTCTGTGAAAACTTTTGCCTTGATTGTGATGAGAGATGGCATTTTAAATAGCAAATAATGAATAACTATGATAAAACCACATTGATAAGATTGAAAGAGGATACAAAGTTCAAATTCTGTTACCTTAAGCTGTAATTTCCTTCTTACGTTAGCTGCTTTGCCCTGACTCTGCCTTGCAACAGAACTGTTTACTTACATCTATGCTGATTTTTTTTTTTATGTTTGAGCCTTAATTTCAAAGCACAAACACAAAATTGCACAACAACTTTACTTTTTAGGGAGGATATGCAAACTTATATATCAAAACTGCACCACAGTAAGGCTACTGTTCATAACACTAGCCATCATTACTTTCTTCATTTCTTCATCCCCTGATTTAATGCCCTTGTAATATTCAGAGGTGTAAAAATCTGCTTTCCAAGGGAGTCTCATACTGGTTTTGAACAGTTAAATATTGTCATAACCCTGGATCAACCCTAGTGTCATGGAAGTTCTTCATTAAATGAATTATTTATTATAATAATTTGATCCATTCTGTCTCTTCTTCTCCACTTTTGACTTCTGCTATCCTCCATTTTAACCTTTACCAGAAGTTCTTCTCTAAACCTCTGCACCTCTTTGCCACAGTGCAACACTTCATATCTAGTACATACGTTATCGAAGCTGTCAGCATTTTCCCCACTCTTCTGTTTAAGAACTCCTTTATAACCTTTTGAAGCCTTGTTTGAAGTGCCAACCATCTGGTACCCTTACAGCTCAGCTGCAGTTAGTCCCTCCTGTAACAACTCACATAATTTCTGAAGTGTCTCCTGTTCTTGATTAATCTGAATGTTTTCGGACTTACACTCTTTCTTCAGTTGTAGATTAAAGCTTTGCTTCTGTACTTATATTTTTGACCCTGTGTATGATACGGAACGTATGTCAGTATAAATGCTACTGTAGAGGGCTTGGTCTTCAGTTTTCTGCCAAACAGCTTTTTTTTTTTTTTTTTTTTTTTTTTTTTTTTTTTTTTTAAATCTAAATCTAGGTGTATCAGTAATACTTGTTTCTCTCCAGCAATTTTTAGATATCTTAGCTAGATGACTCACAGGGTTCTCCACAGCCAGGTAATTTAGTGTGATTTCTTCTCTGACATCACACATTGAACTATTTGCCCATGATTTCAGCCTATCTCTAGTTCCTGTAGGAATCCCCTTCTTCCAGGGGGGGCATGGCTGCAAGAATATGCAGAGGATCTACCACTGGGATTACGTTTCCCCTCAGTATCTCACTGCTGTTCTAGTTGATTTCTGGTGTTGCGAGCTTAGAGATGAGTTTGCTATATCCAGGTATTCACTATGGGCTACCTACAAGAACATGTTCCTCAGCAATGCCAGAGATGAATGTTCAAAGAGTACTGTTGGTAAACCTCTCTGTCTCCCTGAAATTTTTCAAGTCAACAACCAGTTCTCAAGAGTCAAGACTTTGTCTCTTAGGGCTATGGGCTGCTTATGCATTGCATATCCATCTGGTGCCTGCCCCAAAGAGGCTAATCACATAGGTGTATGTTCATTGGGAACTCTGCTCCGTCTTGCTGGGGATCTGCCTCAGGACATGAATGGCTTCATGTACTTTGGTGTCTGATTGATTCAATTGACGTTATGTGACTAGCATCTGAGTTTAAAGAGAGAGGACGTTTTTGCTGAAATGTTTGCCCAGTTCCTGGGCTCTGGAGGAGCTGGAGAGCTTCTTACTCGAGGAAGTAAGAAAGTGGGTTCTTTTCCTGCCTTTACATTTCTGGCAGCTGAACAGCTGACTCTCGTGTATCCTCTTTATTTAAAATGTTCTGCTTTCCTTAACACTGCTTTTAATCTTGTTAACTCTTTTATGGTCAAGGAGACATAAAGATTGTCATCAGGAAGACATATGGCTCATACTGTGCTAGACTGGTGAAGGACTATGCAGATATTGGAGTCATCTAGGATTTTCAGGAATATTTCTTATTTTCTCACCCATTACTTTTATGAAATGGGCCACTATGACTAGGAGTCAAATGAGCAGTCAAGCTCTCCAGGAATCCTTAATATGTTAGCAGTGAAGAATCACTTACTGATCCTTGTAAGAGGACTGCCAGATAAAGCAGAATATGAGCCATGAATGACTTAAGATCCTTTTGGAGACAGTCCACATTTTTCTTCACACACGGAATTCCATGTATTTAGTCAAAGGGGCTAAGATCAGAAGCAACTTTGGGTATTCAAATCTATTAAGCATCTCTTATTAGAAGTTCAGTAGCTACAAGCTATAGCTGACAAAATGCCCAGTTATGATATTCTAATTCTGGTATCACAATGCAAAAATATAACATTGTTTTTCTTGATATCATTGGAATACTAGGGAAAAAGATAGATAAAACTGGTGAAAGCTATGATTGCCAAGCATCAACTAGTTATTACATATAATATTAAGATTGTATGTGTTATTGCTTATATGACTTATGCTGGAATGCTGTGCAGGTCCTTCAAGAAACTACTTATTACGTTTGTTTTGTTTTCTTTCATCCCTTTTAAGGAAGTCTTCTTTGAGGAAGTTGCTAAGATCACAGTGTGAAGTTAGGATTTAGCTGGCGAAGTGCAGACATCTCCATTTCCATAGCTTCCAGAACACACTATAATAATCAAAGAACTGATTTGCCTTCTTTGGCAGTTTCAGGGTACTGGATTGGTCAGATTAAGGTGTTTTTTCTCTTGGATGACTGTAATTAAGCTGTGCAGATGTTGCACATGGATATTTGCATTTTTGTTTTCTAGAATTGAGTAAAATTAAATCTAATACACTAGTTGATTTGATATATCTTGAGGGTATGTATTATTACATGAAGAATTCACTTCAAAATCCTCAGTTGTAAGAAAACTATTGTCATACTTATCAGTGTAAAAAGATATGTATATTCCTGTATAGGAGGACATCTCTTCAGTTAGAAGCATTTGGAGGACACAAGTTTTACCAAGAATTGATGGTGTATAAAAACCTAACAAACAATAAAAATGGCAGTTTTGAGGAATTTTGAGGAAGCTTTATTTAGAACTATTAGAAACAGAAAAAATATTCATTGTTGTTGTTGGGGTTTTGTTTGTTTGTTTGTTTTTAAAAACTTTCTATGACTTCTGTGGGAAAGACTGCAGATAGTTGTATACTTCCTATTCTTTATATTTTTAAATAGTATTAATGAGAAAGATATTATTGCTCCACATTAAGATACTTTATTTCATGCTGAGACCTCACTGGTGTTGTTTATGAAATTCACAGGAAGTTATGTCAGAATGTCTTATAGTGCTTTTGAAATTTTGATTTCTAGTTTTCTTTCATGTGCTGTTCAATTAACCTGTTCAGTTTGTTCCTTTGTGTTTGCCAATTTGGCCATCTACTCAATTCACATCCAGTTTTTCTCTGCCCAGCCTGTGTGTCAGGCCCCTAACCATACTTTTTAGGTCCCTTGAACATAAGAGTCTGTGTTTACCTGTCTCCTTATGCTCCAGGTATAAAATTTTTCACCATAAACTTTGCCTTACCCTAGCGTGAAAACCGGTATCATTACCCTCACTGATACCTCTTCATTGTCTCCTGGAAATGCTATTCAGAATTGTCCCCCATCCCCTGCACTCCACTCACCACCAGGTTCTCATCTGCAATAGATCCCATTACTCTTCATTCCCTCCCACCTCAAACAGGCCTTTGTTGGAAGAGCATCATCAGTGGGATGAAATGCAGCTTTTCCCATGGCAACAGTGGGCAACTGCTACAGAGCACTCTCCTGGCTCAGATAACTTTGAAATGGAGGGAGATGGTGAAGTAAGGGGAAAGAAGTGTTTCTTAAGAAATTAACAGAAATGTATCTGGGCATAAAGGTCTATAAAATAAATAAAAAAAAAAAGTGGAGCGAGTGGAATATATTATTTTTCATCTTTAGTGATCCTAGGTGTCATTCACAAAAAAGCCCTCAAATAATTTTGAGAAAATGTTTTAAGATTTTTAACTGATGATGATTCATGTCATACAAAAAAAAAAAAAAAAGTCTTATTCAATTTCATCACTGTCATTCCTACTAAATAAGCTAATTTTGCTATTCTTTGTCTAAATGTGCCTGCAAATATTCTGGAAAAATGGAAGAGGCCAGTTTTAGGAACAGAATTCATAGGAGTGTGTATATTTTGTGGATTCTGATTGCAGTAGTGAAATTTAGAGGATATGTCTTCTAATACTTTAAAAAATGTTTTAGACATTTGTTTTTTCTGATATAAAAAATGAGTCTGTTTACAGTGATCAGCACCACAAATTACAGGAAATTATTTTTATTATTACATATTTTTTTCTAGAATTTATGACTAAAACCACATTTGATTATTTTCCAGGCTATTGTACATAGGATATTCTGGTATTGTAGATCAACATAGAATGTCACCTGTAGACCCTGAGATTGTGTTCTTTACCTCTGTACTTCTATGTTGTACAGGCATGGGTGGCTCAGGTAAAAGGCTTAATTTTATAAAATACCTTTTAATGCTGTTCCACTTCTCTCTCTTTTCCCATTCCTCTACCTCTCTCTCTTTGTTTCCCAAAGCATTTAAAATAATAAGTTTCAAGCACTACAACAATTATTTTTTAGTCTTACATTTATTGCTTTCTAACTTATGTGACAGTTACATTATTTAGGGTGTCAAATATGCAAGTTCCTTCGGGATAAGAAAATAATATATTGGTATTGTGTGTATTTCTAGAAGAAAAAAAATATGACATGAATGGCTATCATTACTTTGATATTAAAAGCAAAGTTGTAGCCCATGCTCGAACCATCTTGAGTCATTTAAATCTTTCTGAGACTTTCCCTGTAACAAAAACAAAAAAGCACTTCTAGAGGCAATTCAGACTTGAGATGGTCTGAATCATACTCTAGAATGTCTCATTTTTCTATTTTGGCGTTGTAGAATGACCACAGTCCAAACTGAGGTATTGTTCTTAGATATAGTTGCCAAAGACAGGGAATCTCATTCATTGTGGGCAACAACAAGATCTGTTTGCATCTGTTTTTGTGGACCTTAGGAAGCTACCTTTCAAGAACAGACTGACCACTTTTCAGCATCACAAAAGGTTCTTAAAATCTATTAGCAGCTCCCCAGACATGTAAAATTCATTAAAAAACCCTGAGGAAGTGATTTCTTGGGAGTAATTTGAGTATACTTAATTAATTCAGGATATATTTTCATGACACAAAGCTTTAGCAGAAATACCAGTATTAAGGATTCCAATCTGCCAAATATCTCAATTTCTTTTCTTCATTCTTCTTTGCAGATTCTTTTGTATAGCTGTTTTGGGGTGATTTAGAGGGACAAATAAGCAGGAGAGGATTGCTTTTACCCAGCTCTGATCTGCTATGCAGTTATCTCAGGACTGCTGAGATAAGAAAACAATTTAAACCAACTTAAACCAATAATGGTGCATACTACATCCTGTGATTGCAGTGGATTAATTGAAAAGAAGAACAACAGGAGTGAGATCATATTAGATAACTTTTGCTAGTAAATTGGTCATTACAGTACTTGTCCAGGAAATGTAAAACCTCAGTTCTAACTAATTATAAAGCTGGGAAAGAATGAACCCCAAAGGCATTCTATAAAGAGTTTGGGATTCTATAAGTCCCAAATGGAATTGATGGAATGACTGATTTATAAAAACAAACAAAATAAAACAAAAAAGCATCCCCTCCCCTCCTCCCGCCCAATATTTAAAACGATAAAAGTTTATCATTAGCAATCCAGTAATATATGTATTTATTTAGAGTGGGATGTATCACATGTCTTTCAAGAAAGAATACTTTGATAATTTGATTACGGACAAAGAATAAGCAAAGACAAAATGTTGTGTCAATCCACTAAGGTTTTTATACAGTCTAAACCCTGTTCACCTAAAAAGATGGCACACGAATGGGGTCTTTAATGGAAGGAATCTAAATACAGTCCTGCATGCTTTGTTGGCAATGATATCAGGTGATTATTTTCCATGTTACTAAAGTGCTTTAGTCACTTAAAAAGCTTTTGATATTTTAAATTAAGATACTGTTGAAAAAGTTAGAAGCCATTCATACACAAAACCTTTGTAAGTAACATTTTTCTTTTTCAAAGGGCAAACTGAAAAAATTAGGGCTATGAAAGCAACTCTGTTGAGAATCTAATGATTTTGAATATAAAATGTTTCTGAATTGTAGAAACTGTCTCTTATTTAAATGTCAAGAAACAAGAGGAAAAATAAAGTAACAAACTGGGCATCCAAATCAAAATGGATAAATAAAAATGCAAAAGCCTATTGGAAATCAGGGACCTGATGGAAGACTGTTGTTAGAAAGTGCAGGAATTACATGGAATTGCCAAAAGTCAAGCTGGCTAAAACTTGTGGAGAATAGTAAAAACAATAGTAAGAAAAACTTCAGCAAGATTAGTAAAAAGGCAGTTTGAGAGAACTGAGCTTTGATACATCCATTTCCACTAACAAAGGTGGTGTCGAATAAGCAAACTGAAGGGGAATGAAATATGGCAATGAGGTCATGAATAAAATAATAAAATATAATAAATAAAATAATAAAACGTAGAGGATGAACATCAAATAAAGAATTTTAAGCCTCAGTTTAGGCTTCTACATACCTAAAAGGTGAACCACACCACCATGAATCACTTTTGGGAAAAATGAGAAGGAAGGGAGAAAACAGAAAACATGCTAAGAGAAACATGAGTTGATTAAGATAGCCCACTTCCTGAAAATAAGAGTATACAAGTCTTTTATCCGCTTTTCCAGGATTAACAATGTTTTTTTTGTTTGTTTGTTTGTTGTTTGTTTTTTTTTTTTTTTAACTTAGGAAATGATGATTGTGGTATTTTGAGGAACTTTTCATGAAACCAAGAAGATAATAATGGCTACGAGTTAGAGAAAAATCAATACTACTTTAAAAATGACTGTAACAGTATCTTCCATGTTCTATTGAATTCTTTTGAGATGCTGTTGATGAACTGATTTTATTTCAAAGTTTATTGCCTTGACAGAATCAATAACCCTACTATTAGTAAATTCAGTAAAACTAAAAGGTTCAGATTATTCCCCAAACTCCACACCTTCCCCTAAAATATATAAAAAGTTTTTATTCAAATTGAGTATCTGCTGACTCTTGAATAGGTGTATAGATTTATTTTTATGATTTTCTGCTATACTGGTATTTCTACATATAATTTTAAACTTACATAGGCAACAAAAGCTAGAATTGAACCATAAGGAACTTCTTCTCCCTCCATTGAATTTCTCATGGGAAAGAACTGAAACCAGAAATATCTCCTGAAAGCTTTTTATTAACATTTAATTTCCTTTGCCATCCTGTTGGCCATGAACATTTTAAACTGTGGGAGTGGTGAAATTTGAGCCATATTTCTTGTAAAACTCTTGTAGGTGATGTGAGACTTCAAAAAATGAAAAAGAAAAAATTCATCTTGCTTTTATGCCATGTCTTAGTGAACCCATATCTATTCTTTCCTGGCTTCAAAATAGATATCCTCTTTTTCCTTTGTAGAAATAAAATGATCATCCAGGAAGAAAAAAAAAAAAATCTGTTAAATTCCCAAAGTACTTTCCAATGCTTAATCATTTGATTAAGTGGTTTTGAGATGGAAAAAAAGTGCAAACAGACTTTGCGTAAAGATGTTTAAGTATTTATCTCTCATGTCTTTTTCATTCACATCAGACTTGATCAAAGATTTGTCTTTCTCTCCCATTATTAAGTATAAAGCTTAATAACAAGCAAAAGGATTAATTACAGTACCTACTTCCATTGCCCATGGCATTCAATAATTGTTTTATTTTTCAGTGGATTATGCTTAATGAAAATCTGGTTTTCAATTATTTTTTTCAAAAGCTTGTATAACCGTACTAATTATGAGTTCACTTTTACAGAAAAAAAAATATGGCAAGTGCAATTCTGAAGTAATTGTTTTAAATGATGCATTTTTCAGCTGTCGGAAGTTCATTCAAATATTATGAATACTGTGATGAACAATATTTAGTAGTAATCTAATCTTTGTTTTCATTTAGTAGCAATTGTTCCTTAGGCATAGATGTACACAGCATCAATTATCAGTATTTATCATAGAATCATAGAATGGTTTGGTTTGGAAGGGACCTTAAAGATCACCTAGTTCCAACCCCCTGCAATGAGCAAGGACACCTTCCCCTAGACCAGGTTGCTCAAAGACCCATCCAACCTGGCCTGGAACGTTCCCAGGGATGAAGCATCTACAGCTTCCCTGGGCAGCCTGTTCCAGTGCCTCAACATCCTCATGGTGAGGAATTCCTTCCTTATATCTAAACTAAATCTACCCTCTGTCAGTTTAAAACCATTACCCCTTGTCCTGTCACTGCCTTCCCTTGTAAAAAGTCCCTCTCCATCTTTCCTGTAGGCTCCCTTTAGGTACTGTCAGGCTGATATAAGGTGTCCCTGGAGCCTTCTCTTTTCCAGGCTAAACAACCCTAGCTCTGAATGTCAACTATTCTTACGAAAAATATTTCTGTGTTACTCTTTTTCCATTTATTTTTAAACTACTGGTGATTTCTTATTTATAAAAAATTCATGAACTTCATTCAGAAACCCCTTTGCCACTGAGGGTTTCCAAACTACTGGTTTGTAAAATCACCATAGCTTAAAATGACTGGTTGTGCAGTCTGTTATAAAGAAGACCCCTAAATCTGAACTAAAAGAAGAGAAATTAAGAACTTTTTTTTTCTGTAATTTTTATTTTCAGTAAGAACTGAGCATCTTGCATGTATTGTTTCCTGCATTGGAATAAAAATTACTCAGATGGATCTATATAGTCACCATTCCTTTATCATTTTTTTTTTTCTTGAGAAGTAATATTTAATATTTGAATCTATATTTCACCTTAAAATGTAAGTTATTATTAGGAAATGTAGTTAATATAATTATTTGTTAATATGTAGTTCATGTAATTATTTGTTTTATTTTAAAAAATGTGACTATGAACCCATTATTTATGAAAAGGCATGCAGTTTCTTGCTTCTTTGTCACAATTAGTTGTCTACTGTCAGGAACAAACTCTGTTTGTCTTTAATTTCTGAT
Source organism: Columba livia (assembly GCF_036013475.1). Classification (NCBI taxonomy): domain Eukaryota; kingdom Metazoa; phylum Chordata; class Aves; order Columbiformes; family Columbidae; genus Columba; species Columba livia. Next base: position 53,424,889 of record NC_088602.1, read on the forward strand.
TTTAATGGAAGTTTGAATTAAAGTGCATGCAGTAAGACAGCATAATGTGTGTGTGATAAAAAGAGGCAATAAAGGACAGTGTTCTTAAGACGATCTGGAAGACGGAACATTATGGGTTCCTAATTATTTGTGGAATTTGGTTTATTGTCTGTCTGTAAAGTGTTGACGTCTTTTACTATATATTTTCATTTAAGCTTAGTTCTGTAAGTTCCATCATTTAGCTTAAATATATATGGTGTTTCCACCATACTGATTTATTTTAACACTTCTTTCTCCTTCGTCTTTTTTTTTTTTTTTTTTTGTGTGTGTGTGTGTGTGTTCTGTTCTGAGATTTTTTTTTCATATCAAGTCTCTTTGGATTGTGAATTATGTCTTCCTGCATTTTGAATTTCTGTTGGGTTTACTCCATTAACATAAAAGTAAAGGAAGTGATGACAGTGTTAACTAGAAAACAAATAAACCTTTAATTTCCTTCCCTGCTGTGTTTAGTGTGGGCATGTGCACACTAATGAGATAGTGTTAAACCGACCTCAGAAAAGTTACGAGAAAGGTGAACTACAAGTCCACAGCTGAAAATGTGTTCTTTAATACCACAGCTATCTTTCAAACTGTATTGCAGCAGCACAGCAGTATGCACAATCCAGTGGAACTCAGACTAAAAACACTGGAGCCTAAAACCAAATTCTCACAGAATCATAGAGTGTCTGAGATTGGAAAGGACCTCTGGAGATCATATGGCCCAACCACCCTGCTCAGTCAGGGTCACTCAGAGAAAGTTGCCCAGGACCATGTCCAGACAGCTTTTGAATACCTTCAAAATGGAGACTCCACAACCTCTTCAGGCAACCTGTGCCGGAGTCCCGTCACCCTCACAGTCAAACAGTGTTTCCTGATGTTCAGAGGGAACCTCCTGAGTTTCAGTTTGTGCTCATTGCCTCTGGTCCTGTCACTGCATACCATCAAAAAGAGCCTGGATCCCTATTCTTTATACCATCTCTTCAGATATTTGTACACATTTATGAGACCCTCTGAGCCTTCTCTAGGCTACGCAGTCTCAGCTCTCTTAATCTCTCCTTACATGAAAAATGCTCCAGTCAGTTAATTACCTTGGTGGCCCTTTGCTGGATTGTATCCAGCTGCTCCCTCTCTTTTTTGTACTATGGTATCCAGAACTGAACCCAGTACTCCAGGTGTTACCTCACCAGTGTTGAACAGAGGGGAAGATCACCTCCTTTGACCTGCTGGCAACACTTCTCCTAAAGTAGCCCAGTAGATATTTGGTGATCTTTGCCACAGGGGCACATTCCTGGCTCTTGTTCAACTTGGTGTCCACGAGGACCCTGAGATGCTTTTCTGCCAAGGGGGTTTCCAGCCAGTCAGCCCTCAGCATGTGGGGTGCCTGGGTTCCTGAATCCCTAGGTGCAGGACTTTGCACGTCCTTTTGCTGAACTTAATGAGGCTCCTGTCAGCCCATTTCTCCAACCTGTTGAGGTCCGTCTGGATGGCAGCAAAACTGTCTGATGTATCAGCCACTCCTCCCAGTTTTGTGCCATCAGCAACCTTGCTGAAGGTACACACTGCATCATCATCCACATCATTCATGAACATGTTAAGCAGGATTGGATCCAGTATTGATCCCTCTGGTATACTTCTGGTATACTCCAACTGGACTTGGTGCCACTGATCCCCACCTTTTGTGCCTGACTGTTCAGCCAGTTTTCAATCCTCCTCAATTGTCATTGATTATATAGCCCTCTGACAGTGCGGTTCTGTTCTTATAATGGAATCCTCCTGTTTAAATGTAAAGTGTCCTCACCAAAAATCATTGCATTTTACTATTACTTTTTTTTTTTTAATTTTTTTTTTTACTGTAACATGTATTTGGAAGCAGAGTACTGTTGTGAGTTCATGGGTTCATATAGTAATTTCTTGGCAGCATGTTTGATTGCACTGTATTATTAGAAATACATCCACATACACAGACAATAATTAACGCATAATTCAACCCTATTTAAAATGTAAAATAAAAATATTTTTAAAGTGGTGAATATAGATACTGCAGCTTCAGAGAGGAAAATATCTAGGTCAGTCTTCAATCTTTAAACTCCAAAACTAATAACTCTTCATAACAATTGCAGCTCCAAGTCTCCAGTCCATTACACTGCTGTCTCCTTCAGAAGAAAAAAAAAAAAAAATTAAGAAAAGAAAATAAGTATCCAATTTCCAGAGCATTACTAATAGAAAATACTAAGAACTGTCCTCAAGTAGTGTTTAGTAGGACAGTTGTCTCTGCAATATGCTATCTGATATGAAGACAGGAAAAAAAGTGTTCATAGCATAGATCTCTTATAGAAATACCCAGGTTAAATTGTTTTCTTAAAAAGACCTTTATTACAGTGGTCACAAAGAACAGTCTATTGCTGTATTGATAGCAAAAAAAAAAAAATAGAATAAAATTAACTGTAGGAAATAAACAGTAAAGCTACTATTAAAATATCTCTGAAAGTATTCAGGCTGAAAAATCATTAATTCTGTCCTTCATGCTCCCAAATTTTCATAAAATGTACTTCAGCAAAGAAAGGAATTTAATTAATGTCATGACATTTTTATATTATTTTTAGCACTGTTTTCAATGCTTTTTTGATAGTATGTCTGAAAGAACCCAAAATGTAGGCTACATTTGTATGTTGTTAATGGGAAACCAAGCAACCAAGTGAATACTGAGGTGGTAACCAAGATATTGTCATCAGTGGCATCTTGCAGAGCAGTCCGCAGGGATAAAGCTGTGACATCCTCAGTAAAGCTGGCCTCCTATGGAGTACAGCACAGCATCAAGTCGCGAGGAACAGAGGTGACACAATACTGAGCCACATTGGTGGTTTTCTCTGTGTGACATCGCAGAACCATAGAATAGTTTGGGTTAGAAGGGACCTTTGAAGGTCATCTACTCCAACCCCCCTGCAATGAACAGGGACATTTTCAACTAGATCAGGTTGCTCAGAACCCCACCCAGCCGGGCCTTGAATGTCTCTCGAGATGGGTCATCTACATCTCTGGGCAACCTGGGCCAGTGTTTCACCACCCTCATTGTAAAAAATTTCTTCCTCATGTCTAGCCTGAATGTTTCCTCTTTTAATTTAAAACCATTACCCCTTGTCCTGTTGTAACAGACCTTGCTAAAAAGTCTGTCCCCATCTTTCTTATCGTCCCCTTTTAAATACTGAAAGGCTGCAATAACGTCTTCCCGGAATCTTCTCTTTTCCAGGCTGAACAATTCCAACTCACTCAGCTTGTCCTCATAGGAGAGTTGTTGCAGCCCTCTGAACATCTTGGTGGCCTCGTCTGGCCCCTCTCCAACAGGTCCATGTCTTGTACTGAGGGGTCCATAGCTGGATGGAGTCCTCCACATGGGGTCTCACCAGAGAAGAGTAGAGGAGCAGAATCACCTTCCTTAACCTGCTGGTCCTGCTTGTTTTGATGCAGCCCAAGATACAATTGGCCTGCTGGTCTGCAAGTGCACATTGCTGGCTCATGTCCAATCTTTCATTCACCAGTTCACCCAAGTTCTTGTCATCAGGGCTGCTCTCAAACCCTTCATCTCCCAGCCTGTATTGATACCAGGGGTTGCCCAGACCCAGGTGTAGGACCTTGCACCTGGCTTTTTTGAACCTCATATAAACTGTTCGCCAGGATCAAGTTCTCTGTCCAGATGCTCTGATATCCCAGTATCACAGCTCAAGATCTTGAAGCCATATTTTACTGTTTTTCTTAAACTATGTGGTCTTAAGTAGACTGATTTCTGAAAGTGACTAGCTGTTCATCAGCAGTTGTCTGCTCTAATAAATAGATGAAATCTCATTTTGGAAGTGATGAGTTCACAAATTATTACAATATGTGCCATTATTAACCAAGTCTTATGATACAAAACTATTCCATGATTGTTATATTCTCTTTTGTCTAAGTTAATTGTCTCACAGATACTTGTGGGAGAAAATATATGGTAGTATATACAAGCATAATAATTTCTAGTTAGTGTCCGTTCCTGTAAGGTTATCTTCTTATCAAGTTATTTCTTTTTATCAAATTATGTACATATATATATATACATAGAAGCATACACAAAAAATATTTAACTATAGGTACACACTCATAGATACTATGCAATCTGTCTTCTGTGGCTAGAGATATATACCCATGGTGGAATTGTACTATGCTCAAAGGCAGCAGTTAGCAGGGGCCTCTTATGCCTTTTCCCTAATGGAAAAGAAATCAGCAGTGTTTTGATTTTATATATGCTGGTGTCCTGTAATAGTGCCAGTTCAATAGCAAACACTAAATTTGTTTTCAGAAGTTTTGGTACAAAACTAGTAACCACCTCCTATAGTTCAAGCTTTTCCTGAATAATTATTTTTAACCAGAGAAGACTTTTTCAGCTCGGTATACAATAAACTCTCTTTCAACCACAGCTTTACTTAGCAAGCCTAATAATGTTTTGCACCTTGCCAAAACAGCATTTATCTACATTGGGAAAAAAAAAAAAGAAAATGAAAGGCAAGTAGGGAACAACTTTATATGGCGATTCCTGTCAAACCAGTTCTATGTACACTGGAAGTGTGTCACTTGCTAGAACGTGTGTCACAAATACCTAAGTATATGTCTTTATATATTGCCTCCTAAACAATTCTTTCACTCTCCAAAGGCTGTTTTCTGAAATAGTCCTGTCTTTTTTTTCTGAGCTGCTTTGCCTGGAATAGAAAATGTTTCAATTTCTGCTTGTTCACTGTATAGGTTTCCACAGACTTTCTTAGATTAAGTTTGATTGTTGCATTTAATTTCAGGAAGGCTTTAATTCTTGAGAGATGGCCTCACTTTTCAGTCACTCCATGTTACAGTCACTTAATCATTCACCTCCATGCAAACAGTCCATCAGGTCTTTAACAACAGAACAATGACACAAAAAAATGGAAATCCATATTATGAAAGAGGCCCTAAGTCAACTCTTACTGATTAATTCCCCCTTTATTCACAAAGCCTAACTCATCCTGACTGAATCAATCAAAAAGCTATTACCTTCATACTTGCAAGTGTTACTTTCAAAATCAATAAAAACTGAGTTCATTTTTAAGATGCAATGTATTACCAAAATTAAAGTTCCCATTTACTAAGGCTAGAGATTTATCAAAAACTGTTGCATTTGGAAAAATCCTGTTTGTTGGCCCTGCATATTTTTTAGTGTTTTGTAATGTTCAACTTTGTCCTTTTTTTCAGTTTCATTTACTTCAATAGCTGGATTACTATTAGTTTTATGAATGTGTTTTTTCTGCCTCTGTACATGAAAGGCTTTTCCTTATGATTTCACAGGAATTCTTTCTGTCCCATATACCATGTTTTCATTCTGTTTTTTAATAAGGCCACAGGAATAGTGGTCCAAATTTAAGGACTGATGAGTAAAGACAGGACCCAACTGACTAAGCAGAGCAAAAGCATCTTTGTCCAACAGGCTGACAAACCTGGTAAGGATCTCCCTACCCACCCAGTGGTCTAGGAAAATTACAACCCACTTAAGTGTGGAAGCAGTGAGTGAGTGGAGAGGTACAAGGTGACAAGAACAAGAGGTGCTCCAGGAACAATAAAATAAGTCAAAAGAAAGCCTTCCCAAAATAGACATGAATACATGCAGCCCTGGAAACAAGCAGAAAGAACTGAAGGTCAACCTGCAAATGCTGAATTGTAACATTATTGATGCCACAGTAGTTGAGATGTGATGAAATCATAGGATCATAGAATGTCCTGATTTGGAAGGGACCCACAAGGATCATTGAGTCCAACTCATGTCCCTGCACAGGACAACCCCAACATTCACACCATGTGTCTGAGGACATTCTCCAACCACTTCTTGAACACTGTCAGGCTTGAGGCCATGGCTGCTTCCCCTGGGAGCCTGTTTCAGTGCTCCACCACTCTCTGAGTGAAGAACCTTTCCCTAATGTCAAACATATATATCCTGTGGCACATCTTCCTGCCATTCCCTTGAGTCCTATCATTGGTTGCCAGAGAGAAGAGATCAGCACCTTGCCCCTCCTCCTCCCCTTGTGAAGAAGCTGTAGACCACGATGACATCCCTCCTCAGTCTCCTCTTGTCCAGGCTGAACAAACCAAGTGACTTTAGCCAGTCCTCGTATGGCTTCCCCTCTAAACCCTTCAACTGGTGGGATAGCTTGCATAACTTGAGTGCTGCAATGCATTGATACACTCTCTTCAAGACGAGCAGACAGAGAATAAGTGGAGAAGAGGTTGCCCTTTGTGATAAGGAGTTGCTTGAAGGTATGTAGCTCTTGCATACAACAGACAACAGGCTGATTGAGAACTTGTGGTAACCTAGAATTAGAGGAGAGCTCACTGCACATGGCATTGTAATGGCAAATTATTCCAGATCACCTGATTAAATTCAGGAAGCTGACAAATTCTTCTTTAAATAACTAGAGAAATTCTATCTATGAAAGACCTTTGCTCTTACAGGAGAGTTTAAACTCCCAGCTGCTGGAAGGGCAACACAGCAAGACTTCTAGAGGGTATCAGGGATAGCTTCTTGGTACAGGTACCAAATGGACTAACTAGGGGATAGCTCGCAGCTGGAACTGATATTCAGTAACAAGAACTTCCTAAGGTTATAGCAGTCAGTGATAGCTTTGGCTGCAATCACCAGGAAATCATGGAGATCAGGATCCTGAAGGGAGTAAGGATGGACAGTAGCAGAGTACAAACCTTGGACTTTAGCCGAGCAGGCTTTGGTTTATTCAGGAAACTGTTAGGTGGGATCCCCTGGGAGGCAGCTCTCAAGAAGAAAGGAAGTCAGGAACAATAACAGGTTTTTAAGGACAAGAACTTTCTAGCACAAAAATAGGTCATCATGATGCTCAGGAAAACAAGTAGACACACCAGGAGACTGGCTTGGCTGAACTGGGAGCTCATGAGACCTCCAGTGCAATAAGGCAGCGTACCAGGGGCAGAAACAGGGACAGCTGCAAAGGAGAAACTTACCCATACACATCCTTGGGGCACTATGGGCTGCAACCAATTATGTCGAGAAAGTTGGCTGATGTCTTTGCAAGGCTGCTCTCTGTCATCTTTGGAACATCATGAAGATTTGGGCAGGTAGACAGTGACTGGGAAAAAAAAAATGATCAACACAAGAAACTACAGGCTCATCAGCTTTGCTTTGTTTCCTGGGAAAATCATGAAGTTATCTTACCTGGAGTAAATCAATCATGCATGACCAACCTGATTTCCTTCTGTGACAAAATGACTGTATTTTCAGACAAAGAGAGAGAAGTAGATATAATTTACCTCAACTTTAGCAAGGTATTCAACACTGACTCCCATAAAATTTTCATATCCAATTTGGGGCTTTACTGAAATCCAAAATGTGTATGTGTATGTGGAGAAGTGTATGTGGAGAAGTGTATGTGGAGAAGCACCCCAGAGGAGAATGTAAGGCGAAGCTTCTCCTTGCTGGCTTCATGTCTTCTTTATGTTGGGCCTAAGCAAAGTGTTAGACTAGCTTCCCCAATTCCACAAAATACATACCGGTAATTACTGTTCTCATAGTTCTGTATTGCACTTAAAGTCAGAATAAACTAGACTACACTGGCCTCATTATAAGGCTACTATTTAAGAAAGCTATTTTCTGCATTATATGGTGTTAATAATTTATTTTTAGGGTAAAGGCAATTTCTCAGCTGTTTCAGGGAATGCATATACATTTTCTCTTTACCTACTGTGAGCACTTAAGATTTTCAGTCATACTGCTTACGAATGGCCACAAAATGTCAGTTTCAAATCAAATGAAATTCCACTCCCTGGGATGTAAATGGATCATTTCTGCTGTGCTCTTAGGCCTTTCTAGCTTGAAGAATGAGAAATATAGTCAAGCATCTAAAATTAGTTTTCTTGCAGTGTGCTGTGAAAAGAAAGCACAATTAATATATCCTGCATATTTTGAAAAAAAAAATATATTTGTGACTGTGATGAGCAATTTCAGTGTATGTTTTAAAATTAAACATCTAAAATTATGGAAACTATAAAATTTTTAGTTTGTAGCTTCTCAAGTGAGGAACTGCAGATATTTTTGAGAAAGAAGTCACAAATTTTATCTATCTTGTATCTTCTCAAACAAAATTTTTAAATGTGTAGGATGCTTTAAGAGTGTGCTAGCTGTCTTGGGTCTCAAGTAGGGAGGAACAGCATTGAATTCACTAATGGTTTCTGCTTTTTGCACATTCATGCAGCCAATGAGATTTTCACAAAGACTCATCAAAAAGCCTGGAAAACTGAAATTCAATATCCTTTGACCAGTTAGAAAAGAAAATGTTTAGAAGACATTTAATTTAATGACAGTACTAATTATTTTGTAGCTGATTGTTAATAGCTTCTTTGAACTTGAATTCTGAAATGTATGGTCTTACCCAATCTCCAGAATTATCTTTGTGCAATTGTGTGGATTTTGTGTCTTCTTCTTATTTTACTTTCTCGTCACAAAAATGACCAAAAGGCATACAACTAAAGTATAGTTATTACTGCTGTCTTTTCTCCCTCGATAGGAACTCAATTGTGTTTCTCCTATCTGTACCCTGATAGAATCTTAGGGTTCTTAAAAGAAAATAGCTACTGTCTAGTACTCAGGACCCCCTATCCTGTGAGTTTATCTGGAATTACTGAGAAAAAGGAAGTATGGCAAGTGGGTTCTTAATATGTAAGGTTTACTACCTTTTACACAGAAGTGTTTGGGGTTGGAGTGAAGGGGAATAGCTTCCTTAAGAATGCACATGTTCTCAAAACAAATTATCTTAGAATATACGTACAAACTAGGACTGGCTTTAAGGCTAGAGAAGAATCCTGTAGTTTCAAAACTAAGTTCAAAACACTCCTTTCCTTCTATTTTCTTTAACAGTACTATTTTTTTATACATAAGTATGCACATGTACATATTTATGTATATAAGTATCCATATTAGTATATGTACATAAATATGTGCTAGCATCCATCTCATCAAAGCTCTTTTTCCTTATTTTAGCAATGATTTTTGTCTCTATCATGTTAAAGCAATGAAACACAGAAATTACAAAATTATTAACATCATTAATACCCTTTAGACCTGCTTCTACTGATCTTTGTCCAGAAGTGTGACCTTATCAAGCTGAAATGTGAAGGCCTGACTTAATTCTCAGTCAATCGAACTTTCACTAAAATCACTAGGGGTCTGCTCAATACAAACTGATAAGAACCTAAGAATTTTTTGACCTGTGATAGGAGTATTTGAATGATCAAAGTTTTATGCAAATAGGTGCAAAGTTAATTCCTAATTTACTGGCTAGTGAAATGAAGGTATGCATGAAAGAATACTTGTTTGCTTTTTGCTCTTAAGATTTTAAATTTCACTTTCATTTTACATTCTCAGTCATAATTGTAATTAAAACCAAAATGCTTTTATTTATCATAGTTGATATGTTATTTTCAAATATATATGAATCCACAGAATCACGGAATGTCAGGGATTGGAAGGGACTTCGAAATATCATCTAGTCCAATCCCCCTGCTGGAGCAGGAACACCTAGATGAGGTTACACAGGAATGTGTCCAGGCAGGTTTTGAATGCCTCCAGAGTAGGAGACTCCACAACCTCCCTGGGCAGCCTGTTCCAGTGCTCTGTCACCCTTACGGAGAAGAAGTTTCTTCTCAAATTTAAGTGGAACCTTTTGTGTTCCAGTGTGAACCCATTACCACTTGTCCTATCATTGGGTGTCACCGGAAAGAGCCTGGCTCCATCCTCATGACACTCACCCTTTATATATCTGTAAACATGAATGAGGTCACCCCTCAGTCTCCTCCAAGCTAAAGAGACCCAGCTCCCTCAGCCTTTCCTCATAAGGGAGATGCTCCACTCACTTAATCATCCTTGTTGCCCTGGAGTCCCAGGAGTATTAATAGCGTTACACATGAGCTGCTGTCTTATGCATTCAGATGACTTTGTATAGTTTATGTGATATAGAAACCGTGTAGGGGAGAAACAAAGTTGTAACACAGGAACAAGCATACATGATAATGATGACACAGCTCATTGTGTTCTTAAAGGAGGAAGTGACAGAAATATACACCAGATGTTGATTTTCTCTATAAGTGCACAAATGAATCCCATGTTGCAGCAATTATTCTGTCACCTAGCTACACTCCTGAATAGTATTGATGAGCAAGACCACCTTTTACGTTTTTGAAATATTTTAGGAAACTGCTGTTGAGGTAAATAAAACTATCTATTCATTCTACTGAGTGAAAATCATGTCTTATTTCAAAACTCCAGGCAGCTCAGAAGACAGATATTTTGCTTAGTTTTGCTCAGGTATATGTACATTTTATACTGAATAGCTCCTTTTCTGCATTGGTATGTGACATTTGATGAGTTATCAGTATTGTTATTGCTTTTTTAAAATTTTTCACATTAGAATTAAAAAAGGTGAAACTGAAGAAAAAAATAACATAATTTTGATTTTTTTCACCTTGTGAAAAAAATGAATAATATTTTGAGGGATTATGGTGCTAAGCATGAAGTTACGCTTTATTGGAGATTGCAAAGTGTTTTTATCTGAAGATTTTCCAGAGAATGGAGGAGGGAAAAAGAAGGATAGAGGGGTAGGGACTTTGGTAAGAAATTTATGGTTGAGGACTTAATTTTCTTGGCTAAGCCATATCCTTTATTTATAATTAATGTCAAGAATGCTTCTGGATGATTTAGAATATAACGGTGCTCTTTGGTAAATGGAAATAAAAACAATTTATACATGTCTCTTCTTTTTCTTTGTGCATTTAGTTTTTTTTGTTTGCTTGTTTGTTTAGGAGTCTGCTGGCTTAACACAAGTATTCATGTAGGTTTGAAAACTTTGTAATAATTCCCACTCAAGAAAGAATACTTTTTCTTATTAATTTTGCACAAGGTCTGCCTCCTAAATTTTTTTTATACCTCTAGTTCTTTTGTCTTTCCTAGTTTGTTCTTTATTATGACTGTTTATTATGACTCTTACTATATTTCTTCAGTCAACATTTTGCAACATGTGGAAGAAATATAGAAAGTGATATGATGATATTATACAGTTATAAGCATGTATGTCACTGTGTCAGAAGAACTGGGCAAAAATAAGAACTGCATTAGTGAACAATGTTGTTTCCCCACTTGAGTCTCTGCCTATTGCTGTGTAAATGTTTGAAGCTAAGAAAAAAATAGGCTGTTTTAAATTTACTTTCATTCCAGGCTTCTTTTGAAAACCAGTTCTCTGGTAGAGATTCTCTAAGAATTAAATGGTCCCTGAGGTTTATTTTCTTAATTAAAGAAAACACTGTCATGTATGATTTCCTTCCCGTCCCATCCCATCCCATCCCATCCCATCCCATCCCATCCCATCCCATCCCATCCCATCCCATCCCATCCCATCCCTATGTTGTGTTGGTTAACTTTAGTTTTTAAAATACTGGAACTTGGTATGGTTTAGTGATGCTGCTTTTACAGACTGCTCATTTGTTTGAGATCCTTTTGTCTCCTTTAGGAAATATTATTGTAATGTTATACTAGTTTCTATTATCGATGTTATATCACATTTACTGTCTATAAACCAGATTTGAAGTTACGTTAGGAGCCAGCAAAGTCTTGGTCACTCTTTATTTATTTTAAAAAAATGAGTTTTGGCCATAAAATGGTTTTGATCACTCCTGTGAAGAACAGTGTATGAGTTTCTTGGCTCTTGTTATAATCCTGTGAAGAAGAATTATGGAATATGCAACAACTAGATGTATTCTTACACAGTCATATATTTCTACCAGTGAATTAGCAGAAGCAAAACCACACATTTGGTTTGTGCATAGGGGATTTCAGCCAAAGTAAAGGAATCAGAGTTTTAATTCACTTGGGTTCAAATTCGTTTAGGCTTGTCATATTGAACAAAGGAAAACCATCAGCCATAAAAGAGCAGTCAGGCATGATATTAAACAGCTGAACTTGTCAAAATAATCAGCATGTAGTATGAAGCTGCATTCAGTACATCTCTGCTTCACAGTTATTGCTATTGTATTCGATTTTTACATGCTTTAGACAAATTGATGCAGGTTTTCTTTCTCTTTCTTTTCTTTTCTTTTCTTTTCTTTTCTTTTCTTTTCTTTTCTTTTCTTTTCTTTTCTTTTCTTTTCTTTTCTTTTCTTTTCTTTTCTTTTCTTTTCTTTCCCTTTTCCCTTCCCCTTCCCCTTCCCCTTCCCCTTCCCCTTCCCCTTCCCTTCCCTTCCCTTCCCTTCCCTTCCCTTCCCTTCCCTTCCCTTCCCTTCCCTTCCCTTCCCTTCCCTTCCCTTCCCTTCCCTTCCCTTCCCTTCCCCTTCCCCTTCCCCTTCCCCTTCCCCTTCCCCTTCCCCTTCCCCTTCCCCTTCCCTTCCTCTTCCCCTTCCCCTCCCTTTCCTTCCCCTTCCCCTACCCTTCCCCTTCCCCTACCCTTCCCCTTCCCCTTCCCTTCCCCTTCCCTTCCCTTCCCCTTCCCTTCCCCTTCCCCTTCCCCTTCCCCTTCCCCTTCCCCTTCCCCTTCCCCTTCCCTTCCCCTTTCCCTTCCCTTCCCTTCCCTTCCCTTCCCTTCCCTTCCCTTCCCTTCCCTTCCCTTCCCTTCCCTTCCCTTCCCTTCCCTTCCCTTCCCTTCCCCTTCCCCTTCCCCTTCCCCTTCCCCTTCCCCTTCCCCTTCCCTTCCCCTACCCTTCCCCTTCCCCTTCCCTTCCCCTTCCCCTTCCCTTCCCCTTCCCCTACCCTTCCCCTACCTTTCCCCTTCCCCTTCCCCTTCCCCTTCCCCTTCCCCTTCCCCTTCCCTTCCCCTTCCCCTTCCCTTCCCCTTCCCCTTCCCTTCCCCTTCCCCTTCCCCTTCCCCTTCCCTTCCCTTCCCTTCCCTTCCCTTCCCTTCCCTTCCCTTCCCTTCCCTTCCCTTCCCTTCCCTTCCCTTCCCTTCCCTTCCCTTCCCTTCCCTTCCCTTCCCTTCCCTTCCCTTCCCTTCCCTTCCCTTCCCTTCCCTTCCCCTTCCCCTTCCCCTTCCCTTCCCCTTCCCCTTCCCCTTCCCCTTCCCCTTCCCTTCCCCTTCCTTCCCTCCCCCTCCCCCTCCCCCTTCCTTGTTCTGCTCTGTCCTTTCCCAACTTCTCGTGCAACCTCAGCCTACTTACTGGTGGGGTGGTGTAAGAAGCAGAAATGACCTTGACTCTGTGTAAGCAAAAGTGCAAAACACAGGCCCATACTAGCTACTGTGTTTTTCTGAGCTTTGCATTTGCTTGTCATAAAGCCATATTACTCTGCTGAATTTTCCAACCAACTAAAAGTACATGTCTTACATGTGCATGGTAAACTCAAAATGAACACTTTAATCTGTGCAGCTGTATGAAAATACAATTCAGTTCTAGGACATTTATTACTATTATTTTTTTATCTCAGTGCCCTGTTAAAACCTTAACATTAGAGTTTACTTTTTAGCACCTTACTGAGAATTTCATAAGCAGAGAGTTATTATTAGTAAGTTACTTCATGAATGGTAAACAGCTCCACTGCAGTTCCAGACCATGTATTTTCCTGTCAATACTGTTTACAGCATGTTGTGCTCTGCCTCATCAGAAGAAAAGAGGGCAGCTTATGTAATATTAAAAAGCAACTAATTTATAGATAAGAAGTTGGTAATCTTTGAATACTAATTGGAATAATTATAAAGGAATGGAACAGACACAGAAAGATCCACTGATTGTTAAGTAGCACATTATTTTTGGACTGTTAATTATTTACAGGGAATTTCTGCTTAGAGCCAGGAATCTTTTATCTTTCAGTCCTTGTTTTAAACACGATCAACAAAATGACATCTAACTTCACATTTCCCCTAGAGCTTGACAGTCATGAAAGCACAGCCATTTTTAGGCAGATGTTTGCAATTGATAAGATGCATTAAAGCATGGACCATTAGCTGAACTGTTGTGTAAGTCGTCAAAGATTCAGGTTGTTTAACAAATTGATATCTATGCAGAAAACAAAAGACAGACAAGGTTTATGGAATACTGCAGTAGCTTTTATAGACAGTCTTTGATATCAACAAGAAGTGTTACATTGGGCAGAGTATGAACAGAATGACAATGGGGCATGTTTCAAAACAAGCTTGAAACTGAATGAAATAGATCATTTATTAAAGTAATGTACCCCTTCACTACAACTCCCAGATATGCTGATGCAGATTTTTTTCTGCCTAATCTCATCTAGTGAGATCTAGTGTCATATTTAAATTAAGTGTAACTTAAGCTTTGCAGAGAAACCCATCCTAAAAATGCCATGTGATGCTTATGTGTGTGTGCTGCATGCAGTTTACAAATACATAGGAAGAATTGCATGACCCCCAAAAAGTCTGACCTAAAGATATTTATCACAAATGGAAAGCTGAATAGTTATAGCTAAATAACTGAATGGAGGAGAAACAAAAGGGAACAGAGGGTCTGGAAAAGCACAAAAAATGAATAGATGTGAAAAAGGCTCACTGAAAGGTAGACAAAAATCGTGTCAAAACTCAACAGAAGATCTAAGGAAAAAGGTAAATTCTAGTAAATATTTAATAGGGCAAGATGGAAAAGAAGAAGAAATGCTGGATAAAAAAAAAAATTGAAGACTATATGTGCCCCAGAAAGAAAGAAAGAAAGAAAGACAGAAATGGATGGTGTTGAAAAGAGAAACTGTACAGCAGAGGTAGGGAAAAAAGAGACAGTTACTGTGTGTGCATGTGCCTACAGAGGTAAGAAATTTGCTAGTAACATGCAAACTATGCATATATACATGTACTTGTCACTTCATGATATCAACTATGACTGTGTATAGTTTAAATTTTTAATGCACTTGTGCAGTTACTTGCTAGAGTACAAAGATAAATTTGTTCTGCACATATTTTCATTGATTAAGTTATTTTCTCATCCTAGCATTTTTATTCTAGTGATCTTCAAGTTTAGTTGTGAGTTGATGTGCGAGTATAAATAAAGATTTTCCATAAGAACTTACATTTATAAAGAATGGAACTAGTTAGGAGCTTTTAGAAGAAAAAAAAAAATAGGACATAGGATCAAATGGAAATTATTTCTTTGCAATTAGATTAGTGAGGCCATTATGGTAGTCATGCTAAGCTCAGCAATATCAGCACAAAGTTTCCTGTTTACTCCTCTAGGCTTTGGATTGGAGCCTGTGACTGGTAAATAATGTATGTTAACTCTGGACTTCTTTCATGTCTTATCTTGTAATTCTGTATAGTTTTTCCTCCTTGTCTTTTTGCTACTAGAATCCATTATTGTAGATAAGGGGGTAAATGTATTACATTGGTTAAACATTCATTAATGCTGACAACATTCATTAAAAACACTTGGAATTTTACTACTACTTTCAGCAGAAGTAGAATGGGACTCTTTATACTATTGCTATGAAGACTTTGTTTACCTTAATAGAAAAATATTTTTTAAAGGACATATATTAAGCAGGTTGCTTTGTTCTAAGTTAGAGGCATAAGAAACCAATTCTACAGTGTAAATATTGGGAGAAAAGCCCAGGCAGGTATGGGGATGGGAACAAAGTTCACAGATGAGTGTTATGTCCTTTACTTTTTTGTTGTTGTTGTTGTTGTTTTGTTTTGTTTTGTTTTATTTTTTTTTTCCTATACCTTTTTGAATTTGGACTTTTCCTACTGATGCAAATGTGTAAGTTTCACTCAAGACCATGTTCCCCTTTTCTACCCAGTAAATTTTTTTCCTACATGATATGCTAAAGTGTCTTTAGGTTGCCTCTAGCTGCCTGTCTGCCTCAATATCTTTCCTCAGTTGAAAATGATACTCAGATTTTATATCTTTCACATTGCTCCAGTCCATGAAAGTTTATCGGTCACACAAGTTAAAGAAAGACATCTGCTGTATTAGCTGATTTTCTCCTAGTTACCAGGTTTCTCTAAAAAAAGTTTCCAGTGATGTTAGAGACAAAATTCATATTAACTTCAGTTGTAGAACACTGTGTTCTAAATAACTGTGTTAATGAGTCATTAAGTGGTTGGGGAAGGTTTCATATAAATTTTTAAAGATTTTTAATGTAATTTTCTGGTTGAAAGTAATTTGCTAACTCAAATTAACAACCTAGACTGACAATTTCTATAGCAAGCATCTTAAGGAACTGCACAAAGGAACTTTCTGTCTAAAACATCATTCTTCTGGAAAATTTCAAAATAAAATGAAATAACAGCAGAATCAGATTTGGAATAATGTAGTTGAGCATGCAATTAATAAAAACTGCCTTGGAGTTAATGATATACAAATCTGTGTGTCAACATTAATTTTATTTGTATATTACAACAAAACAAAACAAAACAAAACAAAACAAAACAAACAAACAAACAAACAAAAAACCAACAAACCTCACACAAGTTTTAGTATATTTTCCTACAGAAAAGAACAGTGATGGAGCAGTTCATTGTGTAACTGACCAAGACCGTACACTAGAGGCTGTATATCAGGAATTAAATTTCACTTTGCAAATAAATGAGGTAACAGCCAGGCTTGCATAAAAGTTATGCTGTCTTAAAAAAAATAAATGATTCATTGGAAAGCAAAAATGAACAGATAATCAGGTAGCTAGACATTACTGTGAAGAAATAAGCTCCTTGAAACATCTCTGTACACTCAAGGAGAATTTTAGTAAGGTATTATATTAGAAGCTTCAATAACAGAAAATCGGCAACCAAAATAATGGAATTTCCCGAAGTGAACATCTTAATTCTAAACACATTTAGAGAAAAGCTGTAGGGATTCCTCATAACTTTCCTTGTCCTCTCCTCTAAATACATAATTGAAACGAGAATAAGTTGCTTAGCTATACCAGAACAAGACTATATTCAAGCTTCTATTCATTGGTGTTTTTATTACTCTAGCATAAAGTTATGAGCTTTTCTAATAGTAGATGTGTCGGAAGAATGGTAGAAATTTGATGGTTAATAAATAAAAATAAAATTGCTTTGGTTAACATCTGGAATGTCATCCTGTAAACCAGCTTGTAAATCAATATGATCCTGTGATTACTGGAACTATTATGGGCCAGATTCAACCTCACTGAGGTTGAATAACAACCTTTTCCCTGGTTTGACACAAGCTTTAAGAAGACTTTCTATCCAGCTAATTGACTGAAACAATAGAAGTCTTTTCCTCAAACTCAGGGCTGTGTCACCTCCCATAATAAAGGCATATGCTGGCACTCACAAAAGAAAATATTCTTTGACTGTTTTTTTGTGGAGCTCAATATTTCCCAGAAAATCAAAAGAGGACTGAAGGAGACAAAAGGCAATAAGACTGCAATATAGAGAAAGCTAGGGAAGAAAGATTTTGGACCAAGTGTTGCCTGAAAGATTTGACATGAAATATAGCAAGTGTCTCTTTTGAGTTCTGTTGTCTTCAGGGAGATATATATATATATATATTCTTTGTAAATAAAAAGGTTTTCATAGGGACTGTTAGATCCCACATGGCCCCAACATTCAGGTAACCGAGTAGATCAAAAAGAGCAATACTGACAACCACCACAGGATTCTGTTTCCGTGGAGACAATGCATGGGCTCGTACTTCGCTGAACCAGAATCAATCAGAAAAAGGAGGTTGGTGAATTCAAATATGTCCCAGAAAATTTAAAATGCTTAAACTTAGCTGAAGGCCTCACAAAAGGAATTAAAACAAGTTCTGGATATTTTCCAAGAAGTCGGCAGTAACTCCAGACAAACTCATTCTTCACACAATTTAAAAGGTCATTTCCCTCATCTCTTCTGCTGTATCTTTCTGTGGAAGCTGTCCAAATGAAACCAGAGTTGCCAGAAGCAAGTATGTGCCAGTTACTCCCAGTTCATAGCCTGCTATATTTATTTAAAGTAAAATCAATGACATAGGAAATGGATGTGCCAGGCTGTGAATTTGAATGCCTCAGCAACCAGCACAAGCTCTTTGTTTGCCTCTAAGTTAGAAATGGTAATCTCTTGCACGAGAAGAGACAAATCCTGGGGAAGAAGTTATTAGGATCAGTCAAATCACAGCTTGCCTGGGATCATTTTAGTAGATAAGTTACAGTCAGAGATGAAACCCTGGTTGAGGCAACACATAAGGCTTTGAGTTGGGGGTGAGTTGAGCTCTGTGACCCTAGAGTTCAGTTCATTTTACTGCATGTAAGTGTGTTCTGCCATCTGAAATGCCTAGTCCCCAGCTACTAATACTTCAACAAAAGTTCTTGGTAGGTCGCATATCCCACAGCATGTCTGCCAGACCTGATGTCTTAGACTTCCTAGGGCACCCTTGGATATCCTGAAGAGTCTAAAAAAGTCAGATGCTTTTTCAGTAACTTCCATTGTGACAGTGCACAGTGCACCAATTAACAATGAATAAATAAATAGCCACCTAAATTATTATAGCTTGCCTTCTCAGAAGCTAAGGTAAACATGGCCTTTATGTTGACATTTTCTTAATTATGTTATCTTACCTAATCTACCTAATCTAAACACGCACAGAGCAGCCTTTTTGAATGAATAAAACAATATATAGGTAATTTTATTGGTATCAGTAGAAAGACGTTTCTTTAAATTTATAAAAAAAGTGAGTTTCCAAGTTTTTTTGTAGACTCTGCTTCTGCTTTTATATGATTGATTAATAAATTAGAAAAAAAGCAAATTAAACTTTAACAGTTAGTGCAATTTATAGATAAAGGTAGCCCTTGCAAAAACAAACAAACAAACAAACAAATTTGGACCCAAAGTCAAAATACTTCAATTATTTGCTCTAATTCCATTTTGCAGCTGAAAGTGAGGCATGGAGTTAGCAATTAAAAGACTCAGATACACATAACGAAAAATAAAATGGACTAGGTAATTTGTTTTTATTGACACAAATAAATGAATCACAAATTGCATTAATATTGAAAAAAATTAATAAGACTTCTGAAATTAAGTTGAAATCATCCAAAGTGGTTTTCATACTGCTTTTTATGTTAGATTTTGTAAAAACTAATAATGAGGGGGTCTTTTAATGGATATTTGGGGAAACAGATTGACTTAAACGGGTTTCGCTGTTTTAAAATAAATACTCAAAGCACACCTGAAGGTTAGATGTTTAAAGTTACAAAATTTACAATAGAAAGCTGCTTCTTTAAAATCCTTCAAATAAAAATTTGTTGTCATGTTAATTTATACCTGTCACATAGAAGAATTTTGTTCTTAACTTACCCTAGGCTTCCCAGCTGTAAAAGATAAATGGTTGTCTTATGTAGTGTGTACAATATAATTCCCAAATATAAACAGCTAAAACCCCACTTCTGTATGTTCAAATCATATTTCAAATAATTAGAATAAAACTAGTAGAAATTACTGATTTACTTAATGAAATAAAACCACATAATTTTTGTAGTAACTTTAAGTCAGTCTTGTCTATAGTTATGACTACGTAATTGCCTATAGTCAATAATTCTGCATCCCAAATACATTATTAATGTGCTAAATGAATACTCAGACTGAATATGAACAGTATCACTGCCCTTGCTTTTGAAGGCTATGTCTAAATGGTGGTAGTTAGTATCTCAGTTTCGTACCTTAGAGTATGTGGTGTGACTGTAACTAGAAAATAAGTTTTTCTCCTCTCTTCCCAAAACTCTGATTCAATGAAAATATTTAATAATGAAAGAGCTTCTTTGTGTCTCCAGATCTTTTGGTCTAGATGATGGGGAGGGGAGAGGAGAACTGTGAGGGGAAATCAGAGTATGGAATTCACCTCCTTCGCAATTCAAATACTCAGACAGTCAAGCATCAGTTCTGCTGCTCACATAGAGAATTCTGAAATGATTTGGCATATCTCACACACCTGCAGGTGGTTGGCAGATATGACATGGGACCTACAGGTGTCATACAGGACCAACAGCTGGAGACCATACAGGACAGACTTTGCCATCTCAGAGGACACCAAATCAATACCTGTCATCAAGTGTATTGAGCCCCTTGTCAGCACACCAGGAGTGTCCAGGGAACCAGCTGACCCAATGTCAATGTCTGTTTCTACAGTGACACAAATAGCTCCATAGACTATTGATTGCATTTACTGGATCTTCATTGACTGTAATGATAGTTTAGATTGCTAGCTTAGAGATAAACACATGCTTATGACATGTGTTTTTATCTATATCTGAATTCTTGCATAAGTGAATTTCCTCATGTGGCTGATAGAGTGAAGAAGTGTGTTGCTCTAGCCAGCGAAGGTACTGGCTTCTCCTGTCAGTCTCCATATTTTGGTTCATGCTGTAGCACAAGCACGCAAAATATCTTTTAGATTAAGTTGAGCATCTTGAAAAATTCTCATTTCAGACATAGGAATGTGAATGGTTCTGTAACAAGGAACTGGGAGATGCAGGTAAATAATTCCTTTCATCTCCTTCTTCATCTCCTCTCAATTTACCTAGGAACCAAACAGAAAATTGTTGTATATTAGTTTGCAGTTAAGTCTTGGGGTTTTTTCTTCTGTGTGTGTGGTGTTGGTGTTTTTTTGTTTGTTTGTTTAAATGATGTAGTGACCTAAACAATACTTTATCCAAACGCCACCTGCAAATAGAACAGAAGCACTAAGTTCATCTTAAGAAGTTGCTGCAGAAAGGTAAGTTATAGGCCATGAACCTTAAAACACATACCTTTATGTATTACTGCTACAAATAATCTGTGGGTTAAAACGAATTGCAGTCTTTTCACCAACTGGTGTTATTTTATTTATTGCTAATAGGAAGCAAATCCCCAACTCATTCCATGATGTGTCTTGGTTTCAGTAATATTAAATAAACAATTAATTCAAGTCAGTGTATTAGGTTTGCATAATTATTGCAAAAAATATAGATGTGCATATATTATTCTCAGGAAGTAGAACATACGGAACAGGTGACTGCACCTTGGTAAGCGGTATTTCTGGAAAATGACTAGTGGTCTTAGATTACAATAAGTGCAGGCAGGTTAATGCTATCCTGGAAAGCGTAAACAAAAGTGTGTAATCTAGAGATGGAAAACAGTCTCTTTCATTTGAATGTTATTAATCATAGAATCGTAGAATGCTAGGGATTGGAAGGGACCTCGAAAGATCATCTAGTCCAATCCCCCTGCCGGAGCAGGAACACCTAGATGAGGTTACACAGGAACGTGTCCAGGTGGGTTTTGGATGTTTCCAGAGTAGAAGACTCCACAAACTCCCTGGGCAGCCTGTTCCAGTGCTCTGGCACCCTCACTGAGAAGAAGTTTCTTCTCAAGTTTAAGTGTAACCTCTTGTGTTCCAGTTTGAACCCACTACCCGTTGTCCTACTGTTGGGTGTCACCGAGAAGAGCCTGGCTCCATCCTCGTGGCACTCACCCTTTATATATTTATAAACATTAATAAGGTCACCCCTCAGTCTCCTCTCCTCCAAACTAAAGAGACCCAGCTCCCTCAGTCTTTCCTCATAAGGGAGATGCTCCACTCCCTTAATCATCTTTGTTGCCCTATGCTGGACCCTCTCCAGCAGTTCCCTGTCCTTCTTGAACTGAGGGGCCCAGAACTGGACACAATATTCCAGATGGGGTCTCACCAGGGCGGAGTAAAGAGGAAGGAGAACCTCTCTTGACCTACTAACCACCCCCCTTTGTAATACACCCCAGAATGCCATTTGCCTTCCTGGCCACAAGGGCACAGTGCTGGCTCGTAGTCATCCTGCTGTCCACCAGGATCCCCAGGTCCCTCTCCCCTACACTGCTCTCTAACGGATCCAACTTATACTGGAACCTGGGGTTGTTCCTACTCAGATGCAATACTCTACATTTACCTTTGTTATAGTTCATTAAATTTTTCCCCGCCCAGCTCTCTAGCCTGTCCAGGTCCCGCTGGATGGCAGCACAGCCTTCTGGCGTGTCAGCCACTCTTCCCAGCTTGATTAAGGAGACTAATATTACAATGCAGAGCTGAACTCAACATTTGAAAGGGGTGTGGAAAAGTACAGAAGAATGCAGAGAAGGTTATGTTTAGAAAATATAACCCTCAGTTAAACATATTGAGCCTCTTAATTTAAACAAGCAAATATAAGGGTGATTTCGGAGTTCTTTTCCTGGTTTATAATCATCTTCAGCAGGGAAATCTGGAAATTCATCTTCAGTCAGGAATTTGTGAAAAATAATGATAGGAGAAAGAATGCAGACGTGTGAGGGGAAAATAATGTTTACTGTAAAGGTGGTTGACCAATGCAATAAAGTGAAGATTAACTCTTCATCCTGTGAGATCACGACATCATGAGTGTCTTTCTCCATTGTGTTCTTCAGTCACATCAAAGTTGATACATTTATTCCAAGCTCAAGTGGTTCAATCCTAAAAGCCTGATGAAATCAAGTTTTGAACTACAAACCTGTGCATTATGACGTTATAAGTATTGCTTGCCAAAACTGCAGAAATATCAGTGTGAACTAACTTCTCCAAAGATAGATCTATCTTGCTTTTACTGGAGTTTCCTTTCCTTGCACTTTAGTTTTCTTAGCAGTATTGGCTCATTATCCAAGAACCTTCATTGTCCCATTGATAAATCATTCAGATTTCTTAACTTGTAAGTGAAATAGTGGATTCTGAGATCAAGGATCCGAGAGCTGGAGCTCACCTGTACAGCTTTCTACATTGATTGCAGGAACCAAAAATGCAGGATGTGAAATGTTGATCTAAAAAACCAGGCAGAGTGGATCAGTAAGAGAGCCATCTGAGCTCTAAATCAGTATTTGTCTTTTTGTATAAAATCCCTTTAAAATGCTTTTTATGTTTTGAAAGTTGTTTGTCATTCAAGTAATCTTTCTAAAACTAATTAGGTAGGGGGGGTTGTGGGGTTTTTTTGTTTGTTTGTTTGTTTTAATTATTCAATTATTCAATGATTTTCTGTACAGATTACCATTAAAAAAAGTGCTTCTCTCTAAGACCACTATTGACAAATCCCACCTTTCTAATACTCGCTTCTTTCTGGCATTGTAATTTTCTCACAAATTTACAATTTCTCTTCTATGTAATAGAACTTAATACTAAGCTAGGAGGGCCAGAATGAGTGTCTTTCAAAATGACTGGCCTCTTTACATCTCCTTGCAAGTCTGCAAAATGCACAAAAATTCCAACTTGAAAATTGTTGAAAAAATAGAAGCTGAAAAAAGTAACAAGAACATACTGATAAAAAAATAATTGCAAAAATAATTTAAAGTTGGTGGAGCTGTTTATGCCCCCAGAAACACTGAAAACAAGAAACCATAAATCTTAGAAACAGCTATGGAAAAATCCAAGTCTCAGGCAACTTTACAAGACACCACCTGTATATTCAGCAAGCATTAAAGATTCAATTTGACCAGATCAAAAAGCACAATGAGGATGACACACAGAGGAGGCTCTTGGGAGTTCACTCCAGTTGGCCACAAGGGAACAGGGTTTTCATTAAAGTTAACATTCGCACAGCTAACTACACACCACAACAAAAACATTAACTGAACTCTGACACATAGCTAGAAGTTTCATTTTGCTAAATGTGTCACATTGAACCGTTTCATTTTTCTAAAAACTTTCCTGATTTTGAAATCAATAAAGAAAAAGGTAAATAAAAGAGAGGGGAAACTCCAGGTTTATGGTGTTGTCCTGGTTTTGTTAAAAACAAGTTTCTCTTTTAGTGAATTTGCCTGTCAGCTAAAGCCTTCATATTAGCTGCATTTTCCTGGAGAACCAGACACATGTTTTGGTAAACCCAGCAATGGAATGCAAACTTATTGATAAGCATGGATGGACATCTCGCGAGAGGGGCAACGAGAAACAAGTGACCAAGAAACTGACCAACTGTGTATAACATTCCATTCACATGAGTACTTCATATAAAAGTGGGATATCACAAGGATCTCGGCTCTTTTTTTCCTTTTTTTTTTCCCTTCTGCTTATGGCCGACATTAGGAGAGGACCTTGCTAGTCGTCCCTGCGAACTGAGGCCTAGTGACAGACTGAGTCCAGCTCCGATTGGCTGCAGAGTCTAATCCAGGACTTTGATTGCCGGCTCTGCAGTTGCTGAGACTTTCAAGATTGGTTTTGTATATTTTGTATTATTTTCTCTATTCTTATTAGTAGCATTAGTAAAACATTGTTAATTTTTCCAACTCTCTTCTCTCTGTCCTTCTCTCCCTCCCGATTGCCTGTCCTGAGTGGGAAGGGGGGAGAGGGAGGGGCAAAAGGGGGAAGTGGTGGGGAGAGGACGTAACAATACGTCTGCCAGGGTTTTATTGTCACCCCGCAATCTAAACCCTCAACGGGTGTCTGTCATATTTTGAAAGACTTTTACTAGTCTTTTTGGCAATTTCTCATCCATCCAGTATACCAGCTGACTGGTTTTAATATAACTGAAGTGTAAAGACCTTTGCAGTTAGAAAATATTTTTCTTTTTTTCCTTGAAAAGCTACTTTTTTTTTTTTTTCTCTACTTTGTTTTTTTCAAAAAAACTTTCTGGGAAAAGAAAGATAATTTCTGAGGAAACCACTTTTTTCTTTCATAATTGTTGCTTTCCGTATACAAAGATGAAGAACAGTTTCATGTGCCCTTTTCTGTGACACATAAAAAGCAAAATCTTCCAAATTTTTGTTGCTTAATGAATGTAGCTTACAGTTAACTGGCTAAAAAAGAACCTCAGAAGAATATACTAGAGTACTGATAGGTTTAATTCTCTAGGCAATTGATATACTTAGAGCTAGGACATTTATCGGCAACTGAAATTCTACCATTTTTTTCCCTCTTCCTTATCATTTTAGTCATTATTAACTTTGCCTATTTTTTCTGTTGTTTTATTGATCCATAGTTTTGAGTTTCTTCTGGGTGTCATAGAGTGAATGCATGCCCAGAGAGTCAAACTAGAAGGAACACACCACTTTCCTTTGCTATTACTAAATATATTTTATACGTTCTTGTTTTCCTAACTGTGTGTATCGTTAGGTTAATCAGGTGGTTTCAACCTTCATTACATAAACTCAGTGAGAGGGATCATAAATTATTACAATATATGCATCTCAATACTCTAGACAAGCAATAAATTTTTGTTCATTTTTATTGAAAGTATGAAATTACTGGAAAACAGTTAAATTTCTTATGCTATGCACCAGATTTAATGGAAATAGTCTTGTTGGTTTCACTAAGATCTAGACCAGGTCCTTTGAGAATACATGTACATGAGTACTGTGTTTGTGTAATAATGTATTCTGAACCTAATAGAAAGTTTTATTGTGTATTACACCATCTGTCAGCTCTTATTTATCCATACAAGTATTAGAGTGAAATTATTCCCTTCCATGTTATAACCATGGGGAATTTCTTGTAGTAAAATAAGGGGGATTTTTTTAAGTAAATCAAAACAGAGTATCGTAGTGCTTTATTTTAAATTACAGTGATTTAATAAACATCCCTTCGTGATCCAACACAAAATACATATATGAAAGTTTTCCTTCTCATTGACTGTGGTGCAATATAAAACAAAAAGTGAACACAGTAATTGCTTTTGACTGATATACCTTCATTTTTTTGTACCTTGTCTGATGGGGTGACTTGTGGTATACAGATCAAGCACCCCTTGGAGGAAGTTTCAGCTTTATTATGTCATACAGATGGACTATATAATAAAACATGGCTATCCTGGGTCAGTCCAAAAGGTCTGTGAAGTCCCATATCCCATTTCCAATATTAGCTAAAATAAATCCCTAAAGAAGAGCAAGAAAAAGAAAAATAAATTTCCTCAACACACATTCAACTGCAGTGTGTTTTTTACATATTCAAGAAACATTAGGTTCCATTGACTAGTCAAGTTTTCCCTCTAAATCCATGTAACTTTTAACATTCTCAGCACTGTATATCAAGTAGCTCTACAGCACTATGCTTCATCGCAGAAGGTGCCCTTTTTGTTTGCTATGAAAACGGCTCCTGCTAACTTCATTTAATGTTCCTGATTCTTGCTTTGGAAGAGACGATGAACAGTCTCAAGCCACCATGTCCATGCCAGTCATTTTTAAAATTTCTGTTGTATCACCTCCCTGATAGTATCTCTTTTCTGTATTGAAAATGCTTGTTTAAGTAATTGCTTATAGTATAGTCTTTATATACTTTTGGTCATGCCACTACCCCTTCCAAATCCCTTCTCATTCCTTTTTTAGTCCTGCACATAGGACTAAATATATGTGTAACTCATGAATTTTGAAGTGGTGAACAGTGTTCTCTAAGATGCCCTGTGTTATTTTTTTATTATTTCCTAACAATTTCTAGCAGTTAGCATGTATTTTTTTTCCCTCCACTGATTACAAACCCAGCTTTGGTATCTAGCTGAGATATGAACAGATTATCCATCCTGGTATTTTTAACATATATTCCTATTCAATGTAAATATAAAATATTGCTACATGGAGACTACAGTTTCAGCTGTGTAATTGCATTTGCATTTTCAAAACTCTCTAGGAATGGTACCAGTCATTAACATACTTCCATGATTTAATGAAGGTAACTTAAAGAGGAATGAAATATTTCAACACTAATATGTGCAAAATCTCTAGGATTTTGTAGAAATCACCCTTGACAATTTACTGTAGTAAAAACATTTCAGTGCAGAAATAGACCTAAAAATGAATACAGAAATTGTCTGTTTAAATAAAAGGGGTGAAATAAGTTTGGTATTATCTATTGATTTTTACAGCAATATTCTTCAGTAATATAAATAGTCTATAATGTATCAGTACTAAAAATCTGTATTAAATGAACACAGCATAAACACATAATCTAAGGAGAATAACAGCTGATAACCTATCATAAAGAGGCATGTTTAAACTGAATTCTGGAGAAACATGATCTATTTCTATTTTGTTGTCCAAGTAATCCTGTCTATTAATATCTAATATAGAGCAGTTGATTCTGGCATAGGAAGAAAAAGTGTCCATTGTTGACATTTTAATGACGGAAAGAATAGAAAAAAAAGTCAAAAAAGTGGCAGAAACCTCACTGATGAACAGTACAGCTAGAACATTGTACTCAGTAATTTGATTTTCTTCCTAATACTCGGGTGTTTGCTGTCACAGAAACATTTATAATAACCCTGCTTTAAATAACGAAATAAGAACTACCAAAGAAACAGGTCAAAACAATATTTGGATGCTCCTTGGAGAACTATGATCATGCGACTCTATAAAGCTTGAATCAGATCAGTTTGGGATAATTCGTAGCTGCTCAGTACCCCAACAATAGTCGCGTGTTATTAACTCAGCTTTATTACTGGCTGTGTATAAGGGAGGAGAACTGAAAATTATTCTTAATTTCCTCTCCTTTGTACCTATATGGGAATCAAGGTGCATGATATAAACCTTCCATTTCTAATCTTGCATTATACAGGCTATCTAATGCCTTTACCTAGGAATAAGATCCTAAGGGAAAAGGAATGGAAAAGAGAATGACTAGAAGGAAATTGGTCAGTATTTTAAGTGCATGCAACAAGTAGTAATATAGCCTTCACCATTAAACAAATCAACATTTGAAACAAGAAAATCATGGTTAGTTTTAATTCATTTAAATTGCAGATTCAGAAATGACTGCTGTATAACTCCTCCCTTGAGTATGTTAATCAGTAAGAAATGAGAGTGATGCTTATTCCAGCATAAGAAATATTTGTGAGCGTATGTTGATGTGTGGAGGATGAGATTCAGTTGCAGAAGTACAAAGTACCTTCCCTCCCACCCCAAATATTTACGCCTGATCATTACAGCATTGCTAGGAGAAATGTATATTTAAAGCCATAAGATGAAAAAAAAGTGACTCAACGTTTTCCCAAGTTTGGAGTTGTTCTTCAATCACTTCTGGATTTAGCATAAAAATGGGCAAAGGAGTTTCATAAAAACAACCACCCTGTGCTACCAGTTTACTCTGAATAAAAGTAATCTTTACTTCTGTTTTGTGAAATAGAAGCATTAATCAAAATCGAACTAAGGGCTTTGGGTTGAAATTTTCAGTAGGAGAAGAATGTCTTCTGAGAGCCTTAGGGAATATGCCTTCATTCAAAGACAAGGCTGAAGATGAGCAAGAGGTCAGGGTCACTGGACCAGAGGGCTTAAAGATAAGAAATTACATTCTTTGGTGTTGAAAGTATTATGGAGGTGTCTTCTTTGCCATGTCGTGGGCTTTTGTAAAATGGTTATAATACATATTCAGTAAGAAATGGAATTAAATCAATGTAACAGCCTTAATTCTTTTTGATTTTGAACTGTAACATTTAAATAAAGTTCCTACGGTATAACTTTATATACAACACTGGTTATAAAAGCAGGTGTAATACCTGAATGCTAATTCCAGAGAAGAGCCAGGTAGTAAAAATGCTAATTTGTAAATATGAAATATTTATTAAAGTCTGCAGTGAAACTAGTATTGAATGAACTGATGCATTGGCAGGAGTGATGCATTGAATTCTTTTAGTGTTTTTCCAAGGAGTCTGGAAATTTGCCATGAAAAACAAAAGTATTAATTCCTATAGAAAAAAGCCAAAAAATGTCTTTGCATACGTATAGTGCAATGGCAGGTCCCCTGTGTCTGCAAATGCATTAGAAAATGCAAGTTTCTCTTGAGGGTCTTGACATAAGTTATATGGAGGTCCAGAACTGGGTGCCATTTTTCAGTGTAACTTTTTGAAATAAAAATTGTTTCTAAAATTAACTTTTCAGGTTTGAGATTGTTGTTTTTGTCTTCTGTTTTTTATGTTAAAATACCACTCAATGGAGAACAGTCCTTATTCTACAGAAAGCCAAAGCCAGTGGTTGGAGACCATAGTAATGACATAAAATTATCCTTCAGTGCAGTATATTTTATTACTGCAGAATGATATGGTGCATACCTATGGAGTTACCCTTGCAAGCATATATTGTGTCTGAGATATTAGACAATTGGAATTCAATCTTTATTCCACTCATAGATTAATTTTATTTTAAATTAGCATCATCTCACTCATTAAAAGTTATTGTTTTAGTGTGCTGAACCTATCCATTACAAGTATAACATTTATTACAGAGTATTAAGTGGATTTAAAGTATAATTAACTTTATATGAATTTGATAATTAAGAGAACTTTAAATTCAAATTACATTTTACAAATAGCATGATTTGCCACCTTAGATTTCAGCAGTAGAAAACATCCCACTTCCAAGATTTTTTACTTAGTTTTGGGCTGATAACATACTAGGCTGTAGAACACTGTTTCGTCTCCTTGCTTAGTGAAATGGTTGCATCAGAATTGAATATGATCCAGAAAATATAACAAAAAAATATTTATATGCTAAAAAAAAGTCACAATATCGTAATAGTCATGTCAGACAAAGACTTGATCATTGTCTGTCAAGGAATGTTCAGCATTGCATGTTCATAAACACAAACTAAAGTGCAGTCAGCTGTAATAAAGCATGTTTGGTTGAAATACTTACTCTCCATAGATACTTCAGTCAATCAGGTCTTATCTTTCCTGAGAGTTCTTTTCCAAACAGCATAAATGTCTGTGTATACAAAATGTTTTCTGAAGTGGTGATTGTGAAATGCAGGATGGTTGCTATAATTGCCTCATTATTCAACCTGTGTCACAAAATTATGCTAATCATGCACCATAGGTGCTTCTGTGCATATCGTGTGTGCACAACACATTGGTGCTTAATTCTTTCCTTTGACATATGACATCGAATATATTTCTGTTCTGGCATTATTAGAGCTGTTCAGGTAGGACACCACCAATGTATTCCATAGAGGCAGACTGGTTAAACTATTTTTAATGCAAAAGTCATTTGGAATAACACAGTGACTAGAAAATACGTCTGAAATTCTAATGTGTTTGAGCTTAGGGCCAGGACAGTGATTTGGTGATGCTGTTTCACATTAGTCTGTCCCTGTATTGACTTCCCTCTGGTTTTCTCAGGAAATGCAAGTATTTAGTAAATAGCTAGATGTGTTTCAGGAATCCTTAGTTGCCACAATGATGTCTAGGGAATTATTATTGGGTGCTGTAAATCTGAAGACCTTTAGCTGCTCAAGTTGATGCTGTCTGAGCTGCCTTCAGGTAGCTTCAGAATTTATGGGAACATAAACCTGCTTTATACCCATTTATTAGTTTAGCCATACCAAGTGGAATAAGTCACTCTTGCTTTCCTGGACCCTCTTCCATATCATTCTTAACATCATGGCACAGCAGAATCCAGGCTATGTGGGCTACAATAGACCAAAATGTAGTAAAGAAGTGAAGTACTACTGTCTATTGTCTCTCTTGTTTATTGAAAAGAATAGTCCAGGATATTTACAGTGGCCTGGATTATTCATAGTATCTTCCTGTTTCAGTTTTTTTTTGTGTTGAGGTTTTGCTATACGTCTTTGGTGGAGCACAGCGAAAGACTAGATACTCCTACAGCACCTTCTGGATTTAATCTCTCCTACATTCTCACAGTTTCAGAAAAGCAGTGACATTTGCTCAGGATATGCTCAATGTTTGAAGACTAGAAGTGCAAGTTCTTATGATCTATAGTCTTCATCCCCAGCTTTTGTCAGTAAGGTTGTATTTGATTCCTTCCCGTTGTCTAAGCAAAAGCAGAGCAGGATTCTCCTCCACTGAGTTTAGCAGTTTGTTTTGTGGCACAATATGCTATTTTTTGAAGTTGAGGACTTCAGGCTAGGTGTACCCAGTCTATTCTGGAACAATATGTCTCTTGAACCTTTTATTTCTGATACAGATCCAACTAGGTGTAGACAAGTTGGCTATGTTGCTTAACATCAAAACTAGTGAAATCCAATAATATTAATAATTCTTCATGCAGAACAAATGTACATTAGGCAATGCTGACAAAGGAAATATATCTTCCCGTGAGTTTTTCACTGACTTACTGATAGTCATGTCTCAACTGCACCTGAGAGTTCTACCACTTCAGTCTCTGACCTATCAACCACCACAGTTTGACTACCACCTAAAAACTCTTAACCAGAAAAAAAAATGGTTTTGTAACATTTTTTTTTTCTTTCCCTTCCCACCCCATGAAAATCTTGCTTTTGGGATTTCAAATCCTGCTTTTGTGTATCTGCTCTGAGTCCGGTTTATTA
This sequence comes from Columba livia, assembly GCF_036013475.1. NCBI lineage: Eukaryota > Metazoa > Chordata > Aves > Columbiformes > Columbidae > Columba > Columba livia. The sequence goes on from NC_088602.1 coordinate 53,456,113, forward strand.
ATTTATAGCCTGCTCTGGTATTTTAACTTCTAAAATAAAAATATATAAAAATGCACATGCATCATGTAATGTGTTAATTTACTAGGCTTCTTGAAGCTTTGGGTTAGGTAACTATTTGTATCATACAAACTATAACTGAAGTATAACTTTGTGTGGATTAAGTTACAACAATTCTGGTTTATAAAGAGGAGTTGAATAGTACTTTTAATGAAGTATTAACAATTCAGCTTACCTTATCAACTTTCTTCTGAAGGATATAAATGCAATAAGGAATATTTGTACTTAAAAAGCTGGGCTACTTAAGGCAAATGTACATATACAAAATTCCCATTTAAGTCTTTCTATCACTCACTAACTACAGGGTGTTTCAAAAAAGTGGACACAATTTCAAAGCAGTAGTTACTTGACATTGGGTTAACCTTTTTGAAACACCCTGTATAATTTCTGCAAGACTGTTTAATTTCTGTAGCTGTCTCACTCTCTATGTTTTTCTGTCCAACCACAAGAAGAAAATCAAAGGTACTTCTCCTATGGCCAAGCTGTTAATAGGTTTGCAGTTATAGTCAACAACAATCAATAAAACACATGTGTTTAAGTCTCTTTTTTTTCCCTTTTATGCCTTGACTCCCTGCTATCCAACACTTCCACCTGAAATCAATGATACATTTTCCATTGATTTACTATAACAAGGAAAAGATCTCGCTGCCTATTAACACTGTGGCATATTGAAACCAGGTGGAGTGAATTAATTGGTTAAAGACACACTATCCAAAAAGGCCCTGTATTTTTTTTCTGTAGGATTTTAAAAACAAAAATCATTTTATTGTCATAGTTCTATGACTGTATTGCATTTTAAATTATTTTTTCCATATTGCTCTTTCAAGAAATAATGTTTTTGGGGAAAAAAAGATCTTGTGGTTCTTCTCTGAAGTCTGATTTGAACTCACCGAAGTTCGTTAAGTTTTTCCTGTTTGCTTGAGTGGTTTAAAATCCATCAGATTTATGCAATTTCTGGAGGTTGTTAAGAATCTTGTAAATACCAGAAAGACTATATGGTGGAAGAGGGTGATACTTGCAAAATATCAGTCTTGATTTGCTTAATTTAAGACCGTCTCAGCTTAACACTCACTGCAAGCCACAGTGTGTCTAATTGTCCTCAGTCAGGTGAGCCTAAAATTGGAAGGCAAGGACATGATTAAAGTAGTATCTTCATTACAATGTGTCGTTGCTTGGCTTATAGAGAAAAAAACTGAGATTAGGTTTGCATGCATATTTCTTCATATTTTTTAATATGAAGAGCTTGAAGCTCTGTCACTCCATAACGCCTTATTTTTTATTCCAAAAATTTCTTAAGGAGAATACTGAGGTGTGGACTTTAGGGAGGGCAGTTACAATATGCAGCAACTTTATATTGTGTTCCACAAACATGTGTTACCAGTCATTTCATGCAAGGTTGAAAAAGTAATGTCTACATTTAATTAAAAAAAAAAAAAAAGAGAACTCTATGTACACAATATGAGCAAGCCTTTCTACCTTTTACAAATATCTGTTGGCTGTAAAAGGAAAATTGGGAAAGATTATCTGTCCTCCTGTTATTATGAGTGTATTCTCATCAAGAACTTTCACAGATCAGTTTCTCAACTCTATTAAAAAAAATTAAACTACCTTTTGAGGGAGATCCATTATGCAAGATGCTTCACTCCTTGTTCAGAGGGGAATGAAGTATAACATTCTGCATGAAATATTCCCTCATTAAAAGAACCTTGCAATGTATATGACTCCAGTTTTTTTTCAGGTTTATGTCATATTAGCACATTTGAACTCATATGATTCACAGATTTAAAATATGAACTAATGCTTTATGATTTCTAAATATCCACTTTAAAAAAGAAAATAAGTCAAAACTTACTAAGAGGGAAAGCATATAATAGCAAAGATCACTTAGTCAATCTCTACAGAAGTTTCTTAGTCAGGCTGCATTTTTTACTCTAAAGCTTTATAGGTCAAATCTTGTTCTAAATGAAATAGAAATTTGGTATGTACTTTGATAAGACTACAGTTTGGAGCTATGTAATGCATTTAGTGAGGGTGAGAGACAAGCAAGCTCAACAATCCCCTCAATGAGGATTTATATTTAATCTTGCATTTAGAGGAATCCTAAAGAGATGTAAATTAGAACCTTCCCTCCTTCCTTCCTTCTGCACTGACTTTGCTGCAGAGAACTACTGAGTGATGAGTCAACACATATTTCTTTCTCTTGAGTTGGTGCTCTTTCTCCTTATCTTGTGATAAGTGCTGCACACCTTGTTTCCTACATTCCCCCTTGTTCTCTCCAAACTCTAAGTTGACTAAATGCTTTGTTATAATCAGGAGGGTTTTCACCTGCATACATAACCTTCATTCCCTTTTCTTGTGCCACCTGGTCCTGGGCAGAAAATTCCCGGAACAACTGCAGTATTAACTCTTTAGGAAGCAAATAACATCTGGCTTCACAATGCTGTCTTAAAGTTTTGTTTCTCTAGCCACAAGTGGTTGAAGTATAAAATTATCGTGTTTATTATACATTATTTCTTTATGGAAGCAAAGCAGGAAGAGAAGGAAACAGAAGCCCACCTTTCCCTCCTAAGAAAGAAAAAAAAGCTTCACATAATGATCACACAGGATTCATTTTCTCTGAGTCTGAGCTAAAACACTTTATTCCCTGAGATATCAGCACAAGATTTTTGAATGGTATATTGCTCTGTTTGAATAGATGATTCATAGTTTTTAAGATGACAACAGAATGATGTAGTATAAACTGCTTATTTTTATGTCATGCAAGGCTGAAATGAATGATAGGCAGGTTAGTAAATACCTTTAAAACCTGAGTGGTTTATTCTGTGGAAATCTTATTTTATTAGTAGTTTTCTTTGTTTTGAATGATGATTCTGCTTATGAATATATGTACCCATATAAATGATCATATGTGCACATGAAAATGAGTGCATATCAGAATACACACATGTATACGTCTTGTCTGAGAAGACATATATACATAAGCTGTGTGAAATTGGGAATGATTTCACTGCCATCTGTTAAGTATTTTGTTAATTATTTATAGACTATACCACATAGTTGTTGGTGGTGTTATTTTTTGATCTGTTTTGTTGTTTTGTTTGTTTGTTTGTTTGTTTTTAATGAGATTGACATGAAGCTAACAGATCCATAGTTGCCCGTTGGGGAGAGCATTAACTTTGCTCAAATTCCCCAGACCGTACACTGTAGTCTGAAATTTATTAAAGAATTAATATCAGTCAACCAGACTGTTCCTTGATCCATAATTTTAATGTTCTTCCCTGCAAGTTAGTCTGATTAGCTTGCATATATATTCTAACTTATCTACTGCAGCCTTTCAGTTTGCACCATGGTGAAATTCAATACTCATATTTTACAATTTAAAAATAGGATCTATACTGGATTTAAAACATTTCACAGCTGTTATTTACATAATTTTATTTAGTGATGGAATAGAAAGTATTTTCTTATCACTTATAGTGGAATATTTTGCCTGGCTTTGTTACAAACATAGAAATATTCTTATACTGTTTTGGCAGGCTGCATTATGACTGATGAATTGGCAGTCTGTGTCAACTTTAGGTCATACATCAATGCTAGAATATTTTTTGTGTCCACTGTAGTGTAGTACTTATTAGCCTTAATACTTGCCTTGGAAATTTCATGGGTACATTTAGTTTCCTTTAACAATTTATTGTATTTCCCAGTTGTCAAGGTATACACATGGCTCTCAGCTTCTCCATTTTTCCATTGGTGATATATGTTGTTTGTGTTTCTTTGTCATTAGGTCAAAACTGAATTCAGGTTCCTGAGAAGTTTTTATTGCATATTTCTCTGGTCATGTTTTCCCTACAGAAATACTGGAGAGCAAATATTTGTTCCTAACAGTGTTTTAACAACTCTTACCATGCTTCTACAAAAGTAGAGTGTTGGAATGCATGGGTAACCTGCACACCAAAGGAGCCTGCAAAATACTTGGACATAGGATCCGTGTTAAAAAATTGTGTGCTTTAAGAACATTGTAGCAATTCATCTTCCCCGCTCTGCTAAACTATCACTGTTACAATTTACCATTGCTTCTTTTTAGTTGTGATGCCCTGATTATTTTTATAGAAACAAGTAAGATAAAATCAAATGTTGTTATTATGTACTACATTTTAAAGTTTCATAGTTGTGGAAAGTGTATGCAATCAATAGTAAACTATAAACAAAAATTAATCTTGATCTCATAGCCAATGATAAATCCTATTTCCGGTATAGATAAATGTGTATATTTCCAAGTAGCAGCCTTCACACAGTTTTAATCAGAGATTATAAGATTATCTACTTATTCCAGATAGCACTTGACCCTGGAAGAAGTTCCACTAAAACCGAGGGAAAAAATATGGAGAAGGTTGCTACTCTGTTGTGATCATATGTATTACAATCTTGATTTCTGTTCTGATTAGCTTATTTGTATGAAATAACTTTAAAATACTATTTTGTGAAGCTTGCAAAAATATTGAAAGAATTTTTTGGGATTTAAATGTCATGTTATGTCATAAGGTTCTTCTGCATATATAAATGTATATATTTTTGTATATAAGGAAATGTAAAGTGAATGGGATAAACAGACATGAATCATAGATATTAAATTATCATTTAATATAATTGAATGTCTAATATTTCTGATTAGGAAAAAGAAGCAAGAAAACATTTCTGGATCCAATCACAGTAACTCTTTGTGCATTGAACTTGTATTGAAATAAAGGGAAACCTAGCATGAAAGTTTGAAAAATCACCAGAAGATCTAGCTGTTAAGAATAGCATACATTGTTATTACTTCTTTGTTTGAACATATATCCCATTGATTAGTGATAGATTCCTGTGATTTGGCTAGCTGGATTTCGTTTAACGAGTGAAAGGCTAGGCATATTTGTTATGTTGTTAGTCTGATAGTCAGAGAGCATTATATTTTGCAAGAATAAGGTTGTTATTGTTCTTTCTGTTTGAAATCATAGTTGTCCCATAAGTGGTGGAGAACAAACCAGTTTAAAGTAGTTTAGCAAACAGAATGGGAAATGGACAGGACAAGTAAAGAATTTAAAACATTTCTGGAATATTACCAAATGCATTTTAGACAACATGAAGCACATTAGCAGAGGGGGAAAACAGAGGCACAGAAATAGCAGTGGGAATAAAACAAAGAGGAAGCAGATTTTAAATGTATTTTCTTGCAAATGAAGTATTATGTTATAGTAATGTCTATATAGTAATGTCTTCCATTGGGACTGATCTGGTTGCCTTAGCATAAAACATCCAGTGTCAACTGGGATTTTCTGCTGGCTTCCAGGTGTTTCTGCAACACGTTGCAAGTCTCATTTTCCTCCTGTGTCATAGCTTCCAACTCAAGGTGTACATCTTAGATACCCTGGAATTTTTGAAGTAGTAATTACTTTCAATAGCTGAGCCCAAAACACAAACATTTTATTATCTTACTTCGCCTCTACATAAGGGTGTGAAATCCTTTAAAAGGTTTTCTTTTAAAAAATTTGACTCCATGCTTAAAAGTATCTGGCACTGTCCACTCACTGTTGCCATTGTTTTTTTTGAGGTAAAGCTGATGAAGTATATGGGCTGGAAGAGTGGAACAGCCAGGCCAAGAAGGTGGGGACCAGTGGGAAGCATGGGTGATACATCTGAGGTTTTTGCTGCCATCCAGAGGAACCTCAATAGGCTGCAGAAATGGGCTGGCAGAAACTTCGTTAATTTCAACAAGGGGAAGTGCAAAGTATCTAGAGAGGAATAACATCAGGCACCAGTGCAGGTTGGAAAGCAGCTGGACAGAAAAAGATGTGGGGGTCCTGGTGAACACCAAACTGAGCATGAGCCAGCAATGTGCTCTTGTGGCAAAGAAAGCTAACAATGTTCTGAGCTACATTAGGAGGAATGTTGCCAGCAGGTCCCACAATGTGGTCCTTCCTCTCTACTCAGCGCTGGTGCGGCAACACTTGGAGTACTGTGTTCTTGGCTCTCCAATACAAGAGAGACATGGAGGTAGTCCAGCAAAGGACCACAAAGATGATGATGAAAGGATTGGAGCATCTCTTATGTGAGGAAAGGCTGAAAGAGCTGGGACTGTTCAGTCTGGAGAATAGAAGGCCCAGAGGGGAATCTCATCAATGTGTACAAATATATAAACAAAGGGTGCAAAGAAGAGGCAGCAAGCCTCCTTTCATTGGTGCCTAGTGACAGGACCAGAGGTAACGGTCACAAATTGAAGTATGGGAGGTTCTCTCTGAACATCAGGAAACACTTGTGAGTATTGTACTGTGAGGGTGACTGAGTGTTGGCACAGGTAGCCTGGAGTGGTGGTGGAGTCTCCATCCTGGGAGATATTAAAAATCTGTCTGGACACTGTCCCAGGCAACCTACTACAGGTGACCTGGTTTGAGCAGGGGGGTGGACCAGCTGACCCCCAACCTTCCAACCTCAAGTATTTTGCAATTCTATGAAAATTATGACTTTCAGCATTACTGAAACTCTGATATTCTAATCATATCTTGCTTTCAGTTTATCCAGTAGCAAAAAAAGTGCTCCACAGCAATACTTGCTTGTCATTGAAACTTGAGACCTTTCCTTCCTAAAAGTACGGTGTTCTGTGCTGTTACAAAGTGTGCTTTCTTTATTCCAACATTGCTTTTCTCTTAAAAATGCACTTTGAACTTTTTTCATTATACTTTCTAGTATGGTATTCACCAACACCTTTCACAACTTACATGTTTATTATCCAATTGTATAATCTAAAAAAGAATGACATGTCTAGTAGAGTATGATTGCCAGATGTTTCCAAGTCTATAGGCGTTGTGCTTCTAAACCAGTTAGGTGTTTCAGAAAGCAACACTGTTTTCCTTATAATGGTGGAAGACTAGTTCAGCGTAGATACTAAAAATATTTTAAGTCAAAGCAATTAAAGCATGTTTTTTATATGCAAACTGTGTTTTTATTTATTTATTTATTTATTTATTTTTTCCATGTCAGTGTATCTTGCTGAATCCACAGTTACTGCATTCATATCCATGAAGTTCAATTGTTAACCCCAGCTGTAACAGCACAACTGCTATATGGGGCCACTCCAGAGGCAGAACCTCTTCTATGATACTTCTGCCCAGTCAGTACCACCAGTAGATTTTGCTTGGTGTTTTTTCCTCTTATCCCTGGAGCTCCCAGCCCCAGTCCTGTCACTTCTCCAGCCATAGCTCATCTCCTTGTGTCAGGGCCAGTTCTATTTGCAGTTCTAACCACTAAGAACAATGTTCTTTGTGAAGTGAAACATAATGTCTGTGGAGTTTTGTTCAAGATCTCCAAGCAAGCTGGTAAACGTGTACAGCACAGGGCTGTGCAGAGTCCTATAGAAATACTAGTTTAAGTCCCCAAATCAGACTAGGTAATAGCTTCCTTCCTAATATTAATTTTGACATCTAATAGCATGAAAAGTAACTTGAGACTTATATTAAGCTTATATTAAATAAACAAATGATAAACCCAGAGTGGCATTTTTAGTCTATACTTTATTTATATTATTTTTCAGTGGGGATTTTTTCAGTGGGAATTTTGAAAGAAAGGAATGGCTAGAAATAATTTGATTATAGGTATGTGTTCCCATCTGTTGTGGATGAGTTATTTAGGGTCCTGCTTGCTGCTCAGCAGTGTTTAGATCACTTAAAGAAAAGTGCAACTTAACAGAGTTCTATAGCAAGGTTCACTCCATTACTTACTGCTTGGAGGAAATATGCCAAGCAGAATTGGGTGAGGGTTGTTATAGAGTGATTTATATGGGGACAGAAGATGCAAAAGGGTAGAAGAAGGCCCTCCCATTAAGTCACACGTTTCAGAATAGACCCACTTGCTTTCTAAACTCCTTCTCAAAGAGAAGTCTAGGTGTGGCTGGATCCAAACTTAGTCCCAGACTTGGTCAATGGTTCATGTCTAAGAAACATAGATGGGTACAGGAAAACAGGTAAGGGATTATATGTGCTAATGATCACAGGATTATATGTTCACACCCAATTCTTTGTATTGCTTGGCTAGGATTTCAAAGTTTCATCATTCTTCCTCTCAATCTTCATCTCCCCTCTAGGGGTCTGGTGCCAGGTTGCTCTGAAATCTTGATCCCAGGTCTCTTGAAGCAAACTTTCAGGCATCGGAATTCATACAAATAAATAATTTAATGGAGCACTACAGCAGGACGGTCGACTTGAGATGAATGCCCTCAAAGAGGTGTCAAACTGAGCACAGAAGTCCCTGGGTAATTTTAGCCTTACAGACTATTTACCTTTCCCTTACGCAATTATCTGCCCCTTCATTCAATAATAATATCTGAGTCTGGGGTCTTCTTGGTTGTCATTGGATTCTTTCAATGCCCTCAGAAAGGCCCTTGTTTTGTTTAGCTGCAGATGTTGTTTATAGGGGGTTTGTTTGGGGTCAAGTGCATGCATCACACCATCCCAAATACATGCATTATGTCAGAGAAAGAGAAAAAGGTTCTACCACCCTACAGTTAGATCATTTACCTACCCAATATGGTAATCAACTACATGCCCCTTTTCTAGAGGAGGCAGGGAACACCAAAGAGAAAGGAAAAAGAGCTCAATGACTTTGGACTGGTGTACTTTTCCGGAGATGGAAAATGCTGGATATAATGCTTATTCTGTCTTTCAAGTCAAGAAAGAGAAATGGCTCTTTCTTTCTTCTAAAAGGCCTCTGTGAAGGTCTCTTGTGGCATTCTGTAGGCAAAATTATTATTTAATCCTCTGGATCACAAAACACATTGTAACCTGCAAAGATGAAAAGGTACATTTAGCCTATCTGCATTTTAATCATATGCATTTCAATAGAATTACTCATCTTTGCAAGCTCTGGTATGTGACTATGTTTTGACAGTCATGAATATTAATTCTTTTGTCCATAGAAATGTGTATTCTCTTCAGAGCTAGCAGTTAATGAATAATTCTCAAAGCTTCTTTGTATCTTGACTGCTAGAATTTTTCCAGAATTTCATGAAAGAGAAACTCCTGAAATTGAAAGGTCTTCTTGAGAAATATTCTTGGTACCCTGCATGACTAGGTTTGCAACAAGTTGGTATCATAAGTTCCTGAAAAGTAATTCAGCTGTACATGATCTACCAAAAACTCTGTTTTCCCATTCTGTTTTCACGTTTGAATGCCACTGATGTTCTTCAAATGAAGACTTCTTTTCAAATTCCTAAATGTGAAATGGCTAATTATGTGTAGTATATTAAAGATGCTCTACAATATTCTTATTACCCACTAGGGTTAAATTCTAAAGTAATAGTAGTTCTCTAATTTTATTAAACTGTTCTAATATTTTAAAACATACCTCATAGGAGTGGGCTAGAGCTTAGCCTGTTTTGGTGGGAGATTTAATTTGCAGAGAAAATCAAGAGTATTCTTACAAAGCATTGCAATGCATTCAGTCTTGCTGATAACTTTGTTTGATGAAACCATTCTCAGAATTCTCAGCCTTAAAGACAGTGAAGGGGCAGTGCCACTCAGTATCCTGGTTGTTGAGATCCTTGATGTTGATACAAGGTATGAATATGAGCCAGTAGTGTGTCCAGGAGGCCAAAAAGGCCAGCAGCATTCTGGCTTGGATCAGGAACAATGTGGCCAGCAGGACTAGAGAAGTGATTGTGTCACTATACTTGGTACTGGTGAGGCTGCACCTTGAATCCTGTGTTCAGTTTTGGGCCCCTCATCATAGGAAGGACATTGAGGTGCTGGAGAGAATGCAGAGGAGGGCGACGAAGCTGGTGAGGGGCTTGGAGCACAAGCCTGATAAGGAGCAGCTGAGGGAACTGGGGCTGTTTAGCCTGGAGAAAAAGAGGCTGAGGGGAGACCTTATTGCTGTCTGCAATTACCTGAAAGGAGGTTGTAGCATGGAGGGCATTGGTGTCTTCTCCCAAGTAGCAAGTGATAGGACAAGAGGAAATGGCCTCAAGTTGTGCCAGGGAAGGTTGAGATTGGATATTAGGAAAAATGTATTCACAGAAATGTTTGTAAAGCAGTGGAACAGGCTGCCCAGGGAACTGGTTGAATCACTATCCCTGGAGGTGTTTAAAAGATGTTTAGATGAGGTTCTTAGGGACATGGTTTAGTTAGGTTACATTATGGTTTGACTCTATGGTCCTGAGGGTGTCTTCCAACCGAAATGATTTTATGTTAGAGGAGAAAGTGCACTCTGCAGTTTACTTTCTTAGTTGATGTGCTTTGGTTTTGCATACTTTTTTTTTTCTGTGTATAGTATGTTAAAAAGATAAGTTCCTTTGTTTTTCATAGTACATATATTTCTAGCCTGAAGGAATGCTTTCCAAGTGCATATCAACCTTTAACTCTGAAGTCGCCTTAAAAAAACACCACTTCCAGCAACTGAATGCTTTATTATTAAACAAGAACAAAAAGACTGACAACTACCTTCAGGGTTCTGTTTCCAGACATTGCAAGAAACTGAGCCTGGCAGCAGCAGGAGTGGGAGGTCAGAATAAAAGATGTACGGCTAGTAAGACAAAGATAATTTTTGGCCAGTCAATCAAATTCTGTTTAGAGTTGTTGTAATTATATCCCTCTCTTCATGCCATTGTCAGTAAAGCTCTCATTTGGGCTATTTCGCAACAGCTTTCACAAACTACAAGGACCATAGGTCTAGTTGGCAGATGTCGGAATGGGTTTCTTCCAGTGCATACAGAGCCTTCATTTTCAACATAGAATTAAGCAGAGAAATGGAAAATTGGGACCTTACTTGCTTCTGCTCTGATTCAATGAAAGTTGATCCACTATGATACTTGTTGGTTTGATCATTTGTGTTAAGAAACTCTTTTCAGCAGAAAGATATGTATTGATTGTAATCTGTTGTTTGAGGGATTTTGTTTGTTTAATTGAAATATCTGGTTTAACACTTTAGTTGCTTTATTTCCTCTTTATTCAAAGAATAGCAGGTAGCTGAGGCTAGAAGGAATCACTGGAATAATCTAGTCTAACATTCCTGCCCAAAGCGGAGCCAACTAAAACAGTTTGCTCAGAATTTTGTCCAGTTGGGTTTACAATATCTACAAGGATGGGCACTGCAAACCTGTCTGGTCAACCTAGTCCAGTCTTTGATCACCATCACTGCTAAATGGGGTTTTTTATAGTTAAATGGAATTCAGTGAATTTCAGTTTGTGCTTACTGCCTCTCATCTGTATCACAGTATCACAGTCCCACAGTATCACAGTATGTTTGGGATTGGAAGGGACCTCAGAAGATCATCTAGTCCAATCCCCCTGCTGGAGCAGGAACGCCTAGGTGAGGTCGCACAGGAACATGTCCAGGCGGGTTTTGAATGTCTCCAGAGAAGGAGACTCCACAAACTCCCTGGGCAGCCTGTTCCAGTGCTCTGGCACCCTCACTGAGAAGAAGTTTCTTCTCAAATTTAAGTGGAACCTCTTGTGTTCCAGCTCGATCCCATTACCCCTTGTCCTATCACTGTTTGTCACCGGGAAGAGCCTGGCTCCATCCTCGTGGCACTCACCCTTTATATATTTATAAACATTGATAAGGTCACTCCTCAGTCTCCTCTTCTCCAAACTAAAGAGCCCCAGCTCCCTCAGCCTTTCTTCATAAGGGAGGTGCTCCACTCCCTTAATCATCTTTGTTGCCCTATGCTGGACCCTCTCCAGCAGTTCCCTGTCCTTCTTGGACGGAGGGGCCCAGAACTGGGCACAATATTCCAGATGGGGTTTCACCAGGGCGGAGTAGAGGGGAAGGAGAACCTCTCTTTACCTACTAACCACCCCCCTTCTAATACACCCCAGGATGCCATTGGCCTTCATGGCCACAAGGGCACAGTGCTGGCTCATGGTTACCCTGTTGTCCACCAGGACCCCCAGGTCCCTTTCCCCTACACTGTCACTGGGTGGTATCAAGAAATTTGTGGTATCATCTTCCTTACCCACCCCTGAGGCTGAGAACAACATGCTTTGAGAACGCTACGCATTTCTGTGTTTTCTAGTCTACAGGGATTGCTGCAACAAAAACGGTTTTATAAGTTCATCTGGGCAAAACATTTTATCATTTTCTAAAAATCTATAGCAAGATATTTTTAAAAATAGAGGTGATACAACAGGTTTAAATTTCTGTATTTTTTTCATAATCCAACACATTAATTTCAGGTTTTATTCAAGCAAAATTACTCAATTTTTTCAAGTTTTAAAAATGAAATTTGTCCTGAAATGAATGTTTTTTCTTCTTTACAGTCAACTGAACATAGAAAGATATAATTACTACATTCTCTCCACTCCATACCAGGCAACAATAGAAAGCAAGTATTAAAATCTGAATCCTTATTTGCTTTATTAAAAGAAGATCATACAGTGATCCTCTTATTCCTGGAAATCAGAAGAAAAAGAGAAAGTTAACCAAAATCTTGGATTTCTTATACAAGTATGGAAACACATTGCAAATGTAGGGGAATTATTATTATTATTATTATTATTATTATTATTATTATTATTATTATTATTTTACAGAAAATGCTCTTTTACAGTTCCAATAAAATTGTCACAATCTTGAACAACAGATGTAAAAGGAGTGACAGACTGAAATGTATTACAGACATTTGAGGCTAGAGGAGAGAGACTCCATGCAAGGAACAGTGACTTACACTGCACAGTGATTCAGAGAGAGGACCAAGCAGAAATCCAAAAAGCTGTACATAGCCACTAACACTGACCTCTCCTGGATGTTTCTGTATCTAGATATATTGTCTGTATTTCTTCGCATTATTTTTTAACTTTGCCTATGGTATTTTCAGTAGACTTCTTTTGTTTTCTCAGATTATTACTTCATCAGATAATTTTAGCATTCTGGTGAGGCTTCTACCTTAAGTTTCTCTTTTAGTTTTCTGTGCTTACAAAAGACTAGATTCAAAAAAGAACTTTAACATTGAAACACCTAACCTTTATATATCATGCTGCTAGAAATTTCAGGTCAGTGATTGCAAGCCTACAAAATACGGGAAATAAGCAGGAAATGTAAGTGGCAAAGAGATATACCTTAGAATGGGAGCTACTGAATCAGGTCTGTAGGTGAAACCATGTAGTTATGTGTATGAAATTATAGCTAGCTGTCTGAGAGTCTATTCAAGATTAGATAATTTAAATGACATTAAATTTATTGTAGCATATATATGTACAGTACCAAAAAAATCCCATCTCCATCCATTTTTTCTACAAGGCTCAAAACTGTAGCCTTCCTGTATTCTATATTGCAGCCATGTGGACGAGATATGTTTTTAAGTAATAACAAGATGTGGGTTTGTTGTGGTTTCAGACAAAATGTTAGTGTGGGTACTGAGTGGACTCAGATACCTAAACACTTTCATCACTTCTACGTACACTTTACAAATTACATGACTTTCCTGTTCTCTGTGAATGAACATGAAGTGCAGGAGAGGCTGATGGGTCAGCATAGGTGTTCAAGGTGTGCCATGCGTCCTTCTTTAACTTCAAGTGCTCTTCTCAGGCATTTCTGGAAGTCAAAGATATGGCCCTAACCATGTTGCAGTGCTGTAGGATCCTTGAGGTTTTCTCCTGACCTACTCTGGACACTATCCATGATGGGATGGGTAGATAATACCCAAATCTTGACTGGCTCATTCAAATTCAGTGGATGACCAACAAGTGACTGGTGCTGACATTCAGTCTTTCTGTCTCAAAGGATCTCAACAGACACAATTTTCACAATGTTTCAAGTGTTTAAGTTACTTCTCTGATCAGCTACTTCCCTGTCGTACAGAGTCATTTAAAGCTTATCCATATACACTAAGACTGCTTTCAACTAGGCCGAAGTTATGCTAACTTCTACAAATTTCCATATCAAGCAACTCCATAATGTCAAGCATTAGTGTTGGTAAGAACTTGGGACATAGTTTGTCTCAGTTAGTGTTGAAAACCTAAAGATTAGTCATCTGAGTTGTTTTTTCAATAGCTATTTCTTTTCACTGACTACAAAATGAGCCTTATTCAAGTATAGATAACATTTAGGCCACACAAATCCCAGTTTCAGGCATTCCTTAAGCTTAAAGGAGAATTCAGTGAGGTTTTCAGCTGATATCCAATGTTTTGTAAGGAAACAGCTGGGGTTTTTTGTTCTTTGTAGAAAACCAAAACTACAGAATTAACTTTTTCCTTTTAAATTCTATTGTTTTCCCTCCTATTTTTAAGCATATTTTTAATACGATTCATCACCTCTTTATTTAATCACCTGTTGACTGTTTTCTAAAAGTCTGTTCATGTGGTCATCCAATGCCTTCCAAAACCATTTTGCTATACAATTTTTTCTTAAGTCAGTGATTTACATGCTGGTCTCTCCTAAAGATATTAGTCTTCTGATGTGTTAGAAGAGTAACAAAACATAGTTAATAATATGAAAATTTGTCATTTAGACAAATGCACACATTTTTCATAGCCTACAAAAAAGAAGAGTATGATAAAGCACATGAGCTCTCTAATCACTGTGACCAGCATTCACTTGTGCCATTACTGGTAGACGTTCTTTTTCCTGAGTTGCTGAAGTCTTTTTCAAAGCTCTTAAGTGGGAAATATTTAAAACATTTTTCTTCTCTGGATGGAGGTATTGAAAGCTTATGCATAACAGCTTTCATGTCATCCCAGAACCTCATTTACTGTATTCTCCTGGGCATAATTCACATTGTAGTATTCAACAAGGACCTTCTCTAATTCTGCAGTAGTGCCATATTTTTGCACATAAAAAACTGTTAGTCATTTATTTAAACAGTTAGAGGCTGAAAATGTCTGGGCTCATGTTATATTGCAAGTGCATGATTTGATATTGAATTCTTACCTTCATAAGATTTAACCTTATACCTTGTGCATATATTATGAATTTGCTGCAACAGAAGTTAATGTCTTTATATATTTGATGTCTGTGGGTGTAAAAAGTACAACTGCACACATTAGCATTTAATTTCCTCCAAATGTCTGCCAGTTAAAGATCCCTGAGGATTTCGTTTAATTTGTAAGTGAAAGCTGGAAGCCATTCTGCTTTCTCTGTGTCTGTCCTCCACACCAGAGTTCAATTAAACATCTCCCCTATGGTTTCCTTCACCTGCAAAAACAAAGCAAATGTACTAACAGAAAAAGGACCTGCATCTGAATTAGACAGGTGCATGTCGGTTAGGGGGATATATATTCAAGTGGGTAGCCAAGCTGTCATTTCTCACCCTTGCCTCCAGTGAAAATAAATCTCCTCTATTTACTTTCACTCATTGAATCATCCAAAACAGCATTTTCCTGTTGATTAAAACAGCTAAATCTTTTTTTCTTTAACTGTTGGAAGGTCATGGTCGTTTTTTTTTCCTTTGTATTTCTCATATGCTTGCTTAATCAACAGAAAAACATAAAAGCATTTTCATCATGGAAGTACAGCACTTACACAGATTAGTCTTTTGTGTTCTCAAATATTCAGACAAAAGTTGTTGTAACAAGCAATGAAAAAGCAAGACAAAAATGTATAGCACAAAACCAGAGATATTTTAACAGTGTCAAAAATTATCAAGAAAATTATGCAAGCAAAGATATGTGGAGTTTTAAATTAAGAGAACTTTGTTGTATAACATCAAATTACAATTTTACAGGTAGGAAGGCTTATTCACAGAATCACAGAATCACAGAATGTTAGGGATTGGAAGGGACCTCAAAAGATCATCTAGTCCAATCCCCCTGCGGGAGAAGGAATGCCTAGATGAGGTTACACAAGAAGATGTCCAGCTGGGTTTTGAATGTCTCCAGAGTAAGAGACTCCACAACCCCCCTGGGCAGTCTGTTCCAGGGTTCTGTTACACTCACTGAGAAGAAGTTTCTTCTCAAATTTAAGTGGAACCTCTAGTGTTCCAGTTTGAACCCATTATCCTTTGTCCTACCATTGGTTGTCACTGAGAAGAGCCTGGCACCATCCTTGTGACACTCACCCTTTATATATTTGTAAACATTAATGAGGTCACCCCTCAGCCTTCTCTTCTCCAAACTAAAGAGACCCAGCTCCCTCAGCTGATTCAGTTGATAAGAAATAAAAATAAATCTTGTAAGATGATAAAAATTATATCTGTATGGACTAGTATGCCATGTAGCACTGGCAATCACCAAGCCACAAAATTATAAAGAATTGATTAATATTCTGCTTTGTGCTCTGATGGTACTGCTATCAAGCAAGAATTTTGAAGTTGAGTTCAAAAACTCTGTATTTATGTACAAGAGAAGAACTGTATGTGTAACTATATAGAACAAACAAAAGGGATAAATAAATGTAATTCATGAGTTGAAAAATGTCAATATGATGAGGGGTAGGGACACTGAGAGAGTGGAAGAAAGATAATCATATTAAAAGTATATTTTTTTATACTGAAAGAAGTGGGTAAATTGATAACATTGCATCAGTATTTCTCAAAAACATAAATTAGGTGATGTCCTGATACTGAGTCTGGACAAAGACTTGAAAGACTGAAAACAGATATAGAAAATTAAAAAATAATACAATTTCTGATTTGAATTCTTTGTAAGAATGAACAGGGTTTGATTAAAGAGAGGTCTTCAAATGAATCTCGGCATACTTCAGGAGATTAATATCACTGCTGAAAGATATTATTATGTTACACATGCTAAACACTGGATTTAGGTACTATGTCAGATTGGTGATATTTTTTTTTCAAAGAAGTTGTCAGAGACGTAGCTTAAACAGAGACTGTTTCCCAGATTTCAGAGATGACATGGTATCCAACGTATATTGAGAAAAATACCAGGCATCAAAGACTAGGAGCAAATTTTTGTTCTACTGATTGATTACATCTTATTGTTCAATGATACTTTGCAGTGTGCAGTCTTATTGTGCCCAGCCCTTCCTTAGACACAGTTGCTTTTCTTTTGGGCATCAAGAGCCAGATCGACTTCTTACTTGGTTTAAAAGAAGAGGAAAAGAGGCCACGTCTCTCAGCTTTTTTATTTGCCAGCAAATAAGTGTTCCAAAAAATCTTAGCATCACCATGTTTTTGTTTGCTATTTCCCTACAGAGGCAAATAACCCATTGCCAAGTCATTTGGTCTCCCTACCAGTTTTGCTTGACATTTGTATGTCTGATGGAATTTCAGCATCACGTTTGCCGACCACCCTTGACTAAGGGCCACTTGATCTCTTTCTCCACGTCAGATCCAAAGGATGAAAGGATCTCATGCAAAGCCCTTTGTAGCCTCTTTGGTGATCTTTTCTACAGGAACACATTAGGACTGTTTCTCTGACCTCAGTGTGAGCATCTTTCACTATTATGTTCTTTCCTCATTAACCATTTCCCTGACAACTTCCTCTTTTTTATACATTATAATCATTCTTGCTAACTGAGGAGCATGTCAGCAATCAGCATTGGAAACATCTCCACAGCACAATCTGTTTGTATCTGAGGAATGGAATGAGACTTTCATAGAAATTATGTATGTCCTTAATAGACATATAAACTAAGTGGCTCAAGTCCATTCGATTATATCCTTTATTTAAAAAAAAAAAAAAAGAGAAACAGCCCAAATTTTATCAATTCTGAATGTTACTGTGGACAGTATGAAATATTGTCTAACACAAAAAAGTTTATAAAAATTGCATCCTATACCCTGTAATACATAATAGATATACTCTGGAAAGTGGGGCACGATTCATCCAAAATGTAGATGGAAGTATGTTTAGGTCAAAATCAGCATCATGGAATGATTTTCAGAGCATGAGCAACTTGCCATTAAGAGGGGAAAGAGGAGGAGGACATGATTTCAACTAGCTTGTCTGCTACATGTATTCATGGGGAAAAATTGCATGTAACTTTTACCTCTAAGCCTGGAAAAATTACCTGTGTTGTTTTTAATCCACATTTGCATCCAAACAAAGTGGTACATTGAATATTGCATTTGCAGACACCAGTTGTTACTACAGCACTTGGGCAGACTGTGTTGTTCACAATTAAGGTGTCAATCTTAAGTCTGAATTCTCTCACCTTTTCAGTTCTTGACAAAGTTGCTTTGTAGCACAGGTCTTTTTGAAAACAAACAAACAAACAAAACCAGAAACCATTTGCCATTCACTTAGAAATCACCTTAGAGTAACAATGTTAGATTCTCTAAGTCTGCACATAGCCTCTCATGCAGTGGAAGTAAGTGGCAGCAATAGGCAGTAGGCTATCTGCTCCTCTGCATATGTTTAAGACTTAAGCTTTGCTAAACGATTTCACGGTTAATGAGTGAGCTGGCAAGTAGAGGAAGAGTTGTAGCCAGGAATCCTGGTGTGAGTTGAGATTTCTGGAGGGGAAGCAGGGTAATCAAAATGGTCGGGATTTTTTTGTTTGTTTTGTGGTTTTGTTTGTTTGTTTTTCTTAGATAAAGAAACATCAGCAAGGTCACAATGATGGATGAGTATAGTTCTTTTACTTTTTGTTTTCCATCTTTGAAAAGTGATTCAGATACTTGCTGTTCTTGCTTCACCCACTTCCTTTTTAGTGTCCTCACACACTGATCTGTCATTTATACTACGGGAGAGTGAGATATCCCCATTTGTGGAAAGAGGGGAAGTGTAAAGGAAGACCAGGAGAAGTTGTGATGCTGTGTGAAACGTGGCATTTTATGTATCAATGAAGAAGCTTCAAATTGTTACAAGTACAGCTAACTGAAAATTAGAAGGCAGTTAAGCATTCATGATTTAAACTTTAAAATACCTGATGATTAGTAAGAATTACTGTGATAGTCTGAGATCGAACTTGGGCATTTTTTGTGATTTATTTTGACAATATTGATTCTAGTCTGGGCAGCAAGAAAACATACAGCCACTAGAGGAAAAAAAATGCTGATGAAGAAATGTGTTCAGGCAAATGCAATTGTTAAAACTGTGTTCTTCTGGTAAATTTTTACAAAAGGACAAACTACCACCTTATATTGCCACCTCCATTGTGTGCTTAGTTTTGGGATGTTGTGGGGTTTTTGGTGTCCTGTCTGGTCAACTGTGAGTTTTCTACATTGGGCTTAATTATTATGCTGGACTCATTTAGTGATCCTATAAACCTATAACATGGTTCTGACTGATTGGTTATGAATAGATCTGAGGGATGGAACACCTTTTCCTATTCTCTGCCTTCCCTCACCCAACTCAATTAATGAACTGGTGAGATGCCTCAGCAAGATACAAGAGTGGCCATTTTTCCTTAGAACAAGCCATGACGATTCTACCTGAAAAAATGCAATACTTGTCTGTTACAAAGGGATTGCTAGATAATATATTCTTTGACACACAGGGAATGAAATTATACAGCTTTTAAGGAATCATGAGCACCAAAGAGTTTAACATCAAGTGCATTCACTATCTGCAGATTTAAGGCTTTATATGAAAAGCTGAGGGTTTAATGGTTGAATTACTTACTCGGAATTCTGGAAATACGCATTATCAAAGTTAAAATTTACATTGACAAAGGCCCAAAGACACTAAATATAACTTAGGTACAGTTTAGACACCTAAATCCAGGCATTTTCTTCTTAAATCCATGCCCAAATGTAGTTGTTTTTCTATGTTTTCTAAAAACTATAGATTCTGAATGGGCTGAATCCTCACAGTAAATGCTGCTATATGCTATTCTGATAGCAATCCTTAAAACACGTTTTGTGTACCTAAACCCCACAAAAAAGATATTGCTTTAGATAGAACTTTCTTCAACATTTCTCTGTGGCTCATTTCTATAGCACAGAATGTCCAAACTCTACAGTAAACTGAGAGTCGAACACATGACTAGGTAGAAGTGATGGAATTTAGTACACCAATGCTTAAGACTCTTTACGGATCTGGCATCTAGGCAAAGATGATTGTTTTTTCTTTGTACGTACTGACATGAGTACTCTATCATTACTGCCCTGTTCTAATAAATATTTCACTGGTTACAGAATCTCACTGAGTCTTAATTTAGGATTTCTGAAATGTAGGTAGTAGTTCTTCGTCCTATTATTTTTCTTTGTTACATAAACATGTTTTGTGCTGTTTGAAGCAGCAGCTTTACAAACTATGTTTTTTATCTTTATGTCTTTAACAGAGTTCCAGTTTTGATATTTGAGGTTTACCTTTGGAAAAAAAAAAAAAATCTTACTTACTTTGCTCATCTCTTTGTACCTTTGGTATTTATTGCAGTTACCGTGGGTGCTGGGTGGTTGGTTGAATCTTCTGCATTATACTTGTAGCTGAGTTTGTGATTAAAGGAAGCTGGAAATATCATCAAACTTATCACACAGACTATAAGTTACCATTCTTAAGTATACCTATTGTACACCGTGTGATGCTGTAGAATAAGCCTTTTTAATACCACCACTCGAAAGGGGCACAAATGCAATTAAAGCGTCACTAAGCACTGAACACCATGTACTCCACTGGTGAAAATAAAAGTCTATGTTTCACAGTGCTTCCTACAAGGCTGGTCTCTGGCACTTACTGTAACATTTCAGAAACAGCTACACCACTTTCTGCATTGGGGTATGATTTTCTCATAGGGAACTTTTAACAACTTTAAAAACACTGATAGAGTTCAGAACGTGCTTTAAAATTAGTCTCTTTATTGTATGTGTTTTTAATAAGAACAATTGTAAAAGCAAACAGAAGCAGATTATTATGTAATACTGTAATTATTATTATGCAGATTATTATGTAATTATGTAATAAGGACGTACTTCAGGGTGTGTTTTGTGTTGCTGTTAATGAATAACTGATGGTTCAAGGTCACTGACCCTGTGTCTCATGTGGCAACCAAGAATTTTAACAATGGCTTTTTAAACTATGCCCTGCTATGCTTTTTGTAAAAATCCTACGTCCCAACTTTATTTCACTGTAATATAATAGAAACTTATTTCCTTTTAAAGTAGGTTGTGTTTTTTTAATTGGTTTGCTTGTTTGGTTTGCTTGTTTGTTTGTTTTCATTATGACTGGACTTTGTAGACAAAGAAACACAGCACTCAGTTATGAACAAGCCTGAAATATGTTTTATTTATTACATTTTTTTTGTCTCACGTATCACAGTCTTTAAGAGAAAAAAAAAATAGACTTCTGCTATAAATTCTGCTTATATGTTGAGGTCTCTAAAAGAAGCATGTTGTGTAGAAGTAGTTTCTGTAGAAAACTAAAATATCCTGAGGTCAAAACTTGCATCATTAAAAGATATTATTTGATTCATTGACATTTCTATGAGACAGATTTATCACCGTGTCATTCTGCCTTTTAATTTATGGGGACTATTATAATTCATAGAGAAAAAACTAAATACAAAACCAAAAAAACCTCAAACAAACAAACAAACAAACAAAACCCAAAACAAAGAAACAACCCTACCTGCACAGACACACACAAAGAAAACAAAACACTAGAAAGCAAGAGGGACCCTGCACATTGTATACATGTCCTTTTAACAAAATAGACTCTTTGTTCTTTCTGGTTATGGAGATGGGGAGTTAGACTTCCTTTCTCAGCCTTGTTTACCTTCAGGAATTGATTGATAATGGTAATCTGTTTGTAGCAATACATCTTGAGATCATTTGCAGAAGCTACACTCAAATCCTTAAAATATATATTTTATATTTATGAAGCTTATGTATTGCCTCCCAAGTTTCCTTTCAAAATAAATTTTAAATATGATAATTTAAAATAAAACTATAATTCTGCCTTTTATTGATAAGATCAAGGTTTAGTTTTACTCTAGGACAATGCAGACAAATTCAGTTTTGCTGTTGATCTACAGCTGCAGCATGTTGAATGGTGAGAGTGTTGGCAAAAACTCCTTTAGATGTTCAATTTCACAAGCCATTGGCAATGGCAAGTGATATATGTATAGAACAGGAGTAAGAGCCCAAATTTTTTTGTTACACAGCAAGTCAGTGAAAAAAAAATATAGCTATAATTAAAGGCCACTTATAGATATAGCTGGAACTAGGGAAGCAACACACATTTTGTGAAAAAGTATTATCCACTTATGAAATGGCACACCTTCATTACTGAGTGCAAAGTCAGAAGATGTGTTGAATAAAACTTTTTCTAACTCTTTGAAGACTTGAGCTGCATTTCTGTTGTTTTGCTAGCATGAAAACATCCTCTATGATGGAAAGTGCTAGAGAAATGCTGGACGTACCTTTCATCACTGAATTGCAAAGCCAATAATTTAAAAACATCTAATTTGATAAATTGAGGTAATTTGTCTAATTTTGCTCTTTCTTGTAAGTTAAAATTCTAAAGGACTGCCATTTTTTAAAATATATACAGAAATTTTCTAAGAGGAAATTTGAACTAGATTGAGTTGGATTTTTTTTGAGTAATAATGTCGAATATGATTTGAATATAATCATTTTTAGATTAGAGAGTCAGAGTTTAGGTAACAGACTAGTCTCATTTTGAACAACTGTGGAGTTTGGGATTCGGCATGTATGCAGTGTGAATGAAAACAATTAAAAATACTGCTCTTGACTGAAATGTTGCTGTACTCTGGAGTACATACACTGTATTCATATGGAGACAATGTAACACCCAAAATCCATAACCTGGATTATTTTTAATTCTTCAGGTGATTTTTTTCCCCTGTAGGTCCTTTTTAATTTGTCTGTTTTATCTACCAATTTTTTTGTAATTGCAGAAAAGTATAGATATGGCAGGAGACACACACTTGTATTAAGGGAGGATTTTCACTAAAATCTAAATAGCTGAAAAGCACAAGCCCCTTTGACTTTCAGTGGGATTGAAACTCCTCTAGTCTGATTTTGAAAACTCCATGGAATATTGTTTTTTTGTGAGTTTGTGAAAATTATTAATTTTAGAGTAAAATAAAAAAAAAAAAAAAGTGGTTCTGAACATTTTGATGTAGAATACCAAAAGTAAATGTTCTTTATTCCCAGGGAGATATGAGGATATGATCTGAACTTTGTTCAATTCATCAGTGCTCTCTTTTCTTCCTGTAGTCAAAAGGGACACACTGTTTTTGAAGATTAGCTGTTTCTTCAATATACACAAAACTAAATATCTTGAAGTATTATTCTTTCTGGAGAGGCTTATACTTGAAGATTTTCTAGGAGTACTTGGGGACCTCTTTTACTAATAATTTTAAGAGCTCCTGTATGCTACGTTTATTTCTTCCTTATTTTTAGACCTTATTTGCACAAAAAGCTTCTGCAAGTGAAAAGGACACATTTTTTTTCATGTTGCCTAACACTCTTAGTTTTTGATAAAGTCTTTAGCGTACTAACTTGGGAAAACCTCTCTTTGGCTCTGAATCAATACAATTACTTTTAATTGTGAGATATCTTTTTAATATATTTTACGTGACATTTACTAATTCATTAACTAAAGCTGTGAAGTCTGAGTCGCAGCTGTCTTTAGCTAAGGGGTTGTTTTAGCTAACTGCTTCACTGCACAAATTGTTTTTAAGGGAAATGTTTTGATATGATTTAAAGAGGGACAAAAATGTTTTGTGACCTAAGGAGCAAACTGAGATATCTATGGTGGGGTTTTTTTTGGTTTGATATTCCAAATAGAGACTTTAATCAAGACACTAGACAGGCGAATTC
The DNA here is from genome assembly GCF_036013475.1 of Columba livia. Lineage (NCBI taxonomy): Eukaryota > Metazoa > Chordata > Aves > Columbiformes > Columbidae > Columba > Columba livia. Next base: position 53,479,823 of record NC_088602.1, read on the forward strand.
TGCAGCAGGAATGTGTTAGTTTATCATTGAATCTTAGAATCATTTTGGTTGGAAGAGACCATCATCGAGTCCAACCATAACCTAAAGCTAGCACTAAACCCTGTCCCTAAGAGGTTTGTCTATACTCCAACATACAGCTGAAATGCAAGGCCTAGTTGGCCTATGAGGTACCCCATAGTATCCTACAGGGTAGCTTTTACCTCCCCTGCCTTCAACATGATGGCCTCTGACTATTTTCCCTCTTAACACAGATATGAAGCCCATGGTGATTACGAGTACCAGTGTGCAGTAATCTAATCTGAACTTTAAGGCACCAGGAAGCCTGCCAAAGTAAAGCATAGAACTGAAGTGAAGTCAGAATGTAATTAGCAAGGAGACAAGAGTGACATTTCTCTTTGGCCCTCAGCAAACCATTTGCTGCTCTATAATGTCATCCTGCTTTTAGCTTTTTTGTGATTAAAGAAATTTACATTTTTCACATCTATAGGCTGATACTGCAAAACAGGCTTGAAGACTGTGGGTTATAGGAGGTCAGTTCAAGCTATGCTATAAGTAGCCTGCTTTCATATTGAAAAGTCACGTCCTCAGTTGCTAGGTACTTCCCTGGATTTTTCCTTTTTTTCCTACTTTTTGAAAAAAGAGTTGTAATCATGATTATAAGTTTGGCATTACAAAAAACCAAACCAAACCAAACCAAACCAAAAACTTTTTTAAAATTTAAAAAATCATTATTAATGTCTAGTAATCAAAGAAGAAGTATTTACCAGTTAGCAATTTAGCTTAATTTTCCTATTGCTAAGTGTAGACATGTGACCACACCTGTAAATGCCAATTACTTCACTTTAGTTCCCCTTGAGTAGACTCAATGAAGCCAGGAGAATCTGCTTATTGAATTGGCAGGGTTTAATTCTGTAACCTACTTTCATGTGTCACAATTGAATTACAGAGTTTTCCAAATAAAGCTTAGCTGATATGAATACCTACAAATACTTCATCATCAGGACTTTGATTCCCCAGTGACACTGTTACAACATTATAATTTCTGTGTCCATTCACACTGAACAATGTGTATTATTTTGTTCATTGTGAATACGTCTCTGGTAGAAACTATTTTTGTACACTAATGTATATTGAAATGGGTTTCAACTTACCTAATTCTGCATCACTCTCTTCTAATCTCATTTTCAGTGTTCCAGAAGCCAAAATACTTTTATACTAAGATTTTGTGGTCATAAAAGGCCAGTTGAAAAGTGAGAAGTTGATGGAAATAATCTGTTGTGAGATGTTTGATCTAATTTTTTTTTAACAAATTTTAAGATTTCTGTGTCCCATATCTATTGCACAAAGACTGAAAGTCAGAACAGATATATTCCTTATTGGCACGTAAATCTCTGTATGTGCTTATTTGAAGTGTTAAATGTGTTTTAGATGTGAACTGTTACATTCCCTGTTGACATACAAATTTACAAAAATTGCAGTAACAGAAACTACAGTACTATTACTTACATAATATTTGCTCAGTCTTTGACTATACAACTGTAATTATTGTTTCTGTAGGAAAATATAGGCTAGGAAGGTGTCGTGTGGGTCACTGAGTCCTGATACCCACACTTCACAACCACGCAACAGACACCTGGGTTAGAAGGATCTCACAGAGCATCTGTTCCACTCTCCATAGGACAGCAATACCATATTAGAATTGAATGTTTTCTTCCTAAAACTCAGAAGACAGTAGCACTATTAAGTTATTAAAACTAAAAATCTATTCCTCAATAGCTGGAAGTGGTCTGGATTTCTTATGATTTACTGAAAGTTTCTGCTGTTTCAGGAAACATACTTACTTCTTAGATCAGATGCATTTCTTCCTTATCGTTAACTACATGCTACACATCATACAGCTTTATGTTATACTGGAAGTGTTACTGCAAACTTATACTCCAACAGTATGAATAGGTGGTTTTAACAGCATGGAGCTCTGCATAGTCTAGGGAAAATCTGTAACTGAGGGATTCTTTTGTTTTGTTTTTTATCCACGCATGTTCAAACATTAAAAAAAAGTAATGTGTGCACAAATATATAGATGAACACAGGGACTACCTATTTTTCTTTAAAGTATTATGGTGTGGGTTGTTCGTCTTCATTGTCAGTAAGGAATTTAAGAAAAGCTTGGTAGAAATTTCTCTTTTCCAGTGTTTCTAAGTATGTGACTGCATACATTTATTGCAGTTTTTATGTTCGAAAATATGCAGCATGTTTAGTACTGTGCTTTGAAGTTTAAGCAGCATCTGGGAACTTCTGTCATTTACTGTGTTTTTCTTCACTTGACATCATTATCAAAAGTTAGGAGACAGCATTTGTTACCAAATACAATACTAGCATATTGAATGCTCTGAAATGAGACTTCATAAAACAGAAATAATGTCTTTTTTTTTTTATATTATGTAACATTTTATGATTCTCTTCTTCATATAGAACTGAAGAAGAACTTCACAAGAATAGACCATATTTTTAGCCAAGCCTATGCGAAAATTCCTGAAGTTGAAACACAACCTATATAAGGTCAATCTCTGGTTTATCTTCTGTCTCCAAGAGTCCAGTCTGTTACCTCACTTCGTATAATTTATGGAGAAAAACTGATTCACTTTTGATTATAAAAAATAGTTTGTCATTTGGTGCACAGTTCACACTAACACTTTATATTTCAATTTTACTGACATTATTTTGCTCATGGATTATTTGGGTGTACAAGATTGCAATTTCAACCTCATAGTATTAAGTATTGAATACTCTAATACAACAGAGTATTAAAATTAAGTGCATTTTTTTTCCAAACTTGTTCTGACAAATTATGAAAATAAACAGTAGCCAGTTTTGTGAATATTTATGAATTTAATTAAATTTATTATTTAAAAAAGGAATAAAAATAGTTTAATCATTTCAAAATTGAAAGTTGTAATTTTTCAGTCCAAAGTGACTTTTATTTCACCAATTTAGTTAATTTCATTAGTTTTACCTAAACTCACAGACAAGTCAAAATTCTGTGGACCATTTCAGTTTGTACACACAATAAATTTCTAAGAACGCTATATACTCTTTTCAGGTTTGCTTTTGTGTGTGTGTGTGTGTTTGTTTGTTTGTTTGTTTTAGCAGTTTTTAAAGTATTTTTACTTTATTTCCAAAACACCAAAACACCCCATATTAAAAATGTTACTCAGCTCTATCATACTTATCTCCACATAAATCTTGTTTCATGAATAAACTTCTTATTCAAATAAGTTACAATCTGAGGATCTGATTCATTGGACTTGTCTACACAGCAGAACAAGCACTGACTTCAGATGAGAACTATGCGTGAATTCTTTGAAGGCGAGGCCTGGTCACAGACATTTCAGCATACAGAAAGTATACTTGGAAGGTTGTAAAATCATATCCGGTTTTGGTATGTCAGAAAAAAAAGAAATCTTTGTGCGAACTTCTGGAAGAAATCAGTTTGAGGAGGGATTTGAGAACTTTTAGTTACATTTTACAACAAAATCTTGCTGAAGGCACATGTAGAAAATCTAATTTTATCATAAAAGAGCAGGAAGGATGGTAACATCTTGTTATTGCTGTTGTTATCAAACTCCAGTATTCAAAAAACCAAGCAGTCAGCTGAGGATAAAATGTTGTCTGCCTTCCACCATCATTATGAGTACTATTTTGTCAGTGAAGCTTGGAAGTTTTCCAGTGCCCACAACAATCTCTGTTACACGTTTGCAATAAAACAAAAAGCACACACTTAAGCTTGTTAACATCACTGTGATATCAGACTGATCAAATAACATATAACTGCGCAGATTTTCACACTTGAAATTTGTATTTTGTTCTTCCTATCTTTGTCTTGTAATGAGATGCAGACATCTAGCCACATTTTCCTACACCTCTTAGATACGTATCCTTCCCAAATGCTATTTAAAAATACATGGCTAGTACTCTTTTATCCCACCTTTCATTGGGCTGTCACATTTTATGTTGTTATCTGCTGAGATGGCTTCTGAAAGAGACAGTTTTTCCTCTCCCCTGCCCAGCACAGATGCACATTTTGCATCTCCATGCACATCTACCCACCACACGGTGAACTGGGTCAGGCATCTGATGCAAGTTAAAACTGACATATTTAGAGGATTTCTTTTAGCAATAATTATTTTTCAGATTGAGCTCCCTGCCTGGCTGCATAAGCTCTGTGAGGGCCAAAAAAGAGGGAAAGTCAGGGACAAGGCAGCATCTTTAGTAGCAGTGCATGATGACGATGATTACAGTGTTCGTGATGCTGGTTTGTGATACTGGTATCAGTGTGAAGATCTACAAAGTCATTATTAATTTCACCTTCTTTCCTCTCGTGTTTTACCAAACAGAAAATTATATAAATTTGTGTAGGGAACTGAAAAATCAACAGAAAGTAGGTGGAGCACGTGCCTGAGGGAAGACAAGACAGGATGAGAACAGGGCCTTCTAAATCTTCTTTCTTTCGTAGGAGCAACCTTTTAGCTCAGATATATCTTGTACATTTTATTTTCAAGTCTCAGAGGAAATGAAGCTGAAAGGCTGTCAGAGCAGCACCATGACCCTGCCTGTGTGCCACCCTGTTTCCCCTTGCTCTGGACCTGATGATCACAGGGCTCCAGAGACAGTAAATTCAGCTGATTAAACCCACATCCCCACCACCCAGAAAGAAGGTTTCTGTCAGTGTGGGCCAGCTGCTCCCAGGAGCTGGGCTGGTAGGAGTGGCAGGGTCCCCCATGGGGTGTCAGGACAGGAGCCATCAGCCAGGGCCCATCCTACCCCCAGCCAGGAGCAGGGTGGCTGAGGACATTGGGGCAGCCACAGTTCTGGGCATTGGGCACCTCCCTGATGCTACTTCAACTTACAGCCTGAGAAAAGCTGCCAGAACTGTTCAAAAACAAAGGGAAGGGAAGGGAAGGGAAGGGAAGGGAAGGGAAGGGAAGGGAAGGGAAGGGAAGGGAAGGGAAGGGAAGGGAAGGGAAGGGAAGGGAAGGGAAGGGAAGGGAAGGGAAGGGAAGGGAAGGGAAGGGAAGGGAAGGGAAGGGAAGGGAAGGGAAGGGAAGGGAAGGGGAAGGGAAGGGGAAGGGAAGGGAAGGGGAAGGGAAGGGGAAGGGAAAGGGAGGGGAGGAGAGGGGAGGGAGAGGGGAGGGAAAGGGGGAGGGAAAGAGAAAGGGAAAGGGAAAGGGAAAGGGAAAGGGAAAGGGAAAGGGAAAGGGAAAGGGAAAGGGAAAGGGAAAGGGAAAGGGAAAAAAAATGAAAGGAAAAAGAATGAGGGGAATAGTCATCAACGCCTGAATTTTTAATAATAAAATTATAATAATAACAATGATACAGAAGAAAAGGCATTGTGTTTGTCCATTCTAAAGTCTTCTGTATGAATCTACTTTGTCACCTGGTATTTTTAAGTCATTTCAGTATGTATGTGCACTTGTGATATGGTTAACTTTTCCCATAGGCACAAAAAAAAAAAAAAAAGGTATTTTTTTCCATTAAAATCAGAGATTAATCACACTTTGTGTTTTATCTCAATATGACCTGAAAGGAATTTCAAGTTTTTCATATGACATTGTACTATCGCAATCATGGAATTCATGTTTCTTTCAGTTGTACAAAAAGAGATTTTTTCTTATTTTCCCCATGTATCTGAAAAGTAGATGAAAACAAGACACAGTAAATCAAAATCAACCCATTCTGATACTAACTATGAAATTGTTAAGCTTGGTGTCATTTATCAAATTGAACCTGTAGATTTTATTCTGTGCTGAATAAAAACAGCCATACACCTTGAAGCTACCCAGTATGAAACAAATCTGTCCCATCTAAGCTAAGATTTAAAAAGCTTAGAAGTCATAACACAGAGATATAATTAGTAGAATTATTTATGAAGAACAATCTTTTAAAGAGTAATTTTAAAACTTAAGTGTTTTTATTTCACAGGATAACCAGACTCTTTGTTTTATGCAAATATGTGAATAATGATAGGCATATTTGTAAGCACTATAGTAACAAACTGTCTTTCTATATTACTTTTATTTACATATATTTACACACATTAGATGCAAACAAACAAATGAACAAATCTGTTAATGGTATTACAATTAAATTCCAATGCAAAAGTTTTGTCAATTTGTAAAGAAAAAGTAAATGATTTATCAGTTCTTTGCCATCTACAGCTTCAGAGATTTTGACAGAATGAAATTTTATATACTGTGTCTGTTTAAGATTTTTATTAAATTCTTACATATAGGTTACATACAGGATCCTGGTGAAGAGAACCTCCAATTTGGGGATGGTTTAGTTTTAGTGCAAAAAGTACAATGAAACAGTTTTCAAAGTGTCAGGGTAAATTGTCTCTGCCGATGATAAACCACTATTTACTTAGCAAATAACCAGAAAAAAGAATTACAATATTTACTCTAGACAGCGTTATTTGAAACTCCACAAAAAGGAAAAAGTACTAGCAATATGTTTGGAAAAGCTAGATATATTGGAAGAGAAAAAGGTTGTGACAGAGAAGGAAAGATAAAGTTGCATAGGATGATACCTTCTATTTTTTTTTCTGATAAGCCATCACACCTCAGGGACTTTGTGGGGTCAGACTTAGCTGATGTTCTGCATATGGTGCATACCCATTCCTGTGCATTTTCAGGTTAAGTGGCTGAAGGTTTGACAATATTTATTACAAGTTGAATTGCTTTCCACTTTACTTTTTGACGTGGTGCTCAAGTCATTCACACTGTATCTAACATATTTTTGTTCCCTGGCTCCAGTCTACAGTACTTATTTAATTTCCATGTTGCGGGTGCAGAAGAGAGCTTCATGTGTCACAGCAGGGAGGAACTACCAAGGTTCAGAAAGGACCAAGGCACTGGTTTCTATATGGTGAAATCTCACACCTTCCCAAGCTTCATGACATGGGGCATTTCCTGGCATATGGAAGCTCAGCCCTGATGGATACTGTTCAAGGGACGTGGTATTCCAGTTCCAATCTACAAAATGTTGAGGGCTACAGATAAAAAAGACTATAAAAACCTGCCATTTGTTATAGCTATACTGACTTTTATCAGGCCTTTGACTGTAAAGTCATTGTCAAACCCTGAGAACCCAAACACTTAGAAACATCTGAGATGTAAGTGAAGTATCACGTGAGACCCAGGGGAAAGGCAGATGAACGGAAACTATCACTCACCTCATTTTAGCAGTCAGGCTGATGTATCATGTACCTGATGCAGATAGGCAGACTGTTCCTTCTTTCCTCATCCCTCCCCCTTTTTATATTTTTCCCAGCCAGACTGGCTGATCCTGTAAGTCAATGACAGATTAACTAGTGCCTTATTTTTAAGCTACACTAGCCTTTTAGAATGGTTTATTGTAAATCAATTTGCATTTTGATAGTATGTGCTGTGTTGTCATTTTCTTCTCTGAAAACTTGTGTGAGTCATTTCTTTCTCTCTCTGCAGTTATACTTCTCTGCATGGATGGGCAGCCTTCTTGGAAGGCATGAGCCCTCAGGAGTTCAAAGCTACATAGATGCATAGACACTTGCTTTGGTTTTCTGATTTGGCATGTTACCATTTGACCAACATTTGTCACATCAGACTTGTTGAAATCCACATCCAGGCAGAGTCAAACTCTGGGTGCAGTAGGGAGAACAAAATACTATTGGCCTTTTACCTTGTGAGTTTTTGAGGATTTGTGGGGAGGGCCCAGTTTACATTGCATGTGGGAGGGGATTCAGGTGACTTCACATCATCTACCTGTGTGCATGCATATGTGTGCAATGATTTAAAAAAAAAAAAAAAAGAAAAGCCTTTTGTTTGGGAGATGTAGAGCCCTGCTCTATTAACATGGTTTTGTTGCCTGTTTTTGTTTTGTATGGCTAGGAAAAGCAGAGAGGACTTCCTGTTCCAGGGGAACAGAGCAGAGGATAAAGTCATAAACTTTCTGGGCCATTAGTGTCATCTGTGGTGGTGCTGCCTCCACACTATCTGTGCACATGCATATGTTTTATGATGTCATTTATTTGTCTTCCTTCCTGAGTACCAGGGAACTGATAACAGTTGCCCCAGGCTTTATGAACTATTTTGATTTTGTGTATATGGTATGGTTCTCCAGACTCCTCTCAGAAATAAAGCAAGATGCAATAAGCCACAGTAATACTTGTGGTTTTAGAAATGTAGACATGATAAATGTCCCTATGAGTCTTTCAGCATTTAGTCAGTTGCCTGAAGGTATATATCTGTCTTCAGCTTTTCAGAAGTTCAGTCTTGGCTGAAAACTGGAGGTATCCAAACATGGGTGTATCACTCAAAACAGCAGGAAGGTGCTGTTCACAGTGCACCCTGGCACTCTGATAAGATAGAAGCTGATGCTTTTTGAGGGAAACAGAAGCTGATATGACTCTGTTGGAAGACCTGGGAGCAGAAGGAAAATGTGTATCTTGAATCTGGGAGTAGATTGTGTCCATCAGTGCTCTGCTGCCTACTTATAGCTGAGGAATTCAGCTTGCGTGAAGACCTGCCTGATGCTCTGGATGTGATTGATGCAAACCATATAAGTCTAATGACACTAGAGACAACATTTTTAGACTTTGATGAACACCATGTCCAGGTTGAATTTGGTCACCTCAGAAGGTTGTCCTTGTCCATTAAGAATCTAAGTCTGATAGACTGCAACAGTGGGGACCCATTTTCTCAATAGGCAGGGGTTCTTGAAAAGTGGATGTTAGTGCTGAAGAGTGTGTATTGACCCCTAAAAATGACCTCGAATGTTGCTATCCATGATTTAAAGCCTTGCAATTACTAGTATTCTTCTCAGAACAGTAGCAGAAAATAGGATCCCACACACATTGTCCATTGTGCCAAATCTCCTGTCAAGAACAGGAGGGACTTCCTGACAGGGAGGGTAATACCCAGCTGTGCAAAAGGGAGACACTGCTCTCTCTTGGAGAAGGCTTGGGACATACCAGTCATAGGTTGAGGACATGGATGTGTTGTAGGACGGTGGAGGTGGGAGGCTGGACATCAAACTGTCACATGTTTTGGGAAGATAATGATGTGTGAAAATGGGATGGATGTTGTAGAGTTCTAGATGGAGCTACATCGTGTCTTTGAAAAGAGGAGGCTAAGTATATCAGAAGGAAAAAAGCAGAGCTTTATATAAGTCTTGGTTGTGGTCTCACATTTTCTAATTTGGCCTTGATTGCCGTAGTCATTTTTCCATTTATGTGGCCTAAGGCAGTTTTTCTGTAGGAGGCTATGATTATGTCAGCAGGACAGAGTGTAACTTTTCCTTTTATCTAGACCTCAGAAAGAAGAAAAAAAAGTGAAAATCAGATATGACTCTGTAGACTTATACAGTTTTATCCAAAATGAACATATTTTTGTCAAGAAAACGCTGTTTATTTTCGGGAGCAGAGTTTTAAAAACCTTGTTGTGATAGAGAAAACAAACTGTATCAATAACGAAAAGTTACTTGCTTCAAGCATAAATAATTTAAAGTTTATTATTTTTTCTTTAAAAACAATAGTATCTCTGTTGTGGTTTTGAAATGATAACATGGTGGTTTTTTGTTGTTTTTTTTTTCAATCAGAACTGTAGTTTCATTTATTTTCATATTGAGAGGATGCAATCAAATATATAATACACAATCTTGGAGTTGTGTTTATGATTATCCAGCAAATTGAAGTATTTTACTCTGTTGTTCAATTGTGTTCTGTGGTTAAACTGTAAAGCCCTATTTGAAATTATAATCACTTCAAAGCTTTCTTCAGGATTTATGTCTTTGCCAGTAATCTTGACTTGATGAATTGATGATCAGTGGTTAAAACAAATATCCTGAGCTCTAAGATTATTTAAAGCTATTTATATAGCTCTGACTAGTTATTTAATTTTATGCACAGTGAACTGTAAAAAGGTGTGTGCAGAACATCAGAAAAAAACACTTTTAATGAGAATAAGTAAGAGGAACTGAGAGGGGTGAGCATGATTTTAATTTACTGAATAACAATCTTGGGAGAAAATCTGTTCCTCTGCAGTTCTGGTAATGTGAATGGGGGTTATTTACATGTATTAGGAGGCCCGTTTTCCCCAAAGAGATCACACACTTTGTATCAGTTTCTGCTTAAATAGGCATCTTAGAATAGTTCTTTCTCCTCATTTAGATATGGGAAGGAAGAGAGGAGAATTAATTTCAAATGGCTTTAAGCAAATGTTAGAAAGGTTAACATTCACAGACTTCCAAATATCTTTTGGGCAGCTGACATTTTCAAATACTAAGCTTTTTCCTTTAGCTGAATTACAGTGCTGGGTAAAAAGCAATGGATGTGTGAAATGAAATGAAATACGCCATTCAAATACAGAAAAGAAGGGGAAAACTGCTTGTAAGTATTACAGAGAATAAAAGGTAAAATTGAAAGCCTCTGCAACAAGCCGAGTGTTCTGTTTGAGGCATTTCACATGGACTTGATATATTTTATCTATGAGAAATTGCCTATTCAAATGAGGGAAAGATGTGGTTTAAAATTCCACAAAACCACATTGCAAGCTGAACCTGAACAGCAGGCAGTGTTACTAACTAGACGAATATGTCTGAGTACCACTTAGGATTCAAGATGGAGTCAATCTGTAATTTTTTTGCTATAAAACTGAAATGCCTGTAGCATGCATCCCTATAGTATGGAAACCAAGTATACATTGCCAACAAGCATATGTGTATATACAAGATATATATGATTCTTGCTGGAATGCAGAAAAAAAAACAAATTACATTTCTGACTACAGTACAGGTACATGCCAATCATTGAGCTAATTAAATACAAGACGATAAAGAGTTTCCCAGCAGCACGGCATCAAAATATTTTAAATTAATCTATTTTCTATTTGTACCATTTATGCCATGAGTCCAATGTACATTTGCAACAGAAAATAGGTTTTGCCTAGAGAAAAATGAATAAGCAAATGCTGATGCGTTCACTAACATGGATTTACTAATTAGTCATGAACATTTTTGAACCCTCTTAAGAAACTGAAGCCTGCACAGTAACACTGTCTACCAATACCCCTAGTAACTTCTGGACTTTTTAGCCTTTTTGGGCACATTTAACAAAGGAATAGGTGTCAATCAGAAATGAGACATCACAATGATTTTTACTAACTTTATTCATGCATTAAAAAGGGAGGGAGCTGGTAGTACTGAAGCCAGCAGAACTTCTGCTAGAGGAAACCAAGGGTATTGTAGGAACTATTTAGTGGTGAAGGTCTGCTGAATTATGACAAGGAGATATGGATGTAGGAAGAACGTGGCATTACTGTTATTGGATGGGGAACTGTCAGGGGAGAACAGAAGACTTACAGTGGGGTTATTGTAAGGATAGGATGGAGGTGAGATCTCATTTCAATGAAAATAAACAGAAGTAACATATAGGAAGGTGGACATAAGTCCATGGCAAACCAGGTTTAAATGTAGTTTTGTGGTTAGTGGGACAATTCAGAAGTCTTTCATTCATAAGATCACAATAACAATGACAGCAGAGATATTGATAGCAGTAATATTTCCATCATGAAGATATTTCCTTCTGTAAATAAAAGAAAGATGAGTTTTTCTCCTACAATTATGAATTTGACTGTAATATACAACTCAAATCTAAGAACCATGGGCAGTTTGTAAGGTCCATAAGGTAAAAAAACTCAACTCAGCATTTTATTTCAGGAATGATTACTCCTTATTTTAAATATTGCTGTATAAAAATGTACACACAGCACTTGCAGCAAGATATCATATCAAGTATCTTCTCAGCCATAACTACTAGGCTACCAAAGTGATATTTTCATGTGTTTATTTGCCAGGTTCCTTAAATTCTGAACAGTAAAAGAAGTTCCAAGACGAGAATGAGGAGCACTGTACACATAGGATGTGGTATCACAGTCACAACCTAAGAGTGGATGGGTGCTTTGGTTACTTATCTGAAAAAATCGTTGAGATTCGTAGTGATGGAATCCACCACAGTTAGTTAAACTCAGGAAAAAATGATATTTCACAGTCCTCCATTTTTCTCTTCACATTTCCCCTATGAGCCATGCCCTCTGTCAATGGACTTTTCCATGCTTAGTGTCTAAGATACTGAATTATTATAATGAGGTCTATACAGAGCCCAGTTACACACCTCACTACTGATTGTGCTGCAGGCAGACCTCCGTTTGATTTGGCCCTGTATGTCTTTTCCAGAACTCCATCTCTAGTAATATCCGAAGAACACTGTGAGAAGAATATTGCTTTCTATAAATTCACAAATGCTTCCAATTACTTTTTATGGGAACCTGTTTAGACTGTTAAGCTTATGAGAGCAGAGATGACTTTTCTCCTGCCTTGTCAAATGTATCAAAACAAAAGACAAAGCATGGTGTCTATAGATGTGAGTGCAGTAAAAATTAATAGTTGTCCAGACTTAATCTTCTTTAGTTTATACATCCTTTCCTTTTATGGTTGATTGTGATACAAGGTTTGTGCATTGACTTCTTTGAGATTAAAAAATCCAGCTTTTGGCTGTGATTTGACAATATGCCAGCTAGTATTTACTCTTCACACTTTCTTCTCAGCAGTGCCAACTGAAAGGACAAGATTTGATAGATCCATTTGTTTAAAAAACATATATTATGTATAAAAGCTGAAGAATACTATCTATATAAAACCTGTGAAATACTTTAAAACCCCTATCTTCTAGGTTATTTAAGTACATAACTCATAGCAATAGATTTAAACATACATTGAAATATTTTGCCGAATTATGCTTCAAATATAATCGAACATATGTCTGGTTGTTGGGATCAGGAGTATTAAAGAGTGACAGCAGGCTAGACTTAGAGATTGAGTGCTAGCTCTCTGAACAGCACGGCTGAGTGAAAACAATGCATATGTGATATCAAAGCAGGGTTGTGTGACAAAAACCTCTGTGAGTGTTGTTGGGGACTGAAAAGGAGAAGTCATTCTTCAGAATATTTTGCTACTATGGCAAATGTAGACTTTTTAATAACCTACTAAAGCTGAAATAGTTCATGATAAAATGTCCAAGATGATAGTGAAAATTATTAATGGTTAACCTACTCTTCAGTAAAAAATAACCAAGTTGAATTTTCAACATTAAAACTTTTTTTTTATTATTATTATTATTCTGTATGGGAATAAAAACAAATTCTTTCATAGCATTTGTTTTCAGCCTCATGACATTGAAGGTTGACTTGCAACTAGTTATACTCAGCTGAAGGTGGGCTGTTCACCCTTCCGTCTGTGCTCTGCTCATCTCAGAGAAGTCTGGAACCTCAGTCCATGTTCTACCTAATCCATTTTCAGTTAAAATGTATATTGAAGGAAAAATCTGAGCTTGGGAAACAGGAGTAGAATCTGATATGAAGTAACAAAGAAATGAAGGCAGGATTAGATAATCTAAAATGGAAACTTTCCAATATAGTTAGAGATCTCTGCAGACACAGTTGACCCAGGATCTTATGTATTTATTGTGATATCTTTAGAGATCATTGAATGTATGTGTGTGTGAGAGACATATATATTCATTTAATGAAGTCAAGGAAGGGAGCCAGGAGGCCTGCGTGGCTGAATAGGGATCTGTTGGGTATGCTCAAGCAGAAAAGGAGAGTTTACAGGTCGTGGAAGCAGGGGCTGGCCACTTGGGAAGAATATAAGGCTGCTGTTAGAGGATGTAGGAAGGCAGCTAGGATAGCCAAGGCCTCCTTAGAATTACAGCTGGCGAGAGGGGTCAAGGAGAGCAAAAAGAACTTTTTCAAATACATAGCTGATAAAACTAATACCAGAGGCAATGTAGGCCCACTAATGAACGGGGTGGGTGCCCTGGTGGCAGAAGATACAGAGAAGGCAGAATTGCTGAATGCCTTCTTTGTCTCTGTCTACTCTGCCGGAGGCTGTCCTGGGGAGCCCTGTACCCCTGAGACCCCGGATGAAGCCAGGTCAATGGAGGAGTTTGCTTTAGTTGATGAGGACTGGGTTAGGGAGCAATTAAATAGTCTGGACATCCATAAATCCATGGGTCCAGATGGGATGCATCCGCGGGTGCTGAGGGAGCTGGCTGAAGTAATTGCTGGACCGCTCTCCATCATCTTTGCCGAGTCTTGGGAAACGGGGGAGGTGCCCGAGGATTGGAGGAAAGCAAATGTCACTCCAGTCTTCAAAAAGGGCAAGAAGGAGGACCCGGGTAATTATAGACTGGTCAGCCTCACCTCTGTCCCTGGGAAAGTAATGGAACAGCTAATCCTTGGTGGCATCTCAAGGCATATCAAGGATAAGAAGGTTATTAGGGGCAGTCAGCATGGCTTTACCAAGGGTAAGTCATGCTTGACCAACCTCATAGCCTTTTATGAGAATGTAACAAGGTGGATGGATGATGGCAGAGCGGTGGATGTGGTCTACCTTGACTTCAGTAAAGCCTTTGACACAGTCTCCCACAGCATCCTCACAGCTAAGTTGAGGAGGTGTGGTCTAGACAATAGACTAGTGACGTGGGTTGCAAACTGGCTTAAGGAGAGAAGCCAGAGAGTGGTAGTCAATGGTGCAGAGTCTAGTTGGAGGCCAGTATCTAGTGGAGTGCCTCAGGGGTCAGTACTGGGGCCAATATTATTCAATATATTCATTAACGATTTGGACGAGGGAATTGAGTGTACTATCAGCAAGTTTGCTGATGACACCAAGCTGGGAGGTGTGGCTGACACACCAGAAGGCTGTGCTGCCATCCAGCGGGACCTGGACAGGCTGGAGAGTTGGGCGGGGAATAACCTGATGAAATTTAACAAGGGAAAGTGTAGAGTCCTGCATCTGGGCAGGAACAACCCCAGGTTCCAGTACAGGTTGGGAAATTACATATTAGAGAGCAGTATAGGGGAAAGGGACCTGGGGGTCCTGGTGGACAACAGGATGACCATGAGCCCGCACTGTGCTCTTGTGGCCAGGAAGGCCAATGGCATCCTGGGGTGTATTAGAAGGGGAGTGGCTAGTAGATCGAGAGAGGTTCTCCTTCCCCTCTACTCCGCCCTGGTGAGACCACATCTGGAATATTGTGTCCAGTTCTGGGCCCCTCAGGTCAAGAAGGACAGGGAACTGCTGGAGAGGGTCCAGCGTAGGGCAACGAAGATGATTAAGGGAGTGGAGCACCTCCCTTATGAAGAAAGGCTGAGGGAGCTGGGGCTCTTTAGTTTGGAGAAGAGGAGACTAAGGGGGGACCTCATTAATGTTTATAAATATATAAAGGGTGAGTGCCATGAGGATGGAGCCAGGCTCTTCTCGGTGGCCAACAATGATAGGACAAGGGGTAATGGGATCAAGCTGAAACACAAGAGGTTCCGCTTAAATTTGAGAAAAAACTTCTTCTCAGTGAGGGTAACAGAGCACTGGAACAGGCTGCCCAGGGAGGTTGTGGAGTCTCCTTCTCTGGAGACATTCAAAACCCGCCTGGACATGTTCCTGTGCGACCTCACCTAGGCGTTCCTGCTCCAGCAGGGGGATTGGACTAGATGATCTTTTGAGGTCCCTTCCAATCCCAAACATACTGTGATACTGTGATACTGTGATAGCTGAAATAGTGATTCGCCTAAAATGTATATGGGTGTAAGTATGCACAGGAGAGATCTTGTAAGAGAATACTATGGGAAATATCTTCAAAACATAAGCATTGCAATTGGAGACATTTCTCACTCTCAAAAGAGCTCATGTAAAGAACTTCTATCCTGACTCTGCAGCACCTTTGAGTCCTAAATCTTATCTGAACAAAAGCATCAATACTACTCTTTAAGAAATAGATGTGCTGTTAATTTGGTGTATTGTTATATCTAGCCATGGACAGGAAGCCAGAAATTCCTCTTTCTGAAAGAAAGTTGAGAGCAAGGAGGCCAAAGATGTCTGTTGAAAGATCTCACGAAAAAAAATCACTGTTTTCCATCCCTGCTACCCAGGTTGTAGATGAATATATATGGAGAGGATCTGAAGCAGGCATATGGCCAGTGAAAGACAACTGCCAACTTGCTTTTATTTTCATATGATTGTTTTTACTTAAAGTTTATATTATTTTTTTTATAAAGAAAGCTAATGTCATGTACAGCATATAAGTGATGTTTTAAAGTCTTAATAAACATAATAAACTTTTACAGTTAGAAGGAAGGAATGAAGGAAGGAAAGCCATGCCATGTAGGGGATGACAATAAACCTAGAAAAATAGAGATGACAGAAAAAGACCACAAGAACAGAAGATACCAAAGACTTAGATATATGTACTGATAGTCTTCACTGTTTAGGACAACTGGAACTTTCTGATTGATGCTCTGAGAGAAGTAGAAAACCAATAGAGGAGAAAGAAAATGAATTTATTCTGATGTCTGAATGGAATGTGTATATATCATTTTGCAGGTTGAGAGCAAGAGGCAGCAGTATGGACAAAATAGTTTATGGTCTCAGATTTTTTCCTGTGCAAGCAAATACAAATTTAGTAAGTACTGGGGACTTACAGTGGAGACAGAAACTGTACTTATAATGCTAATTAAGATGGAGAAGATGGCAAGGGGAAGTACGGTTCTGAGAAGATACCTAATAGATCAGGTTACATTATTTTATTGTCCCAGTAGCTGAGGCTGGTTATGAGTTTTGTGATAAAGTCTTACATATGGTGTATAAAATTCAAGGATATGAAAATGCTTGGTGATGTAGGAAGTCCAAGTTTTGAGTGTAGTTTTTGAGGCTCGAGGGAGTTCTCAATTTTTCTTCCAGTCCAACATTTGCATTTTGAATTTTTTTTTTTTTTACATTTTCCTTTCCCTCTTTTCTTTTGCAGATCTATTTTTTTTTTTTTGCTTGGATTTTCTGAAATACAGTGACCTTAACTTAATGCCTCAGAGCATCCTCTGTGTTCAGTGGTACTTTGTCAGCCCTGTTCTATGCATCTATAGTACTTGAAAACATTATATAAGCAGATGTAGGGCTTGGATTTGCTGTGCCTGTTTCTAAAATTCTTTCTGAGATAAGTGAGAACTGCTACACAGAGAATACAGCCTCAGAGAGAAAAGGACTTTCACTCTGCTTTTGCTTTAAAGCTGTTTTGCTGTTGCCATAACTATGCTAAGATAGTGGAAACAGGATACATGTTCTCTCATGCTGGCAAGAATGCACTGTCACTGCATTTATGAGATCAGTTAGTAACTGTAAAGTATATTCTACACAGTTTTGGGACCAGGCTTACTGTTTTTCACACTTTCTGTTCAGCACATATCTGTCTTGTGCAGCCTTTCACACTGCTTTTTCTGTGCGATAACCACTAGAATGTGCTTATAACCTAGCAAGATACTATCATTTTTGAAATCTTTGCCCTGTATTTTACTGCTACCTTTGCCAAAGGCATCAGAAAAATGCTGAGATTTTATGAGACTAAGGGAAAAAAATTCTCATTGGAATAGGTTTTTATTTCTTGAAATACATATTGTATCAAATTAATAAAGTCTTGTCTGACAGGAATCCTCTAGATGAGGCTGGTAACATACAGTGAATCTACTATCTTATTTAATTTTGAGTTATAGTGTATTATTAAAACAAATTTAACTCAATTGCCTAAACATCTGATAGAGGATTTCTTTCTGTCATGTTTTACTTAATTTGCTTTTTAAAATTTTATATTTCAGTTGAGTTACTATAGCATGTTTACACTTAGTCTTTTCTTGCTTCTTGATGTTTCTATTTCTTTTTAGAGCGTTGCATTTGTATATATCTGCAATAGTTTGGGGATACTAGAACAGTTGAAGCACTAAGAACCAAACATGACCTTTAATTTTTGTTAAAAAGTCTGCAGTAAACAAAACCAGAAAACACTATTTTAGAGGCAGCAGTTAACATTAAATTGATTTCATTTGAATATCCAAGATCATTTTATTTCATTGTAATTTGTACTTATACACTTTTTCTTGTAATTAGAAATTGTTCTGATGTTTCCCAGGCAGGATCTGAATGGCATTAGTCATTGGGCTATAACATTAGGATGCCTGGAATGTCTTGACTTCCCAAAAACTTTTAACTACCACAAAGTATATATACCTCAAATATTCTGTTTGTGTGTGTATATGTGAATAAAATTTATCAGTGAGAGGAAAAAAGAACAGAAGAACTTTATTGCCTGAGTGGAAGTGTTACCCTTTTAGTTTTAGAACATAAATTGTTAAGTGGCTATACTAGCTGACATTCATATAAATAAAGAGCCTTCAAGGGAATTTTTATTTTAGTCTAGTTGCTGCTTAGGAGTAGTCTAGAGACCCTACTAACTCTGTTCATGATACAATGTTGTGACTTCATTTTGTGCAGTCTGCTGCATTGCTGTGTGTTCTAATGTGTTGTTGACCAATTGTGTATGGAAAATCTCTTTCAACTCTCATCAAAGAAAATATATTTGCTCCTGGCCTGAGGTTATAAGGAAATGTCTCCCACGGTCACATTTTTTGAATGATTGTCCCTTGTACAAAAACTCTTAAGACGTCAGAATCTTGTAAGTGCAGATGATCATTTTTGTCATTTAGTTTAGAGTTCAAACTTGGGATTTGACACATTGCTTTCGTATATGCAATTGCTAGTGTTTTCTTAGGTTACCAACCTAAATAGTATTGTGCTTTTAATTTTGAGAGTGGGCTTGCCTAGATGCTGACTCCAGGCTTATGCATTTAGAGATTGTATGCAACATTAACTCACTTATTTTGGACATTTGAGAACTGCTTAGATTTGATTTTTCTGCCTTGGTTGATTTCCAGTAGGTGGCATCCATGCCTAATAAAGCTCTGTGAGCCTTTTCTAGTTGGAGTGGTTTTATACTTCACTCAAGAGAAAACGGTATTTCAGTACCAACTCAGATTGCTAATTTAAAAAAATGAAAATATTTTTCTTGAGCATATTTTCTCAGCATATTTTTATTTCTCTGTTCCCCAGACTCCAACAGATTTTTGAACAAAGACTATTTTTTTAAGAAAGCCTTGTAATCCTTCTGGATTTATAAAACCAGATGAACAATTGTAATTTCCAATTTGAAATAAGAGTTATAGAAGGAATAAAATGCATTAGTTCATTAAACTGTCCAAAGTTTCTGATTATTTCTACACATATATTTTGGTCCATAAGAACTTTTTATCAATGATAAAGGCACAGTTCTAACCCATGAACATTGTAGGCATGTTATTAGTGTATAGTATAGACCTGTCCTCTGAACACACCCACTTCCTTCACCTAACATCTGTGCTGTTAGGTTGCTGTTTCCCCAGCTGATAAGTTGACTCTGGTAAAACACATCTAAACTTTGTCTTCTGCTTTTCAAAATGGCTGTTAATCATTGATTTCCAAAGACATGTAAAGAAACATTGAACTCCAGTCCCTTGTCAAATTTGGCTGGAATTCACTAATGCTTTTAAAAATTATTAGAGGTGTACTGGCAGACAGGCAATGAAACAAAATACTCTTCTTTTTTTTTCTTCCAGGACAACAAATGTTTAGCTCTCTTCTCTTTGGGAAAAAGTTGAAATATGCAAATACCGTTCCACACAAAAAGCACTTACAGACTGTTATTTTCACTATTCTAGGTTTGACTAGTCTGTGCCAGGCATGATTCTCAGGAACAGTATCCTGATTAGATTTTGAAGTTCTGGGAAATGAGAGTAACATATGGCATCACTCATTTACATGAGTGATGTAAATAGCTTTTTATAAAAGCTATTGATTTGGCCACCCTATCTTCAAAAATGTTTTTAGCCCTGAAATGGTATTACAGGAAACATACCATATGATCCCTATGCCTATGTGAAGAAACTCACCTTAGTTGCATGGTAGATTCTTTAGATAATAGAGGTATCATTGATTAACAATTGCCTTTGTGGAGGTCCTAAATCTATATCTCTGAGACTCAGCAATCTTGGAGTAATAACTGACTGTCTAGAGGTGCTGACTTGTGGTCGTGGGATTAGGTACCTTCCCATAGATGACTGCAGCTATCAGTGACAAGGACATAGGTAGGAATTTAAATGGTTGGAGAGGATACTAGTTTGAAGTAGTGGTAGGAAAAACTGGTGGCATGGGGTTAAACACCTACTTGGGCACCATAAAGTGGAGGCATGATTGGAGTCCTAGTGTAGGAATCAGAGTGTAGGGTGTGAAGGTTATGGCTTCCTCCTGTATGGGAGAAGGAATTGATCTGGGACACATACACTCCATACCACCCAGTACCAAGAGCTGTGAGCACCAGTGTTACCTGGGAAGGCTGTAGTATTTACTGTGGATTTATAATTTAGAGGAAAGCTTGGAAGCATGCATGAAAATTATTTTGTCTAACAAGCTTTGTTTTTATAACTTTTCTGATTACTTCATGGTTTGGCATCAGAATTTTTTGACATGATGAAATTTAATCCTTGCAGTTTTCAGTTTTCCTAACAAAGCAGAATAAGCCAAATTATTGTAAAAGCTGCTGGTTACTTTATAAAAGCTATTCTAAAATCAACTAAGTCAACTGTTATTCACAGAATGAGAGGGAGTTCTCTAAACTGTAGTAATAGTAGTCTTATCTCTTTCTTGTCCTGAGTCAAGACTAATGCAGCAAAGATGTCACAGGGAGTAAGATTTGGAATACAACATGAAGAAAAGTCTTCAAAGAGTGTTATTATACTCCTGTATGCATATTCCTGTACACAGAGTGTTGTGCGGCTATCTTGTAAATTATGAACATTTAGGAGCTGAATTACTGTTAAATAATGAAAATCCATCCTCAAGTGCAGGTAAAGCATTGAGTGTAATTAGGAAAAGTGCTGGCGCTGGTCAGAGACAAGCTAAAATAAGGATGTAAAGAGGAACTAAAAAAAAAAAAAAAGATCAAATATAGTATTATAAATGTAATGCAGCAGCTAGCAGAAGGCATAGTAATTCTGCCTAGTGCCCTTACATGACAGTGATTCCATTTGAAAATCAGTCAAAAGGGAAAATGCAAAGTGCATATGATAATGCAGAGATTGATTACATTGTTCAGAGCAAAAAGATGTAAGCAGGAGAGCCTCAATGAATAATTTGCTGATTTTTCTCCTTCCTTTCCTCCAACTGGAATGTATTTTGGTTTCCATTTTGTACTTTGTATTTTATTTTTATCGTTTTGTTCAAGAGAAGCAGTAAGAACCCTTCTTTCATTTAGAAGTGCAACTGTGATCCTGCTGGGGAAAGGTTCCAGAGCTCAGCTCCTGCTCACTTGGAGCACTGACTGATTGATTGCTCTTCAAAGTATCTGTATAATGGTGTTACTCTTCTGGTAGTACAGCAGACTAAATCAATTAAAATTCACAGGAGTGCTATCTGTTGCACAAGGCAGTTATCTGCATAAACTGCATTAACAGACTGGAGCTGCTTTTCCATGTCTTCAAAGATACTGGTAGTAAAATAATAATATTTTCAAAAAAAATCTACTTAGCTTGGTACAGAAAAAATTATGGAACTGGTTAATGGATAACTTTAGATTTCTTAAGATGTTAGACTTACTGGTTTTCTAAATAGTGAGCAATATATGATACTATTAAGCTTTTTAGTGATTTACTTTACAGTTCTGAAGAACCCCAAGGAAAAAATGTATCATCACAGGCATACTGTCAAAAGTTCAGTCTTTTAATCACAGGAATTACTTGAAGTTCAAAATTAGCTGAAATATATGAAAATAAAATCCTGATGCTTAGTAGATCCCTGAACAAAATCCACATTTCGTGAAGATTAAATTTGTAATCTGCCAGTGGAATCTGGAAAATATTCTCTCTTGCAATTGAACATATATGCAGTTTCAAACAGGATTAAGTAGTTATGTTGTTAATGTAAATACATATTCGGTGTGATTTCTGCATGTACCCTGCTAGAGTATTAGTATGTAGACAGATATATATGCACAAATGTATTGCACTGAAACTAAGTCTCACCGTATTACTACTGTGCACAAACAGCAGTAGTACCACTTGTGTTCAGTCAGAGTTTTTTTTCTCAAAGCAGAATAAAATCAAGGCTACGGCTGTGTTTACGTGCCAGAGCTGGCAGAGGCGGGACAGATTTTTGTCACCAGATGATTCCAATTAAATTTATTTTCCGTCAAAAGGTTTCTCTTCATCTGTAGCATGATCTTAACAACACATATCACCCTTTTTCATCCCCCAGGATGGTTGTTATTAGTGCCTAAGTTCAGGAAGTCAGAAGTGCTCCCACTTTATGTAGTCTCAATACAACCTAAAGGTCTGTGGACAATGTTGAAATAAGATAAAGAAAACAGTTTTGTGTTCTTCAGCTTTTTATCTGATAAAGTATAGGTCAAAATTCTCTAAGCAATTAAAAAGAAGAGTTACATGGTTCAACTGATGGCATAGCACATCATGCCATTTCTTAAATATATATATATAGATGTGCTTTAATGTCTGCATATAAACAAGCATGTGAAACATCTAGATGGAATACCTATACAACCTTCTTAAGTATCTGTCATTCAATAACCACAACTTTTTCAGTGGTTTCTATCACTGTTTATTACTTTAGTTGTTGCTCCCAGTAGTTTCAATAGGAGGACATGCCTCAGAGCATAGTCCAATACTTAACACTTCCATTTCATGGAAGCAAGCTCCTGCTTGCTACTCGTTTCCCTTTTTGGGAAAAAGTGTGTGTTTCCATATATGTACCTTTTACATTCATCCGTGGCTTCAATTTGTTACTCCACTGCTCTCAGCTTACAGGTAGAGGAGCCAACAGAAATACATTTTTTTCCCAGTTGTTGCTCCCCCTTTTATTTTAGACTACAAAGGAAAGAAAAAAAACAAACTGACAACAATTAACTCAGCATGCAAATCACACCTGATCAAGATAATATTTGTGGTGATTATGGAACTCAGTTTTAATATTAATGAATCTACCTCAAAACTTTCTGCATCTTCTCTCAGCTCATTTTAAACTGTACATAGCACCATATTTTTCAAGAAGAGAAAACTTTCCCAACTCTAATAACATCACTGGACTTAAAGATACTTTGTCCTTTTTTCCTTTAACTACATAGATGAGAGATTTTGGCTTTAAAGGCTGCTGCAGTTTCATTATGACAGGTGCCAGCAAAGGCTTTTAATAAAACAACTTTGCAAATGAGGGGACTTCTGTGGGTGTATCAGGCTGGTCAGGGTAAGATCGTTGGTTCAATAATTATAGTGTGTTTAACTTGATGCCAGCAAGATGTTCAGTTATGTGTGGCTTTAGGAAAAACACAGTCTCTCTTAATGTTTTGAATGGATAAAATGTCCAAAACAGTCTAACTAGCTGCTCTTTCTCCCAGGCTTGTGGACTGAAACCGCTAAATCAATGACAGTGAGGTTTTAGGCTATTGAAAGTCCTCTGCATATTCTTTCTACCTCTTCTAGTTGCCACTCTATGTTTTTCATTTAATTGATCTAATTGTCATTATTTCGCTTAGGTGAGTACCCTATTCAGAAAAGACACTGAGTAAATCCTCAAATTCTCCAAAGCTGAGAAAGAATAAAACTGACCATTCTGATTACAATGACTAATGTTACTAACACAGTAATAGCTCCTAGATTTCTAATTGTACAACAAAGGGAATAATTTCAAATTTAGAGGTGTGACTAAAATACATAAAACAAAGAGGAGGTTGAAAGAGGAAAGAAAGAGGTTGAAAAGAGAAGCACAAATTTTTAATGAAGATAACAACATTTGAAACACTCTGAATGCATCACCTGCTCACTGACACAATGTTTTGTAGGTTGTGTATCAGAAGTGAGAATTACAGATAAATCTCAAGATATTAAAGACTGCTTGCTTACGTAGTGATGGAGAAAAAATGATGAAGTGCTATGTTTTCTCTGAATTACAGTATTTGATTCTGTTTTTCCTGTATTGTCTTCTAAATTGTTATGAATCAGTATGTGATGGAAACAAAAAAAAAGGAGAAAAAAATTAAACCTGTGTTTATACATATGAAGTTTTAATGTTCATGTTTTTTGCTTAATATACTGTTTTATAGCCTTACTCTGTTTGATAGCAGCTAATGTTGATAAGACAAGTTTCATGTGGCACTTTGTGATGGTCCAAAAACTGATGCCAGATTAAGTTTTCTTTCAAATTGAATACTGAATTGAGAATTTGAGCCAGATTTAAATTTTTTGTTATTTCACGATCTTTTAGACTTTTGAAAGTTTACATGTCCCATATGGGAAACCATTAATTAGGGTTATGCATGCATTCCTGTATTTGATCACACTAAATGAGGCACTGTTCAAAGTGTATGTCCATGATATCCAGCAGGGAGCCTGTTAAGGTATAACCATTAACATAAATTCAGAAACACTTTTCTTATAGTTTAAAAACCAGTAATTATTGCAAGCTAAATGCTAATTTTATTTATTAAGCTAATTTACAGAGTTCTCATTACTGAAAGCCACTACAGGTGACATACATAAAATAATTCAGTCTTTTACCCAGACCCAGTAGCACAGCTGGTGACACAGAACATTTCTGTCTTTTCATATCCATCTGGCAGTGAAGTAAATGAGATAAACTGCTCATGAATCAATTCTTTCAAACTGAAATAATTTAAAGCAAAGCATGACTCTAAAAGAAGCATTTGAAAATGTCAGTAGAGGCCAGTTCATATATTTAATCATAAAATAAGAAAGAAATAAATTCAGAATAGATTCTATTCTCCAGCATGATTCTACACTCAATTTATTTCAATGCTTAAATTATGTCATTTTCAAATCCCTTTTATTTTATTTTCATATCTTGTTAGATCCTTTAATATTTTTGAATCTCTGAGAAAAACTATTATAAGATGGCTATTTATTTGTTAATAACTTAGCTATTTTTCTTGATCTTACTATGTTATGAAAATTACAAAATCTATTAGATCACTTTTAATAGGTTATTTACCTTATATGCTATAAACAAATTGATTATTATCACAAAGTAGTGTGCAACTGTGGCTTTATTAATAACTCTCTAAATTATCTTTCCACTTTCTTAGAAAGAAAATAATGATTAAATTGTCACACTACTTCCATATCTTGCATTCAAACAATTTTAAGTCCCCTATTTCTGCAATGGCTGCAGATCTATGTAGTTAAATAAACTCAATGGATAATAGCAATTTACACTTACTGAGAATCAGGTTCAAAATGTTTAGGCTATTCATTGCTCTGATTGTTCAGTGGTATAAAATGCTCAACATGCTTATTTCATCCTGAAAACATTTGAATTATCTCATTGAATTTGATGGGAATATTCAAAAAGCTGAGCATTCAAATTGGTGTTTTGCTGTAGCAGGGTGTGCATCCAGGCTGTTTAAAATCAAGTCCTTAAAAGAACTACCAAGTGGCTGATTTCTTCTAGACTTGTTCCCTTTTCTGCCTGGAAGGGCAGTAGGTTTTTGCCTTTCTGTTATGTTGTAACTGCAACAAAGTGTCTCAGTAGACAATTGCTTTCTCTAAGTTGAGGACTCTAACTGTAAGTATGACTTCTGTGCTAAATTCTGCACAAGCTACTAGCTACTGCATTTGTACCTAAACACTGTATGGCCTAACTTATATTAAGAATTGAAGCTCACAGCACAAATGAATTTTAATCAAAACATTTTACCTCAGATGTCCATTTCACTGGGTGGTTTCTGTCAAAATGAAATTGGATCATATGTCTTTTTCAGAAAAAGCTATTATACACAACAACTCTTAGTTCTAGGTGGCTAT
Source organism: Columba livia (assembly GCF_036013475.1). NCBI lineage: Eukaryota > Metazoa > Chordata > Aves > Columbiformes > Columbidae > Columba > Columba livia. The sequence goes on from NC_088602.1 coordinate 53,505,649, forward strand.
TTCTTTTCACGGTATAAATGGGTTCTTGGTACTACACAGAAATGTGGCTGCCTCTCTATGACTGAGGACCCCATTATGCATCATTAGAGACAATGGACGTTTTGTTGTGGAACCCAGAATATCTTTTTTTTTTTTTTTTCATTAGTGATATTGCTATTCCTCTTGTAACTACTACTCTAATGTTACTGAAAAGGTATTTGTTGGGGAAAATATTTTCATTTATAAATGCCATATATGTTTGAGCAGAAGCATAACCATATTTCCTGTCTTGCATGTCAGGTAAGCTCACTCATGTTATTCTGGACACTGAAGTAAAAAAATCCCATGAAAGAACTGTTACATCATACAGTCAGAGCTTGCTTAAAGCAATATGAAGCTCAGAGGAGAGACTGGTTCTTTATACTAATTTAGTTCACAGTGCCAAGGTCATATAGGCATATCTCTTTTTCAGATAATTTTCCATTCCCTTTTTATGGGAGATTCCTTTTCTGTTTACCTTTTCATGTGTCCTGTGGAAAGACATGCTTTAGAGTAAACTCAAGTGAAGATGTGGTGCCAGTCTTTTAGTCACACTAAAGTAGTGTAGGGAGGGAAGGAGTTGCAGCTAAGATGCTGGCATAGCAAGTAATCTCATGCAAGTTGCCCACGTTATGCCATGTGTGCCATGTGGTTCCCAGAACCAGGTCAGTTCAGAGGCAGTTCTGTCTGCCTTGACAAGCAACCTGTGCCCTCTACTTGTGCCTCTGGCCTTATAAAATCACTTCAACTGGGGATTCCTGAAGTGTGGATAAACCAGGAAACAGTAAAATAGCAGTGATGGAGGTTAAGTCAAAAATACGTATCTGTACTAAACCTGCCAGGTCAGTTCACCAGGGTGTGTAATCAGAATGTGTCTGAGTGATTAGATAATTGTTTCAGTTGTCAACATATGAACGCTTGTGTGTTCACTTTGAAATGCGCAGACATGTATATCATGAGAGTTTTTGGTTGCTTACAGTGGTTTTTTTTTTTCCCCTCTGCTCCCTTGAGCACTAGCAGACATATAGGAAAAAAAACACCTTAACATCTTGGAAAGCAATTCAGAATATGCAGAAGTCTGAAACAGTAATCATAGAGCCTGCTCTTATATGTGAAGTGTTTGCCTCTTTCCCTCTGCACTCAGGAGGCAAATTGCCATTACAACATATGTTTCTCCTCTAAATTTTTTTTTTTTTTTTTTTCTTTTCAGTAATAGCATCACCAGTGGTCCATACTTTTTCCTTAACTGAAGCAGATGGTTTAAAGGTCCTGGCATTAGCTGCACTGATTAAAATTAATAAATAAATACATTCTAGTCTGCTGATTTCTTTGGCTTCATGCCTATAGGCAATAATGGCTGATTAGGAAGCATTTCACTGAGAACAATATGAACCACGAATTCTAAACTGAGTTGTGCTGTGGCTTACTTAAAGCTCAAACAATGAATTTAAAAGTGGAAAAGCTTATTTGAAAGTGAAAAAGAAAATACCAGCTTTCAGTGGTATTTCTTCATGTTTTGCATAAACAAGTTTCACATAGTTCAATTTTCAAGTCTTCTCCAAGGAGGCTGTAACACATATTAATGTAATGTATGTCATACCCTGGAATGTCTGTCTGTGATTCCTCTCCTATTTATTGATTTTTATTTCTCACAATTACTTGTAGTCTGAGTTCTGCATACTAAATCATTTATTCACTTTTACAAAGGATAGATTTAAACAATTATGTTCTTCTACTTAAAAATTTTGCTATGTCTGACTACTCCTATTTCACACTTTTGGAGCTTGATTCACAAAGCTTTGTAATCAGATATAGTCCTTTGATTGATTTAAACAAGCTTTGCATCAAGCCTTTTGCTTTTCATTTTTTAGGAGTAGATCCTCAATGAGACTAATAATTGCAATAAAGAGTGTAAAAATTTACAGTTGTAGACTTCGCTACTCAGTTTTACCAAATCCCCTTTTGTATGAATTTGAGATTCAAAACTTTGGGCAGTATAACCCTGGGTATCAACAACTATGTGACAATTACTGTCCGAGTCATTTGTTTGGCAATATTCTTTTTGTAATATGGGATTCATGTTGATACATGAAATATGGCCCTGCTAGATTGGGTGGTTGTATCCATACTAGAAAAATGCACAGGGTCAACCTAAGCACTCACATGAGATTAACTTCACTGTTTAAATGTTAATATGTTCTTTGGAAGTCACGGCCCTTGCCATCAGATACAGTCTGGAGGATAATGAAGGTGAAGGGCTGCCCAAGAAAACAGTATTCTGGGGGAAGAAAGGAGGATTGTGGCCAAGAACTGACCACTGGCCACAGTTCCTTCATTAAATGGTGTGGGCATCCTTCCATGGAGTCTACAGAATACAAGAAATTACACAAGTAAATCCTTGCAAGATGCTGACTTGAGAAAAAATTCCTAAACCCAGAGTGAAACAAGTGTCAAGACAAAACCTGTTCCCCAGTCTTCCAAATATTTTTTTTAAATCACAGAAGTGATTCACATTTTACTGGTTACATTTCAAAGATTCCATGGCAGTCTTTGAAAGTGTTCTGCTTTCTACTGTGCCAGCATTAAAATGAGTCCTCAGCTTGTAGACTATTTAATATACCATTGATACAGCTAAAATTCAGCTTTGTCAATATGCGGTGATTTTTCTTTTATATTTAGAATAACAAATAGCATAATTGCTTAGTATTACTGATCAAACACTAACTTGTCATAGAATTCTATAGATGCTGTCACTGCCTATACTTTCTGCTTTTGTCTCATACAAAAATGTGATAATTCACTTTCACGCCCTGCATTCAAAGCAGAGAAAATAAAGTGGCTCTGAATTTGGCTGCAGCCTTTAATGGTTTCCCATTATTTCTTGTACTTGCTTTTTCTGTCGAATCTCTCAGCATGCTGATTGTTTTGCAGAAAGACTTAGAAGCGAGTGTGGGTCAGTTTCAGGAAAAATGAGGTTATGCTATAGTGTTCAAATGTGAAGTTAAAGATATTTGGTAACATCTAAGAGTTATTTGATATTAATATATTTAATTTGTTTTTTGGGGGTTTATGAATGATGAAACTGCCTGGCAAGAATGCAACCAGTCATTTTGTGTTCCATTTTGTTTGCCAAGAGTTTACTCTGTTGTTAAATCAGACTCCTGGAATAAACACAATATCCCAAAGAGGTATTTGCAAGGGTTAAACAAGGTTTCCTGTGTTTTGTTCTAATAACATGTCACACTAGTATGTTTGGCTTAGTTTTTTATGATCTTCATGTTGCAGGAAGGAAAATCTGAATAGTGTGATGGTAATTGACACAGAGATATTAAAAAAGCAAACTGATGGTATTTTAAAGCTAGATAATTACTTAGAAATAACTGAATAATTGATTAATCACTTAGAAATACCTGAAAAACTGAATAAAATAAAAACATATGTTCTTTCAGGTTTTGGGCTGCATTTTGCCTTGAAGTAGAACTATCACTGTTGATAGAATTATTCCACTGGTACATTTGGCTGCTATTTTGATATTTTTTTCTGTTTGCTTAATATTGTCTTCACTTTGTTATTGATTTAGGAGGATTAACAATTTGGAGCTAATATGCTAGACCCATTTCATAGAATCATAGACTCATAGAATCATTCTGGTTGGAAGAGGAGCTCAAGACATCTGATGTCACTCTGCAACTTCGGGGATGTAAATAGTAGCCATTTCTCTCTGTTTTCTGCTTGAAAAAAATGCACACAATTTCCAAGTCTTTCTCTCAATTGTCCACATTTGCTGCAGACTCTGAGGGTATTAGTGGATATTTATTACTTCTTCTAAAGCACTCTCTAGGAATCATTTAATGAAGGAACCAAAGAAACTGCTGTGTAATCTGTTAATATCAGCATTTACAATGTAATTAAGATAAAGTGTTTGAAAATGAAAGTCTTATAGTTTTATGTCTAATTAGTTTCTGCTGATTGCCACAAAACATTTGAAACTGTAATAACTAAACAGAATAATTAAAAACATGAAATGAGGCCCCAGTGTCTAAACTACATGGGTGAAATTATGTTCTCCTAGATCATCTATTACTCTGAGGTCTCTTGATAAAAAATGTCTGCTCTAATATCTGGCCTCCGTTTTGATATTCGTGACTTACACTACTTGGAAGTTGTGGTGAAAGAAAACAAGATAGTGACTCAATTAAATAACAGAAGTAACAATAGTGTGAAAGCAGATGTTTTATATTATGCCAGAACAGATTTTATTTCAAAATCTGGTGGGCTACCGCAATCTTTGTCATGTTTCTGATTACTCTGTTGGAGCTGAGTATTTGAAACTGCCTCAAATGAACAATTTTTCTAGGTATTTTACTGTGTGTATCCTCATCATCTTCTGTGACTGCAAATTAGAGAGTAAAGAGTTTTTGTCTAAGCACAGTAAAAGATGGCAAAACAAATATTCATTCCTTCCAAATTGTACCTGTTTTTGCAAGACAGGGAAGATGTGGATAGCTGCATATCATTCTCCTTCTTCTCTTGCTTTCCTCCTTTTCCAGTTAGTGTTACAAAACCACCCTCTACAAACATGGATGGCTTCTGTAAAAATGTACAAATATCTATTTCATGGCTACTCATGTTGTTATTACAAATGAGTGCACACTTGATGATATTCTAAGACGTTTAAAAGCGCATCTGCATTAGTATTTCAATGTGTATCTGGAGTCCACTTGGTTGTCACCACTTGATGTAGAGAGGAATCTCAGAACATACAAACTTGATTTATCTTGGATTAAATTTAGCTGGAAGATGCACTCCTGGAGCAAATCTAATGCAATGCAGCCACAAAGGAGAATCCAGTACAAGGGACTGCACCATAGTCTCTCAAAAATAGAAAATTGAATATATGAAAAGAAAGGAGTAGGTTGTCAGCACCAACTGCTTTGCTGTTTAGTTCTCTTTCTGTTGATCCACAGAAGTTGCTAATGGAGGTGCAGTCTTACAGCAGCTAATATAACCAAAACTGGGGATCTCATTATAGGATTGAATTGCTATATGTCAACCGTACCACTTACTAGATGCAGTGATTATGAGCACAAGTATTCTTAATCCTTGACGAGAAAGATGATGCGTTAGTCTAGCCTTTAGAGATAAAAAGCTCACCTAATTCAAATAATATTGTATCAGCTAAAATAATCCACTTTAGACACTTACCTCGGATTCGCTGATACTTAAGGTGAGATTCATTTCGATTCAGCATACTGCAGTTGTGAGATGGAGACCTTGATTACAGCAGCAGTTACCATTTAAGAGAAACAGGAGAAACAGATGCAGTCTCTTCAGTTGCTTATGGTCTTGCTACTGCTATGATGTGTGTAATGAGGATACGAATCTAAAACATTGGAGTATTATCACTTAGCTGATCTGAATATGATAATTGCTGACAGGTTTTTTGTTTGTTTGGTTGGTTGTTTTTTTTTTTAATTTTTGTTTTCTTCTCTCTTATTGTATCTGGGATAACAAGGATAAACTTAAAGAAGCTGTTTTTTCTTTATGTTCTTATTTGTCAGGAAATGAACTGACATTAAGTCTACCTAAGGAAAATGGGACTTAATATTGCCTATTTTTACTGCATTGGTGCACTTGAACTGAAAAAAGCTCATGGGCATATTAAAGAGGTCTTGTGTTAATATTGAAAGCTGCAGAGGTAGATTGTAGTTTTCAAATAAAAAATGTTTAGGAGGATTTCTGAAGATATAAAGTTGACAGGAAAGACATTCAGGTTGTATGTACTCTAACAAAATGAGCGTGCTTGAGCTTGTTCTCCATTGCTGAGGCCAACTGCCATGGAGCTGCTTGGTTTCATATGGATGCTCTTGCTCTCCCTGAGCAGGGAGTCTACACCCAAAATGACAATTGAGATTGGTTTTCTGAGTCTCCTGACTTCTGAATGAACCCCAGGGTTGATTCAGTCTCTTACCAAAGAGGATACTTTGTGATTGTCACGAGCTGAAATCGTACTAGCAATTACAATATACAGACCATTGTATTCCGATGCCCAAGGTTGTGTCCTGTGCTGCTAAATGTGCATGCTATGGATGAATATTAGCATGGATGTAACCTCAGTGTTCCACTGTTTGCTTCTACTGGATATGGGACAGTCAGGCCACCAGGACTGGGGGTGCACCATGCAGTGCATCTTCTCTGCATTTTAGAAGCAGCTACTGGGATGAGAGTCCTGGTTTTCACACAGTCTTTTTCAGAGCTTGTGACAGTTCATAAAGTATTGTCAACATTTATTAGAATTCTCTCTGTGTGTTGATAATGTAATTTGAATTTTTTTAAGTTACTGTGACCATTGTTACATATTTGCTTTATAATTATTGTTATTATGTGATATTCTTCCAATAAACGAGATATTCATATATAGCAAATAAGAAAAATTTTATGTCATTTAAGATGGAATAGATTTCCAGAGTAAAAAAAAAAAATCATAGTATTTTGTCAGGTTTGCTCTGTGAAATATATTTTATTCATATGTCCCTAAGTTTGAAAACATGCCACGTCATTTGTACATTTGTAAATTTATATAAATCTAGACAGTCTTTTTTGTTTTTTTCATTACCTTACTTTGAACAAGGTGAAGTACCATTCTTTAGGTCTTCTTTTGTTTTATAAAAAAACCCCACAATTCCTAAATCACATGTTAATGTAACCAATATTATAATGTTGATATTGTTTATTTCTTATTTATTTGTTCAACAAACATAGTCTGCTTATTTATGTAGGTAGTGAATACAGTAGAGATGTGATTAAGAAACATGTTAGCCGGCTGATAAAAAGTTTAGGCTTCTTCTCATTGCAGACCTTATATTTGGAGGAATCATTCTTTCTGTACCATAATCCAAAGGAATTAATTCTTCATGTTTGCTTAATTAAAGGATCCTACAAAGCAGAAACAATGCTGAATTACTGTATATTAAATTAATTTTGATGTCTTATAACTTATTAGTATAGACCAGTGCCCGAATGGAACTGTGTGCACTTTATGCACACACAAAATTATAAGATTAGAAAGCTTGTGCTGAACAACATGGCTTCACATCTCAATATTATTTTATAAGAGACAGCAAATACAAATGAAATCCCTCTGGAACCCTTGGTAACTATGTTGTGCTTCATTTTCTAGAATTAGAAATAGAATATTTATTTCAGTCATGGGTAGTGAAGTGAATTTGTGCACTTGACTATGTGATGTCTAAATCTCTAAATTTTATTCAACCAGTGTTTTGTTTGATAACACTAGTATCTCTTATTCAACGACCTTTTTATTGTATATTTGTAATTAACTATAAATAACTAACTACTTAATATATTGATAACTGCATTTTATTTTTCTCTGTTGTTAACTTATGATTTAACCATCAAACACATAAAATATGCTTAGAGAACTACTTAGAGTTAATTGATAGCCAAAGCTTTTAGGAACTGATGTGAGCACACCAGAAGTTTAGGAAACATTTACCTTAAGCTACATCTGTTAAGTCCCCGTGTAGGAGGGAAGGGAAGGAATCTATAACAAATGTTAGGAACCCAACTGTGAGGCAAATTGTGCAATTTGTAGATGATAGAAGAATAAATGTGGAGCCACTGTGCACGGAAATAGATTGTGGAGTAGATTTTCTTCTATATTATTATTATTCAAAATGGTATTAATGCATTTTGATGCTTAAAGAAATTGTTTGGACTGTTTAGGAACCATGTAGCAGAACCAGTGAGCACATACTATTACACATGTTTTCCACAGACCAGTGCAATACACCTGGGAGGTAGATGGCATTGCTAGAGCAACAAAGAGAAAGTGGACAGTCCTGAAAACAAAGACATTAGTTTGCCTTACTTTGCAACATCTGCCATAAATGTTCCACCTAAAGGATGCCCATCAGTTGTAATTAATACAAGGAAAAGTAAAAAAGTAAAGGACACAGAATGCTTCTTCTAAATGCTGATAGGGCTGGAATCATGAGGCTCCGAACAGGAAAGCAGAGAATCCATTGTAAAAGCCAGGAAGGACAAAAACTAGACTTGTAGAAGCAAATAAAACCTGACATCTTAATACTTTGTTCTAACAATATGCTAATTCTGGAACTTTGGCCATATTTCCCCAAGGCATATAAGCTAGGTATGAATTAGGCCTACCTCCTTCATTTGAGTCCTGTCACCCTCTACTTGGAATAATGGGAGCTCAGTTTCATTAATGGAAGCAGAGAAGAGGAAGTTAATAACAAAATATTACTCCACAAATATATTTTTTTCTTTTATGCCAAGAGCAAACAGAAACATTTGTACAACAAAGCTAACTTTAGGTAAGGACTGCATATGCCAAGAATATTTCACAAATAAAAAGATTAAAAAAAGTTGAAACAAGCAACCCATTAAACACCTAACTTTGACAGCTATAACTTGCCCTACAGACACAGAAAAATAGTTGTGATATGTTGTCAAGAATTAGTTACTTTTTTCCTTTCTTTCTGGAAGGTATAGCTAGGCAAATACTTCAAGATGTTTTGTGAATCTTTGAAAGGTTTAAATTAATTTGTGCTGAATACCTGTAGGTATATCCTTATATTTCTTTCTATAAGAATCCATCTAGTGAACTTCATGGAAAGAATATTACAAAAAAACAAAAGAAATATATTTTTCATACCATATCCTCCCTTCTTTCTTTTCCATTTTATTGAGTCACACAGCTGATCTGGTTCATGCATCAAAGAATTACTCAAGTTCGAATGTTTACTAGTTTTATAACCTTTAATCATCAACAATACTGTAAAATTACTTGGCACTAAGGGAAAGATTTTCTGAATTTAATATCATTATGTGTATGTCAACTGTCTGATCTCATGATTAGCTGAGTTATAAGCAGAGATTTTACTTTAAAGCTTTTGGTGAAATTATTTGTGAAGTTGGTCCAAATCTATGTTTAGATGATAACTGACAACAATGCTATATCTTTCAGCAATAATACAATAACTTTGCTAGAAATAAATGCTAGAACTCTTATTTGGAATTGTCCTATTGAAAAGTCACAGGTCAAGGCTTATTTTCAATTTGACTATGTATTTTATTTTTTCCACCATTAACAACTAATTTTTAGTGAAGAATAGATTATTTGTATGTTATATAGTACATAATATAGAAAAAAATCACGTATTTTTAATAAACTATGCAAAATATGATTGTTTCCAGATTAAAAGAACTATGAAAAATTTAATTTCGCAAAAATAAGGCTGAAATGTAGGCTGAAGCACAAACATGTCCTTGGGACCTGTGTAGTAAATATAATCTACTCTGCCAATATTTACATTTTAATTAGTAAGGTAACAGGTCTTCTCAAAATGTTATACCCAAGAAATTAATTCTGTGTCTTAATTGGCCAGATAATAACCCTAATTTATGTTGACTTCATGATCTGTACCAAATAGTGCATAGTTTAGATGTTTCTTGGGAAGTAGGAAGAAAATAGTGAGAGTATTTTCTAGAGGAAAATAGAAGATTTTAGAACTCTAGCTTTAATGTATGCTATGTGTTTCACTGTTCCTTATAGAAAGAGGGGACAATGTTTACTCTCACATTAAGTGATAATACAACAAGAGTGATGGCTTATATCGAAACTGGTTTAAAAGAACAGAGATATATTGGGGCATATGGGGGGCCCAGCTAACATATAGCCATTGATATATGACAGACTTGCTAACAGTTTGTATTAACTCTTCAGAAATGTTTATGGATTTCATCTTGAGGTTCAGGCCTCTAGCCATTGCTTATTTGTTTCGATTAGTTGGGGGGAAAAAAAAAAGAACAAAATACTTTTGAATTTGAATCTCAACATCAAGTCTGGAAAGTTGTTGCTCTGTGGAACAGAGTCTGAAAAAATCTCTAGAGGTCAAGACAGGAGGAAGGTGATTTGCCTCACAAAGAATGGATATTTTTCCAATGTTGACTTTGTACTGTCATCCTGTATTGGCTGGTGTACACAGGGCTCTAACAGAATTGTAGAACTTGTGCAGTGTGCTGACAAGATATGTGTACCTCCTGTGATCATAGCCATTCCTAAGAGTTTTGTTCATCTTCCCTTAAGGTTAGACCTCTCCTCACACTGAAGAAATTAAACAGAAGATGAATCTAAATAAAATTTTGTTCCTCTATTTGCTTTCTGTTTGCATCAGAAGCACGTAGGTTGCATTGACACTTTGAGGTTTCTTAGGTTTGAAAGATGAAGTTTTGTGCATTTCTGAACTTGCCCTACCCTGAAGAACTTTGTGGCTACCTCGAAGTTTTGCTACCATAGATTCAGAAATAAGACATCCCTCTGCATAACTGTCCTAGAAAGCTCATTTTAGCAAGCATTCTCAAAGACAGCTGAACACGCATGGACTAAGAGTGAGGTGTTCTAAAAAGTGTGAATGCAATTGACTCATGTTAGTTGTCAAATTTGCTGCAGGATCATGTCGCCAGGTCCAAACAGTATCAAGGCTGAGCATGTATTCCCAGTATCGCATGTGCATATACATACAACAGGGATATATGCAGCATACTGTCACAAATGGAAAACACAGTGCTCATGTAAACACAAACAGCACCTATTGCCTTATCCTGTTCACTTTTCTGACTGGTCAAGATGAAAGCCTGTTAGTGGAAAATATATACATATGTGTGTGTGTAAACATATGCATGTATACAGTGTCCCTCCAATAACTGGCCTTTGGACACTTAGCCTGTCTGCTAATTGACCCTGGATCTTTGATCTTGCCTGTTGCTGGCACCTGAACATGTTACCCCCCCCCCCCAGACTCACAGCCCCAGTCCTGCTGCTGGTACAGATGTCCTTTGCCCCCCCACACACACTAGGGATCCCGTCAGTAACTACCCTTAGACACCCACCATCTGCCCAGCAGCCTTGGATCCTCTGGTCTCTAGTGGGCTCACACACCGATGTGACCATGCAAATGGACTCCTGGCCCCTCCACTAACCAACTGACAAACCCTTTGATTTCTCCAGTATGCAGCTCAGATTTACGTGTGCTTCAATACCTGGCTATAGAGCTCTTATGTGACTCTTGAACTAGTCCAGTCCAGTGATCACACAGTGACATATGGACCCACACAACACCAATGAATGCCAGTCGCTCCAGTTGCTAGCATCATGGACACATGGACCTGTGTGACCAATGGTCACCACAACAGCAGCTGGCACTCATACCATCATACATGCATCTACACGGACTATAGAACCTCTCACCCTAAATAGTAGTTAGGGATGGAGTTGAATGAAACAACTAGGCAGGCTGTACTGGTCACATGCAGGGCATGCCCAGACAAGTGTACAGGTGAGGGCCTGTTTACAAATGACTGTCCCTTTTCCTCCCTTTATCCATTGTTCCTCCCCAGACACCCTTGATGTCTCCCTTTCCCTATCTTTAGTTCTTTCCTCACGGCATCTCGTATTAAGTCTTCTATGACACCAAAATGCTCTTCCCTGCATCCCATAATGTGTCCCACATCCCCTAGGAAGGAACCCCTTCAGTCTGTGAAGTGACACATGGAGATCTGCCCACACGGAGTCAGGGTGACAAGTGTCCCCCAGGCCCTGGGGCTGAGACTTTTATAAGAGGGCTGAGGCAGCGGCTTGTCTCTAACTGGCTTATTTGGGTTCCCCTCCAGCCATGGTGTCTGTGTGCTCCTTTGTACAGGTGGAGATGAACATTTAATCACATTTTAACACCAACCTGAGAGAAGAAGATGCTGCTATTTCCCTTTTATCCCCCTGAAATAACAGTTTGATGATTTAAGTGCTATCCTGCAAGGTGGGAGATCCTAGTTCATCTTCTCCCAGTGACAGTCCCTCTATGTCAAAGCTACAAGATCTTTAAGAAGGAAGAACTTTATGTATCCTTCAGTGAGTATAACTTTCAGATCTTTAACTATGAGGTTACAAATCTGTGATTTCTCTTCAACTCTTTAGGCCCATCAAATATTAAGAATTCATTCTTCACTGATGCATTTTTGTAAGAATAGCTTGGGAACACACCTTCCCTTTTCTTAATTAAAATAGACCATAACATAAGAGGTAGGACAATAGAAGAAAATGTGAGTATGAATCACTGCGGACAAGGAAAGGGCTTCAGTCTGAATCTCTAAAACCCTAATAATTAAGATATTGTATGAAAGAAAATGAGTGATATCCATTATTCTATTGACAGAATTTTAAAGAAGTGTGGACAGGTAAATTATTGATTTCTGAGCCACATCTTATTTCCTAGTGCTATGCTTGTACCAACAGTCTTTGCCTCTTGGGGACATTATGAGGATTACTTTCCTCGCAAGCTGGAGCACAACTACTGGTAGTACCCCGTGTTGCAATATACAATACCAGCTTGCCTTAGAACTGCTTTATTTTCTTTGCAATTTATAGAGTAGTATAGCTCCACCCTGGAGCTATACTACTGTATACTTTCTGTAACAGAAATCTGTTAGTATTAGTTTATAAATGTAACTGTATTTTACTAACATCTGTACTATGTGTACCTAAGTGGTTTGTTATTGAAATGATTGTATGTAAAACTCCTGTCTTGAAGATCTTTTAAGATTATAATTTACCAAATGTTAAATTTTAAAAGGTATAAATAGAAATGGGAAGACTGAATTCTAGAAGCTAAACCTCAGACTTATTATTTTTATATATGTTTACTCATATTTTATCACAGGCATTCTGCATTTTTCTGCATTAACACTTGATCTCTTAAAAATTTTAATTTCTGCATAAATTTACATTACAGAACCATGCAGAAATGAATGCATTGCAATAATGAATTCTTTATCAATGTATAAATTGTACTAGCATTTGAAACAAAATTCAAACTCCATCTGTCATGTATTATCCCCAGAGGAGCTAGGATATGCACATATGTAATTGGTTTATGATAAATTGAAAACCACCCAAAATGCTTTACAACAAGTCTTATGATATTTCTTCTGGGGTTTAACAAAGATTTCTTAATTTTATATTAAAGTCTTTAATGTTAGAAATTCATATATTCCTATAAAATGAAACATATAACTGTGTTGAATAGGAGTTTTTAGTATTTTCCCAATTGGATGCTCTGTGTGAGAAATAATAATAATACAATAAACATGTCTTATCTCAAAGGAATGCAAGATTTTTTATGTTTCATAAAAGCTTTAGAATGCTGACTCATTTATTTCTGATGTTTAGTTGTTGGCATGCTTTGTGTGAAATATTTCTGATATGAGGAAACAATTCAATGCTTACTGTTGCTGTGCTACAGAAATGCGTAAAACTTGTCATAAAAATCTATATTAATTGTAAGGAAAATTAATAAACCAAATTATTTTAGATTTCCTCTCAGTTATATATTTTAAAATAGTTTTTCTCTCTCTTTGAGACAGTAAGAAGACTGCCATTGCATGGCTGACATTTACTTTCTTTCCTTCTTTTGTGATTGATCTCTTCACCAGAGTTTCAAGGAAGAAATGATGATACCCTCTGGAAAGAACTTAGTGTTCTATCATTTCATGGTTACAGTTTTTCCAGTTAAATGCTAAGTTTCCTCATTTTCACTTTGTTCTTTTAAATGGTCACCCCTGCCCCCCACCCTCCCCCCCTTCATTTTTCAAAGAGAGTAATTTTTACCAGAATGAGATTTTAGTGCAAGAATTCAGGGAAAAAAAATCAACCATCTTTGGAATATGTAGTGCCAGCTGATACCCTTCCAAAATCAGTAATGTCTGTGTCCATGCATTCTTGCATGGTTTATTTTAGGATGATGTCACTCTTCTGAAGACATTTGTTTTTTTCCATTGACTAGAAAGGTTTAGTGACTCTGAAAGTACCACTTAACTAATCTGCAGAGTAGACAAATCCTACACTGAAAAGAAATGAAACCTCGTTCATGCACAGATGCTTGTTTATTTTTTTCAAAACTGAGAATAGAGCAGGAAATCTGACTTTTAACTTCAATAAACGTCTTTTAGTTAACTTTAGGTGGAGGTGGATTACTCACTAGACTTGATCATCTTTTTGCAGAGACACATGCCTATGTTTACATTACTAAAGCAACATGAACTGACTCTCACCCTAACAACTGAAAAGATAGATTAGCAGTTTTACTGACTTGTGTGACCCCTCAGGCTTTATAATAACTTATTTGTTAGTTTAAGGCTACCCTGGGGCATCTTTAAAATGATCAGGTAATTGAGTCCAGTTTCTATAGGGTACTTTTTGTAAATGTTGCCGTGTTGTGGTTTATTTGTTTGTTTGCTTGCTTTTTAATAAACACATTTTTCATTATATGTGATTTAAACATGGATTTCTAAGTTCTAAAAAATATGAATATGTGCACTAGGTTCACATGTAAAAGAATTGCATTGCTCGATCTTGTTTTTCTGCACTTGTGAATTTGAAGGTCTCTATTGGTATGATAGGTAGGTGATCAGTGAAGATGGATGATTATAAATATACAGCACAGTGGCAATATTTAATAACTATGAGCACATGGGCTAACACAATGTTCTGCTGAAAAAGTACTCTGATTTTCAAAGTAATCAAAACTATCTAATCTATGCACTATTCATTTCACTTTAAAAAGGAAACTGTCCTTTTAAGTCTCCAGAAAACCCAAACAATAAAATAGTTCTGATAAACTGAGTTTGCATGTGCATATAAAATGATCCAGACAAATATACCTGGAATTTTTGTGTGTGCCAGCTATAAGAGTACATGTAACTTTATAAATATTTATACAGGGTTCAAAGCCATCTGTCAACAATTAAAGTATATGTCACATTTAATAACATAGTCTGCATAGATTAGGATTGCTATAATTAGACTATTGCGCACACATTACAGCTGCAAAATGGATGAGCCAGGCTTTCTCAGGAATTTCTAAAAAGGCTTCTTCTATTTGATAATATTCTGCATGGTATTTGATTGCATCTGAATAAGTAATGTCACAGAGAAATAGCATAGGCAGCTACTTGAACATGAAGCTAGCTTTTTTGAGAGAAGTTATAATCTTATCACACATACGAAGTCCCAATGGGATCTAAAGAATAGTTCTATCAAACCTTTATGAGAAGGCTCTGATTGTAAATGGTTCACTTCTTTATGCCCCAGAAAGCTATTCTCAACTAATTTAAGTATCCCCTCCTCCACCACTTCCATACTGCAAGGATACCTTAATTCTTCTGAAGATTTTGAAAAGCAGGAATGATACATTCTGAGAAGACTGGACAATAACAACTATTTTAAGAATAGTTTGGATCCAAAGAGGATTTAAAAATAGAGCCATTCATAAGTGATAAATCTCAGTTTATGCAAAGCAACCTTACTACACAGTGAGTACAACCAGAGGAATGTACTTACATAGAAGTCATGAAAATAAATGACAACTCAAAAACAGGGATGAGGAGTAAATTCTGTGATAGGAAGAACTTGTTTT
The DNA here is from genome assembly GCF_036013475.1 of Columba livia. Lineage (NCBI taxonomy): Eukaryota > Metazoa > Chordata > Aves > Columbiformes > Columbidae > Columba > Columba livia. The sequence continues at coordinate 53,521,179 of NC_088602.1, forward strand.
AATCTCATTGAGAATTCACTTGCTTTCTGAAGAGTGCCAGCACACAATCTCAGCAACTTGAAAACTTTCAGTGTAAGGCTTAAGTGAGCTTGTACTAGCTTTATTTCTGAAGGATATATGCTGCAAATGAAAATAAGATCTATAGGACCTTAAGAAAAGCTTGATAAATAATGCAGGAGACTCTGGATGTGTTTTGTGGCAAACTCTTCTTGTAAGATTGAGCCAGACAACGTCACAGATAAGGACTGGTGGTATGCTTTTGTAGTTGATCATAATTACTGTTTGTTGAACACACACACAGCACCTCAGCTGAATGAAACATACTTTTATTTTGTCACAGGTGCTTATTCAGTTTATAAAATGGTGCATGTGAAGCTCAATTATCATGTCAAAATAGATAGAAAATAATTTATTTCTCAAGCTGCATGGAACAATTAAAAAGGACTTTTCAATGTTAGTCAATAACCTAAATTAAAGTCTAAATGCCTCAAGCTGAACAAAATCCAGTCAGTTTTTTTATCTGAGGGAAATTGAATAATTCAATTATTTGTTCATTTTTCATACAACCAAATAACAATACAGATAAAATAGAAGCTTCAGGATTTTTTGCTTTAAGGCAACATTCTGTGCTGTGTGCTACAATAAGGAAAGTCTCACTGAAAGATTAGTCAGCTCACAGGCCTTTCATGGAGTTTTTAGAGTGAGGAGCAAAAAAATTGAATCTTAGCAGCAGGCTGGGATGTCTTTGACTCCCCAGGTCAAAAGACCACAGCTGGTTTCCAACTGAATCAGCTGTGTGTAGCTTTTTGCATAACTTTAGAGCTAAATTGCATCCTTTACGAGATGCCTTAATTGCTCTGCACCCCTTCTCAACACTGTTACATTGTAGGATTCGTGCAGCTGTGTATCTACTCACATCTGATCTGATCTTTCTTGCCAATCGAGAAAAAATGGTGGTTGTATGATGCAGCCCACCTCATCCTATAGATAAACCTAAAATGTGTTCAGAGGAGGGGCCTTAAATATTCCTGTTTCTCTCTGCTGACCAGAAGATGTCAGGACAAATAGATTGTATGTAAACACCTGTAATTCATTGACATGAATTCTATCCAACTATCAAGAAGCTCTTCCTTTTGATCCCTAAATTTGGGGTTGAATTATATAGCAGAAATAGTTACAGGCAAGGTTATCATCATTAAAACATCTCCTTAAATGCAATATTAGCCCTGCTGTCAACTTAGCCTTCATGGATTTTACACAGCAGCTATCGATCTGCCTCACTCCAGAGCCCACTCGCATGAGGACTGGAAATGTTATTAAGGGGAAAAAGAATGTAGCTTTATCGTGCTGCCAGTGGATACGAGAAAGCAGCGTGAATCAGCACTGCTGGTGAGTTCTCTTCACTGTCCATCCACTGAATTACATTCAAGAAAATCAGTTCTCTGGATAAATCACCAATTTATCCACTCACAATAGAGTAGCAATAGGGAATAAAGTGTAGCTCTAATAATCTGGTAATAATTTTACTCATGATGGCACCACTGATCATTGTAATACAGCTTCTTCTGTAACATCTTCTGACTGACTCTCCAAAGTAAGTGTCAAGTAATGTGTTATTCTTCTAAAGTGAAAAGCATTCCAGAAGGTGTTGATATTTTTAAAATTCTTCTTTTAACTGGCTCAATATCATGTCCTTTCACCTGCAGATCTGTGAAGCATAAGGAGAAATCAGACTCTGAAATAGTCTGTCTGCAATTTTCATTATCCGTCATGATATTTAATTCACTGCAGCTGTAACTTTATTAGTCATTGCTACCTATTTCAGTAGTTAGCTTTCTCTGAAAATTTTGTTTGCCTACTAAATGGTCTTGAGCACTACACAAATAACTACCAAGAAGAAATTTTGAAGTATTAATATAATGTTATCAACTATTTCTGCTTGTATCTATACTGTCTTCATGGATAGTTGAAATGGGTGGGGGAACATTAATCTCTAACCATTAATCATATATAATATGACATTGTTCTGTTATTTCAACTACCTTGACAGAAAGAAGAGTACAAGCTATTTTCCTGGGGTTTAATTTTGCTCTCATTTGTTATCTTAGAAATGCCTGACTCATTTATCTAATTTTCTGAGGATGATTTAAACCTATGTTGAGATGTTAGCAAGTCATTTTTTAAGGCCTTTTTTTGAGGTGAAAAAAAAACTGAATATTTTTTAAACAAATGCAGTTGATAGTTTGCATAATTCTGCTAGCAGGGAATGCACCAAGGCACCAAGCTTTTACTTCCTTATTCACTTGGAAACAGTGGAAAGAAAAGTAATAGCTCATGAGAGAACTCATGTGAGAACCTCAGTTGAGGGGTTTTAGCTGTAAAATGCACTCAAGATTTTTACAGCAGAGAATACTTTGTCTTTAATCATATAACAAATTAGGAAAATTATATTTGTTGAGGCACAGTTAGATTTAGTAGCTGTATCTATACTGCTAAATAAGAAAAGGATCATCGATGAGAGCACACACTGCTTCATGTTCCCAGTGCTTACTATTAATCTCTTTAATAAGAGATTTACCTTAGTGGGAACTGGTTGGAATAATCCAAAACAGATGTAAGTTATGAAGACTGAGAAATCATAGAATCATAAAATAGTTTGTGTTGGAAGGGACTTTCAAAGGTCATCTAGTCCAACCACCTCTACAATGAGCAGGGACTATGTCAACATTCAGTATCTATTGCTCTAGCTCATTCCCCGGTTCTCTTTTATTAAGTACTGGAGAGATCCAAAAAAGTTGTATCTGTTGTATTAATAAAATTGGTCAAAGACTATAAGTGTTCTACTTGCCAGAGCAGATCAACCATATCCAAGCTGCCTGTCCAGAACAGTCCCTAGTCTATGCTAAAGGTTCAAACTGGGGTCAAGCATTTTTGTGGAGAGTGCTTATTGGGTCAGTTCAAATTTGTGGTGGCCATAAAGCATGCTAATGATGGAACAAAATTGAAAATGTATGCTTGTGGTTGGACCCACAACCTGCCTTTGTTGAACCGCACCTTCAGTGAAAATTATTAATCATTGCTACCTATTTCAGTAGTTAGCTTTCTCTGAAAACTTTGTTTGCCTACTAAATGGTCTTTAGCACTACACAAATAACTACCAAGAAGAAATTTTGAAGTATTACTATAATAATAAGATGGGTAATTCCTGTTTCTAATATTCAAGCAGCAACTGCTTTGATCCTGGGGTAGTAAATGTATATCGAGAAAGCACAAAGGGTGTTGGAGCTGTGTGGTGCAGTGCTGGCTCCCAGTCACCTTCCTGATTCTTGCTTGTGCTCGGTGAGCAGAATCAATGTCTGCTTCTTTCTGTGTTCAGATCAGTTGGCTGAGACTGGACAGAAATGTTGTATTCCTTCCATCAGAATTTCAGATCGTTGTTTGGCTGGTGATTTTATGGAGTGGAATGAGTTTGCAGGCTTGAAACTCAGATTTTTAGCCCTGGATTTTGGGCAGAAAGCAATGGGTTGGGCACAGCAGTATGTGCATTTCATGTACTCTTTGCATTGTCTCAGGGATGTAAAAGCTATAGCTGGTTAGAAATCTCATTTTCGCTTTGAAAACCTTACTGAAAAAGCAAAAAGTTAAAAAGGGCTCTTGCACTTCACACAAAACTACATCTTTTAATTAAAAAAAGAAAAAAAAACACAAAAAAACCCAAAACAACAAAACAACAACAACAAAAAAAACCACAAAAACAAACTACAGGGCACTATCACGAGGGACTAACAGAGTTGTAATACTATTTATCTAAATAGCAGTAGTCTCCAGTATAAGCTGAACTTCTAATTTGGAATAGGAATACACATAATTTGTTAAGGTTCTTTTGCATTATTGGAAACACAAACCTGCAGGACATTCTGGCCTGTAGAGACATGAGTAGCTTTTAAATGAGATCACTAAAGAAAAATACTGTATTTTTAAGTATTCAGATATATAATGCTAAGCAGAGGAATAAACTTTAGCATAGTTTATTCCTCTCATTTGGAAGAGTTCAAAATAGTCTCTAGGTTTGATTTGATTAGGTAAATTGGATTCACAGCTGGCCTCCTTTGGGATTCCCTCCACAAGTACTTGTGATACGCACTTAAACGAAAGAGAGGAAATATAATGACTGAGGTTGGTTTCACATTGACTGCAACATAGTACCATGAAGATATTTTTATTGAAAAAGAATAAAATAAAATTCATATAAAATCAATGTTTCCCCAGAAGGTATGTAAGATAATAGGATGCTAGATTTTTGTTGAAAGAGAACCAATATCACATCAGTTTCAATAGTGTAAACATAAGTTCCCATGCCTTTCAGTGTTCATCATTCACGACAGATGAAATCGCTTGTAACTTCCTCCAAGCACAGGAATGTAAAAAAATCTTCTCATCTAAAACAGATCTACCTATATGAATTCATAGATTTTTTGAGAGCTAGAAGGAACCATTTTGGCTATTTTGCCTAACCTCCTGTATACCCTGTCCTTGAACCTCTGAATTAATTCATGCTTTAAGACCAAAACATATTTGATGCAGATTATCTATCTCTATCTATCTATCTATCTATCTATCTATCTATCTATCTATCTATCTCTATCTGTCTGTCTATCTGTCTATCTATTTATTATTATAAACCCTCATTAAAAATAATTTTGATAATGTAGTTTTGTTTTATTTGCTTTGAATGTGTAAATAAAATGTTTTCATTCATTAGCTATTTTCATATGCTTTGACCTGCTACACAAGTCTGTCGAATTTGTATTTGCCATGTAGGCATTTACAAGGCTGGTTAAATAAATTCTTGAGGGTTTTTTTGTTTATGTTTTTGTTTTTGTTTTTTTCTAGTGTACTAAAGAATGAGCTCTTTGGTTAAAAATGAAAGTATTTCTTTCCTTTTTAATGACTGTAATAGAACTCATTTCTGTGCCGTCCTTTCTGAACTGAAGAAACAAGAACTGGATTTAGGAGTAATATAACATCACTAGTATGACTTAGTATTCCTATTTCTGTCCCCAAAGATATCCCATTAAAATCTTTGGCTAGAATGCTATTCTTGATAATTCATGGTCTGCTGGCTATCCAGGACACCCACAATTATTTTACAGAATAGTATATTTTGTCTTCTACTATGCATGTAATACAATATTTAGGGTTGCGAATTTGCATTTGTCTGTATTTTATTATACTATGTGTTTAAAAATTCATTCAGTTGCCTGGCTTACCAGATGAGGTATTTTCCTAGACAGTTTGTCCCTTCTCTTTGTTATTTAGTAGTTCTCCAGTTCTTGTAGCAGTGAAAGGTTTATCATTAATGTTTTGTGTTTAATACTGCTTTCCGGGTCATTGATAAAAACCTTAAATAATCTTGAAAAATTACCAGACCCTGTAAGACTGTAGGTCAACCATACATTCTTAGTTATAATTTCCCTAATTATGCTTACACCCTGAGATTTGTCAGGAAGCTTCAAACACCCTTATAGATGCCTCTGTAGCTGCTGTAAGCAGCTTTTTTTTCTTACTGAAACGTTACATAATACCAAGTCATATATTTACACAAGTCTGTAACTACTTTAATACAACAATGTTAGTTCTGTCATGTTTTAAAAGGTGAAATTGCACAAAATATATTAATGGTTCTTTTTGGTATTATAACCTTTTTCAAAATTGCTACTTTTGACAGTGTTCCACTAAGCCATCAGTGAAAATCCCAAAGGGCTTTTAAGCAATTGGGCAGTGAAAGATCTGAGCTGGAGGCCCAGCTTCCCAAAGCTACATAGTCAAGGTGTGAAGTTGGAGACTCCAAAGAACCTTTCTTACACGTGAATCATTCAGCTGTGCACATGTATCACAGTAGCTGTAAGAAAACACAAACTTTCTGTGAAAATAAAATCCCCCATCAGAGGGCATGTTTTTCATATAAAAAATTTAGCTCAACAAATTTTCACTGAAATTAAGGAAAAGATCCAGCAAATCTAGCCTGGCATATTGGCATGTCTACTGCAATCTCAGTCAAACCAACATTATTGCCAATACTGTTTGCTGCCATTTTCATTGAAACTGAAAGACGATGCACAATTAAGACTTATTTTTTTCTTTAATGACAGAAATTTGATAGATTAGAAAGTCTTTTTGGACACCTAAAAGAAAAAGAGATTGTTTTAACCTGTGATAAAAAGGGAAGAACATTTATTGTACTAGCTTTTTGGGTCACATGTTATACACCTAGTAATCCTCCTTATTCTGCTGGAAGACCCAATAAGTGTATACAACAAAATTGTCTAGTCAGAAGTGTGGTTCTTTATTTCTCTTAAATAATAGCTTTATAAAAAATTGCAGCACAACAGAATTATAATTTTAAATACCCTTTAACTGTATTTCTAATGTAAATCAAGTTACCTTTGGTAAAGTACATGGAATGTATAAATGTAGTAATGAATTTATATTAGATCTAAGGCATGCGTAGTAGATAAAAAGCACTGAGATTTATGAACTAATATGGAGACAATAGTTCTTGTACAATTAAGGAGCCTGAAGAGAATAACAAAATCCAAATTACGAAGGAACCAGTTCATTCCTAATTCTCTACTCTTTCAAGTACAGTGAAAAGTTTGGGAAAAGTTAAACACTTTTTCAACCTTGAACCTACATTTGAAACAATTACAGAATCACAGAATGGTTAGGGTTGGAAGGGACCTCTGAAGATCATCTAGTTGAACCCACCTGCTAAAGCAGGTACACCTAGAGTAAATTGTACAGGAATGTGTCCAGGTGGGTCTTGAATGTCTCCAGAGAAGGAGACTCCACAACCTCTCTGGGCAGCCTGTTCCAGTGCTCTGTCAACCTCAAAGTAAATAAGTTTTTCCTCACATGCAGATGGAACCTCCTATGCTTCAGTCTATGTCCATTGCCCCTTCTCCTGTTGTTGGGTACTACTGAAAGGAGTCTGATCCCATCCTTTTGACACCCACCAGCTCTCGCAGTGTCTCCTCATAAGAAAGGTGCTCTAGGCCCCTACTCATCTTTGTAGCCCATCGCTGGACTCCCTCCAGTAATTCCGTATCCTTCTTAAACTGGGGAGCCCAGAACTGGATGCAGTACTCCAAATGCAGCCTCACCAGAGCAGAGTAGAGCGGGAGGACAATCTTTCTTGATCTACTGGTCACACTTTTCCTAATGCACCCCAGGATACCATTGACCTTCTTGTCCACAAGGGCACATTGTTAACTCATGGTCAACCTGTCCTCAACCTGAACTCCCAAGTCCTTCTCTGCAGTGCTACTTTCCAGAAGGTCTGCCCCTAACCTGTACTGATGCCTGGGTTTATTCTTCCCCAGGTGCAGGACCCTACACTTGCTCTTGTTGAATTTCATCAGGTTCTCCTCTGTCCAGTCCTCTAGCCTGTCCAGGTCTCACTGAATGGCAGCATAGCCTTCTGGTGCATCAGCCCTTCCTCCCAGTTGGCAAACTTGCTGAGGGTGCACTCAGTCTCTCCATCCAGGTCATTGATGAACAGGTTGAACAGAACTGGACGTAGTACTGACCCCTGGGGAACCTGACTAACAACAGGCCTCCAATCAGACTTTACACCATTGATCGCAACCCTCTGAGCTCTGCCATCCAGCCAGTTCTCGATCCATCTCACCATTCATTTATCCCACCTGCACTTTCTGAGCTTGCCTATGAGGATGTTGTGAGGGACAGTGTCTAAAGCCTTGCTGAAATAAAGGTAAACGACATTCACTGCTCTTCTGTCATCTACCCATCCAGTCATACCATCATAGAAGGCTATCTGGTTGGTCAAACATGATTTCCTTTTGGTAAACCCTGCTGACTACTCCTGATAACCTTGTTTTCCTCCACATGCTTGGAGATGATGTCCAGAATGAGCTGTTCCATCACCTTTCCAGGGAAGCAGGTGAGGCTGACTGGCCTGTAGTTTCCTGAGTCATCCTTCTCACCCCTTTTGAAGACTGGAATGACGTTGACTTTCCTACAGTCCTCAGACACCTCTCCTGTTCTTCAAGACCTTTCAAAGATGATGAAAAGTGGCTTTGCACTAACATCTGCCAACTCTCTCAGCACTCATGGGTGCATCCCATCAGGGCCCATGGATTTGTGGATGTCCAGCTTATCTAAACAGTCTTTAACCTGATCTTCCTCAACCAAGGGAAAGTCTTCCTTATTCCAGACTTTCCTATCTCTAGGGTCTGGGATACCTGAGTGCTAGTCTTAGCAGTAAAGATGGAAGTGAAAAAGGCATTCAGTAACTCTGCTTTCTCTGTATCATCTGTCACCAGGGCACCTTCTTCATTCCCTAATGTTCCTTTTGCTGCTGATGTACTTGAAGAAGCCCTTCTTGTTGCCCTTGACATCCGTGGCCAGATTTGCTTCCAAGTGGAGCTTGGCCTTTGTCACTGCATCCCTGCATACTCTATGGCCTCCTTGTATTCCTCCCAGGTGGTCTGTCCCTCTTTCCACATTACATAAACATCCTTTTTCCACCTGAATTTTGACTGGAGTTTCTTACTCATCCATGCTGGCCTCTTACTCCCTTTACTTGATTTCTTCCTCATAGAGATGCATCCCTCTTAAGCTTGGAGGAAGTGACACTTGAATATTAGCTAGCTCTCTTGGACCCCCCTACCTTCTAGAGCCCTTCTAGAGCCCAATGTAGTGAGAATGTCTGGGTTTTCGGATCTCTAGACATAAGCAGGGGGAAAAACAAGGAAGGGAACATAACTGCTCTGGGCTGAAATTTAGAGAAGCAGCAAAATATAGAGACCTTATGGACCCAATACATTTTTAAGACTGATACAGAGATACAGAGTGTAGAGGGGGATGTTTGTTCTCAGGCTGAAAAAATGTGTGTAAATATATATACACACTCTATACTATGGAAAATTCGGCAGCAACTTCTGTTAGAAAAACTGTCTTGCTGGAGGTTCATTCCCACATTTATACCACAGAGCTCAGGGATAAAGAATGCCCTATCATACAGCTGGATATGGAGCTGTATCATAATTTGAACTTGGCCAAAAAAAAAAGTGTCCTGTTTAACTGAGCATATTTCATTAAACTGGCTGTGTTTTCTTTCCATAAATACTATGTTGGCAGAAGTATGGCATGGACTAAACAATGAGCAGACAGTAGGGCAGCTATACAAAGGAACTTTTTTCTTTTATCTAGATATTTTGTCTTTCAGGTAGCATATTACTCTCTCATAAATCTTTTGAATCAAAAGTGCTTCATATATTGGTTCTGCTGATTCAGTGGTGAATGGCATTCTCCTATTCTTACACAGGGCTTGTTGCAAGTGGCTTTTATTAGGCTACTGAGATTTTCCTGAGTGATGACTTTGTAGTAGTGATTAAAATATTTTTGCTGTGTACTGTATAGCACTTAACAAATCAAGTAGTCTGGAAAGTGGCTCCGTACTCCATTAATAAACTATATTATCTGGAAACATGAACCCAGCAACTTGCTTAAACCACAAAGCAACAAAATTTTTGAAGGTATAAAAAAAATGAGTCTGTTTCAGACGAATTAGTAGCTACTTTTAGAAGAAAAAAAAGCAACTGATTAGTAAATTAGAGAATTTGAGCCAGTAAAGCTTTGACTAGTTTAAAGAAATCTTGCTAGGTTGAAGCAGATGCAATGCACAAGCCTCCACCAGGTAATATTTTGGACTAGGTAAAGTTATAAGAATTCTTAACATTTGTAAGAATCTGTTTCTTTAGAGATTATGAAGTTTCTATGTATATAACATATAAAAAGCTGGACGACAGCATTTGTATATTTGCTAAATGAAATAAATAAATTTCATTCAGGTGATTGCTCAGCTCTGCTCAACAGAACAGAGAAATGAGTTAAACTTTGAAATCTCTGCCTACTGTCTTGTAGACCATGCTGGCATTATTGGCCATGTCTATAGAGATAAACAAAAAGGAGGCCTCTCTTATTAGTTCTCACTGAACAATGCCTGGATGTGATTTGGGAAATAATTCTCTCCAGGCTAGCACTTGCTCCAACTGTAGTAGCTTGTGTGTTTTGGATTAATTTTTTGAAAACAAATAAAAAACTCCCAACCAGAAACAAACAAACAAAAATCCCAAAGCAAACCAAAACAACAGCAATTAAAAAAAATCTACACAAAAATAGCTCAAGCAAACCAAACCAAACCAAATCCAAAAAAATTGCTAACATAATTCTCATTCTGCAGATCCTGGAGTTTTCTTTTTAAATCAGGTAATTACTAGCAATACATGTATGAAATTTTGGGTACTGACTGAAGTTTTCTATATGTACTACTAACTTGCATATCATATCTTGTCTTCAGCTGTTACGGGGTAAATCATTTCCTAAATATGATAAATGGGAACTCCGACAAACAGGCAGTGGTGGAGGTGTGGATGAACAAATCAGTGGAGATTGTGATGATGAAGATGGCTGTGGATCAGGAAGTGAAGAAGTTAAGAGAGTCCTGAAAATTACAGACTGTAAGTCCATGATTCTGTTTTCTTCATTCATTTAAACACCGAATTGGTATATTTTCCACTAAGAAATGTCACTGAATTGTCTTGGCAAAGGCATGGAAAAGTTGTCCGTATAATGTTTCCAAGATTTACAGGAACAGGACTGCAATTATATGATTTCTATGAGCATGGAATGAACACGAGTATCAGTTTCATCGTTACACGTTCATACATATTTGGCATAATGTAGACTGACCTCAAGATGGTATTTTAGTCAAATAAAAGTTGTTATAATGACATGTCCCTGTGAGTTACTACTTAAACATAAAAGGTTTGGCAGTTACATAGGGAAATTGTTCTAATTGTTCATGAAACTATGGGAGAATATAAGGTTTGTTTGTGGTAGATGAATTTCACAGAGAAATATTGTAACCAATGAACTGTAGCCCAATCAATGCCAATGACATTATTACTTCTTACACTTTTTCCTGCTTTTCTCACTTATATATATATATATATATATATATTTATTTTTTTTTTTTTTAGGGGGGGATGGACAGAGACCTTTGTTTGCTTGTTTGTTTGTTTCTTTTCTGAACCACATTTGTAACAATTTTCTTCAAAAAAATAATTTGTGCATTTCAATTGTATGGAACTGTGAGCTTGAGCAATTGGACTGGAGCACAAGTAGGTTAACTACTTCTCTCCATCAGGAAGTTATACTGCATGTCTTGCTTCCACTCCCAGTGTAGAAATTTAAGCAGAAATCATGGGATTATATGCCTGGTATCATGAAAATTGCATTTCTCCATTTTACAATTTTTTTTCATATTTTTTTAATGCATTTTTTTTCCTTTTTTTTAAAAAAAAAAAAAAAAATCTGCATTTTCTGTAATACTAATAGATAAGAAATCAAGGTTGATGTCAATCCCTGAATTTACCTATATTTACTGAATTTAAGTGTACTCCAGACTTCCAAGCTTAGGTGAGAACTTCAGGTCCTTCTTGACCTGACAGTGAAAAGACAATTTAGAAATGTAGCTCTACAGTATACTTGCCCAATTCTGATTTAAACAAGTGGAGAAATGAGAGTCTGAGCATCCTGACTGACTTTGCACGTCAGTTTGGATTCAGCCTAAGATGCTGTTGCACTGAAACCTAGTCTATTAATTTTCAAGTCCTGCTATTCTTCTCTAGATAGGATTTTGAGACACCTGCAAAATGGCTTGGACACTGAATTCTGAGAGTGCCTTTGAAGATTTAACTTTGAAAAAAATGAGTTAAAGATCAAATATTTAAGAACAAATGTACTTTGGAATACTGGATATATTATATCTATTTGATGATGACACTCTATGGTATGAAAAGACTGTAAAATAGTCTTAGAATATGACGAGTGCTATTAAGCAAATATTAAATGACAAAAGAATCACAAGAATAGTACATTTTCTTTCACCCTCTTCAAATGCATTAGAATTTTCTTCATATTGATATATTTAGTGTAATCTTTTCAAAATGTCAAAAGTATAATTACCCTTCATATTCTCTTTATACTACACTATTATAAATCGCTAGAATTATAAACTATGTATTAGGCATACTGAAGCTTGCACGTAATGCTGTTTCATTTGAACCTTTTCTAAGACATTACTTAACAAAAATAGGAGTTCATGGTGTTCAATATTATGACTTGTGCATATATCTTGAGTTACTCGTAGCTTTGATAAGCTGTGGTGATTTTCTGGATTTATGCTGACATGCATTTAGTGTTTGAAATGCACCTTACAAGGTGTCTTGAATACCTACCAGAAAGAGTCTTAGACAACATTACTTTGTTCCAGGGTATCACACATGCTTTCTGACATGGACTTCCCTTTGAATAAAACCGTTAAACTGTTCCAATTAGTAAGAATTTTGTTACAATATATATCAGGAAAATATTTTTCCTCAGAGATCACTTCAGTGTACATTTAAGAAAAATGATACAAAATCTTGAGCAATTCTTCTTTTGAATAATAGTGATATCTGAGTAGGACTTTGGGAATTAAAAGTGAAATTGAAAGGGAAAAAAGGTATAAGTACATTTTAGGAAGCAAACAAAATTATCTTATCAAGATTTATGATTTTACATGTGAAACTAGGACTAAAAAATAAAATATGAACATTATCATGATTTAATCTTTCTTAGCTTCAGGTGACTGGTATCAATTTCAAGCTAGGTTAGATCCTGAACTCCCTGTTTCTAAACTGAAAACCTAGATTTACTCTCGCAATATTGCTTACTGATCTTTGAAAAGCATGACTGAACGTTAAGTAAACCTAGAGGTTGAATACAGTATGTTTGATCCTCAATGTCAGCTTGTTAGTTCTAGTGCTTTTTCGTCCATTCTCATTTCTTTTTACTTGTATGCAAAGAATCAGAAATGTCTGAGTACTCTTCTGTATTTATATATGGAATGTATTTATCATATGTGTCATGGAAAACCAATCAGACTTGATTTGTTGTGTAGAAACTCATATTTTTAGTCCTAAATAGATTGTTATAAAAAAGAGAAAAAAAACCCAACCAACCAACAAAAATCAAAACCAAAACAAAACACAAATAAAAGAAACTAAAAAAATAAAAAAAAAAACAAACTGAAAACCAACCCGACCCACCAACAAACAAACAAAAAGCACAAAACAAAGCAAACACAACACAAAACAAAGCAAACAAAAAACTCACCACCAACAAAAACAACACACAAAAAAACCAAAACAAAACAAAACAAAAAAGAAAAAAACAAAACACACAAGACCAAAACCATAGCAATAGTATAATTTTTTCCTCACCAAACACATTTTACAGTCTTTTCCTTCTGGCCAATTTTGCATTCTCTCATAATTGGCCAGGAAATAAAGGGGGTTATATCTATTATGTACTATAATAGAATCTGGACGTCCTAGCCAAAGCTTGGCCTCCTTTTTCTTAGTTGTTCCAAACATTTTCACCAAGAAAATGATCCTGACTACAAAACAATGCATAATCTTAATAATCTGATAAAGCATGATGCACTAGTAGCGCTTTTAAGTACATTGCTTTGTTTAAAATAAAGTGTAAAGACACATCTGCTTTTTATTTGACACCATGTAGTTGTCTTCTCAACACGTGTATAAACCTCAGACCTGCAAGGAACAGAGAGGAAGGGAGGAGATATATTTCTCCCAAGACAAGCCTCTAGCTATTTTATGTGAGCACATAGCCTCTGAAGTCAAAGATGACTTATTTCTACACTCAGTGCTACAGATGTAAGAATTTTTTCACTCAGTGTTGGAGACTGACAAATGTGTGATGACAGGGTTTAGGCTTTGGAAGGCCAATGAAGAAATTTGATATTTATGACTCAGAAATTATATCCCTAGCACTACACTAGTGTTCAAAACATGTTGTATTTTGAAAAATTCTGGTTTTCATACCAGTCAATCCTTACATTACATTCAATATTTCAAAGCCCTATAATTATTCTGAATGCTTTGCTCTTCCTAAGTCTCTTTAAAATATAGCAAATTGGTGCTGTTATTTGAAGAAATGGTACAAGAAAGGATTGCGCACTTTAAATTCATAAAATAAACAGTAGTATAAAGTCTTGACACTTCATTTGCTAGTTTTATTCTACTCTAACCCAGGAGTTCCCACAGGACTCTTTCATGCGTCACAATGAATTACCTCCTCAAAAACCCCTGCAGAATTCAAGAGGTAATAACAACAAATACTTATCACCTATATATTGATTTGAATCTCTTTTCAAATAGCTCTGCGGGGAAAGGCTAATCTTGATATCACTCCTCTGAGGTACTTAATACCATCTGTCAAAATTCTCATAAGACTTTTAGCAAGACCACTAATTTTCTGAAAAGCACTCTACCACCGCTTCGTCTTTCTTTTCTCATTTTAACATGCAATGTTGGTGTTTCTTTAGAGATCTCCTAGTTCAGGGCTCATATATGTAGAAATATCAAGGGTATCTTTGTGCCTAACTTATATACAGGCAAGCCTTGTCTGTCACTTGTTCGATTTTTATCTCACGTGATATTCATTCTGTCTGAGGGATAAAAGTCCCAAAAATGTTTTATTTCTACTTCTATTTCTATATCTACTTAATCTGTAGATTATTATTTTCTTGTTCAGTCTATGCTGTAGAGGGAAAAGAACTCTGAAAAGAGTTTATGTTTTGATCTCTGTATATAAAGTATTCTCTGTTGCTTATCTGATATTATACTGCATTCTGAAGTCTCAAACTTTTCTCCTCTTTCTGCTCCTTCACCCACTTCAGCATAGTTGCTTTTTTCTTTTTTTTTTTTTAAAAAAAAAAAACACCTGTTTCTCACGCCTTCTTCTGTGACCAAAGCTACTTAAAGCTGTCACACGTGAAAATTCATTTAACCTCTCTAACTCAAGAAGAGCAAATGTCACTATCTGTTGTGCCTGGAACCGTGCAAATTCTGTAGAATTTTTTACATCTTGCTTCTCATGCACTAGCAAGTCTACTCAGGGGAGGCCACAATCTTTTCCTAAATCAGAATAAGATCAGTAACATCAATTCAGTAATACCAATTCACACGAGCAGGTGGAATTCAAAAAAAGTGCAATGGCAACAGTGATCGTGATATTGCTCATTTGTACAGACGCTTCTGTTGCTTCATCAGCCATTCCTGTCCTAGATGTGCTGGAATTGAACAGTTACTGTTCACTGAATAAAAGAACTAGTGTGGGTACAAATCTTAGCTATGCCATAACACATGGTTTCACTGAGGTAATGGTCATTCAAAGTCCTTGACTGGGACACAAAGAAGACGAAAAGACTATTTTAGGCAGCAAAGCCAAATGTGACAAAATGATTGCATTTATCTTGGCCTGTGATTATTATAAAAATCCATCTGTCATTAGGTACATAGGACTTAAATGAATAATCACATGACTAGTCTGAGATAAATTCACTGGAGGAGTTGAATATGAAGAATGAGGGTTCACGGTCTGAGGTTGAAGCCATATACAACTACACAAACTGTCAAATGCTAAATGAAGAGACCCTGGATTCCTTTTAAATATCTTTAAAAATTTATAATTTAACCTTAAAACAGTCTTAATCTCTATTTTAACTCATTAGGAAGCAGACTTAAAAATATATGTATACAAATAAAATATACTAAACATTAGAATGAACAATAGTTGCTTTTATGGATCCCAAAGGATTTTTAGGGTTTTGAATTTGAAAAGTCCAGTTTGGATCTGCTGATTTACTTCAAAATAATTCAGTGTGTCTACCACAGCTATTTAACAACAGGCTTGTTATGACCAGTGGTTTTGAGTTCATCTTTATGCCAATGCACTAGAAGGCCACTATCCTTGTCTCAGAAAGTAAATCATATTAAAGTAATATAAAAATGGTCCAAAACTAGAGTCTCTTGCATGGTTCACAGCTCCTTTACTTAAACATTTAATGTCTAATCAAACAAAGAAGACAAAGATTAATAACTGGAGAACTAAATGTTATACAGTCTTATAAATTTTCACGTGGTATCAGGTAACACAGTTAATTTCTTCCTATGTGCTCTGGGCAACTTCCTCCACTATTTCTATGCCAGTCATCACCCTCAGCTCCAAAAGAAAAGCATTAGGGTCCAAACTATCCTGGAAGTGATATGAAAGGCTTCTCATAAGATTTCTGCTGTCTGTGAGTGTCTCAGGATTCAAAGACTTAAGAAGACTGGTGGAAACTGTCAGATAGTGAAATCAATAAAATTTCGCCTATGATGTATGCCCTCTGTTATATTGTTCTAAACTCTCAGCTGCATTCTCTATTACCTCAGTAAAGGAAAAGATGCCTTAGGCCTGAGTAAGGTTTTAGGCTTTATTTTGTTTGCATACAACAGTATTCTTCCCAATCCATTGTTGTTGATGTGAACTGTTCTTATTCAGGTGTCTTTAGAAGGGCTACATGACTCCACCGTGTATATGTTCACTCAGTTCAGAATGTCTCAACTCTCTTAAAAAAGAATTAAAAAAAAAAAATAAAGTTCTTGCTGTGGACCCCAGTCTTGGTCTAAATATTGCACTAACACTTGCTTTTATATCCAGATTTTATATTGTGTTTTGTGGAAGGAGTATCATCAACCATTTCTTGTTTAGATAGAAGAACAGACATTTAGTGATGATGTTTAATGTATCTTAATGGAATCAATTGCAGACTTTCTTTAACCTTATGGAACTCTCCAGAAACAGGCTGTGTGCGTTCCCCATCTCATACAGGTTTAAAAGATGATTGTGGAGGAGAAGCAGGAAAGAGAGATCTTATAGGACAATCCACCTCATTTTGAAATGCAAGAAGAGTGCATTGCCCTGCTAGCATCCACTGTGACTTCTGCACTAATTCCGGGCAAAAACACTTTCACACAGAAGATCTTTTTACCCACCATGTTTCAGAAGAGTACTATTCAGAATCAATTTTATTGTCCAGAGTGGGATACTTGGCATATTATTCACTGTCAAGTCTATTTGAGCAAGGACTATATTGTAATTTGCTTTCTGATCCTCCGTAATTGCTTCAGTGTTTTTTGACCTAAAATTGGGTAAAACAAGCAAATGACATATTACTTCTTCATTCAGCATGTCACTTGTTGATTCAAAATCTCAAAAGTACCTGCATATCCAGAAGGCCAATCAGTAGGATTTGTGTTTTTTCCCCTTTCTATCCATGGAAGCAGCTCGAAGAGTGGCCCTGCTGACGAGAAGGAAAAGTTAGAAGGAAGTGAATGAATCCATGGAAAGGAGTGAGCCCCAGTATGCTCCCGACTGATAAATTACCAGTTTGTTACTCCAGTACCGCATAAAGTGACTATCTCATCCAGGATGCCAACTTTATTCCTTTCTTATCTATGTGCAGCAAATTAGTTTAAAGGTAATTCAGGTGATACACAAGCTGCATCATACCTTAACCATGCAATACCATATCTTCTATTTCTCTGATTATTCCAAAAAGGAGCTTCTGAATAGCTGTAACCTTCAAGGGAGAATCCAGATCAGAATAGGACATACCAGAGTATATTTTCTGTGCTCAGGTTCAGGAGGTATAAACCAGTAGGCAGGGTTTTTTTTTTTGTTTGTTTGTTTGTTTTTTGGGGGGAAAGTTGCTAAAAACTGAAAAGTAGTAAGTTCAGATTCATTCAACAGGCAGGTGGTATACACTAACACTTTTGTAAGACTGGCACTGGCTACTTTCCTTCTACTGCTGAGGAAATAAGAAAGCATTTAGGACAGATAAATGGTTCTATTATTCCTTTTCCTCAGCAAACATAGAAGAATGAATGCAAAACAATATACATTGATACTTTGCTGGAAAGTTTGTTTCTTTACTGGTAACCGTGTGTGTGAATATTTATACATTATTTCAATTAAATAATACATGCAGTAAAAGGCTCCTATTTTCTGGTAACTTCAGAATTAGTGGTAGTATTATAAGGTAATTCCCATCAAAATATAACCTCATTTTATTAATGCAGGTAATTTGTAATAATTACACTGCTCTGATGTGCTGTGTTTTAGATCAGTGAGTACACTCATTAAATGCTTTATGATAACTTAAACCCTTTGAGAAGTAATTATGCTTCTTTATTTGTGTTTGTGGTACAGTCTGTCATAACAATCTTCCTGTTGAGTGCAACACGTTAATACCAGGCTATGCACTGTTGAAAAGTACTAAGTTTTATGTTAGCTAACTTTATTTCTGCCTCTGTGTAAATTCTCTCAGTAAATTTTTTGTAGCTTTTCCCCTTATTTGTTTTTGAATTAACTATCCAACCTGATAGTACAGCTTTAATCCATTACTCAGGTTAAATTCATCACTAAGGCAGTACAAATAAGGCAGTACAAAAGTACAAAGGAGTACTTGATATTCTTTAAATAGGGAACAACTAAAAATTAAAATCTCATATTTTTTTCCAATGCATAATATGAATATGAAGGTTACACTTTTTTTGCAAAACAAGACACGAGGAGTTTGTCTTGTAACTTGTCTCAGTTTTTATGTGTCACTGCAAATGGAATTGCATTGTTTTTTCTTTCACTGCTTCATGTTGTTGTACTTTCAACAACTTTACCTGTGTAAACTTCATAGTCTGGTAAAAGGTGTATGCATCAGACTCCACAAGTTTGCTTGTTATTTGGGGGTTTTTGTGCAAATCATTGGAACCTGTGTATCACTGTGGTTTTGTTTATGCTTCAATAATTTATATCATGATGTATTTCTGTGGCCAACTTTGATCATGCATATAGAAAAATCTTTGAACTTCATATGTGTTGATGATATGTATCTTCTTGCTGAAAGAAAATACTGATTTATAGAAATGTAGATTTTTCCACAAGAAAGGTACTGCTTACAGTAAATCTTTCTTTTTGAAAGATTTTCAGTTCTCCAAAAGTCAAAGGAAATAGAGAAATGAGCTCAGATTGTGACAGTGTTCCTGTGAGAAGGAAGGGTGGGCTTCCCCTAGCCTCCCAGTTAGTATTAGCATATAAGAACATTATTGATGTGTTATGTGATATCAACACAGTTGTGTGGTTTACTAATCCAATACCCCCAAATGAGCCAATAGAAAATTGGTTGTTAGCCCTTCGAAAAGTATCAGATTATGCCCAAGTACATTGTCTCCTGTCTTTACCTTTAGTTATTTGGATAAGAAAAAACAGAGGGAGATAGTAATCAGGCTAAGTCTCTGGAGCTGTAGCTAAAGCCATTCGCTGGTATATGGGGGAAAATAGATTAACAACTTCACTAGTGTCTGACCTGAATTTAGCTCTTTGTTTTCCTAAAATAACATTTAAAAGGTTTATATTTTGTCCTATTAACATATAAGAACTTTGAAAATTTCATCAAAGGAAAAGAAGATATTATGTCCAACTCCTAAAAAAAGAAGTGCACCTGCATGCATTTTTTTTGTACAAAACATTAAAGTTCCTTATCTACTTCAGATTAAGTTATGTATTATTTATTTTTGCATGTGCATCTGCGATATGGAAAAACAAGTCAAAATACATTTCTTGTTTATGCAAATTCTGTCTACTTGGAAAATAATAAGACTAATATATGTTACATTTTAAATGAGTTCTGATCAAACTCTTTCTGAAGTCAGTATGATTTCACTGATTCCATAGGAGCTTGTATTTTCCAGAGACCACATAATGACTTTAGTAGGAGTTACAAAGTTCTAATTATATTTTAAATGAATTAACTTACCACTAATTCTGAAGTTACCAGAAAATTTGAGCCTCTTCCTGCATGTGTTATTTCAATGAACTTATGTCTAATATTATAATTATACCTCTAATAATTTCTAATTATTCATCTGTTATAATTCAATCAATATTGTTATTATTTTAACATATTGTTTTAAATATACTTTATAATAATGTGTTTAGGATCTGAAAATAAGACTTTTTTTCATAATCTTGTGATCACTGTTTGAAATACCTTTCCTGTTTTATCAAATTCTTTCATTAATTCAGTGGATGAGAGTTTATATTGTTTTCCTTTACACAAAATAAAAATGAGCATGAGTTTTCCCACAAAAATATGTTCCTTTCAAGCAACTGTGTTTAAATCAATCTCTTTCTCTAAGTGGTGATGTCTAATCCTCAAAAAGCTATAAGATTTTGCTCTAAGTAACAATCCAAAAGTCAAGCATTTTTTAAAAAAAGGCCTTCTGAAAAGTCACTTCCCTCTCCAGTTGGCCTCATATATGATTTTATTGTCTCTAAGACATCTTTCTTTAACTCATAATTTTGAATTTTACTTCTTAAGTCTGTCACAAGTGAATTGATCTTTAAACTCTTGTTCATGTTTTGGAGAGGCTGGAGTTGGAGACAAAATAAGCAAAGGTCTGAATATTTGCTTTGGGAATTTGGCCTGCCCTCTATTTTTATTGCATATTTTAATATAATTTTATTTGGAGGAAAAAAAAAAAAAAGAGTGGATGTGTCATTTCTTATACTGTGATAGCTTTTATTATCCACTTTTGATGATTCTTTTACTTTTCCAGTGTATTTCTACTCTACTTACATAAAGCCTCAAAGAAAATATAAAAGGGTTTGTTTTTTAGTAGAAATGGTCTCTTATTACTTTGGGGGGAAAAAAATAAAAAGCTAACCTCCATGCAGTTTGAAAGGTTTGTCATATTCTGGTAACAATTTCCTCAAATGGTCACAGAATCACAGAATGTCGGGGATTGGAAGGGACCTCAAAAGATCATCTAGTTCAATTCCCCTGCCAGAGCAAGAACACCTAGATGATGTTACAAGGTTAAGCTAATTTACTGTTATAGTAGAAACCCTATGTTTTTACTACCCAAAATGTAAACAAGAATGCTGGAAAAAGCTATACACTTTATTTTCCTCAGACTGTACTTTTACTTTAATAGCAATAAATACAGGGACAGGATTATTCTTCATGGTAGCTGTTTATAATGTAAGTATCTGTGCTTGAACTAAGAAATTTAGACTCCTTTTTATAGTCACCGTAAACAAATAAACATGTAACGCTGGAAATGAATAAACGTATGAAGACACAATTCATTAGGCATATACTGAGCACCTCTGGTACGATGAGAATTGTGCCCCGCAATCCTTATTTCTCTCTACAGATTGTAAAAGGACTCAAAATTCAGTAGCTCAAGTACAGATATCTAAAGCTAGTTGAACAATCCTTCTCTAAATAAGGTACTTTTGCTTTTGCTCTGGTTTTGATTTAATTTGCTTATTTTTAAATAAGCATTAAATATTTTTCAATGTCCTTTACAATCTTATTGTCAAGATCACAAAGGATTTGTTGCAATAAAAAATAGAAGGGCTACTTGCAAATACAGCCAATAAGACCTGTGAATGGAACTCACATTGTCTGAAAAGTCTCATTTGCTAGAAGAAGAAACAATTTCTTTTTTCCATCGTAGATTATGGGGAATATGTTTAGTAGTGCAAAAGGATGTGGGAATGGCTGTGAATTTCATAGTGTGTTCACTTATCAAACTCTCTTGATATCTGTTTTATCTGTTTCTTTTTTTTGAATCAATTAATTTCTGTTTGTTAGAGAAACTTGGCACTATTCTTTTTTTTTTTCCTAGAAATAATCTATATGGGAGATGTGAGTATGCAAGACCTCGTTTTTAAATTCTGCAGAACGTCTCCAAATATAACAACAACAACAACAACAACAACAAATTCAGCAGCAGTTTCCCAAATAGGGTGAACATATTCTAAAGTACCAGTATCCTGAGTATCTGTATTTTCTGTAATTGCAAGGCAGCAACTGAGTTTCCTTTTTTCTGTTCTTCTAAAAGGAAGTGTTTAGACATCTATAGAATTCCAATCTGGCCTACAAATGTGATACTTCTTTTCTAGAATTAGTCTACTAATAGGCACAAGAACTTATGAGCTGTGTTTCCTGTTATTATAGCAGGAGGTAGCTCAGATTAAACATTGCACTGTAGATACCTACATTTAGATAAGTGAAACTGGAGATGAATTCCACTCTATGTTTCCAAACTAACTAGAACAACTCTCTGCCAGATGTTGGCCAGTAGCTGTGAAATCAGACAGGCTTAACATGGATTATTTTTCTTACTTGGAGGCCCATTAAGCAGACTCTGCTCAGGGCCAGTAGACGTGCTTAAGGAAGGGAAAATCTCCCGCTTCATTGTGATTTACTCAGTTGCAGAAACAGAGGGTTATGCCACAGCTCAATAGACACAGAGTTCATCAAAGGCATCCTTTGAGGCACCATATAGTAACTAGTATTTTTTATGTCAAATCCATTAGGTCTCTGAAACACGGATCTTTTTGCCCATTTAGCTTCCTTTCTTAAGTATATGTTGCATGCAGCCATTCTTGGGTAACTGCTTTTATAGCACAAGCTTAAATTAAGGGTCCTCTGAGTAGCTGGTATGTTTCTCATCCAGACATATCATTTGGGCTTGTTATGAACATTGTGAGCACGGACAGATCATATGTCAAGGTGTTCCAGGTTTCCAGAAACCACATGGACTTCTTATTTTTATTTTATTATCAATAATGCCCTAAACATTACTCCATTTTAATTCAGGGCCAAAATGCCTCTGAGACACAATCTGAAGGAGCAAAAACATAGCCTTGACAAAAAGTGGAAGACTGAAATAAAATGCCTAAGGATAAGAAACAAACCCTGAAGGAAGATTTTTTTTTAAGGAAGGGTCTGATTGAGGTGTCTGAATGAGAACAAGTCTGAATAGAGAAAGATATATGAGAAATACGTCTGTTCCACCGTTTTTTTTTCAGTGTTTATAGGCTTAAATAGAAATGCTGGTGTGTGAAAGACTCTAGCTTCAAGGTCAAAAGGTGGATCTCGTGATCAGCTTTAGGATATGAGAAAGACAGTTTGGGACACTTACACAGGTGATATTATATAGAAAACATAACGCCTTTAAGAGTGTCTTACAGATTGCAACAATGAAATTTGGAAAACATGTTAGTTGTTAGAAAGAGACATCTGGCTGATAAAAAATACTATTTCTGAAATAAAATTACAATTGTTCTTAAAGAAAGAAGCTAAGTATGAGCTAAGTAGCTCAAAAATAGTCACTTAGTACTTATTGTGTTCGTACCTTAAGTAAATTCATTCATTTACCTAAAAAAGAAGGAACTATTAATCAAGGTGAAGTTTTCCTAATCAAATTGTTCAGCAAAAACTAGTTATAGGCAAAAATATTGATCATACATTGTAACTTGCAGAAGTACTTGAGATTTATTAAAGCATTTATTGTTTGTTAAAGGTTAGCTGGTTAAAAGTGCACATCAGGGATTTTATATTCAACAATTAAACTTGCGTGCTCATATATTTAAATGAAGATAATAAGGTACTTGAATAGGTTTCCAGTTTATGACATGCTAGTCTCTGATAATTCCAAGACTTAGACACATAAGACACTTCGACATGCCTTAAATACAGGCAAACTAAGAGGTCTGACTATTATTTGCAAATCAATTTAGCTGAGAAGGTGGCCTCTGCTGCCCATCTTGCCCACCCTGTGGAGCTGTATCTCCTCTGGCCAGTAGAGTTGAATCGCTGCTTAGATGCCAGCATTTTAAAGCAAACTGAATGTGCTTCTGCTGTATGTTGATGTGGCTGTGTTGGCTTTATCTGGCTGGTTTCCAGATACTCTCCTCAACAAATTATTAAAAAAAAATATGATAAGATGAAAAAATTTGTGTGTTGAGATAAAGATAGGGAGACCACTTACCAATTACCATGATGAACAAGAGAAGGCTCAATTTGGGGAAAAATAATTTAATTTATTGACAATTAAAATCAAGGAGGATGGTGAGAAACAAACACAAAACTAAATCCATGTTCCCCACATCACCCACCCTTTTTCACTCAGCTTCAGTGCTTCATTCCCAGCTCCTTTACCTCCTCCTGCCACCAAATGCTGCAGACATGACAGGGAATGGGCCTGCAATCAGTTCGTAACAGCTCATCCCTGCTGCTCCTTCCTCCTCACATTTTCTTCCCTACTCTAGTGAGGGTCCTCTCCATGGGCTGCAGTCCTTCAGGATAAGACTGCTTCAGCATTGGCTCCTCTCCACAGGCTGCAGCTTTCTTCAGGGCACATCCACCTTCTCTAGCATGGGGTGCTCTACAGACTGCAGTGTGGTCATCAGCTCCAGTGTGATGATGCTCTGCATGGGCTGCAGCAGGACAACCTGCTCCATTTTAGTCCTCTCCATGGCCTGAGGGACTTTCTGCTCAGGTGCTTGGATTACCTCCTCCACTTCCTTCTTCTCTCACCTTCATGTTCACAAGGTTGTTTCTCTCACTTTCCCCCCCACTTGCACCTCACACTGCCAGGCAGCATTTTACCCTTTCTTAAATACATTTTACAAGAGGTGCCACCATCTTGACTGATGGGGCTCATCTCCACTGGATCTAACTGGAACTAATTGTGTCATGAGGCAGCCCCTGGTCTCTCCTTACAGAGGTTGCCCCTAGAACCCCCACTGCCAGCACCAGGCCACATAAACCAGTGCACACTGGGCACTGGTGTGCCTGGTGCCACAGAGGACTCCTCTGTCCTTGTCAAGAGGGAATCACTTTAGAAGTGGGGACAAGTGGACAGGTTGAGGAAGTAATCAGATCAGTTTAATTGCTGCTGAATCAATCCATGGTCATAAGCTGGTTCTCTGGACAGCCCTGTGGGCCCAACACTGACTCTACTGCTGTACTCACACAGAAAGGGCAAAATTTGGAAGGCTTGCCTTGTCAGATGGCAGAAACTGTTATTTTTTTTCAGCTTTGCCTGCAGTAAATGAACAAGTATATTGCTCCTTTAATTCCTATTTTAATTTATTTTGATCAGAGTTTTAAAAGTAACAATCAGAATATTTTGCTTGTAGATCTGCTTATATACCATCAGGACTTCAGCTGTTCCATTCCTATGTCAAGTATTTTTGATAGATTCAGGACTGCATCTTTGGAGACTGTCACCAACTACCAAAATCCCAGTAGCTTCACATTGTGAAAAATAGTCCTGTGATTGATACCTTTGATAACCACTTCCACAGAAAAAAAAAAGGAAAAATTCAATAGATGCTAGAAATAGATTGTAATTTCTCATGACCCGTTCTGAGCAACAGTGCCCCAGGACCGAGCTGCCAGTGATCACACTGATGCTCTTGTTTGTGGATTGAGGAAGCTGCTGCTTCTGCTTCTCCAGATTCACTTCTTCTTTTAATGTGCTGAGCAAGATGCGTGATGTATAATGTCAAGGCACATATCATAAAAAGGCAAATATATCATTAAAGAGGTTGCGGTAAAACCTGTGAACTCTGTAACATTTTAATGAAGTTATAGTTTTCTAGTAAAATATCCAATATAATATTCAGTTCATCAACAGCTCTCCTTATCCCCAAATACATAAAAATTAATCTATTTTACTGTGCAGCAATTTCTACAAAATGTATGTCATAAAACATAAAAGCAAGTGTTTAGAGATATGGATTCGAAAGGGGAATAATCAGAACTTTTTTCTCTTCTAGACAGTCCTCTCTGTTCTCTTTTTTCCTCCTTTTTTATTGCTTCTACTTTTTTTAATTAACTACCATTTTTCATCTTATATCAACTGACACAATTATAAGTCATTATTTAGGATACTAATAACCCTAGAAGCAGTTGCCTCACACATAAACTCTCATGCCCAAATGGCCACTTAGCAAATAACTAGATTTTAATTTCTCATCATTCATTACTGTTTCGATTGGCCTGAACAGAATAATTGAAGACAAGCAGGAGATTTTTATTTCAGTTCTTTAAGCTTGTTTCTTAACTTTCCCTTTTAATAACAATGTTGTTTCACAGCCAGAAGGCAATTAATTCTTCTGTGTGCCAGAAGATGCCACTGTAGCACTCACTGGCAAACAGCAAAGACTGATGGCAGGGAAGAAGAGTGTGAACATTATCAGGTACAGCATCTGATTGATTGTTCCTGAGTAGATATTACTATGAGTATCCTAAAATAACGGGGTCTTCATTTGGTAGGAGAATGAGATTCTGCAATATGTTTCACTTTTTACAAAAAAAGAAATAAAGCATCTAGATATTGAGAATTAAAGGAAATAGCCACTTTATGGCATAATTTCATTAACTGAAATACTAGTACAGTACTTACCAGCTTGGATATTTATGTGCTACAACACTGTAACAAACATCAATATGAGTATATGTTCCTTCTCCAAAGGGTTTTTTCTGGAAAGGATTTCCCCTCTGTTTAATATACTGTATAAATCAGTTAAAAAAATAGTCTCCTTAGGTTACTATTTCATTTTCTTCTACATCCAGTTAATCGCAAAGAGGTTTGATATCATCTATCTACAACAGTGTCATGGTTCTTTTTTTTTTTTCTTTCTTTCTTTCTTTCTTTAAAAAAAAATTATGGTAGTGAGCAGTCCATCACTAGCTTTAGAAATTAGGCTTTTCCCCAGGCAATAAAGAAACAGGACAGACAAAAAATACTTCCCCAAAAGGTCTATCTGAAAAGATGCTCTATTTTATTTTATTTCAGGAACAATTTGAGCATTTTACCTCTTGACAGCTATGCTACTTGCTGGCAACAGGGGAGAAGAGGGAGGAAGGTTACTGTGGAGCCCCATTGATGGTCAAAAAAGCTCGAAGTGGTAATCTATAAAGAAATACAATATAAGGAAGCATTTTAAAATCACTTCATTTGAAAAAGCTCTCAATTAATTGTTTGCCCTCAGAGAAAGGGGGGTGCCTACATAAGAAAGCAAGCAAAAATATTCAAAGTGTGTGTGTGCACTTATGCTTTCCAGTGGGATGCTGCAATCCACTGTCAAATATGAGTGTCACCAAACGGACGAGCAGATTGCATTCTTGAAATTTAAGCTGTGCAGGGTTTTCTTCTGTGAAATGCAAAAAAAAAAAAAAAATAATCACAGGCAATGTATAATGCAAATTCTATGCCATGTATTATCAATGTTTTCTTGGTTTTGTTTTTTGTTTTTGTTTTTGTGTTTTGGTTTGGTTTGGTGTTTTGTTTTGTTTTGTTTTCTTTTTTATTATTATATACAGACTTCATATCTTGAGGTCAAACAGGTTTATCAGCTAATGTTTAGAGTTTATGGTACTTCTGCATGATTAGAAGCAGGCCCAACTTAACTCTGTGTGGGGTTGGGGGAAAAAACGGAAGGGTTTTTCAGTCAGTCACAGAATCATACAATATCAGGAGTTGGAAGACACCCGTGAGGATCAAGGAGTCCAACTCCTGACTCTGTACAGGGCAACCTAAAAAACATATTGAAGAGCTCTCTTCAAATGCTTCTTGAATACTGATAGTCTTGAGGCCATGACCACTTCCCTTGGGAGCTTTTTCCAGCTCTTGACCACCCTCTGAGAGAAGAGCTTTTTGCGAATATCCAGTCTGAACTTCCCCTGATGCAGTTTTAAGCTATTCCCTTGCATCCTGTCACTGGAAACCAGAGAGAGGAGATCAGTACCTCCCTCTCTGCTCCCCATCATGAGGAAGTTGTAGACAGCAGCAAGGTCACCCCTCAGTCTCTTCTAAAAGTTGAACAAACCTAGTATCTTCATGTCCTCAGCCACTCCTCATATTCATGCCCTCTAGTCCTTTCATTGTCTTTTTTTCCCTCCTTTGGACACATTCTAAGATTTTATATCCTTTTTATATTCTGGACCCCAAAACCTCACACAGTACTTGAGGTAAGGCTGCACCTGCTGAGTACAGTGTGTCAATTGCTTCTTTAGCTTGGTTAGCTACACTGTGCTTAATGCAACCCAGGACACAGTTGGCTCTTTGTCTGCCAGGGCACATTGTGGACTCATATTGAGCTTATCATCAACTAAAATTCCCAGATTTCTTTCTTTGGGGCTGTACTCTGTCCTCTTGTTCCTGATTCTATATGTCCATAGAGGAACACACCATCCCTGGCGTAGAATCTGGCATTTGTCATTAAATTTCTTATGGCTGGTGACTTCCCAGCAATTTATTCTGTCAAGATCTCTCAGTGATGCCTCCCTACCCTTGACAGAATCAATGGCTTCTCCTAATTTAGCATCACCAAACAACTTACTTAGTGTGCACTCTACTCCTGTGTCATAGTCATTGATAAAAATGTTGAAGAGAACTGTCTCTAAAACTGGGCCCCGGGAAACACCACCAATGACTGACCACCAGCCAGGTGTTGTGCCATTTACTGCAACTCTTTGAGCCTGACCCTTCACTCAGTTGTTCACCCATCATATTGTGTGCATGTCTAGCTGTATGCTGGACATTTTATGCACAAGGATTCTGTGAAAGACAGTATCAAAAGCTTTGCTAAAAAAAACCCACAAAAAACAAAAAACCAAACCCACAAAAACCCACCAAAGATGTCCACTGCCTTCCCTTTGTCCACTAATCAAAAATGATGATAAATGTTTCCTCATCCAGCACATCTATTCAGCTTGGTAAGGTGCTTAGTAGTTCCATGGTCAGAAATACATTTCATCTCTTTAGTTGTAATGGCAGAATTTGTCATGAGAATTCAGAAGTTACCATGTGGAATAAAAGCCTGGTCTCTGTGCCAGGGTTTTGAAAGGCACATTGAGCACTGCCAGGTGGTGGGGAAACAGGGGATGTCCTTTACACCACTGAAATTTGTACCTTCTTAGTTATCTTCATGAAACACTAGCCAATCACTCTGTCCTGACTTTCAGACTGGTGAAGGAGTACATAGGAAGGAATACAAAAAGATATTAAATTAAGTGACAGAATATTTAACAGTAGATTACTATTAGACACAACTACAATTGACGTATTATCTGCCTGTTTTAATTTTCATTATATATTCTTATATCAAATGGTTTTGCTGGAACAGTCAAATGGCTTTAATAGACTTAGGAAATTGGTCTAATGGTCTTATATGATGGAAGTCCTATGGACTGAGCTTTAGCCTTCTTAGTAGACTAACCATGAAAATGTTATGTCATAATTATACATTGAGACTTTTTGTTTTGCTAGCTATCATGGTAACTCCTTGTTCTTTACTTCTCCATAGCATTTCATCTTTTCATCTATTGGTTTCCTGAATACTAAGTATATGCCCTGAAGCCAAGACTACAAAAACCACATTTCTAAGTTATATTTGTATAATTAAAAGGTAAAATTATAAAGTAAATACACCAGCAGAAATTTTTTGATGCACAAAATGTCATTGCATTTTGGCAAAGGTGCTAAAGTAAATTTATTATGTAGTCCATCTGTTTCTAACATATGATCTCCTTACCAGTAACCACAACAATTTTATCTGGAAAACAGCAATTATTCAAAATATATCAACCTTACATACAGCTAAAAATGTGCATGAAAAAAGGTATATTTGGAAATAAAAGACACCACCCCTGCCCCACACCCCCAAAAAAAAATTATACTAGCAAACTCCTGACACTATTTCTACCATAGTCTATGGGTTCCATGTTTATTGGTGTTCAGTGACCCATGTATTATTCAGAAATGCAAAATATTAGGTACCTATGAGTCAGACTACCATGTAGCTAGAGGCATTTGGTATGCCACAGAGAATATTTTGGTGAATCATAGGTATGGCAAGTGATATGGCTAGTGAATATTATGTCACTGTGTATATCAATTTTGCAATGATAGACTGCTTATTTCTGCATTTACTGCATTGGTTTCATCTTTATGCTTATCTATAAAAAAAGTGTAATGGATCCAAAATAATTTGTGACGAAGCATTAAGTCACAGATGTGCCCAGTTCTCAGTCTTTTCTCATTTTGGAAAACAGCACTAGTAAATATTGTGATAAAAAATTGAAAGTAATTAGAATTAAACACTTTGATGGACTACTACTACTGAATATTCCTTTTTGTGAAATTATCTACATTACACTGTGTAATGGGTTGACCTTGGCTTTATGCCAGGTGCCCACCAAGCCACTCTGTCACTCCCCTTCCTCAACTGGACAGGAGGAAAAAACAGGAGGAAAAGCTCATGGGTCAAGATACGAACAGGGAGATCACTAAGTAATTACTGTCAGGGGCAAAACAGACTTGACTTGGGGAAATTAATTTATTTTATTACCAATCAAATCAGAGTATGGTAATGAGAAATAAAACCTAATCTTAAAACACCTTCCCTTCTCTATCCCTCTCATCTTCCTGGGCTCAATTTCACTCCTAACACTCTATCTCCTCACCCAAGTGGTGCAGGGGGATGGGGAATGGAGGTTCTGGTCAGTTCATCACATGGCGGCCAGCCACTAGTGGTGTTCCCCAGGGGTCAGTGTTGGGTCCAGTCCTGTTTAACATCTTTATTGATGATTTAGATGAGGGGATTGAGACCATCATCAGCAAATTTGCTGATGACACCAAGCTGGGAGGGAGTGTTGACCTGCTGGAAGGCAGGAGGGCTCTGCAGAGGGATCTGGATAGACTGGAAAAATGGGCTGATTCCAATGAGATGAAGTTCAATAAGGCCAAATGCCGGGTGCTGCACTTTGGTCACAACAACCCCCTGCAGCTCTACAGGTTGGGCGCAGAGTGGCTGGAGAGCAGTCAGACAGAAAGGGACCTGGGGGTGCTAATTGACAGGAAGCTCAACATGAGCCAACAGTGTGCCCAGGTGGCCAAGAAGGCCAACGGTATCCTGTCCTGTATCAAAAACAGCGTGGTCAGCAGGACAAGGGAAGTGATCCTTCCCCTGTACTCTGCATTGGTGAGGCCACACCTGGAGTATTGTGTTCAGTTCTGGGCCCCTCAGTTCAGGAAAGACATTGAAGTGCTGGAGCGGGTCCAGAGAAGAGCAACACGACTGGTGAAGGGACTTGAACATAAGACCTATGAGGAGAGGCTGAGGGAGCTGGGGTTGTTTAGTCTAGAGAAGAGGAGGCTTAGAGGTGACCTCATCACTCTCTATAACTACCTGAAGGGAAGTTATAGCCAGGCGGGGATTGGTCTCTTCTCCCAGGCAGTTAGCAACAGGACAAGGGGACATGGGCTTAAACTCTACCAGGGGAAATTTAGGCTGGATATTAGAAAGAAATTCTTTACAGAGAGAGTGGTCAGGCATTGGAATGGCCTGCCCAGGGAGGTAGTGGACTCGCCGTCCCTAGAGGTTTTTAAACTGAGATTGGACATGGCACTTAGTGCCATGATCTAGTAAACGGACTAGAGTTGGACCAAGGGTTGGACTCGATGATCTCTGAGGTCTTTTCCAACCCAGTCGATTCTGTGATTTTGTGATTCTGTGTTTTCTCTGCTGCTCCTTCCTCCTGAGGGAGAGGACTCCTTACACGCTTCCCCTCCCATGGGAGACAGTCCTGAACAAAACAATCCAATGTGAGTCCTTCCCACAGGCTGCAGTTTTCTACAAACTGCTCCAGTGTAGGTCCGTTCCACAAGGTGCAGTCCTTCAGGAACAGACTGCTCCAGCATGGGTCCCCCACGGGGTCACAAGTCCTGCCAGCAAAAGTGCTCCAACATGTTCTCTCTCTCTACTGGGACACAGGTCCTGTCAGAAGCCAACTCCAGCATGAGCTTCCCATGGGGTCACAGCCACTTTCAGGCATCCACCTGCTCCGGTGTGGGGTCTTCCATGAGCTGCAGGTAGATCCCTAGTTCACCATGGACCTCCATGGGCTGCAGGTGGATCTCTGCTCCACCATGGACCTCCATGGGCTGCAGGGAGACAGATGGCCTCACCACAGTCTGCACCACGGGCTGCAGGGGAATCTCTGCTCTGGTGCCTGAAGCACCTCCTGCCCCTCCTTCTTCACTGACCTAAGTGTCTGCAGGGCTCTTTCTCTCCCACATTCTCTCTCCTCTCTTCAGCTGCTGTTATACAATTTTTTTTTCCTTTCTTAACTATGTTAACCCAGAGGCGATACCACTGTGGTTGATGGGTTCTTTTTTCAGACTGTGTTCCTTCTAATTTGTTCGGACTATTGGTTGACAAAGAATTCAGTTGTCACCCATCATGTAATTTTTCCCTGGAATTTTTGTATTCATTGAAAGATATCCTATTAGCATGTACTTAGACTGTATCCAGTCTTTGTAATGCAGGAATTAACTAAAGCAAGATTAAAAATTGTGAATATCAATTAAATGATTGAATAGCATATTTAGTATACTAGCAGATTTAGCAGTTAATAGGTCTTGTGATCCTCAGTATTGAGAATGGCTCTTCTCATATTAAAATATATATATAAAAAACTTTTGCTTGTAATGTGAATCTTTTATTTTTTTCTTATCATGGAAAAGTGGAAAATTTGTCTTGCAGTCCTTGAAATGTCAATTTTCATATTATCTGTGCTTCATTTCTCACTGTGACCTAAGAATTTAGTGAGTCTTCAGATTTTTAGTTAGTTCATTTTTACAAGGACCATAACTTGATACATATATAACTAACTTGTTTTGATTAATAGAAGTAGCTCTTGTTGTTTTCCTGAGTATAGGAAGAAGTAAACAACAGATTTCTTTGTTTGTTTTGTTCAGATTTCAGAGTATCTGTGTTAAAAGTACTCTATCCCTTGGTACTTTTTCTGGAGTGTATGAGCAGTATTTTTTCTCACCGTGTCCTTTGCTTTCCTGCTTCCTTCTTTGACTGTTGTTAGCACAAAACATTTCAGTTTCACAGAAGCCAGCTACTAGCTCCTTTGCTTTGGACCTAATCTCACTGCTGTCACGTTTTGAACAAGGAGTCCCTCATGTTGCTTTAACAAGGTTTCACTGAATATCCATTGCAAAAATTAACAGCTCAAAAATCAAATTTCTAATAGGTTTGAATTTCCTCTTGAGTATTTTAATGCATTTTGTTTCTTCTTGTTCCACTTTTATTGTTTTAAGCTGTTAAATTTTCCAAAATTTCTCCACAACTATAAGCACTGCTAAAAATGTATTTAGGGACATTTTCATGTAATCGTGTGATTTATGAAGCGCTGCCTTTACAAGGGCAGGACATATTCAGAAACTCTAATAAATTGAGACAGCTGACGCAACTTTAGCTACCCTAATCCTTTCAACAGATTTCAGACTTTGGGATCATAGCAAAATACAGTCCTAACCGTAACCTTTACTGTATTTATTCCCATTGCCAAGCTTCCTTTTAGAATGAGTGAGAACCATGGCAAGAAAGGTAGGAGGAGATATTCCATACTATGATATTGCCATGCATTCATATGTGGGCAACAAACCCCATTCCTAAGAAACTATCTCCAGCTTCAGTAAATATTGGTTTAAAAAGTTAACTTATATTGATCATATTGATGAATTCAATGGCTACAAAACACACACATCTACTGTCTTCCTTCTCTTAATCTGTATAAACAAAACAACAGGTTTCTGACAAGAATTCAAGAACCAAAGAAATAACAAATGGATTGCTGCTCCTTTTTTCATACTTTTCTGAGGCAATGAAGAGTGAAAAAGCAGGCAGAGGCCTGACTTTGTTTTTGTAAAAATGACCAGTTGTTGTATTTTTATTTTATTAGTAGAGTATTTGGCTGTGAGCCATACAGTATGAAGAATAAACATAGTTATATTGTTTTCTCTGGGTACACTTATTTGTATAAAAAGCAATCAGATGAAATTTTTAGCACATTTAATATAAAATATTTAATTCTCTGCTAAAATCATTCCAACTACCAGGTTTTGATTCCTTGATTATAAGGCCCAATAAAAATATAAATAAATAAACTACTAAAGATTTAATTAAATAAATGATATTTATTGGAATTATTTTATTATTTACATTGAAATGTATGTCATATTTATATAGTGGTTTTGCAGCATATATACAATAGCATACACTGACTAACTACATTCACCCTTCTTTTTGCTTTATATAGCTTAGGGAAACACACAGAAATAGTTGGCATGATGCCTTATAATAAAATAGAGGAAGCCTTATAATAAAATAATACAATGCCTTGGTTTGTTAAGCAAAATAGACCCAGACTGAACAGGAAGGTATTTTGTAAGGGAAGGCAAAGACTGAAAATGAGAGTAGCTTTTTCTGTACTGTAAAAATTATGTGAATTAGTTTTGATCATCTAGGAATGCACAGTGTCTGAAGAAGCTGTGTAAGAGGAAACTGATGTTAAAAATAGATAAAAAGGTAATTCTCTTCTACTAGCTGATTAATGAAAGGAGAGCTTGTCATGATTTTATCTCCCACAAAGTTTTCTGTATCATGGTTATCACCACAGGGTCACTAGTTACCTTAAGCAACACGACTGATAGTCTGTTGTATCATATTTGTTTTCCCCCTTCCTTCCTCATGGAAAAAGTATTTGTGCACCAGATTTTTTAATTCACTACAAACCAAGGACAAAAAACTATATCTTACCTCTGAAGTGCAAGAAGCTGTGTTTCTGATGATCTTTATCCATGTTGGATAAGGACGTTAATAAGACCTATGCTACTGAGGGATCAAACTTCAAATGCGTGTTTCCTTCTAACATCTCCCCTGACCAGAATTAAAAAAATTACCCATTGTAGTGGTTTTGGATAAGAGTTAATTTTCTTCATAGGAGGTTGTATGGGGTTATGTTTTGAATTTGTGACCAAAACAGAGTCGACAGCACACCCATGTTTTAGCTCTTGCTGAGCAGCACTTGCTCATCGTCAACGCTTTTCCTGCTTCTCACCCTGCCCTGCCAGTGAGTAAACTGGGGGTGCAAAAGAGCATGGGAGGGGACACAGCCAGGACAGCTGATCCCAGTTGACCAAAAAGATATCCCATACCATCTGACATCATGCTGGGTAGTAAAAACTGGGGGAAGAAGAAAGGAAAGAATGTTTGGAGCGATGGTATTTGTCTTCCCAATAACTGTTACATGTGATGGAGCCCGACTTCCCTGGAGATGGCTGAGCACTTTCCTGCCCATGGAAATTAGATAACGAATCCCTTGTATTGCTTTTCCTGAGCACACAGCTTTTGCTTTCCCTATTAAATTGCCTTTGTCTCAAGCCAGGAGTTTTCTTACTTTTACCCTTCCCATTCTGTCCCTTGTCCCACTGGGAAGCAATGAGCGAATGTCTCTGTGGAGCTGTGTCTGTCTGCTGGCCAGGGTTAGACCACAACATCTGTATTTAATTTCAGCTGTTTACTCCCTTAGTGAATATAATGATCTTTGTTTATCTTCCCCAGTTAACATTTATATGGATAATTTGAAAGCTCCAAGATTGATAGGAATGAATGCATGGTTTATAATTTTGCTCTGGGTTGTAATTAAAGAGAACTTTTCAATTGGAGTATGTGCTCAGTGCAGTTCTTTCAGTTGAAGATAAAATTATACTTATCCCAAGTGTGTGTGTACAACGCTTAAAATAAAATACTTGAAGTATACTAAGGCATTACCTCTTCACAGGACCCTAAAAATCCCAGTATATATTTTAGCTTCCAAAAAGAAGATACCTATATGTTTTTAAACTGTCCCATAGCAGAAAGATAATTAGAGAAAAAATGACATTCAGATGAGATCATTATAAATGAGAATGGGCAAAAATGGTTATGAGGAAATAATAAGGCCACATAATTGTTATTTCAGTTAAATGACTGTTCCTGCCAGTGAGTTTCCTACTCAAAACCAAACCAAACCAAATCCCTCGAATGCAGTGTGGTATATATTTCCATAACCTACGTAATTAAAGAAATACAGTCTTGAATAACATATTCTAGATTTATTTTTATCTTTTCTGAGCAGATCTGGAGAGATTTTCAAATCTTCACTTGCACAAGTGTTAACATTTGTTGCCTGTAAAATTAAGGGCTGATCTTTCCTAGGTGAATAATTGAAATGAAATGCCTACAAAAGAAAATTAGGTTAAATTAAGTAAGTGGTGGATTTTTTTAAGCAAATCAGTGCATATCTTTTCCTTTACTGGAATTTATAAGCCATGATTGAGTTTTAGGTGCTTGACATGTTATCACTTCCCAGCTGAGACTCAGCGGATATTTGTCAGTATAGGCTCTAAACCCTTCTCATACAATAACTTGTGTCGAACCTAGACTAGTTTCAGAAATGTCCCTCCTTCATCACATCATCTTTTATAACACAAGAAGATATCTTCCAGGTGAATTGGCTACCAATAAGGAATGGTTCCAAATTCTGGCTTTTCAGGAGGAATCTTCACTTTTTCTGGAGAATGCAATAACTTTTCTCTGCCCTATCCTATAAGAAAGTGTCTTCAAAGTTAATAAAGCAGCATTATCAGGTCTCTTACCCTTTCTTTTTTATTTATTGTATTCTTTATTTGGGCTTTTTCAGTTCTTTTTTTTTTTTTTTTTTTTTTTTTTAACACAGTATGTGCAACATGGAACTGGTGCAAGTGAGGCAACGTATGTCAATGATATGAACAACATTTTAGTCAGAACATAGACTATAGCAGCTAGTAAATCACTTTAGGGATCTCACCATCTCATCTGTAATTCCAATATCTGTGAATATAGTCATGTTTTTTTCTTCAGAGACTGTTGTGCATGCACACATGAACACATTCAAACTAAAAATGTAATAAACAGACTTCTTTCTCTGTTACCCCCTCATTTTCTTTCAAGTACATAAGATCAGTGCCAATCTTGTACTCCCACAGTACTAAATCATATTTTTCTACTTTAAACTTTTGTGAATCACCTAATGCTTCCAAATCCTGTATTGTTAATGCTATCTTACTCTGCCTTATCCTAATAAATGACTCTGTTTTCCAAACTTTTCCTTGTCTATCTTCCGTGTCGAAAACCTCCTTTCCTGTGTCCCAACTTACTCTTAATAAAACAGCCCTTATTCTTAAATACAATTGAAAGACTTCTGCTCAACCTAAGTTCCCATAGAAACCTAAGTTTTATTTTGGATTTGTGCTGATTGGCATGCTTTTGGCATTCTGCTATTTCCTTTTCGCTAAAACATGGTTGGTTAGAGAATCCTGAGAAGAAACATCTAAAGAAATAGAACCACTGCTAAAAAACACCCTATCTTTCAAATTTACTTGATCAGATGAACTGAATTCTAACACTCTAAAAGGAACATATAGTGAACTTCAGTAGGATTTTATTTCTGTAATGTTTTGAAAGCAAACATATAGCATTTTTGTACCTGCTCATTATGCGAATAGTAAAAAAAAATATGAAGATGATGCTTTCACAAAAGCCTCCAGAAAATGTATTTGGTAACACAGATTAACTGAGTTTAAAAGACTTGTGTTGTATCTTTGTTTTGGTGGTTGTTGTTGCTGTTGTGTTGTTTTGTTTTGTTTTTCCTAATCAGAATTTTGGATTAATTTATTGAGTATTTAGTAAAGTGAGACTCAATATATGTTTGTATGATGGTAAAATCCTCTTGCTCATCACCAAGCTCAAAGAATATTAGACAGATAGATTGGTTTGAGAGGCAGCAGAAATCTTCTAAATATAAGTAATTGCATAGGTGAAGATGAATTCAGTTTATCTTATTTTTGTATATTCCTATATAGCTTTTTCCCTACAGAAATTTTATTTTATATCAATATCGCACGGAAGTTCTGAATTATATCCCAGACTGCACAGCGCCACTACCATATTTTTCTAAAGTAAGCAAACTCCAGAGAAAAAACGCATATATGTTAACAGCCATATCAAGAAGTATGAAAACCTATTTTTCAAATGAAACTTTTACTTGAGCCTGGATAATCTGAAAGGACTTGCAGAAGTCATATGGATATGAAACAACTCACATTATTTGAAAAGAACCACAATTTTAAAAACTGTATTCAGACATAGTAGTCCTATGATACTTTATAAATGGAAGAGCATTATATGCTCAATCTTTCTTTCTTCCTTTTTTTTTTTTTTTTTAATTGAGCATAAGAATTACATCAGAAGAAAATTGTAGTTTAAATCTAAGTATTTTGTATTTGGCTATCAGAAATACAAAATCAGAAATGGGGAAATGTTCATATTTTTATGAATAGGATTTTTCTTCTGCTGTTTTTAGGTTCTGTGTATTAGATTATAGAAATATTATGTGACAAACAGTACTCTCAGCCCATTCTTTTTTGTAGAAGACTTTATAAATTCTGTGTTTCATTCTTAAAACCAAAGACATAGTTCAAGAACTTTTTTTGTAGGCATTTTGAATACAGGTTCATATTTTGTTTGTATTTGTTTCCATTTTGCCTGGATTATAGCACAATGTGCATTAGCTACAGGTGCTGGTACAAAGAAAGATTATGTACTAGCCGACTTAGAAATAAATGAAAAACTGAAGTTAGTGACAGAATAATACATTTTCACTTGAAAAGTCTGGTGCAAATAAATGCTGATCTGTAGACTTAGTAGACTTAAGGCCCCTGATATGATCTGTATTTTTTGAACTTCGAAAAAAACCTTAATTCTGATTTTTCTGAGGTTGCTATGAACCCATATCATTTAAATATGAATGCATTTGCTATAGAGCATTTTGGAGTCTGAAAGGAGAGATATTTCCTTAGTATGCTATATTTCATATCAAAGAGTGTTCAGCTTGTATAATTATTTTATTTTTATCCTTCAAAAGTGTAAATGAATAAGTTATTTAATCACTGATACATTAATTGTTTCAGATTCTATTACAGTTTTCTACTTGCTGTTTAATATGTCAGGATTGTTTTCTAAATCCTTGTCTTTGAAAAAACTGGTTACGTTGTATTTTTTTTTTTTTTACCAAGCTCTTAAAGCACCATTAACTTGCAAAGAAACAAAAAGAATATATTTGTAAATCCACATTTCATGTAAAACATTTTTTCTGAATAAAATAAAAATAAATAATTCCTAGAACAGAATTTTCTGACTGCCAAGTAGCTTAGTATTTGCCACTGTGTTATATTGGTATCACTGGTGGCTTTTCCAGTTATTATTTGCTGTCATTCCTGTCAATAATAAGTGGTTTGTCCAGAACCTGAAATAAAAAAAAATGGTTTGCTAACTAGATGCTCATGTAGACTCATCCAGGAACTCTGTTGAAAGAAAACAGTGTTACAAATTGTCATTGCCTTGAACCTTCTTGCCTTTCTCTCCATCCTGTGCGAGAGGAGAGTGACTGGGAGGCTTGGAGGGTGTTCGGCTGTTGGCTGAGGTCAACCCACCATATAAATATATACAGATATTTGTACTTATACACACTAGTTACAAATACTACACATTTAATATCTAAAATCCAATTCAATGACATTTCTGGTGAAATTTTACATCTACTACATAACTTTTAAGGCCATGTATCTCACAAGAAAAATTTTGACCTGCCTTACATGAGCTCAACACATTCTTGTTATGTTACTTTTTTTGTATTAATAATGAAGCATGAAGTATTAAATACTGAATTAAGATCCCATCTAATGTTATGCTATGTCTCTGGTTACTGGGAAAAGATAATTTTCTTGCAGTTTTTGTTCAGCTTGTTAAGTAAATAAGGCCACATGCCATATTGTTCTTGAGTTTAACTGTGTGCAGCCATGGTTTTAAGATACTATGGCCTTATAAATGCCTACAATATAGTGAAAGACCTTTTCCTTTTGGTGAAGAAATAAAGTCCACAGGTGCAATGCATCACACTATAAACCCTCCAAAGTCTTTGTGCTCAGAGATAAATTTGGGTTTTTTTCCATTTACCAACCTTTTTATTTATTCTTTTTCCAAAGATATAACTGAAACATATGCTCCAAATTTTATTAGTCTATATAGTTTATAGATAGTGCATATCTCTATATAGTTTATATATAATTAACTTTCAGTTCAAATATGAAAGATGTGCAAATAAGTTCTTTTTTAAATTCTATTGATGTTCAAGAAATTATTATAACTGATACAAAGTGTGATTTGTCTCACTTTAAAAGTTATTTTCTAAATCTAGAATAATCTATATTCATTTTGTATTCTATCAAGAAAATAGGATAACTCCAAATAAAGTTTTCTTGAGTAAAAGTTATGTAATTAAAAAAGAATTAGGATTAATTTTTCTCCACATGTGACTACTTTTCTATTATGACAAAAGCAAGATTCTAGATCACTCAGAAAACTGATAGATATCTAAATATATTCAGATGACAGTCCAGTCTCAAGAAAAAAACTCATTTTCAAAAAATAACTTGGGTAATTTAACCAAACTTATCTTGATTCCTAAATGCCAAAGTTTTTTGTTTTCTTCACAGGAATCAGGATTCTTGCAGACTGAATCCTCAGAGACAATTACGTGCTTAAACATTATTTACTTTTTAGGAAAGGAATCTAATTTATTTCTGAAAACTTTTTTGTGAATTAACAGGTATAGCATAGTAAAATAATAGAAAGCACTGGAAACAATACTTTTTAGTTTCTGATGAAGGAAAGGAATCTAATAAAAGTTTAACCTGTAAAAAGGTTGAGTTTGACTAACAAATACAGATTATAGATATGTAAAATAGAAATGCATTTTTAGAAAAGACATGGGAGACTTGAACTTCCAAATGTTTGATGAGGTGAGCAACACATATAACTTTTTTTTTTCTTTGGTCAAATAAACTGATGTTGGTGAAAACTACCTGATTTTTTAATGCTCTGTCTACTGGGTCGGTGAAGAATATACAGCTAATAATAACCTATGCTTTTTGGTCAAACTATTTTTGTTTTTTTTTTTTTAATAATGATCTAATATCTTACATGCAGTGCATTACATAATTGCATGACATTTAAGTATTTTTTTTAAAAAAACAGCCCTTTTTGTATTTATTTTACTAAACTATGAAAGTGAGCTTTCTTGCCAAGTTTTCATTACTAACATCTGACAAGTTCTTTGAGAACTCACTGTTTATGTAAATTTTCTTAGCAACACTGTAGACCTGAATCTTTAGGGCATTCATGAGAAAAATTCTAAGAACATAAGTAAACAGATGGGATATTATTAATATCTCGAGACTGTTTCATGTAATATGGCAATTACTGCATGTCATTTTCTTAATACTTTTAGTATACATTTTCATGGCTGGTTTCGCAGTCTAAAGATGCTCATGTTCTGTCTGTTCCAGTAAGTATGACTATTACAAGAACCTAATAAATCAAATCCAGTCTGTTCCATTTCTTATCCTGGATACTGCCAGTACATGCTTGGAACTCAATGTGCTCACATAATTGATTGAAAAAGAGATTTCTAACTTAAACAGGAAACATAGTCTTTGCTTCTTTGTAAGGATAAACCAGTCATTAATATTACAAATGTAGAAGAATGTTTCCAGCCTCTGAGGGGCTACTGCAGACTTGACCTGTCAATTACCTGCAGACTGTTTACTATCCAAAAGAGTTCCTCAAAGAAAAACATCTGTTTCTACTTAAGAGTTAGGAAGCCCAATAGACAGTGAAAAGGAACATGCCTTCTGTGAGTAACATGAATTGAACTATAAAATAAATAATCTTTTAAAATGTGTTTATTTTTCCATGTAATTTAATTTACTTTCATGTATTTTTTCAACTTAGTTTTTATTAAATGTAAAACTTAGCCTGTAGTGAAATTGTTCTTGTTACATAGACATGATGAACTTCTAATGTCTTGAAAATTTTTTGTATTAAGTTTTGCAAAGCAGCAGTGTAATATTTTTCTATTTAGAAATTGCTTTCCTGCTGAAATCTCTATCTAAAAGCAAACTGTCACACAATAATTTCATACTATGAGATTAGGAGACAAAGAACGTTCATGGGTATCATCACCACTATAGTCAGATGTCTTTAGCTGTTTCTCTGTAACCAGCAGTTCAACTCCATGTTTAGAATCAGAGTGATTTATTTGGATAGAAGCTTTATTTTATTTATACTCTCACTGTAGCCTAACAGCATTGGTCTCTCTATATTAATTTTTTCCATTTTGTAGCCAAGTGCACCTGCTGCCAAGAACTCTCACAACTGTCTTGTCATGTTGTCATCTTTCCTGCTAGTTGTAGCGATTGCCTTAACTCTTCAGGGGAGAAAGCAATATTTAATGTTATAGTAGCCTGACACTTCTAGATGATGATCTGAGGCAAAAGACACATTTATTGGTTGCTATAATAGATTTTAATTGCTCTCTTCAGGATTACTATGGAAGCAATGAACAAAAAAAAGTGAACTATTTTCTTTGTATTAAGTTTATCATCTACATACCACAACACTAAAAATGACGAGTAGCCAGTAAACATTAATCCTGGATTTCTAAACTGTCTGGAGACCTCCAGCTGCTGTGGGAAAAAGGAAGAGTTCTTTTGCTGTAATAGTTCTTTTACTGTAGTAGTTCTGCTGAGATGGGAAATTTGGCAATTTGCCTTATTTTGTTATTGCTAAATATGTAACTCTGCTAGTCCCTTGTGGATATGTGCCCCCTAATCAGTATGTTTGCTATCAGTATCAGTATCACTCCGAAGCTCAGTGCTTTGCAAAACTGCATCTCTCCTATCACTTATAAATTGCATCATTAGATTTTTTTGTTATATTACTTTGCTTCTTGGGTGGAGTTGATTGTGAGCTGATTCACATACTGTCAGATGCAGGTAGAGACTGCACTGTGAAGAGACTGACCTTTGCCAATGGACAACACGAATGGTGAAAATTAAATTATCTTTTCCTTTCTCAGTTTTGTAATCTAATGTTATTACCACCAGAGGAAGGGACATCCACTGTAAAAATATGACATTTATCCCGCCAGTGTCTATTTAACTTTATATTTTATAACTTTTTTGTTGTTGTTGTTCTGTATTGCTAGCAGAAACAAAGCCTTGTGACTTTCTTTGGGGTGATTTTTGAACAGTTAGTTTAATGCAACGGTTCAAATGGAAACTTATAAAGTAGC
Organism: Columba livia; assembly: GCF_036013475.1. Taxonomy (NCBI): domain Eukaryota; kingdom Metazoa; phylum Chordata; class Aves; order Columbiformes; family Columbidae; genus Columba; species Columba livia. Next base: position 53,564,092 of record NC_088602.1, read on the forward strand.
CTTACATTAAGAATTACTCTAAGCAATGTGCCTTCTTCAACATTTGTGAGGCCCTTAAAATATTATTTGCCCTTATACAACAAATAAATAAACTAAAAGGATCCATGTTATAATTGTGAAGCCCCTTATATATTTGGGGACAGTGCAATGTAAAATTAGTGAGGATGCAATGACTAGTGTATTGTGATACGGCATCTGAACAGATGTGAGATTTTGTGGGCAAAAAAATCTTGGAGATCATCTGATGTCCTGCAGCAGACATAGGTCTGTTTTAGCAAGTATTTAAATAAAAGGCTCACTGGGCTTTCACGTTAGCAGGAGGATAGAGGTCATAACTTTGTGCTACTGACCATAACAGAAAAGTTACTATGCATTTTGCTTTGACAAATTGTGTTGACACGGAAAAGGTCCCTTAATAGTTGTCAGAAAGGAATAGGACCAGACCATCTTCACCTCTTGCCCAGTGGAAGCCTTCAAGTGCAGTCAAGGCATCTACTCCTTGGACTCGCAGTCAGTGTTCAAGGCCATATCTAACTCTCTTAAGGCAATTGTTGTCTTCTCATCTGTGTTTTGGTATACAGTGCAGTTATTATATGATAAAGCTTTGACAGCTGTGTGAGGATCAATACGGCAAAACAGTAGTATTAATTTTGAAAAGCCATTATTCTTTGTATAAAGCATTACATCATTATCTCTGCATTTACTTAGTTCTATTCATGTTATTCTATGGACAATGGAACAAAGCATCCAATAGAGGCTTTAAGCTGTTGTGGTCAACATTAGCAAAATACCCTTTGTACACATGGACGTTTACTAATAGGCTAAAAATCACTGCAGAATATTTGCTGACACAAAGTTGCAGAAATGTGTGGAGGTCTATGGACAACTTTAAATACTTCTGAAAATTTTGAAGTACTGTCAGGATGTCATTATGAACCTATTTTCATTAAAAAACAGGACAACTATAAAAAGGCACACTGAAGCTTAACATGTTTTTTTTTTGTTTTCAAATATTAAAATAATTTTTAGACTACCATTTTTACCTGAACTCCTTTCCATTCAAAACTTTAAACTGAATGAACAATTTTTTCTTAACATTTGAATTACTGTTTTCATAATTACTCTTTGGTATGCCAAACTTCAGTCCAAAGCTCATGTTTACCATAGAGTTACAAACCCATTAAACCAAGGATAAGAGTAAAACTTTTGCAATGTTAACTGCAGCAGTGTGAACAGTTTCATTATAATTCTACTCATGATGAAAATTTTTAGAGGAATTCCTAAGACATTTAGAAAGGTAGCAGACCAAGGACTGTGGGCCAAGGCTATGAACTTAATGTTTTTGCAAATGGTAGCAACACCTTCGCTTACATGATGACGGTCTTTATATTATTTCCTGATACTTATTTTTCCTAATCATTAACTTTCTTGTATGTTTTGACAACAAGTACATTTTTTATCCTATATGAGAGTTCTTAGAAGGCTTTACATCTGCTTGCTTTGTCATAATACTGCAACATGTATGTCTGTAGTTTTTGCCATTATGGGACATAAGAAGAAATCTGTTTTATAGATAGTAACTTGGCTAATTTAATTTATGTTGTCATGGTAATAAAGGCTATTCTAACATGAGATGCGCATTTATATCACTCTGGATTATATATTATCAAAACTTGACTGATCTTTTCATTTGGACAAGGATGAAGCTACATAACAGGGAGGCAGAGATTTGTATTCTCAATACCTAAATGCAAAAGATTATCCTATCCTATCCTATCCTATCCTATCCTATCCTATCCTATCCTATCCTATCCTATCCTATCCTATCCTATCCTATCCTATCCTATCCTATCCTATCCATCACTACCTATGCTTAGCACTTCAGAATTATGCTAAGTACTTTATTAAGTTACAGAGTTAATAACATGTTTGGTTCTAGAATGTGGTATGTGCCATTGCTAGCTGTTTCCAACCTTAAATACTACCACTACTACTACTGCTACTATTACTCCTGACTACTCTGATTGGTTTTCTCTCTGTTTTTGTTTTGTTTTGTTTTCCGGTTTCTGGAAGACATGTTATTATATTAATCAATCTGTACTGGTTCAAAATATGTACTCTAAAGGCAAATAAAACTAAAATTAGAAAGAAAAGAAAAATTAGAATAGTGCCAGAATAGTTCTAGAGGGAATTGTGTGGTCAGTAAGGTGTTTTAAATGGGCGAAGGAAAGAAAGATGAGGGGAAATGAACCATAAAGATGCAAATCTGTCGGATACCTGGTGGGATTTTGGATATCCTATTAGTCCAATTAATTTGTCTCAGTAATACTTCATTATTGTTTCTGTCCACGTATTTCAAAGTACGGTCCAAGGGACACTGATGATCAGAATGACAGAAAGACATAGCTATGTAGAAAAAGGTAAATATAAAATATAGGCAATTTACATCTACTTAGTGACTCTCTGCAGGTTTTAAAATTGGCTTTTCTCCCCAATTTCTGCACAATTTCACCAAAGATAATTTTTGCCGTTACTCCTCCTTCCCTTTGCCAGGATTTTAATTTTATAGGTAAAATAGTAATATGTTAAATTACAACTTAGGTCACTTCATACTTATTTGTAGTTCGTTAACCTATGCAAAAAATATTTTAGGTATAGTTTGTTTAACATAATTTGAAAAGTAAAAGCACGATAATAGATTGCAGAAACAATAACAGCTTTTTCTGGGTAAACACATGTATGTCAGTGGAACAACTATCCACTTTTCTTATTTCTATTGCTGCCACATTAATTAATAGTAAAAAAACCCTCTTTTGCTGCTGTTGTAAACTTTTACCGGTACTATCAGGGCCTCCATAAGTATAGGCATAATATGCTCATGTTTATAGGGACGAGATGGATCTAGCCTATTTTGAGGACTTTAACCAAGGAAAGGAGATCAAAGCATTTGTAGTCCAAAAAAAAAGCCATTACCTTCTGCATAAGCAACTAAATACATGGGCAGATGGGTGATTGGTTGATGCCACAATGCTCACAGTTTCTCAGCCCTGCATAGCTTTCACAAATCCTTCCACATGGTCTTTGATCCAACCTATTTTTCCTTCTCATTTCCTTGAGTAGAACAACTTGAACCAAGACCTTGCTTCTGTGTCTACCTCTTTTGAGCAGCTCTGTACTGGGAAACCAGACTAAAAATATGTCAGTGTCATCTGTTGGGCAGGTTTTGGAGAATGTCAGGTTTTGGAGAATAAGCTTTTGTGAGGAAACTAATCTCAGGAGAGGATGAGAGAATCACATGCCTTGGAGATACAGGAGGAGATAGAATAACCCCTGGGAAAAGGCATCTTGGAGAAAGAACTCCCGTAGCCTGAGATCTGGCTAGTACCTCTGAAAAGTCTCATAGCCACATGATATCTCACTTGCCTCAAGAAATACCTAATGGAAAGTAGGAAGCATAATCAGTAGAAGCTACATGGGATGGCAGAGCTCTTACAAAGGAGGTGCAAAAATAAGCAAGCAAGATAAACAAGCAGAGAAAAAGAAAAACAGGAAACAGAGGACTAGAGAAAGAATACAAATAATGAGCAGTGAGAATGGAAAGAATAAATGCAGAGGCTATACAAAGAAAGGAATAGGTCTCTAAAGAAGGTCAGGGATTCAAGCAGGTGTGAGAATTCAATTTGCATTTTGAAAATAAAAAATGCTTTATATGTTTGACACCTCACTTTGTCTATGCAGATGAGGAAACTGCATACTCAAAAGTGTGTTTAAATGATAATGACTGATTTGCATGCAGTAATAGTGATTCTGAACACATACCAGGTGGCATACACTTGTGATTATAGGAAATATTTTAACTATATTATTAGTTGTATGATGCACTAACTCTTGGGTTTTTCTGAACATTTCCTTCTTGTGCAAGAGGAAATGATTTTATACATCATATTTTATATCTGTATCATACAAATCTTGTTCAGTTAGATATAATTATTGTGATTTTTTGGAAAACAGAGCTGGACCAAGGTGAATGACAAAAATGGAAGTAAAAGCAAAAGTGATTTGAAGTTAGCTTATCCTAGTTACTCATCTTTGTGATTCTTCATGGTAATTTTATTCCTTGAAGAAACATCTGCCCTTAAACATTCCAGTCTTCTCACTCCTCACAGGCACAGATTTCGCTTCTTCAGTCACATCACTGAACTCAGTAACACCCTTCAGTTTCCAGTGGTTCCAGAAATGCTGCCCTTCAATACCATCTCACATTTAAATGTAGTTGAGTATGTTGTTATAGATTATGCATGTTTTTATAGATTACATCAGAGGTAACCAGAGACAAAAACCATAACAGAGTCCCAAACATGAGCAGGGTAATTTAAACAGCAACAACAAAAATACCCCAAACAAAGCAAAAATAAATAAATAATTTAAAAAAGCAGTAACACAAAGGAAAAAGTAAGTAAGAGAAGACAACAATAAGGGAATTCTAGGTCACCTACATTTATAAACTTGTTTTTTGCAAATATCTCAGGTTGAGAGGTATATTTTGTTCTGTCTTTTAACTACAGTCATGATGAAATATGAAAGAAATCAGGACCACAGACAATTTGGTAGAATGTTTATAGTTTCAAAGGTCCCTACAATGTTCTTGATGCAAACTTACAATGCTTTACTTGTTCTCCTAAAAAAATTCTTAAAGAAAGCAATTCAAATAATTTTTAAATATTGTTACATTTCAGTAAGAAAATGTGTACTGCAGAATCAGATAAGATAAAATGAAAGTTACTGAACACTGAAAATATTCACTCTGGATGGGATATCAAGTTATTTCTTCTGAATTTCTCTATTGATGTGATGTATTAAGCAAACTCACTTTGTTCAGTATCTAAAATGTCTCATTTTCAGTGCATTATGAAGACTTATATTTTCTTTTCATGAAATGAATCACAGTATAATTTTCAAGTTTCTACTTTTTCCAATCACATGGTCCATGATTTTATACCCTCCCATCTCTTCCCCATCACCCAAAAATGACTCCCACTAAAAAAGCTGTTAATTTTAGTATATTCCAGTAACAGAAATAATTATACATTCTTGGATTTAAAAATAAAATTAAACAGCAATACCTTTGAAAAAGATCAACTTTAAAGCATCAAATGAATTAGATATGAAAAAAAAAAAAAAAAGTAGTTCTAACTTGTGTCTGTCCCCATACTGATGTGGGAATGTTTCTTAAAGTGTACATTAAATTATAAATCCTGTTCTGTTTTAATAATTTTAGTAGTGTAATTCCTAATCCTTTCCTTCAGGGATTGCAGCATAGAACAGGAAATCTCTTGGGACCTAATTCTGCCAGTTTTGCCCTAAACAGCCACTTAATCCACCATAATCCCATGGAAATATTTCTAAGGATTTGAAGAACAAAGTGTTACTCAAAATGAAAAATCTGTCTTAAAGGAATACGTAGCACTGAACATACACTGATCATGGCATACTCTTACTTCCTCTTCTGCAATATCCAGACTTCAGGCAGATCCTGCAGCCTGCTTCCAGACATAGGAAGAAATAAAAGTAAACCAATTATTACTTGATCAGATTAGGTGGATGGAGTGGTGGGGGAACAAAAAGAAAACAATAACAACAATAAAAATGCAGTATTCATGAATGACACTTCCAGGTTATTTTTTTACCCAAAGTATCTTGGGCAAAGATGATAACCTGCTTAAGCACAGCAATCCAGTCTAAATTCAATGAAAAATTATCTCTGTAGGTGTAGTATTGTTACAACTGTAATGATCTAAGGACATAATAAAGACAGATTTGTGGGTAGATATAATGTATTTAATTAGATCAATTTTGTAAGTTGTAATTAGTTTGCACATGGGTGGTAACATAAAAGCAAGGACTCACCTTGTGACCTACTGGATTTCCAAAGACACATAGTTTCAGGTTTGTTGAATCTAATATGTAGCCAGACCTTGGTACTATCTTACTTGGTGATGACAGAAAGTTTTCTTCTTCACGTACCTGTGGTAAGATGGACGTCCATCTTACTTCTAGCTGTGGGTGTGTTTTGTGTGGTGTTTTGCATTTTATTTTCTGTTTCGAGTGTGAGTGTCTGCCTTACATTCAGATAACTGAGCGAGCAAGTTGAACATGAGAGTCAAGTGAAGACTTTATTCTGCTTAATGGTTCACTTGTGCTGGATCAGTGTCGATCCAGAAGTCATGAGTTTATTGTATTTTCTGTCAAAGAACCAGCTAGTTGCCCCAAATGTGTCTATACAGCTTGGTAGTCTGCCACTGAAAAAGACCAGTCATTGATTTTGTAGATTTTATTCCAGGTCTCACAGAGTTTCAGACTTTTCTTAGTCTCTCTCTGATGAGAATACATGAGAAAGTCTAGACTGGGCAACTGATTTATTTCAAATGAAAACGATTAAAAAAACGTTTTCTGTGCAGTCACACAAACAGCTTTTCCAGGTGAACACAGGAACTTCACACAAGTAAGCAGATGAGAGTAAGGGACAACTATTTAAACTAGTACTGAAGTGTAAACCTACATTTTTCAGCACCTATGACATATCCAGAGAACTCTGAATTCCTGGGTTTGTAAAGTTAAAAGGTCAATTTAATCACGAATGTCTGTTATTAGCACTCATTATATATTTTATTGTTCTTGCTATCACTCCTAGAAGCTTAGTAAAAATATTATTATTTTTTTTACACATAGAAATTATTTATATTTTCACTAACTCTCAATATGATGTAATGCCTAAAACTTCATTTTAGAAATTAAAAACTGCTAATTTGTCTTTTTAAATGAAGACCAACATTTTGTTTAGTGTTATACATATATCTTTAAACTCCCCAAACACTCTTTTGTTAAATATTCAGAAAATGCTAATTCATAAAATCTCTGGTTAGAAAAAGCTATTTTCCACTACATTTCAAGTTTATTACATTAGTTTTCACCATTGATTTTTAAATTAATTCATCTTAATTGTAAAAGATTTGGCACACTAATTCTTATTTTTTCATTAACTGACAACACTAAAATTTTCAGCATCTGGTGTATAGTTTATTCTCCATGACAATAGTATGATGTGAATATTCCTTTTCTGTAAGGATGTTTTACTGAGTAGTCTGTTAAACAGTCTTGCTGCAGTTTAATTCATATGTATCAAGAATGTTTAAAACTGTTTTACTTGTGATTTTTCATAGTATTTCTGTACCAATGCAGCCAGCATAACAAATATAATTATCCCTGAGCTTTAAACGTTCTCACTTCAGTACTCTAATTTTATGATTACTTAAAAAAAAAAAAAAAGCATAACTCTTCAGTGAGTGTTTCAAGCAACTTAGAAATTTATGTAAATGGTAAGATTTTATGAGGAATGATAGCAAGGCATATCTTTCTCATTCAAGTTTGAATTACTTGGCTGTTATTAACCAAAATTATGTTATGCAAAGAAGCAAAAATAATAAAGAAAATATTACTGTACATACTGGCAAAGAAATTGAAATTAACAATTCAGAATGCTGAATGGCATTAACAGTTTATATTTATCACATTTTGCCTGCAAGAAAGAGATTAGAATGGTTATTAATCCAAACACCATTGAAGCTGTTTCATTTTATGAATTGTTGCATTCTGAATAGACAGTTAAATGGAGGTGAGATCACTGAAAATCTAATCTAGTTGTTAGAAATATCCATTTGAAATGCATATACTTTTATCTGTCTTGATACTGTATTGAGCAACTTTCCACAGCTTTCAGTATAGCGAGAGCTTGAGCTCAGTGTTTAATATATTGCAAATAAGAAGTATAGTAACAGAGAAGGAAACAGGTAAAGAGTATATAGTTCAGTATACTTGTTACTATAATTTTCAATATGCTTTTTGCTATAATACATGCATCATTTTCTGGTTACGCTATTAGAAATATTAAAAAGGGTCATAAAAGAGCTCCAGCATTTTCTGGATTGTAGTTTCAACTTTGCAGTTGGCCCTGTATAATCAAACTTCTTTCAACAAATAGCTCCTTATGAAATGGACTCACATTTTGAAATGATATATTCTTCTCTGGAGCTTCTTTGGCAGTATGAAACTATACTTTTCAAAAATAATCTTCTCTGTCTTGAGCAGTAACCTAATAAAAACAAATAAAAGAGTGACTAGACCCTTATTTTTTAAGTTAACAAAACTTTCCGTGAGGTTCATATAAAAATAAAAACTTAATTCCAGGAAAATATGAGCAGTTGAACAGAAATAAAACATAGAAAATAAAACATGATAAAGTATTCTCTATATTGAAAATGTGGAAATGGAAACTATATCACTTCCTCTGTCTGTGATATATACATGTTTATAGATCCCTGAATAAATGATGAGTATATATCTTCTAATAATTACTCACCTATTAATAAAAGAGATATGCTGTGAAACTTGAAATCTGAAGAATTTACTTACCGTCTCACTAAATCTTTTTCTACATATCAGTTAAATTAGTGAGTTATATTATGCTTGAATACTTGAAAATAGAAGCTAGATAAGCAAAAACTAGAAAAGAAAAAGAGGTTGCTGAGATTGAATGCAACAACAATCTTGATAAATATTTCTATCCACATATGATATGGTGGTAATCTTTCTAAAGAACAAGCAAAACCTGCATACCAGATTGTGCATATGCCAGCATTAAATTATATCCTCACTACTGTTGATTTCATAGGAATTTCAGCTCCAATTTTGCAGTCTGACTTGTTCACCAGACACCAATGACTATTAAGACATGGAGGAGCATGCTAGAGGAATAAGGAGGGGGCAGTGAAATTTCAGGATTATTATTTGTGTTTAAAGGTTTGTATATGTACTTTATAGACCTTAATAAAAATGGACCACCATTAATGTCTGGTTTTGAAAAAAACGTGAAAATCAGTAACCCAAATACTTCCAAGAGATTTACAGAAGTATTTAACATCAACCCAGTTTATCTCAGCTTACTTGAAAAAAAAAAAAAAAAGTATATCTGTGAGATTCATTGTGACTAAGCCATGTACAACCCAGCAGAAACAATTCTGTCTTAAATTTTGTATTTATTAGTAGAGGTGCCTTGACTTCAAGTATGGAAATGACAGCTCAATATTTTTGCTATGTTAGCAATGCCAGATGAATCTTGGGATATTCTAATAACGATCAGGTTCAACAATTTATGTGATCTAACTGAAATTGGGGTAGACCTCTGCTTTCTAATGTGATATTTCGTAGATTCTGGCTCTTAATATATTGCACTAGTTTTTCTTGATTTGTATCTGAAAGTGCTTTAATGATATTTTGAGTGGGGAGACCTAAAGAGAATGTGTTGTCTTGTGATTTATAAAGTTGACCTAATTATATTTTGTCTGAATGGAACAATGAGTTAAGCTCTTATATTACAAGCAGAATTTGAGGTCATTTTAGAGCCATCTACTTCCAGACAAGGCACAAAGTTTGAATTGTTTGATAAATATGGGGGGGACACATAGCACAGGCAGAATCAATTATGGTGTGTATATGTCCCAGTTAGGCCATTTATTTGTCCTCAGAATTAGAAAATGGACCATGTCCATGTAGCAAGACAAGCATAACCAGTAAGGAGAACCTCAGTTCAAGAAGGACAGGGAACTGCTTGAGAGAACCCAGTGCAGAGCCACAGAGATGCTTAAGCGAGTGGAGCATCTCTCTTATGAGGAAAGGCTGAAGGAGCTGGGTCTCTTTAGCCTGGAGGAGACTGAGGGGTGACCTTATTAATGTTTATAAATATGTAAAGGGTGAGTGTCAGGCGGACGGAGCCAGGCTCTTCTCAGTGACAACCAATGATAAGACAAAGGGCAATGTGTGCAAACTGGAACACAGGAGGTTATACTTAAATATGAGAAGAAACTTCTTCACAGTGAGGGTGCCAAAGCACTGGAACAGGCTGCCCAGGGAGGTTGTAGAGTCTCCTTCTCTGGAGACATTCAAAACCCACCTGGATGCCTTCCTGTGTAACCTCATCTAGGTGTTCCTGTTCAGGTGGGGGGATTGGACTAGATGATCTTTTGAGGTCCCTTCCCTTTGAGGTCCTTCCATTCTGTGATTCCGTAAGGCTTTTGCAGTACCCCACAGTCAGGCTAGGCCAGATGTGCCGGTGAGCAGTAGTGACCTGAGATGACCCGAGGTAAGGGTGAGGAGATTAACTGCACCAAGATGTATGTTGCAGAATTTAGAATTGGAAGACTATTGTTTCTTGAGGGGAAAGCACTTACTTGGAATTTTCATTAAAATAGTGAACACTGTGGAAGTATAAAAAGGGAAAATTGGCAGTGAAAAAAAAAGGGTGAAAATAAATGGGCAATTGCCGCAATGGCTAGAATTTGGCTTTGTTTTTAATACACATCTATTAAAAAGTCCTCATTAATGTCTTTATAGTAGTTACAGGTCTGGTTTACAGTATTTACAAAAAAATCAAGTTTTTATATTTATCTACCAGAATAGTACATTGGAGCATGGGATTTACTCTTATATTCTTAGGTTAATCATATTGCAAAATGTAGTAGAACACATAATGGGAGGAAGGATATCAAGCATATATTTTATCCAGCATCTTCTTTAATGGTTTTTCCTGACTCAGTTTGTTCATTACTCCATACTTCTTTTAATAAGGATTTTATTATAGCAACTCAAATCCTTATGGGGAGTACTTGCTCCAACAGAAAAAGGGCAAATATTAATAATGTAGGTAGAATTCATAGGCTGCACGAAATTAAAAAGAGATTGTTCTTTACAACAGAAGTAATCTCATCTGTAATGGAAGAGGTTGAAGTGGTTCATGTTCTTTGGAGTTGGAAGTTCATTATCTATACTATTCAACACATGTTCTTTAAATAATATTTCATGTCAGAATTAATTGTCAATTAAGATTCACAATATCTGAATACCATAGCCAGGCATCCAGAACGTGTCAGGTGACAGAGGAACACAGATTGTTTCCTTTTTCTTTTCATTGTTAAGGGTCCATCAGCCCCTATCACTCATAGGCTTTCTCAAGTTACCAAATACATACAGTAAATTGTCAAGTCTGACCTCTTGATGATCTTCATCTGAACTATCCCAGGGATTTTTATAACCTGAAATTAGAGACCAACAGATTAACTAACATTTAATATGAAATGTGACTTCATATTATATTTAGCTACAGCAATATTTGAAAACTGAAGATGTAAAAGAAAATTGAGTTCTGGCTGAGCTCTGCCATGTGCCTACTTATTGTACTTGTCTTTATAAAGTGATAGGTAATCTTGTAATGTTAGTGTATGTGACACACTCCAAATATTCTAAGGATGCTTGCTCTTCAGATTTATACAAGCATATTTAAAACTTTTCTTCAGAGAAGCTACAAATCTGCAAGTGATGGCTACAGAAGCTCTAAAGTAACAGGACTGAGCAAACCACATCCCTGTTCTACCATTTGGTGTATACAACCATTCCTTATTCAGTCTGACACAGACTCCTCAACTGTTGTGACTTAGTTTAGACATCTGTTGAAGAATCAATTTGACTCCAAGAAATACCTGATTCTGCGCATGGACTGTACAGGGGATTATCATAGAACTGTCTACAGTGTAATATGGCTATAGTTGCTCAGACGAAGCCTTTGCAAAGTGATGACATAAAAAGAAATGAGAATGTTCTTTCACCTATTTTTAATCAGAATAGAGTGAGCTAATTCTTTGCCCAAAGGAGCAATTGATGCGTAAAATCAAATACAAGGTTTTAACTCAAATGCTAGTTAAGGGCTGTAAGTTACTGAGGGCAGGAGCTTGAAAGTTAGATGTGATACAGACAACCAGCGTCATTACCAGGTGTCTTTGTGTTCTCATCCTTAATGGAAAAGCAAAATGAGTTTGCAGATACACTGCCTTCTTTCTGCCTGAAGGGCAGTTTGCAAAGGAAGGACAATAAGCAATAAGTAGGACTCTCAGAAGAAGGAAGAAGAATCTTCTGAGATTATTGAAGATAAAAGGAGACATTTGAGGAGTCAAATTCTAGCTCTAACAAAGTCAATGGCAACATTCCCATTTACTTCATTTGGAGTCTGGATTTCCCCCAGAAATATGAGCTGAATTTGCTCAATGGAAAAATTCTGTTTTATGATGTAGCATCTAATTTTTATGTGCAACCTGTATTCCACAGATAAGTACTTTAGAAACTTCATATGATAAACAGAGTTCATGTTTCTTAGAAATAGAAGTGCATCAAAGATAAAAGGTATAAAGTTTTCAACATATCAATCCAGCAATACGTAACTCTTTGCTACAGAAAACACACAGTTATTTCAATGACAAAACTACTTTAGTCATAATTTGGTGGGGAAAACTATATTTTGAGAACAGTGTTAATGTCTTTAATACACACAAGTGATCTGTTTCGAAAGACTATCAAAATAGTTCATGATCTAATGGTATGCTTCACATTGCTGTAATAGCAGATTCAGAGAGAAAAGAGTCTACTGAATGTCAACGTGTCTTCCTTTATGGTATCTTTTCTACAAAAGATGTGATTCAACTTTATTTATTTATTTAGAGTTCAGAGCCGTTTTTTTTACCTGCAGTTCCTGGATTCAGCAGGAAAATAGAGTTGTACCACTTAGAATTTTGTTTACTGATGGGGTTTGCTTCTACAAACATGTCAAAAAATCCCCCCAAGCCCTATATATTAGTAGTTATCCACATTCCTCTTCTTCCTTACTGAAAAAATTAGAAAGACACAAATTAGACACTGAATATGAAGCTCACATGAACAAGCAATTGGTAATCAGGTATATGAAGCTTATTTTTGCAAAAGTACTCTGTGAGTTTTAAAAGACTAATAAGAAAAATAGTTATAACCTCCATAATTGGCAGGATAGCTACTTCATCCTAAAAATAATATTTTAAATTGTGAATAGATAAATAATCTGCCTATGGCAGTTTATTCTGCCTATGGCAGAAAATTTGTCAAATATTTAATGAAAGTTACCTAACCAAATGCATCTTTGAAAGTCAGCAGTACTGTGTGATTCCTAACGAATCAACACATTGCTGCTGACCACTATGTTCAATACATAACTGCTTCTTTATTAAATATAGAAGAAAACCAAAGTTGCTTAGGTACAGTATATTTTGGGTAGGATAATACTGGTTTAGAAATATACTTGGAAAAAGACTCAACAACATATCTTTCAGTACCTTTACAAAACTAAAACCAGTTGACCAACTCCAAGCAGGGCTTTAGAAAGTACTGAAATTATAGTAATGAGATACATGTTTCATTTTAAGACCTTCTTAGGGAATATCTGATTGCACGGGTATCTCTAACCAAAATAAAACGGGAAGGTTTGGCTACATAAGACTCCCTAGCTTAGAAAATTGATTGCAATTTAATTCCTCAAGCTACTGTCTGTGATATAGAATATCTATATTTTAAATAAACTAGATTATTTTGTAATCTATAGATATAAATAAGCAATTCAGAGAATGATTCATCTGACCTAACCATCTAACATCTTGAGAGAACACAAAGTTTTAGCAGGTTACTTGGAAACAAAGATCTAAAATTCCTACAAAATGTGTGATATGGGGCAAACTACTGCTACCCTTGTTTTTTTCTCCTTCAAAATATAGCATACATAGAATCAAAGAATCGTAGAATGTCCTGAGTTGGAAGGGACCCACAAGGATCATCAAGCCCAGCTCCTATCCCTGCACAGGACAACCCCACAGTTCACACCATGTGTCTGGGGTTGTTGTCCAGTCTCTTCTTGAACACTCTCAGGCTTGGGGCCATGACACCTCCCTGGGGAGCCTGTTCCAGTGCTGCACCACCCTCTGGGTGAAGAACCTTTTCCTGATGTCCAACTTAAACCTCCCCTGGCACATCTTCCCGCCATTCCCTCAGGTTCTGACACTGAGAGAAGAGTTCAGGACATGGTTGGCCCTATTGGCTGCCAGGGCACACTGTTGGCTCATGTTCAACTTACCAGAACCCCCAGATCCCTCTCTGCAGAACTGGTCTCCAGCGTCTCACTCCCCAGTCTGTATGTACAGTCAGGGTTGCCGTGTCCCAGGTACAAAATCTGGCAATTGCCCTTGTTGAGCTTCATGCGGTTGGTGATTGCCCAGTTCTCCAATTTGTCCAGATCCCTCTGCAGGGCTTCTCTGCACTTGAAAGTGTCAACAGCACCTCTCAATTTAGTGTCATTGGCAGACTTACTAATTCCTCAAGTCCTATGTCCAAGTCCTTTACGAAGACATTGAAGAGCTGGGCCCTAAAATGGATTCTGTCATTTAGCATTTAGCATTTGCCATTTAGCATTTTTGTAAATTGTGCTGTTTATTACTACTGTACTATTAAATAGTCCAGTAAAGTGTGGATTTGTTACGAGGATAAGTTGTTAAAATACAACTGTTTATTCTGGATTTATATTTATTCTCTGTTCACGTACTTTGTCAGTGCCTTTTTTATGGTCTTTTGTAGAAAATATCTAGCTTACAAAACTATTCAGCGATGCATCCATTCAGATACTCCTCCATTCAGCTACAATGCCACGTCCATGATCGGAGTATGTGAAATCGATCTATGATTAAAATAGCCAGACCACACCCTATTTTCCACACCCCTTGATCTGTTCATTACAAAGTATCTTTTCTATTTATGCAGCTCCACAAACTACCCTATTTTACTTTAAAGCTAGTACATGTCTTATCTTTCATATTTTATCATTTACTGTTATTAGTTATTGGTACTTTTGGATTAAAAAAATGTTTTTTCAACTTAGTTACTCTTTGCAAAGTTGTTCATGGTTACACTTATGCATACAGGTATGTAAATATTTCTTATGTATTCTGAAATTTTTAATATAGCTGTCTGAGAAAAGATACAAAGGAGGAAATGGTTTATCATATTGCAGGTTGGCTAATTAATTAAAAAGGAAATATTATGGTTGATCTTCTTTGATTGCAGCTTTACCATAACCACTGTTGCAGAAAAGCTCCTGAAGACTTCATTGCGGGTGGCCCAATTTTTGCGGCTACACCAAAATAATGTGAAATTTAAATTCATTCCTGAAGAAGTATTAATAACATGGGTAGATGGAACACTTGTGGCAAACACTTGAAGAAAATAGGACAATTAAGGTGATAAATTTATAAATTCCTCATTTAACTGTAGTTTACTCAAAATATTATTATATAAATTCTAAACAAACTAACTGCTATTTCAGAATTGAACATATAAATTTGGTTTTATTTTCTACAAATTTAAATTATGACTACATTCCTATTCTTCAGTGGGAGGCAGTTTGTTTAATATTTAAAATTATATATAAATTAAAACATTGAAAATAGTCTAAGGAAGTTTTTATGCATGACTTTTGCCTTTGAAGAAGAAACTTACTATTTTAAAGAAAACAACAAATATTTTTCCAAAACCTGTTAATTAGAAATATGTTTTCACTGTATTTAAATGCTTAAAGGTGAATGTAATTTTCTGAGGGAGGAAATAGCAAAAATAACAGAAAAATGTTGTGTTTTCTTCAATAAAGGTGGATATATTTGCATTGTATATAATCTTATAGGCCTTCATAGCCATTTCACTGAACATGACCCAGTTAGTTGTATTTTTTTTTAATTGTATTTGACAGGATGTTGTGTATTCCAAATGTATGTTTATACAGAATATGCCAGAATGACACTTTTAAATATTAAATAGCTGTTCAAACATGTTGTATATCAAAGCACATCTGGTCTGTGGCAAAATGTGTAAAGAAATGGCACATCAACTTTTAAGGTAGGTTGGTAGGGTCACATAGATCAGCTTGTTCCTGTCTCTACTCAGGGAGTTTAATCAGCATCTCACTTTTTATGGTATAATTTGCATTTTAGGAGGCATTATAATGTATGCTGACATGCCCAAATTTGTTCAACAAACAGTTGTTATCTGAGGAGTGGATTAGAGCTTCAGAACTGGAGTATCTGGAATTTTTTTCTTCATGTCCCAGAGAGTTTAATCTTTCATCCATGTTAGAGTCTGGCAGTTCTCAAGCTACAGACTACACAGGCAAAGGTCTTTTTTGCTAAAGTTGTGTCACTGCACAGCCAGCAGTGTTAGACAGAAGGGGCAAAATGCAAATCAAGAAACAGAAGTCCTGATGTTTCATCTGGATAAAGTAGGTGTTTACATAGGAAAAAGAAAAGCTAGGTTTTTGTTTCTGTTCCCATGATGACTTCTGTATCTTGTTCATCCAAAAGCTCCCCGATACAGCACATAAAAGCAGATGTAGACACTTTAGTAGTAGATCAGATGAACCACAAGCTCACCGTCTGAGAGGTTAGGTGAAGGCGAACTTTTGGTCTCTAGTCTGCTGAATTTTACATAAACCCATTTCCAATTTAAGATTATTATAGGTCTCCTAGAGCCTAAACAAATCCTATAATCCTTCAACTTCCTTAGGTCTTGAGTAAGTTTCAGGACAGGTAAAACCTTTACTCTGAAGTGAAGTCAGAGATTTTAATGCAAAGTGGAATTGCTATTTTTCAGTGACTATTCAACTCTGGAAATCCTCATAAGATATGGAACTAGACATTGCATTAAACATAGATAAAGGCATATCTGGAATAGGACTGCTAATACGTAAATATTTTTGAGAAAAGTGGTAAATGTTCACACATTTTTTGATGTAATGTACTCCAAGATGATGTGCACATAGCAGATATATTTCAGATACTGATTTTATTGTCTAAGAATCAAAATTAGGTGCTGAGATACTAGAAATAAAATACTGTCTTTAAATAAATGTTTATTTTTAACTGAGATTATTTAATATGAAATGGAACTACTACAAAATATTCTAAATATTGATTGAGATTATAACAATTTACTTGTGGTAATAGGTAGAAATTGAGAGAGCAAGATTGTCAGTAGCAAAGATGAAAATGAAAGAACAGTAGTTTCCTTTACAACATTCAACATAAATAGCACATACCAGAACAGCTTCAGAATCTGATAACTAATTTTCTACCATATTAGTAGCCTGTCCAACATCAGAAAATAGGGGGGTTGAATTACTCTATATTTTATCTGATCATAGTAAATTTTATGTGTAATGCTAAGGTTTCAACCGAAGCTTTATTAAATCAGATTTGTGTTATCACTTAAAGGCATTTTTCTGCTTCTGGAGTGTATTAAAGTTCTGCTACAGAAAGTGCTGATGAGTGACTTTTATAAATTCTTTTGTCTGTAAAAAATGAATCCTGTGAGGAACAACCTCAAGTTTGCACTGATTCCTATGCAATGTCCTTCCACAGATCCGTGAAAACATTTCAAGCTCGCACTGATTCCTATGCAATGACCTCCCACAAATCTGTGAAAACATTTCATCTGCACTTGGAAACTAACAGCTACTTACCTGAAGAAATATTTACTAGAACCTTTGAACCCTTGAGGAGTATCAGGGAATGGGAGTGAGAGATAGACTCCTGGAATTACACCCCGCCTTCCCTGACACAGCCCCAGCAGGCAGAGAGGATACATGATGTGAAGAATTACCTGTCCTATCTCCACCTGGCTGAACATGGTGACTTAAGGGATAGGTGGCAATGGAGCGTCTCCTCTGAGACTACCCCACCTTCCCAGGTGCCCTTGCATAATAGGTATGAGGCTTTGCAAGTGCAGCTGAGCAATAGCAAGGACAATGGTTCATCTAGCTTGGAGGTGCCGCCAAGGTTAAGTCAGACTATACTCTGCATCAAAGCCACTTCTAAAAAGAAAAAAAAATATGGGTCATTGTCACAGGAGATTCTCTCCTGGGGGGAACAGAGGCCCAACATGCAGACCAGACCCATTTCATAGGGAAGTCTACTGCCTCCCCAAGGGCGGGGTTAAAAATGTGGAGAGAAAACTTCTTACCCTGATACAGTCTTCGGTTTATTATCCATTATTGATTTTTCAGGTATGCAGCAATGAAGCTGGAACAGGGAATCTGAAAACAATACGAGAGGCTTCAGGGCATTGGAACAACTGGTTAAGGGATCAGTAGGACAAGCAGTGTTCTCTGTATTTCCAGTTGCAGGGAATAATGGAGCAGCAGAATTCTGGGGTTTTTGATCATGGATCATTCTGCATAACACCAGGCCTGCAGATGGCAGAGGAGGTACACCTGTCACAAAGAGAAAAAAGGATCAGAGTTAGCATGGCTCATTAAAAGAGATTTAAACTAGATTTGAAGAGGGATAAAACCAGGATCTCTACAAATAAGCCTGGGGTCAGCACACCAGTGTTTGAGGGAAGGTATGCTAGTGAGGTTCTTCAGTCTGCCATCTCAATGGAGGTGGGGGATGGAGATCCATGTGGCAGGAAAGATACAAGGGTTATTGATCTGTTAGAAACCATGGAAGCCCCTGAGAATGGTCACATAGGAATTAGGGCTTCTTCCCCCAAAAAACAGATGGGATCAATAGCCTAAGTGAAGTGCATCTACAACAATACACACAGCATGGGCAAAAACCAGGAGGAGCTGGAAGCCATTGTGCCGCAGGAAAACTATTACATAGCTGCCATCACTGAAACATGGTAGGATGACTCTACACAGGTGGAGTGCTGCAATGGATGGCCATAAACTCTTCTGAAAGGACAGGAAAGAAAGGAGAAGTGGTGGAATAGCTCTGTATGTGAGGGAGTGTTTTGACTCTCTAGAACTTGATGATGGTGAAAATAGGGCTGAGTGTTTACAAGTAAGTTTCAGTAGAAAGCCCAACAAGGCAGATATCCTGGTGGGAGTCTGTTACAGACCACTCAACCAGGTTGAAGACGCAGACAAAATATTCTATAAGCAGCTGGGAGAAGTGGAACAGGTTGCCCAGGGAAATGGTGGATTCAACATCCCTGGAGGTATTTAAATGGTGTATTGATGAGGTTCTTAAGGACATGGTTTAGCACTAGAGTTAGGTTATGGTTGGACTCGAAGATCTTGAGGGTCTCTTCCAACTGTAATGATTCTATAATTGTATGAAGGGCCTGGAGCACAAGTCTTATGAGAAGCAGCTGAGGGAACTGGGGTTGCTCAGGCTGGAGAAAAGGAGGCTGAGGGGAGACCTTATTGCTCTCTACAACTACCTGAAATGAGGTTGTAGGGAGGAGGGTGTCCGTCCCTTCTCCCGGGTTAGAAGTGACAGGACAAGAAGAAATGGCCTAAAATTGTACCAGGGGGGGTTTAGTTGGGATATTATTACACGTTTCTTCATGGAAAAGTTTGTCGGGCATTGGAACAGGCTGTCCAGGGAAGTGATTGAGTCACCTTCCCTGGAGGTGTTTAAAAGGCATGTAGATATGGTGCTTAGGGACACTGTTTAGTTGTTGGCTTGGCAGTGTTAGGTTAATGGTTGGACTTGATGATCTTAAGAGTCTTTTCCAACCTAAACGGTTCCATAATTCTCTTGTGTGATTCAATGAAAACACTATTCTCAATACATTTCCTTCATTATACCTCTCTTCATCTTTTTCATATTTTTCCAGTTTTTTTTTCAATGAATTCTAAGAAAGATTAGCTAGAATTAATGCTTTCTGAAAGCAAGATCATTTATCAGTCAAGTAACTGATTATGTCAAACCTCAAGTAAAACTCGAGATTGCAAACTTTTACAACGAAGTAACTAACTGCAGTACCTTGATTCAGTTGTTCCAAGATAATCAGGTAGTGTCCGCACATAGTGTCTATTTGTGAGCAACTAAACTGAGTTCTGAGGGTCCACTGACCATGTCAGCTATTATACTTAACTTGCCTCTAGACAGCTAAGACATAGTTCAGTTGCTATAATTACTTGAATGCACTTTGAAATTCAGTTACGTTTCTTGGAGTAGCCCCTCCTTCTGGTCCAGAGTGCACATCTCCTGTAAGAAATGTGCAATACATTTCAACCCAGACAGAGATTTTGGATACTTCTGGCTTCTCAAATGACACTTGGTGCTTGTGTCTACGTATGAGTTAGGTTTATAAGCTTTTAGCACAGTCAATGGAGATCAAGAGCTTAGTCCACTCTCTGGCTCGTAAAGGGCTTTGCCACTAAAGCCAATATTAGATCCTAAATGTCGAAGTCTATTCCTGCTTGTCATCTTTTCTAAAAAAAAATCAGTCTGTGCAGTGAACAAGCAGTAAATTTGTTAAATTAGGCAGCAACCTCCCTACAAGAACGGATTTTTATTTCCAGAGAGCTTTCTCTAGGCTTTCACCACCACATGCCTGAACCTTTAGCTGGTGTTAGCAGCAAAGAGGAACACTGGGCAGCTGGGAGCGGGTTGCTGACCACCGGAACAGTTCATGTGGTCTGTATGACATTCATATGAAGGACTGTAAAAGAAGTCCTACTCCTTTTCCCCCGACCATGTGTATGTGAAAGGCTGCACATCACTAATTTACATTTTTCTTCTTTGGGCCTGCCTTTCTGCAAAGACTGAATTTTTTCCTTAAGTATCTAACCTCATCATTCTTTCTGTTTCTGAGAATTATTGCCTTGAGTAGTGAAAAATAGTATTTCCGTGTACCTGAAAGATTTTGACAAAGGCAACATGTTGTGGGGGAGCAGTTATAATAGAATCATATAAATACTTCTTCTGATAAACATTACAAAGATGTTTAGAACAAGAGAAATTTCTCAGTTCTGGTGAAATCTTTGAGAACTGGTAATGAAAAATGAATGCTACTCAATAGCCCAGTTTTATTAACTATATATATCTTGTGTCACATATGCTTACAAATAGAAAGAGAAAGTAATATTCAGACCAAGAAATCACAATTATGGTAGTATAATAAGTCCTATTTCAGGAAGGTTATTCTGATTATGAGAAAATTGAACACACTGTAATACAGCTGAGTATAAAATCTACTTGTAATTTTGGGAATCTATAGATCTGCTTTAATTCAGTACTCAGTCTTCTCAATGGCAGTAAATCACTCCTTGTATTTTTCTGAAAACAGATGCAGAGACAGAGTTTACTTTTTTTTTTTTTTTTGAGTGAATAAGTCCTCTTTTTTAAAGAGTATGTTATTCTTAGGGCATTTTCTAAATTGCTGCAAATAGCATTTACAGTATGACACTCAGATGATTCATATGGTATTTTCTGCTTATATTAACTGAATGTTTTGAAAAGGGTGTTCCTGGTGAGAAAAGTGAAAAGCAGAACTCATTTCACTGCTAAGAAACTGAAGAACACTGAGTATTTTTAAGGCATTAGTATTTTTTTCTTTTACCACAAGGAGTAATATTTTGAGGGCAGGTAGTAACATTAAAATAATTCTTTTACTCCTAATATGGTGCATGTTCCAAAACCAATTTAGGTACTTTTCAAATACAAATATTTAATATTCGAGATTATTTGCCACTTAGCTTGGGGTTAATGATTTTTTTTTTTCTTTTCCCCTCAGATGCTTGATTTAGAAGAATTATGGTTGAAATATATATATTTTTTCTCACTTTTTTCTTCTACTCAGATAACTAGCCTGCAATATATCACAGCTGTCATTATAATGAGAGAAAACATCATGATGCAGCAGAACTTAGTCAATTCAATTATATAGAAGATGCAGTGAAATTATTTTTGATAGAAATGCACCTGCTGAGGCTTCCTGCTAAGCTAGTCCACAATTAGATACTGTGTAAAAAGTTATTAAAAAGTTCATTTAGACGATTTATCTCTCAAGTGTGGCAGGGAAATATTTCCCTGAAGGAAGGGTTGAAACTCTGGAGAATTGTTTATTTCAAAGGAAAGGTAGATTATGCAGCTTTGCCCTAGTAAAGTTAAACTGAATATACACACTGTCTTTAGAAAAAATTCAAAGATCTAAAAGATTTTGTAGGTGAGTGGGAACAAGCCACCAGTGAACTACATAGCCTCGGTCCACAGGTCTGAGATCAACACAAAAAAGATGAGGATTTCTTAAGGAAAAATAAACAAACAAACCTCACAGTTCAAATATCAAAGTCTCTGTCTTTAGCATCCCACTGATTTGGATTACACTGGTAGAAATAACACAATAAAAAAAACCAAACCAAACCAAAAGAAAAAACAAAACAAAACAAAACAAACAAACAAAAGACAAAATAAGCTTAATATGGAAAATGCCCCAGAAAAATGAGAAATGAGTGAAGGCATAATCTGCCTTCTATGAGGAGCCATACTGCTTGAACTTTGGACACAACATCTCCACTTCAGTACTATCAGGAAGAATAGTATGTTTCACCATGTAAATGACCTTCTGATGCAGATCTAACTGTTGCTGGTTGGTTACATCACATCCAGCAACTGAGGAAACAGCTTATTGCAATAACACAAAGCAAAAGCTTTCCATAAAAATATTCATACTGAGAATTAGTTTATCATCACATGGTGCTCATTTGCTTTCCAAAGAAAGTAATAAAAGCCCTCTGGAGCTTAGATCTTTCCGAGTGCTATGTTCCTATGTGATTTTTTTACACTTTATTTTGCTTAGAAGTTATGATAACTTTGTGCTATTTTTCTCATAAATGAGAGTGATTGCATAGTAATATGACAATTTTGTGCACTTTGTATTTTGAGTTTAAAAACAGCATGATTGTTTTAACTGTTAGTTTGTAAAACTGCCCTTTTATATTGTTCCATCTGTCAAGATTTTGCTTTAGTAGTGGTTCTCAACAGTGTGAAAAAGATACACAAACCATTTTCTCTAGCATGGTATTGTCAACTGCATGTTTTAAGTGAGTTTGAATATTGTCACTGTAAAAAATTACTTGTGCGTATGGGAGCTCTTTTGAGATATCAAGAGCATTTGTCCATGAATGATATATCAGGAAAAAAGTGGTACCTTCTCAGTGTTCAGGAATGAAAATTCACTTCTTAAAGCTGGACAGCAGATGGCCAGCATGCCATTGGTATTATTCCTCTATAAAAGTGTCCATTAAAAAAAATCTAGTAAAAATACATATACAGAGGGTTCTTCAGTAACTTCCTAAAACTTATACTAGCAACCAAAGAAGGTTCTCACAGAAGACTTTCTAAATGACCTCTTTTCATCAAGTATATTGAGCAAATGAATAAAACTTATGTATTTTAAAATATATGCATATAAATTAATGTATTTTAGGTATACATTTAGAAAACATATTCTCAGTATGTTGTTTACATAAGAATAATTTGGATGTGATACCTCAAAGAAGGCACCTGATAACTCATATTAATATGTTGTCTGCAGAAACCATAGACTGCTAGGGTATATAAAGAAGTCAAGAAATTTTTAGAAAAAATAATACTTCTTGGATTGATTTATTTAGAGATTCTGACTTTGAGTATGTGATGGAGTTCAGATTCATAAACTTTTTTCTGAATGCCTTCCCAGAATAATTTTGGTTCGATTTCAAATCAAACATGGCATGTATTTGGACCCCACCTTTTTATTTATTTATTTTTTTTTTCCCAGCTGTTGGCACAAAGTGATTACAGTACTTTAAAAATTAATGAACTTCTGAGATATTTGTCTCTTGAGACTCCAGTTATATAAGAAAGCATCACAATTTTTGACAGAATGATTCTCTGACACATGATAGGTTTCAGACATTAACTGAGATTTGAAGTTAATTCATGTGTGCAAAATATCATGCAGGTTCACTTTTATATATGCATTTCATCAAATATTTTAATTTGTAATTGAAAATGGGAAATATCCATTTTCTGCTTAGCTCAACATTCATTAGCCTTATTTTGAAACCAATATAAAAGTGCATACAACCTAAAAGAATATTCAGTTGCGCTACTGATGGGCAGGAAAACCCTGTTCCATATAGAAAATAAATGCCATTTCTGTTTGTGTATCATAGAATAATTCAGGTTGAAAAGACCCTTAAAATCATAGAGTCCAGTTGTTTGCATAAAACTACGAAGTCTGCCACTAAACCATGTGCCTAAGCACCACATCTACACATCTTTTAAACACCTCCGGGGATGGTGACTCAAGCCTGTTCCAGTGTTTGATAACCCTTTCGGTGAAGAAATTTTTCTTAATATCCAACCTAAATCTCCTGCAGCCAACTTCATGGCATTTCCTATCTTGTCCCATCTTGTCCTTTAGTATATATATGGAAGGGAAATAACTAATTACCTGTGCATATACAGAGTTCAAATTAATTCCTTCAAAATAATGAAGGAGTCTCAAACTGGTCAGTGAAAATGATTATGTAAATAGTGTTAATGATTAAATCATAGTTTATTCAATAACATGAATAAATCAATTAAATTTCATGGCTCTTTATAGCACAATATATGCCCTTGTATTAATGAATAATTAATGTAGCAACAACAACAGTGATGACAAAAATAACAAACAAAGACAAATAAACCCATAATATATGTTGGTTAACTCCTGAAAAGGTTAAGAACATCAAATTTTCAAATATCATGACCTGACTTTAATGACTCAGTAACAGGCTGACATTTGCAGTACCATTTTTATGTAATAACACATCACATGCAAAGATCAGCAAGTGCAACGTAACTGCTTATCTCAAAGGAGAAAAATAAGTAACAATGATACAAGAGAGGTTAATAACAGGTACAGGTCCAGCCTGACTTTTACCGGTCTCTTTAGAAAATGAACTGGGAATTGCTGTCAACTTGATTGGAAAACAGAGAGGAGAAATAGATACATATGGGAGACATCAGTCAGAGAGGAGAGGACTGGTCCGTGTGAAGGTTGTTTGCAAGGTTACCTGCTCTGACGCAATGGAAATCTGGAATTTGCATCTCAAAGCTTTGTTCCTTTCTCAACATAGTGTCACATAAATTGTCCACCCTGGGGTTTTAATTTCACAGATGTCTAAGTTCATTTAGAAATTAAAGTGCAATAATCTGTGATCCACACTGCATCTCTTCATTCTGATTTTTCTCGACAAATGCTACATAGTGATTGTTTTGTTTACACATCAAAATTGTACTCAAAGTTAGGTGGTTTGGTTTTTTTTTTTCTTTTTCTCATTTAGTTTATCTGTGCATCTGCGTAGAAGGTTAGAACATTGCCTTTTTTTTCCCTCTAAAGTTTCTGGTTTATTTTTGTGTATGAGCTTCTCTTTTTTTTTTTAAATTTATTTTTTATTCTTATAATCTGTGTTCTTTTATAATCTCCAGTCAGTATAGGTGGATGGCAGATGCTTTGTAAATATTTTAATTATCTCAGTTTTCTTGTTAACAGAGATATTATCCTCTAAGGTACTGGCTGTCAGT
Organism: Columba livia; assembly: GCF_036013475.1. Taxonomy (NCBI): domain Eukaryota; kingdom Metazoa; phylum Chordata; class Aves; order Columbiformes; family Columbidae; genus Columba; species Columba livia. The sequence goes on from NC_088602.1 coordinate 53,589,387, forward strand.
GAAAAAAAAAAAAATTAAAAATCCATTTTACTGTTTAGGAGGCTTTTCAAGAGTTTAATTGTAATGTGATTCCCAGTAAAATACTGTATTATTGATTTACTAGAGGAAATTATTCATTTTAGGTGTACTTTATGTGTTTAGATTTACATAAAAAGGTAAACTTGCTTATTCCAGATCGTGATTGGCAGGACTGAAGAAAGAAACAAGCAAGCAAGCAATTCATCAACTAAACTTGAACCAAGGTTAGCGTGTCAGAATGTGGTTGCAACCTCCCCACATTAGGGGCATAATTAAAAACAAATAATCAACAAAACTTTTATAGTTTTATAGCCTTTGTATAGCCTTTGTTCACGGGTATCCCAGTTCCAAAACATCCAAAGAAACAAATATGTTTTGAGAATTTCCTTTGAAAGATTCTTGATTTCGCCTTTGCGGTTTAAATGCAACGGTTCTGAAGCTCCTGCCAAGCAGGAGCTCTGCTACCTTAGTGTTCAGTTTGAACAATCCCCTCTCTTGCAGCAGTAGCAACATTTCATGGAGCAGACATGACCTCTGCAGTAATCTGTTCTGCCATTCAAACTTCACAACATGAAATTACATCCCCAAAACATAATACAGATTGTGGAACTCCATTACACTGCTCAATTGTCATGCTTAGATTTCTGAAGGGCATGTGTTATGGATTCCTGTATTGTAGAGCTGCACAAGCAGACCCAATAAACGTACCTCTCCAGGTCACCCACTAATGTTTTTCTAGACAGCAAAGACCCTTCACATGTTTTCATATAATCTTAAATATACTAGAAAACAAAAAAAATCCACCATTATCTATAATCAGCCCACACTAAATTGCATCTGTTTGAGTTCATTTCCCTTTTTTTTCTCCTGTCTGTATTGTTTGTTGATGCCAGCTAGACAATCTTATTAGATCAGCAGAATTACATTAAAATACAACACTGATTCAAAGCAATAGTGAGAAGCATTGCAGTTATTGCTGATTTATAGTTAAATTTTAAAAGGTCAGGAAGGGGTAAAAAAGGGATGCTTTAACTGAAATGTTTATAACTTTGTTATTGCTATTCTCGTATATCCGCAAATACAGTTTTCTTGATGCACCTTTCCTTAAGACAGAACAATGTGCAGTAATTATGCATCTTATGGTATGGTTATAATAAAATACACTATATCAGAAGCAAATTGCCCGCAAGACAATTTATTCAGACACTACATGATTTCCCCAGTATAAAGACCTGGAAGTTCTGCAGTTTCAGTCTCTACAACGTAGCTACAGGCAAGGTAGGAGAGTAAAGACAGAAGTGCTCCTGTACCGTTTGTGGTCAGTTTTCTTCAAAGCAGCATCTAACCACCACTGAGAGTGGTACTAATCTCACCTAACTGCAGCCATCTGCATCTGATCTCATTACCCTTAAATGTCTTCAGTAAGGAAAGGAATAGACATTCCTAGGGCACATCTCATTCTAATATAGACATCTCAGTTGCCTAAGTTCAAGGACTTTAAACCATTTGAGGTGCTCTAAGACACCCAAAACTTGGGGACTGGCAGATGTTTGAAACTGCTTTCCTGAAGTTTGAAAAAAATCCAGATATTAAAATTTCTGCAGTAGATTATTTGCCCTTCTGGCACATCAGCAGAAGACCATGTAGGATATGATAGATCACTTCAGATGTCACTAAACACCTTTAGGAAATTTCATTGAGTCGCTGGAACTGAGGTGAGTCATTTCCTAGATAAGCCCATTTCTCTCCATTGTCTATGGAAGGACCCTTTGGAGTTAGCTTGGATGTGATCAGATTAATGCTCCTTGAAAGTTGCAAAATGGCCTTCCTTAACACTGTTGGACTTATCATTAACCTAGAGTGAAAATCCCCAGTTACAGACCTTGTATTCCTCAGAGCTTCCTTTGCATTTGTCCCTGACAGTTGATCTGGACTGTAAAAGTACCAGTGGCCAGACCACAACAGGAACCTGAGGAGAAACAAGTACTATAAAACTTCTCGAGTTATAAAGTGGTGTTGTGGCTGCTCAGCAGGATGGTGACAAGACAGGGCTAGAAAATAGTAATCTTATTCTATATAAAAAATAATGCATGAGGACACATTCTGGTAATAACTGCAAAAAAAATACCTTATTTTGAGCCTCTCCGTTTTTCCTTGACCGTACTGAGAGGTATAAGACTCCTCAGAGCACAGTACTCTGTCGAAAAAGTTGTTAATAAATATCGCAAGAATGACTCCTGCAAGATGTAAAGTTCTGAACTGCTACTGGAATTAGTGAAAGAAGAGGGTCTCTCAGTGCTGTGTGAAATGAATTTAACTCGCTACAGGATCCTCCTACAAACTGAAGGATCATTCTTCTGCTTTCTTTCAAAAGATTTATTGCATTTGAAGATGGGAGGTTCTGTAGGCACTAATGAAATATTGAGTAGGATTTTTGTGTGCTTTGGATTTCTCATTTATTATGAGTGTAAAAGTGAAATCCACAGTAAAGCGAGTGATGTAAAAAAAAGAAAAATGGGATTACATGTATAGCATAGCAGAGTACTGAGAACGTACTTCCATTCTTATTGATTTCAGCAAGAAGCAGACAAAGATACAATACAGCATCTTGGAATATATGTATTCATATATTTTATTCAGTAAATGAATAAGCAGAAATTGCTGTGACAGAAAGGTACATGCTATGGCACAGAGGTTAAGAGAGATGTATTCACTTCATATAACTGATGGATGAAGGGAGAATTCACTAGGCTGCTCATGGAGCAGAAAAATTGTTTTCCATATTCCTGTAGAGTTACTGATATAAATGTAAACAAAATATTTTGAAGACAGAAATGCACACATACACAAATATATAAATGTATTTGTGTGTTATATATATATGCTTCAAGACTAGATTACTAGGATAGCATTTGTCCATATCTGCAATAGATAAAACTTACATAAAATGATGAAGACCTTCTCTTTCAAGAGAAGTATTCCCATGTAGCAGTGTATATATATGTACAGTGTGTATACATTCACCTGTATATACAGTTTATGTACATCTACCAGCTCTTGTCCCCACACACAAAATCCCACACAGATATCAATAGCATGACAAGTTTCTCCCAGCTTGTTAACATTTCTTCGTTAGTAAGGGAAACATCTCCATACTTCTTTATGCTTTACTTCTTCCCAGACTCCAGATTTAACTTAGGAAAGAGCACAAAATATTTATACAAGTACATTATGCGAGATGGAAATATTTCCTTCTTTTTTTTTTTTTTTTTTTTTACACACTGTAATAGAGTTCTCTACAAAGGTACATTTTAAATTATGCCTATAAGGACTTCAAAGCCATCTATTGCAGGGTAGACTTAAATTTACCTTAATCAATGTTTGATGTAATGAAAATCTCTTGACAAAAGTTGACAAGCTTAGAAATAAATCTCTGATGCTTCATTATGTATTCACAGAAAGGTGAAATTTATGGTGATTATCCACACCTCTGAAATGTGTCTCATTGGATTAACAGCTATAATTAGCATTCACATTTATGAAAGTCAGCTCAACAGTATTACTTTCCCTACCACAGATAATATTCTTATTGTTAATAATATTTCATCCCATGAGTAAAAATAAATAAAATACTATTATTGTGTAGAACAACATTTACTGTACTTAATTTATCACTGATTTAAAAAGCAAAGCTTTTCTATCAGTCTGAAAGCCTTCACTGATATAAATTAACTACATATAGAAACACAAAATTTTCCCTAACACCACCCCTACAACATTAGGGAAACAATTTCAAAGAGCAACTTCCTGTGCCAAAGAAACACTAGAAGTAGGGTCAGTCACAGTAAATTTCCATAATCAACTCTGGAAGTGTGTACTTCACATTATTTTAATTAACAAAAGGAAATTCACGCATGATAAACTTCGAGTAATGACTACTGAAGAGCATAGGTCAAATGTCTATGTAATGCATTCAAGAAACGTGCAGTAACATAACAGGAGATCACCATGGAGTGGATTCAGTGTTATTGAATCATGTGTCTCTTAAAGATAGCTTGAAGGTACGGATCTATAATTTTGGTGGTTTATATGAGCAAATTCTAATTTGTTTTTCACTTGGTTTGCTTGAGTTTTAGAGCCTGGGAGTTTCTTGCTTAAATGAAAAGGTTTAGTAAGTTTCCCAACAGACATGCAGTGTTGTCTTACAACTGCTCCATTGGGAAGGTCACTGATGATGTAGCATCCCCCTTTACTTTTGTAGTGTTAATTATAAAACTTCATGGTCTCTACTCATTGTTTCTATGTTATTACACTAAATGAAGTCAAAGCTCAGGCCACAGCACTGTCACTTGATGGTCCAGGATACTGAATTGCTAGCATGGGTATGGTATAATTTTGGCTTGAAACAATCAATACTCAGGGCACGCTTTGCATTTAACACAAATGCAAGTTAGTCTGAATAGGGCATGTGCATGTAAGTATATTTTGGAGAAGGGAAGAGAATTTCAGTGTGTTCCAATCATTCTCCATAATGATAAGAATGTTATCATCAAACATGAAGAGTACAGTCCTGGTCTTTGCACCAAGGTCATTTAATCAAAGATATTTAGTGTCTTCAATCCTAAGAATGATCACCGAGGAACTTCACCAGACACTCCCCTATGGGGAAAAGTTTGCAGAGTTGTCTTCTTGATGTGTTATCTACTTGTTTAGACAGACCAGATAAAAAGAAGAAAACTGGTATGTATGAATATTTTCAATAAGCCACTGATAATGGATTTTTAATTAACTCCAGCTATAAGCTGAAAAATTGAGGCCACAGTAAAGATGTACTTTAAATAACATTTTTCAACATCACAAATTCATTGTATCAGGGAGGACGTGAAAACAGAAAAATGCTGGGGTGCTGCATTTATTCAGTTCTCCTTCTGTTGTTCAAGTATAACAAAGAACCACAAGTTCAGATACACAGCACTTAATTGCAGTCACAATATGTTGTGCTTTTATTAAGCTTACAAAGACTTAGTTTTAGCTATACGCATTTCAGTCTTTTTCCGGGGGTCACATCAAACAGGTTTGTATTCAAAGCTGCACACTGGCAATGCTGTATAAACCTTTCAACTTATTTGATTCATATTGGACACTTTATTAAAGTGTTTCCTAAAATAAAGGTGAATTACATCTATTATGGTACTTTTAGATCAATCTCTCTTTTGAGGCACTTCCATGGAAACTCTATTAGAACAGGTTTCTTCTACAGTCTTTCCTATTCTAGCAGTTCTCATTCCTAATATAACTTTATAATATTATATCAATAATTAACAGCTGTTTGGTAATTTGTTTAAAATATTTCAGCTTGGCCTATATATATATATATATATATATATATATATTTTATTTTTTTTTTCCAGAGATATAATAAGGATTTGTCATTTTCCACAGGAGCCTTGCAAGGATTTTGGTGCCATTTACCTCAGGGAGCTTTCTGCCATTTAGCTTATTTATTATAATATATCCTGTATTGTTCTGTTTGCAAGTCAGATATCACCCCTTTGCACTGTGTTTTTGCCTACAAATTTATTGATCTTTGTTTAATTTAATATTCACAATATAAGGGTACACCTTTAATAAATCACATGTATAGAATTCCACACCAAGAAAAGCCATCTTGAAAGACTAAATCTTTAAGTAGCAGTTATGAAATACTGTCTTTGGGATAGTATTTATCACTTTAGCTTAAACTCTCAAAAATGCCTGTGCTCTATGAACAGAAAATCTTTATGGAGTGCTTAATCATACTGAATTGGGAAATATTTTTCTCTCTTTTCTTTGACAGGAGTTTCTGGACCTCTTGGAACACCAATGTGCATCAAGGTGCATTTAGATTGCACATTAAAAATACCATATAGAAAAACTCAGCTCTCATGATCTCTGTGAATGGCTTGTGTTACTCATTTAATTAGAAGAAAACAACTCTGTGATGGCTGAGTTGTGAAAACACTGGTGTTTCAAGACCAGAAACATAGGATGAGTTTTATATTATGGTTTTAGGAACAGTTAAAGTAGGATCTGAATTTCAGTGCCTGATTCTTGCCGTAATTTTTTTAATTTTGATGCCTTCATAATATCTGACTGCAGCCTAAGGAGTAAGTTTAGGTTTTATATTTTCTATCAATTGGAACCAAATAATATAATAAACCAGATAATTATTTGACCGTGTCATATAACAGTTATATTTGCACCTCATGTGTGCCTTCAGCTAACATAACTGAGCAGCTGGAAATATATTCATTAAACTTAGCACAGTGAAAATATGAGAAAACAATCCTTGTGTAAAATCTGTATGGTATTTTTCATTTTCAGAGACCAAAATATCCTGTTTTCTGCATTTTGGGGTTATCTGTCTTATCACATTAATTTATATACATTCACTGTCTTTAGGGAATGCTTCCATGACCATTTTGTTTTCTGTCAAATGTTATTTATTTCATGTACACTTTTAAGCATCCAGTAATTTACTGGCATGACAAATTATATCAGCTGCCCTTTATTATCAGTTTTTTCTAAATGCCTGTTTAGTAGTGAAGACTGTATGATTTCACATTCACCCAATACTGCTTTAGGAGTTGTAGAAAATATACTCATGTCAGGCATTGTTGACTATTGAAGATACTTGACCTGCTTGACTTCAAATGATTGTTGAACTTGGAAATCAGTGAACTCCTAAATCAGTGTATGATAAGAATAGATGTAATTTTTTTTTTCATTTTATGTGCAGCTTATTCATTAAAGTCTATGAAAACTTCTCTTTCTTTTCCTATTAAAATGTACAATGACATTTACAGAAAGCATTAATTGAATGTCTGCTTTTTTTTTTTTTTTTTTTTTTTTTTAATCTTGGCACAACTTTTACTGTTGTTCTGGTACAGAACAAGTTATGGTGAAATTGACTTTCTGTCAGGTTAATAAATATTAATGTACTGGATGCAGCCAAGCATCACCCTACATGATCCATCTTTAAAGGTAAGGTCATTTTGCAGGAAGGTCGCAATTTACTTATTGTTCAAGCATTCTTTCATCTTTGGAGAGGAAAGGAATCATTATATAAACATTAAGCACATTCATGAATTGATAAAAAAAAATATTGTGGCTTCTCTGCTTACAAGTTTAAACTGGTAAAATCCATGAAGCTGCCAGCAATATAGTGAGGCAATTTTTTTTCATTTTCTCTAGTGACTGATACTTTTTAATATTTTTCCAGCATGGAATGATTCAATTCCATTAAATGAGTCTATGGAGATATCCAATGATGTTCTTATTTAAGTATATTCTTTAACAATTACATTTAATATCTGTAGATTTGCCCCAATGTAAAAGCGGTCTGAAATCTAACTTGGATCAACATTATTCAGTTGTCAATATAAGAATACTTTCAAGATGGACACAGTTATAAATTCTCAACATTTTGGAACAGTTTCAAAACCAAAATCTTTATTAGGCTTCCAAACTGAATGCAAGCCAAATGTATTCCAGGTTTTAAGAGGCAAGGTTCATTCCCCTTTACACTCCTCTAGATCGGATAAAGTCTAAGTGATAGAAGAAGGACTATGACAGAAGGTGTTTGTGATCTGCTTTGTAATTTAATTTTTCAAGTGCTTTCATTAATCCATATCAGAATTAATCAAAATCAAATTAATCTAGAGAGATAGGAACAAACTTCAAATTGCAATATAACAGTACTGTTGCCTTTGGCTGGCAGCCTTTAAATAAAATTTTATGCAAGCTTCTATTAAAAATGACTATTATAGTTTATATTTCTTGTTTTTAATTAATCAGAGAGTATCAATATTCCAGTATAAATGCAAACAACTGTAAAATGTTTTGAGAAGGATGAAAAATCTGATCTGTCCTTGCTGAGACGAGTTGAACTATCTGCACTCACTTACTGATTTTGGGCAAAGAATAAGCTGTCTTAATATCTTAACACAGAAAACACAGCAGCAGTACTTTTTAATTTCTGCACACTGAATGAAGTAATCTCACTAATGAGGTTTCCAATCCAGCTCAGTTTTCAAGTGCAGTTCAGTTTATCATAAAATGCTTGTTAATGGCCCACTGATATTGCCTAATCAACAATAAGCTTATTGAAAAGTGTGTTGCAAGAGAAAACTGAGTTTTCAAATAAAACTTGTTTTCTTGCTGTAGAATTCTGTAAGAAAAATTAAAACATTTTTTCATTACTTTCAAAACATTGTAGAAAAATTTTGATTTAGAAGTTGTAAGAAGTTTTTTAACAACTTCTATAGAGTAGTTAGTAGTTAAGACTTTTCCTTTAAAAGTAGTGTTCCCTAAATTCCCATTTTATAACCGAACAGGACCTTCCCATACTTTAGAGATGCACTGTCACCACTGCAGAAAAAGCCTGAGAATAGCCATAAGCAATTACATTAAAAAGATGAATTGATGTTCTATCTGGGTCTTGCATCTCTGTCTTGGAGTGGTATATGGCTATTCTGGACCAAAGCTGAGCAGATAGAAGGCTGCTTTCATCCACACATGCAAACCAGAAGGGTTCAGCAGTTACAGAATAGCCTGTGCCTTTGGAAGGTGTTGGAATAATATTAACAATATCCAGCACAGAACAGTGAGCTGCCGAAACTAGTTTATTAGAAATTGTGAGGATAGTGACAGAAGTATTTGCAGCTCCTCTCCAGGGACCTGAGTCAGCAAGTCATATATAACTCTTTTTTTCTTGCCTTAGTGTAAGCATTTGAGTCCTTTCACAGGAGGAGACCAATGTTTTATTTTAAAATAGACTCTCAAAAGAGTAGGCGAGGCAGGCAGTGCTGGAAGCACCCTTGTTTGTACAGCAGCTGCTGGAAACGTGAGAGACCAAAGGTCCAAGAGCTGAATCTTCCAGCTCTCAGGAGAACGTGCTAGCCTCACTCTTTTGCCCTTCCTATTCTACTTTCATTAGTTTTAACTATACTTTCCTCCCAGGCCTAGCAAACTCAGCAGTTTCCATCTACAAGTAAGTTTGCTAGGCATTCACAGCCAGATCATTATTATAATACAACGCTTCTTTTACTGACCACTGTCTGTTTTTCTTCCTGTAAGAAACAGGACTGCACTATTCACAACAGAACTTGAGTTGCAAATGTTTCATAAAGCCTTGATTTTCATGTCATACTTAGAGCTTATTAAATGCCAAGACACATGATTTAATAGCTTCTTAATATTTTTAGGGATTTTTTCTTAGTTACTGCAGTAAAGAAAAAAAAAGTCCATAGCAATTTAGTTAGATAGACGTTTTTCCTCTCATCATTGCTCACTGAAATTCATAGTTTATCAGCATGTGAAAAAAAAAAGATATTGAGAAAGATTTGGTTATAATATAATATTTTGACTGTTTTAAACCTAGTTTCTGACTTTCTCAATACACAGATAGGCTGCAGAAGTAAGAGAGGCAAAAGACATGACAATTAATCCTTTATTTACAACTGAAAAATTGGTATTGATTCAATTCCCCCCCAATATTCCATCAATCTACTTTTTAATACTTCACACAATGTAACCATGTGTTGTGATACTGCATTGGAAATTCATGTGTTACTTTTAATTCATATATATTGTATCTTAGCATATATGGCCTTACTATAGCTTGTCCTATCACTGTTTGCCACCGAGAAGAGCCTGGCTCCATACTCGTGGCACTCACCCTTTATATATTTATAAACATTAATAAGGTCCCCCCTTAGTCTCCTCTTCTCCAAACTAAACAGACCCAGCTCCCTCAGCTTTTCTTCATAAGGGAGGTGCTCCACTCCCTTAATCATCTTCGTTGCCTTACACTGGACCCTCTCCAGCAGTTCCCTGTCCTTCTTGAACTGAGGGGCCCAGAACTGGACACAATATTCCAAATGGGGTCTCACCAGGGCAGAGTAAAGGGGAAGGAGGACCTCTCTCGATCTACTAACCACTCCGCTTCTAACACATCCCAGTATGCCATTGGCCTTCCTGGCCACAAGAGCACAGTGCTGACTCATTGTCATCCTGTTGTCCACCAGGACCCCCAGGTCCCTTTCCCCTACACTGCTCTCTAATATGTAATTTCCCAACGTATACTGGAACCTGGGGTTGTTCCTGCCCAGATGCAGGACTCTACACTTTCCCTTGTTAAATTTCATTAGGTTGTTCCCCGCCCAACTCTCCAGCCTGTCCAGGTCCCGCTGGATGGCATCACCACCTTCTGGTGTGTCAGCCATCTAGGAAGGCATTTTTCCTGGTCAGTTGCCTTAGTACCTGTACTAAGAAGTTATTGTCCAGATGCTTTAGGAATCTTCTGGACTTGATTGTACCAGCTGTGTGATATTCCCAGTTGACATCCAGCAAGTTGAAGTCCCCCATAAGGACGAGGGCAGATGATTTATAGGCTCCCCTTATTTCCTTAAAGAATAACTCACCAGTGTCATTATCCTTGTTGGGCAGCCTATAGTAGACTCTCACAATGACATGCACTTTATTTGTCTGTCCCTTAATCCTTACCCAGAGGCTCTCAACTTTGCCATCACCAATTGCTAGCTCCATGCAATACAGTCCCTCTCCTACACACAATGCCATCCCCCTACGCCCTGCCTGTCCCTTCTGAAGAGCCTGTAACCATCTGTCATAGCACACCAGTCACAGGACTCATCCCACCAGGTTTCACTAATACAATTTAT